>NC_139230.1:112288585-113488585 GCF_977018435.1 Lepisma saccharinum
ACGTATTTTTTTTTTACTTTCTTTTTCGCGTATTTTTGCAACATTTATTCAGAATTTATAGGATCCCAAATAATATATGCAACGTTTTCATTGTTTTTGAAGCACAAGTTAAATACATTTCTTCTTAATATCGATTTTTGTTCAACAATGTACAAGATTGAAGTAATTTGTCTTCCTTATAAACTAAATCTTTATTTATCATTTTTTGGTGTACAAGGGCAAATATGATTTATTTGATAAAATCAGTTTAGTTATTTCTATATAGTTTAATATTGTAATATTATAGCAAAGTATTTCTCCCTCGTTTTCAATAAAATATCGTATTCCTATTGGCTGTTTATGTTAGGAGTAGGGGAACCACGCTTCGTGTTCTTGGCGATGTAAAAACTTCCACGTTGGCATTTTTAATTGTTGCCAACCTTAACTTTAGCTTACTATCGCTAATTAACATTGATGTGTTATATAAATTATCAGTTTTTCTTGTGTTATTTTATGTTATGAGTTTGTATTGTAAGTTAGAACAATCTGTTATGCTGCGCCTCGCGCTTGAGGTAGCAGTTGAGGTTTTGCTATTAACTGTGAAGGCGGTGCGCGGACTCTCGTGTTAAATAAATTGCTTATGACTGCCTGCGAGCGTGCATGACCCAATAAATTATAACTTTTAACTTGTGCGAATCAGTATGTACGCGCGCGATTCGTGATTAAAGATTTGGACATTTTAATTATAAAGTATTTGGAATTTTATTTACTGTCACGTGTCGCAATTCGGTGGTTTCCTTCCTGGAGGAATGTGGATCGTCTTAATCCCGATCCCTGAGTGAGAACTGGTGCTCCCAACTGACCAGCCGGAGCAAGGAGCGGTGTGTTGCCAATTCGGCATACCCTGGAGTTACGAGTGGTGGCACGTTGCAGCTTTATACTCCGATGTCGATACCAAAGGTTCATGGACGTCTGCAGGATATTTTTTTTCCAGGGAGGGGCAAGCAAGGTAGTTTTTTTTCCAGGGGAGGCAAACAAGGTGCATGTTCCCCCATAACAGTGTTGTCTCCTCAAAAGCCATTGCTTTAATTTGAAGTTATCATGTTCATGCAATAATTAACATTATTATTATAGCTAAAATGCAATTGCGCGATATGTATAATTTTTGGTTGACTTTCCTTTTCCAGGTGGGTCGTGTCCTTGCCTCTTTTTCGGACATTCATGCAAAAGTTCTATTTTTATTTCGCGTCTACCACTTTCGGTTAATCGCGATGATAAAGGATGTGATAGGTGATGGAAGTGGTATAAAGACAAATGACCCATCCATATTTTCTAATCTGACATTAGACTTCGCAGTGTATTACGCTAACTAATTTGCCACGGGATCGGCTTCTTCGTGTCTGTCTGCTCATCAAATGATTGATTAGTTATTCAAACTATATAGGTAGCAAAGCTATATAAAATAACGAAACAGAAAAAAAAATCCACTTGACGTCTTGTAGTACTATCATCAACCTACAATTTCATGCTCTCAAATCCACACAGAAAACTTCTTGTGGCATTAGTTTTACGGAATGGCCTTCGGGAATAAAGATTGCTCATTTCCTGGTTCAGCTCGAAACAATTCAGGTGCCTTATCGAAGCTGCTCTTGAGCACGCAGGGTTTCTAACCTACTTCGTCGTAATTCAGTTGTTGTATCTTGTTTAATATGATGTATTGTAGAGCCAACCGCAGATTAAATAGGAGGAAGAAGACTTTTTCCGACGGAAAATAAGTTGGCAATGCTGCGAACACCGAGGCATTCTTGATAAGACGCTTGACGAGGGTCGAGAAAACTTTCCTGAAAAAGCGCAACCCCAGTATCGAAGGTACACGTGGATTGGCAACTTTCGGGAGCATGCTGTCTGTCTACGCAATTCTACCAAAATACCTGTTTGAAAATGAATCTTCTGCTCGCATTTTATTTTTCAAATGTAGTTCTGACATTCTAGTCATTTTGCAATTATTTTTATTTGTTCTTATTTTGCTTTGCTTTTATGTCACTTTTATAATTAATCGAAACTATGAAGATGGATGATAAATAGATTAAATTGATGAAGAGACACCTAAAAAAGATATTTACAGACCAGGACTCGAACCCGGAACCTAAAGCGGATAGGTTGGGGGGGGGGGAGAGACCGTCAATAACTCCCGGTCACGAACTGGCTTATAATTTTTGTAATTTCTCAGGAGTATTTTTTGTTCTGTTCATGCATAATGCCTGCTTTCGGAAACTTAATTTATAAGTGACACACTTCGTTCGGTGGGGACAAGCCACGAATTGTTTGAGAGGAGGGACAAATCTCGTTCATATACTAGATACGATCATGGACTATACTTGAAATGGCCTCCCCGATGGCGCAGTGGTTGCGTCGTCGCCTAGTAATCAAGGGGTCCCGGGTTCGATACCCGGTGGAGGCACAAGTGGTTCGGATTCCACTTCAAACTGAAGGTCCAGTCCCGATTAGCCTTACTGTGCATAAAGTGGACTCAAAACACCAAATAAATCAATCATATACTTGAAATGTGACGTGCTAAACACTACTTTCGGAGATCAGATGGACATGGCAATTTTGATATACAAGTTGCACTTTTTCTACTTAGATTATTTATGTCCAAATTTTATCCTAATAGATAATCTCGCAACAACGCAAAATGTTTAAATTAACTCGAATTCACAATGGCTCATATACAGTGTGTTTATAAATGAACGGTGCGGCTTCAAAAATTAATAATAAATCTATTTATTACCTTACACGGGCAAAACTTACACCGTAATCAGCAGCAACTGTCCAAGTTTATATAACTATTTTTAAATAAGTATAAAGATAGAAATCGAGAGGGGGCAATTGCCCCTCTGTGCCCCCTTGCAGGTGCTCTTGGCCGTCTGAAAGAAATAGTGCACGAAAGACGTGGAAACTAAATCCATCTTGAGTATCCTTTTGTCTTGCTACTCTTAGATTCTGCAACCTTTCTTTCTATAGTCCAATGTTTGCCTTCCTTACCTCCTAGAATTGATTTCTGTACAAGTTTGAGGGCTAATCTCCCCTGCCCCCTGTGGTTGTGCCACTGCATCTTCTTCCACCATTGTTGCTTTGTGAACTTTCATCGGCTTCAAAATACTTCATTTTCTTCAAGAGCACAATATCGTTTAATAACCGGCGATATGATTCCTCTACCCTAAATTTCTGGAATAAAGTATAATAAAATAGGGGCATGGAAATCTGGAAGGGGGGCGAGGATGGCCACCTCTTCCCTTTAGAAAACGAATGTCAGCTAAAAGTATATATTTCACACGTATAATTTGATTTGTCATAGTAATTTACATTAATTATTATAATGGGGATGCAGGAATGCGATAATTTCGAATTCAAGTGGTGTTTCTTGAGGGGGCAACACTATTATCGGGTTAATATGCAATTGCATATGGCATATTTCCCTGCGTCTAAAATATAGACAGATGTCCATGATTAGGGGGGCATTTGCCCCCCCCCCCCACTTGCACCCCGTGCGAATGCCTATTGCTACTAATTTCTACACTAGTTGGAAGCTTTATTCAATTTCGAGCCAAAAATGTACTTTAATATCAAATCAGGGTTGTTACACGTCCACGAACCCATAAATTCTAATGGGTTCTATTGGGTACCGCAACAAGACCGGAACCTTTTTTATCGCACAGTTTAAATTCGGTCCAAGTTGCGTATTCTTTCATTTCAATATGGAACTTAGACCGTCTTTAAATTGATCCGGAAAGAAGGTCCCTGTGCCGTATTTCAACTGATCAGGAGAAAAGGTCCCTGGAACGAATTTAAATACATAAAAAGGCTCTTTACAGTCCACATCCATTTATGCTTGCCAATATTCCCTGCTGAACCGGAATTGAATTGATTTAAAATTCCTGACCCTTTAACAACCCTGGTTGAAATTCATTTTTTTACAAACAACCATATTTTTAACGGCTATTTCACATTAATCCCATACGATATACTGAGTTATTTTTCGCAATGTTCCAATGAAAGGTACGTGTAAGAGATTTTGGCTATTCCTTTTTCTTCCTTGATGTTAAATAGATTATATTCGTCACGCGCCTATAACGTTACTAGCTAACATTTGTGAATTGTTCTTTCCTTGTAACGTTAACATCTACCATACTGAATTTATTTACGTTCCTTATGCAGATGGTATGTACCCAACTGCATTTTGTTCCGTTCCCCTACAGTGGTTTACATTTTGCTACATTCCTATGTAACGTTAATTGACCATATTGCCTTTCACTTCATTCCGTTACGGAGGATTGCATTCATTACGTTCCTATGTACCGTTATTTACTACCATGTTGCATTTCGTTACGTTTTTGTAACGCTAGTATATACCATATTGCATTTCGTTACTACGTTCCTTGTAACGGTAGTATATACCATATTGCATATTACGTTATGTTCCAATGTGCTCATTTCGTTCCGTTCCTTTATAACGTTAATATCTACCATAATACATTTTGTTACGTTCCTTGTAACGTCAGTCTATAACATATTGCATTTCGTTACGTTACATGGGTACCAGCAGCTGAACCATACTCTTCCTCCTACAAAATGGAACGTACCGTGTAACGCAAATTGGGTACGTTACGACTCTCTGCTTTCCAGAATAAAAAAAATGTTATTAGTTTTAATTTTCACCTACATAAAGACACTGGTATGGCGTACCGTTACATAACACCAGAAAAAAAAAGCACTGCCTGGATTTAGCACACATAGCATGTAAATATTCCAATCTAACATGATTTTTCTTGTGACATATAGCAGGAGGTAAATCTACACCAGTGGTGTATTCTGAAAATTTGACCTGGTTTACTGCAATAATTTTTACTTATTGTATACGTTTATTATTTAATTAGATGTAATAGCAATAAAACATCAATGCAGGCATGCAAGCAGGGAGTCGTAACGTACCCAATTTGCGTTACACGTTACGTTCCATTTTGTAGGAGGAAGAGTATGGTTCAGCTGCTGGTACCCATGTAACGTAACGAAATGCAATATGTTATAGACTGACGTTACAGAGAACGTAACAAAATGTATTATGGTAGATATTAACGTTATAAAGGAACGGAACGAAATGAGCACATTGGAACATAACGTAATATGCAATATGGTATATACTACCGTTACAAGGAACGTAGTAACGAAATGCAATATGGTATATACTAGCGTTACAAAACCGTAAGGGGTGTAAGGGGTGACCTTCCACGTAGTACACCAAATGTCAACCTCACTTCCACGTTAGTGCACCCTGGACGTAGGACTAACGAGGCTCTGGCGACTGGCCCCATGGCCAGTATAATTTTGTGTGTCTTGTCCTGTTCTTTTATCCTTATGTGTGCTGAGTGACCCTTTACAGCCACAGCTTTTAAAGAAAGTCAGAACATTTTAAGCTTTTAAGATTTTACTTATGCAACGTTACAGTTGTTCTTTGTAAAGAAAAGGGGCTGGACCCCGTATAATGTGACGGGTGCAAAATGGCCTAAGTGCTGACGCACCCACAATTTTAACATCAAATCAAATCAAATCAAATTCGAAATTATCGCATTCCTGCATCCCCATTATAATAATTAATGTAAATTACTATGACAAATCAAATTATACGTGTGAAATATATACTTTTAGCTGACATTCGTTTTCTAAAGGGGAGAGGTGGCCATCCTCGCCCCCCTTCCAGATTTCCAACCCCTATATTATTATACTTTAATCCAGAAATTTAGGGTAGAGGAATCATATCGCCGGTTATTAAACGATATTATGCTCTTGAAGAAAATGAAGTATTTTGAAGCCGATGAAAGTTCACAAAGGAACAACGGCGGAAGAAGGTGCAGTGGCACAACCACAGGGGGCAGGGGAGATTAGCCCTCAAACTTGTACAGAAATCAATTCTAGGAGGTAAGGAAGGCAAACATTGGACTATAGAAAGAAAGGTTGCAGAATCTAAGAGTAGCAAGACAAAAGGATACTCAAGATGGATTTAGTTTCCACGTCTTTCGTGCACTATTTCTTTCAGACGGCCAAGAGCACCTGCAAGGGGGCACAGAGGGGCAATTGCCCCCTCTCGATTTCTATCTTTATACTTATTTAAAAATAGTTATATAAACTTGGACAGTTGCTGCTGATTACGGTGTAAGGTAATAAATAGATTTATTATTAATTTTTGAAGCCGCACCGTTCATTTATAAACACACTGTATATGAGTCATAGTGAATTCGAGTCAATTTAAACATTTTGCGTTGTTGCGAGATTATCTATTAGGATAAAATTTGGACATAAATAATCTAAGTAGAAAAAATGCAACTTGTATATCAAAATTGCCATGTCCATCTGATCTCCGAAAGTAGTGTTTAGCACGTCACATTTCAAATATATGATTGATTGATTTGGTGTTTTGAGTCCACTTTATGCACAGTAAGGCTAATTGGGACTGGACCTACAGTTTGAAGTGGAATCCACTTGTGCCTCCACCGGGTATCGAACCCGGGACCCCTTGATTACTAGGCGACGACCCAACCACTGCGCCATCGGGGAGGCCATTTCAAGTATAGTCCATGATTGTATCTAGTATATGAACGAGATGTGTCCCTCCTCTCAGACAATACGTGGCTTGTCCCCAACGAACGAAGTGTGTCACTTATAAATTAAGTTTCCGAAAGCAGGCATTATGCATGAACAGAACAAAAAATACTCCTGAGAAATTACAAAAATTATAAGCCAGTTCGTGGCCGGGAGGTATTTACGGTCTTCCCCCCCAACCTATCCGCTTTAGGTTCCGGGTTCGAGTTCTGGTCTGCAAATATCTTTTTTAGGTGTATTTTCATCAATTTCATCTATTTATCATCCATCTTCATAGTTTCGATTAATTATAAAAGTGACATAAAAGCAAAGCAAAATAAGAACAAATAAAAATAATTGCAAAATGACTACAATGTCAGAACTACATTTGAAAAATAAAATGCGAGCAGAAGATTCATTTTCAAACAGGTATTTGGGTAGAATTGCGTAGACAGACAGCATGCTCCCGAAAGTTGCCAATCCACGTGTAACATGACCTTCGATACTGGGGTTGCGCTTTTTCAGGAAAGTTTTCTCGACCCTCCTCAAGCGTCTTATCAAGAATGCCTCGGTGTTCGCAGCATTGCCAACTTATTTTCCGTCGGAAAAAGTATTTTTCCTCCTATTTAATCTGCGGTTGGCTCTACAATACATCATATTAAACAAGATACAACAACTGAATTACGGCGAAGTAGGTTAGAAACCCTGCGTGCTCAAGAGCAGCTTCGATAAGGCACCTGAATTGTTTCGAGCTGAACCAGGAAATGAGCGATCTTTATTCCCCAAGGCCATTCCTTAAAACTAATGCCACAAGAAGTTTTCTGTGTGGATTTGAGAGCATGAAATTGTAGGTTGATGATAGTACTACAAGACGTCAAGTGGATTTGTTTTCTGTTCCGTTATTTTATATATGTAGCTTTCCTACCTATATAGTTTGAATAACTAATCAATCATTTGATGAGCAGACAAACACGAAGAAGCCGATCCCGTGGCAAGTTAGTTAGCGTAATACACTGCGAAGTCTAATGTCGGATTAGAAAATATGGATGGGTCATTTGTCTTTATATCACTTTCATCACCTATCACATCCTTTATCATCGCGATTAACCGAAAGTTGTAGACGCGAAATAAAAATAGAACCTTTGCATGAATGTCCAAAAGAGAGGCAAGGGCACGATCCACCTGGAAAAGGAAAGTCAACCAAAAATTATATATATCGCGCAATTTCATTTTAGCTATAATAATATATGTTAATTATTGCATGAACATGATAACTTCAAATTAAAGCAATGGTTTTTGAGGAGACAACACTGTTATGGGGGAACATGCACCTTGTTTGTTTCCCCCCCCTGAAAAAAAAACACCTTGCTTGCCCCTCCCTGGAAAAAAATCCTGCAGACGTCCATGAACCTTTGATATCGACTTCGGAGTATAAAGCTGCAACGTGCCACCACTCGTAACTCCAGGGTATGGAGATCCGAATTGGCAACACACCGCTCCTTGCTCCGGCTGGTCAGTTGGGAGCACCAGTTCTCACCCAGGGATCGGGATTAAGACGATCCACCCTTCCTCCAGGAAGGGAACCACCGAATTGCGACACGTGACAGTAAATAAAATTCCAAATACTTTATAATTAAAATGTCCAAAATCTTTAATCACGAATCGCGCGCGTACATACTGATTCGCACAAGTTAAAAGTTATAATTTATTGGGTTATGCACGCTCGCAGGCAGTCATAAGCAATTTATTTAACACGAGAGTCCGCGCACCGCCTTCATAGTTAATAGCAAGACCTCAACTGCTACCTCAAGCGCGAGGCGCAGCATAACAGATTGTTCTAACTTACAATACAAACTCATAACATAAAATAACACAAGAAAAACTGATAATTTATATAACACATCAATGATAATTAGCGATAGTAAGCTAAAGTTAAGGTTGGCAACAATTAAAAATGCCAACGTGGAAGTTTTTACATCGCCAAGAACACGAAGTGTGGTTCCCCCACTCCTAACAAACAGCCAATAGGAATACGATATTTTATTGAAAACGAGGGAGAAATACTTTGCTATAATATTACAATATTAAACTATATAGAAATAACTAAACTGATTTTATCAAATAAACCGTATTTGCCCTTATACATAAAAAAATGATTAAATAAAGATTTAGTTTATAACGAAGACAAATTACTTCAATCTTGTACATTGTTGAACAAAAATCGATATTAAGAAGAAATGTATTTAACTTGTGCTTCAAAAACAATGAAAACGTTGCATATATTATTTGGGATAATCATTAACCTATAAATTCTGAATAAATGTTGCAAAAATACGCGAATAATATTATAAAATATAAAAAACGTAATATATACATGAATTATAAAAACAATTAATTATAAATAATTTAATCCAAGTTCTTAACTTGAAAATATACGAATAAGATAAATGCCAATATACAACTGAAATCTGCCTAACATGGCGGACGTTAGAAAGCATTGTTTCTTCAATGTATAGCGCGGCAATAGACCGCGACAGCCTCTTTTTCGCCAGGAAATATCAACACTAAAACAGGGATAGGAATTCCTCTCATTTTAGATTTTCTCAAACTAATTTCAAGTATGTGGTGAAAATGCCTTCTATTTAGTATGAAAATCGTGGTTTTTAGTTTGAATGTTTTTTCCTAGAGACGATATGAGGCATTGCGGATACGAAGGGCGAACTCAAAAAACGTACATTGTGAGGGAAATGGGTTTCAATTTGTCAGGCACAGTTCTAGCTCCACAAAAACTTGGTAACAGTAGATCGGAATGTTTCATACGTGATTTTAAAAGTTTTTTTTATGGAGTTCGCACTGTGTCTGGCAACTTGAAACGCATTTCCCTCACAATGAACTTTTTTGAGTTCGCCCTTCGTATCCGCAACGCCTCATATTTTAAATTACTTTGAAGCATTTCGGACCATTTTTATTTCTATAAGCGACTGCATTAATTATACATATGATAGAATGATCTTAAACATGAAACTCATTGTTTCTTCCAATGATTAACTGTTTTCTTTGCCTTTCATTACGCATGGTCACTCAGCCGCTATGTTTGTTGTGAGCCTAGATTAAGTGTGATTGGAGCTTATCCTCTATGGTTTCTTCATACAGCATGGCTGTGGGCTACATGTTTGACATCTTAACACAACTTCTTTCAAACATCACTCATGAAATGTATTTACTATCGTCCTACGGGAATCAGAGGAACGTAACTACAATAATGCTGTTTTCAGTTTTGTTAGAAAAAATCCTCTGAAGAGTATTTGGAGTAAATCGACATTTTTCCACTTCTAATTCTTATCTGTAAGGCGGAGTCACGTTTAAGAGTCATATTCCTAAGAATACATTATTTCCTCTCCTATAAATTTGATAAATTGGAGTTAAGTCCCTCTGGTTCTCACACACGCTATCAGCCCCTATTTTCCAAAATTTGGCACGTTAGGTATTACGCCAGATGTGTCATTTGGGTATGATACATTTTTATTATATGCCTGTGGAGATTCGAACAGTGTTCTCGGCTTGCGAGCCAGGTATATCGGCGTTAGCGTCCAACGTTTGGAGTGCATACATTGCTCTAAGCAAGATGCTCTCTACCCTATGATGGGAGCAATGTATGCGCTCGAAACATTAAGTTGGCTCGCAAGCCGAGAACACTTCGCCAGGAAAGCTACACTTTTTTACCCATGAGGATTATTATCCGTGGCCGGCAAGCAAGGTTCTTGTATGTGTGACTTTTCTGTTTCTCAGACTACGTGTGACTACCTACAAATTATGTGAAACAATAACAAACAACTTCCCGACCGATTTCCAAGGCTCGTTTCACCCTAGCTACAAACTACCACTTCGATCACTGCATGCACGAGTGAGTAGTGGTATTCGCGTGTCTTCCCTTTAATGCAAAACCACAATTTGCTCCACAGCATGCTAAGATTTTCGAAAGCGATACTTGTGTGTTAATTTAAATTTTGCCCTGTTCATTCACCTATACAGTATTTACTACTTCCAAATTTGTGTGCCTGTCTTGAGTTTGCATTCTCGTGGCTGCTGCCATATTGCGTAGATGAACGAAAAACACACTCAATATACCAAAATTGCTTGTATGTAGACATCAGGCGATAAGAGATGAAACAATTGCAGCCTACAATTTCCCTCAATCAACTACAATTCCCATCTGAGTATGAGAAACCACTTGCATTCTAGCCGGGTTCGATTCCTGGTGGAGGCACAGTGGTTCATTTCCCACTTTAAACTGTAGATCCACTCCCAATTAGCCTATCTGTGCATACAGGTGAACTTAAAACAAGACAAACTTTCATTCTAACCTCAGTCAATTGTGGGAGCTGCTTAGAAGTAGTAGTGTTGCTGGCATGGTGGACTTCGGTTCTTACTTTTGCTTTTAACAGATAGATACATTTTGAATAATAGTGAAATCAAAGTAATCGATTATTTTACCGAATGACAAAGTTATAATGGAATTGTGTTATCTCCATTACAGAACAACTACCTAATCTCATTCAATTCCAGTGTTCTATCTGGTAGATAGATATATCAACCTTTGCAATGATGTAAACTTTCAGTGCAATGGCGACAAAGGTCCAATAACTATAATGTCAAACTTTAAAGGTTTCCTGACAAAATGAAAAATGGACAGATCATTTACATTCTCAATGGACATGTTGAAAAAAAGACTAATATTCATTTTTTCTAATTTCTTCTTTTAGCGTAGGTAAAAGGAAGTCACTTGAAAAAACTGGGAATATAATCAAAATGTCCATCAGCTATTCATTGATTTAAAAAAACTATATGATTCGGTAAAAAAGAGATAAGTTATATAATATATTAGTAGAGTTTGGAATACCTAAGAAGCTTGTTAATATGATAAAAGTATGCACCAGTGAAACAGAAAGTAAAATTCGTGTGGGTATTAATGTGTCTGACAAATTTACAATTCATGATGGGTTAAAACAAGGAGATGCATTATCTCCATTGCTCTTTAATTTTGCCTTAGAATATGCTGTTAGGAAGGTAAAAGAAACTAACCAAGGACTAAAATTAAATGGTGTGACTCAGTTGTTAGCATATGCAGATGATGTAGACTTATTAGGGGATGATATAAATACAATTAAGAATAATGCTAAAATACTTTTCAAAACTGCTAAAGACATAGGTTTGGAAGTTAACAAAGAGAAAACTAAATATATGCTTACAGGCCGAAACCAAGGGTTAGGTAATAATCAAAACCTAATTATTGATAACAACTCGTTTGAACCAGTTTCCAAATTCAAATACTTAGGAGTAATATTAACAAATGAAAATTATATTAAAGAGGAAATAAAAAGAAGGCTTAATTCAGGAAATGCATGTTACTTCTCTCTTCATAAACTTTTGTCTTCTAGTTTAATAACTAAGAAACTAAAAGTTAAAATATACAAAACAGTAATTTTGTATGTAGTGCTCGTATTATATGGGTGTGAACCTTGGTCCCTTACATTGAAAGAGGAACATGAATTGAGAGTATTTGAAAATAAGGTTCTTAGGAAAATATTTGGACCTAAAAGGGATGAGGAGACAGGTGAGTGGAGAAGGTTACATAATTTAGAACTACATAATTTGTATTCATGTCCATATATTATTAGACTAATTAAATCAAGAAGACTTAGGTGGGCAGGCCATATGGCACGAATGGGAGAGGAAAGAGGAGTTTATAGGATTCTTGTTGGGAAACCTGATGGTAAGTGGAGAAGGTTACATAATTTAGAACTACATAATTTGTATTCATGTCCATATATTATTAGACTAATTAAATCAAGAAGACTTAGGTGGGCAGGCCATATGGCACGAATGGTAGAGGAAAGAGGAGTTTATAGGATTCTTGTTGGGAAACCTGATGGTAAGAGACCTACAGGAAGGCCAAGACCAAGATGGAGGGACAACGTTGAGATGGACCTAAAGGAAATCGGTAGGGATAGAAAAGAGTATATAGATCTTGCTCAAGATAGGGACAGATGGAAGGCCTGTGTTGCTGCAGCCATGAACCTTCGGGTTTAGGAAAGCTAGAGAGTTAGTTAGTTAGTTAGTTTAAAAGGAAGTAGCTAAAAATTAGTAAATAAAAAAATATTACGTGGCAGAGTGGTTAGTACAGCGCGCTACGACGCCAGGGGTCCCGGTTTCGAATCCCGACCTGCGCATGAGTGTTCTCTGTGAGTGTCCCTTCACCAGTTTCAGCATTCGTCGCTCATGCTCATCTTCGCTTTCTGAACCGCCAGGTGTACAGCACGTGGCGTAGCGTTTCGCGTCCGAATTCCAGGAACAGGCAACTTACGGTTACCTGACCAAGTAGCGTTTTGTCCGAGAGCTACCATCCTAATAGTGTTTAATGAAGCAAACTCTTGCTAACACTCTTAAATGCTCCATCCAAGAAAATATTTTTTGTTGTTTTAATATTTCTTTCCCTCTGGAAATTACAAATCTCACCTTCATAGTTGTCAGATAGTAAGAAAGTGTTGCCATCTGCCATGACTAAAATTTCTAGATCCAAGTTCATTTCCTTTCGACGATTTGTTTTGATTTGATTTGTTGTTTTAAGTCCACTTTATGCACATTAAGGCTAATCGGGATTGGACCTACAGTTTAAAGTAGGATTCGAACCACTTGTGCCTCCACCGGGTATCGAACCCGGGACCTCTCTCTCGACAATTTGTCTGAGTCTGCACTCCCTGTGCTGCACTCCGCTGTCTATGCAATGTAGTTTTAAAAGTTGTAAACCGAGGTATACTAGTCACCAATTCCATCGCTGCCAGTGGTTAGTTAAGGTGTGACTCATCATCAGCCAGGCTCGGACGAAACGCAACTCATTAAACCGTCGCAGACGAACTGTAGCATTTTTCTAGAAATTTCGCTTTCGGACGAAACGCTACTGAACCGTACAGCAGTCCCAATGCCTGCTCCAAGTTGCACAGCTGCTTTCGGAGCCCTTGGTTTGGGAAGGGGGTGGGGATGAGGAAAGGGTCTTGATTTTTTATACTGAAGCTCGTTCATTTCGTTCTCCTATTTCTCTTGGTTGAATTTTCTGAGATACGGAATCTACCTCATTTTGCTTTTCATTACGTTTTATTGCGTCACCCACCGTACATTTACATGTACCCTTTGGTTAGGTACGGTAAAAATAAATAGCTGCCGTTCGTCAAATGTTGTATTTTTGTTTTTGTTACCCATTTTTCTCTTACTTCAGTCAGGGAGCAATGCAGCTACTGGTAACAAATGTAGTCAGGAAGTAGCATCAATTGTTCCTTCCCCGCAATGTAGTTGACCAGTAAAAAAAAAAGAACTATGTAAAGCCTCGTTTCTATTACCACAAATTTGCCGCGCAACATGACGCGCGGCATGTGACGCTGCATGTGCCAAGCATTTGTTGAAATGGAAACTGTCTGCAACATGCCGCGGCGCAAGTGCCGGGGACAAAATTGCCCCAAACGATTAAGACGCACAACATGCGCCGCGGACAATTGAAACAGCCTGCAGCAAGTTCCTGGGGCATGCGCACTAGAGTAGAAACAGACGACGCGACTACCATCTGTGGTCCAACAAGATTTAATAACAATGCAAAATCACTTACAGTCATTCTTACAAAGTTTTCGTATCCACTTTGAAGACGTAAGTCTCTCATCAACGAGTTATATGCTCCTTCCGAATTTCTTTTCGCTAGAAAACTTCTAATCCACCATCTAGGTCGTTTTCGCCTCTTTTCTTTAGAAGTTCATGGTACGCGCCTGCCATAACCACAAAACCCGTCATAGTTGTATTGTTCATCTTTACACAAGTTAAATCACTACCAAATTATTACAATACAAGAGAAGAAACACTGACTACTCTAAAGCACAATGGAACAACGCTACACTCAAGTCCTGCACTCCGGTGTTGTTGCGGGCGTATTTTGCAGAAGTAGTTTTGAATTGGAAACAGTGCACTAAATGACATGCAACATGCGCCGGCACATGTTGCGCGTCATGGGTCTGGAACTTGTCAGAATGGAAACGTAGCTTAACAGAAACAGAAGGCTTTCACGATTTGTCTGAATATTAAAGTGATCTCTTTTTTTCACACCCAAACATAAATAACTTTTTTCAGATTTGAAAACGTAACAAGGGTGTAAGGGGTGACCTTCCACGTATTACATTCAATCCTCAACTTCATTCCACGTAGTACACCCTGGACTGCTCTTTGCAGACTAACGAGACTCTGGCGACTGGCCCTATGGCCAGTATAATTCTGTGTGTTCTCCTGCTTTCTGTCATATGTGCTGAGTGCCTCTTTACTGCCTCAGCTTTTAACCTAAGTCAGAATATTTTAATATTTCAATTATGCGAAATTACAGTTATGTTATTTGTTATGGTAAGGGGCTGCACCCCGTATAACGTGGCGGGTGCAAAATAGCCTAAGTGCTGACGCACCCAAAATTTTTAAAAAAAGTTACATATAACTTTAAGAAATGCGTATAAATATTTCACCATCGTTTATATTTATGTACATGTTGTTAATTTTCAAATATTGTGAAGAAATGCAGCAAAATGCTACGTATTTGATTACTAATGTGAGCCACTGTATATGTTATGTTTTTATTTCATGAACGATGTATGGTCAAACATTACTTTGCAGAGCTCCGTGGCGAAGTGGTTAGCACAGTGCAATACGACGCCACAGGTCCCGAGTTCGGATCACAGCCTGTGCATTATTTTCTTTGTGATGTCCTTTCATCAATTTTGTCATTTCATCACCCATCCTCGTCTTCGCGATTAGCCAAAAGTGGCATAAAACCAAAGTTAAATATAACAAATCAAAATCAAACATTACTTGGCATGACAAGAATGGATAGGTTATTTTGAAGCTGCTGTTATTAAAAGCAAATTGTATGTAGCTTTCCTAGACAGAAGTTTCACGCACAGAAACTTATTGATTGGATAACGGCTGCGGATTCCTACTCGAGCAGAAAATATATATATTTCAATTTATTACTTACAACAATAGCAGACTGATTTCCTGCTAAATCAAAGAAAACTTGCATTCACAGTTACAAATTGACGTGTTGAATGAACTTAACTACAGATTTCTCTCACTCCAATTCTGATTAATCGAACAACACACCACAACGTGGGTCATTATATATTTCCAACTTACTCTCGAGTTCCTCAACTAAAAGTAAATTGACTGCGAGACAAAACTCCTCTCCGATAACACATTATATGCAGAGTATACGTAAGTTGAAATTCCATCATAATAATAATTATCATACATATTTTGTTAGCAAAATATGAAGTTCCTCACTTCACAAGGATAACATATACACAGTATTTCACAAGAGTTTTTAGTTCGAGCTAGTCGTAGGCCTAATATGAATATAAACGTCACTTCATTACTTAGTTAAAAAAAAAAGTGCCAGGCAATCAGAATTCGAGGGTATGCCTGAAATTATTTGTAGTATCTCATGTATCAAGAGGGCTTTTTAAGTAAAATGAAGGATACATACCACATGCTTTGGTCAATTCAGAGTAGTAGAAACGTAATTATACTTCATGTTACAACTGAAACCGTAGCCTCGAAGACCGAAGTCGTTTAGTTATCCACTCATACACTCGGTACCAAACATTTCAAGTTCGAGTAGACATCTGGGCATGGCTGTTTTTTTTTGTAAGCATCCCTTCATAGATTTAATATGATCATCATTCATCTTCATCGTCGCGATTATCTACAAGTGGCAGAAAAGCGATATAAAACATGAATAATACAAAAGTATAACAAACAAAAGAGGATAAAACGATGAACTGAGTTTGAGTTAATGATAGGAAGTTTTATAAAATTACTGTTTCTTGAATAATCTTGTCCTTTGTTCCGATTGTATTTCTCAGTCACACGTTGGTCAATGTCCATGTCGACTGCCGTTCTTGCGTTCTTGAAAATTACTTTTTTGTCTGTCTATGCCCTTCTTTCAAACGTGGTAGGTAGGCGGGCGCTATGCCTGTTTCTACACCAAAAAGTTTAATGCACCTCCTGTCCAAGAAGACAAGAATTACTGAAAGTAATTTTCAAAATTGTAAGCGGATGAGGGCCCTTGTAAATGATAAAATATGCTGTCCTTTTATTCGCTTAGTTTTCAGAATCACTTTCCATACAATTCTTGACTTCTTGAGAGTCCAATGGCCCTGTCTAGCTAGCACAAACGCGGTTTCGTTTGTTTCGTACAACAATTCCATCTAACATTTCGTTTCTACGTATTTTCTACTTGCCAAAAGTGCCTTTCATATCGCCCCAAGGCGTTGTCTACTCGGATGCTTCGTGATCGAAGGTCACATGTACGTACAAAGTTTCAGGATTCAGATTTTCCGATTTTGCGTGGTGCTGCTGCTAACAGTTCGGTTCGCCTTCTCAAGGTCGCGCAACAAGCAATTATTTTTCGTCTTCCGATAGGAGAAAGCTTGCCTCACGCTTAGGTGGACGAAGGCGTGGCACGGATGATTTTTTGGCTCGACCATGGTTGGTCCTATATGTTTCGTCCTTCAGCAACTTAATCTAAGCACGAATCATTCTCATCGCCAAAAAACTGTATTTTTTTATAAAAATGATGTAATACATGTAAACAGAGAGAGAGAGAGAGAGAGAGAGAGAAAGAGAGATAGATAGATAGATATAAACGTTTTCCCTCAACAAACGTTTGCTTTGCTATCGTATAAAGTGAACGTACATGTTAAAATTCATCTTGCATAAATAATCAAATTAGAACAAATTCACATAAAGCGATTAAGTATGCAGAAAAGAAATATATTTGTGATAAATACATAGTTAATAAGTAAATTCCAATAACCAGAACTTGAGTCACGCCGAATCTTGTTTACGGATGTTTTCAAACGTTTTGTTTTACAATTTAATTTTTTCACTGACATCCAAAACGAAAATACGTATTATAACTTAGTGACTTTCAAGGGGTCAAAGTACTGTAATGTTAGTATGCTGCCGATCATAATTATGAGGCTTCTTCGAAAACGCCTTCGATAACGGTATTTGCTATTCGTAACGGACATGTGTATCACTTTTTCGAAACAGACTTTTGTCTAGGAAAAGAACTGTAACGTTACAAAAGTAACGAGCACAATTATACAAGAGACCTATGTTATTCTCTCCGGAACACGGCATCGGACACGGTATTGCACATCGGAACGTCTGTATGATACCAGCTATAAATAACGTTGTTGTTTTGAAAAGAGGAGTGTAACGTTTTTACAGTCGTGACCTCAATTAAGTTACTGGTTAATTGTAACGTTACTATCACTTTCCACACACACTAAAGTTACTAGTCAATACGCGACGAACCTCTTTCTTACCCTGTAACGTTACTGGTTGCCGGCAATGGATGTAACGTTAAAGTGTCACGTGAAGACCTACTCCTTTAGAGATCAGTTATGGTTCGGTACCGTTATGCACACCTGTAACGTAATGTTCATATACCTGAGGTAACGTTTCTGTTCACGAAAAAAGTTATTCTGTTTCTGGTTGTAACGTAACGGAAACCGTAATTGAAAATACCGTTCCATTTCGTTACGTTACGACTCCCTGCTGGAAAGTTCTTATGATGGACACAATAAGAAATTTACTTTGAGAGCCTTTCTATTCAGAAAAAAGCACTGGTCCTAAGTAAGACCAGATTATTTTTTGTCAAAATTCGAGGTTTAAGAGGCTAATTTTGACAACCTACAGTTTAAAGTTTAAACCACTGCATTGAGCCTCCACCCATGACTCCTCATTACAAGTCAACAGTATTACCACTACATCATTGGAGAAGCCCAGATTATCCTATTAAATGTAATTCTGGCACAATTTATTTGGGAGAGATGAAATTATTCATTGGTTGAGCTATTTACACATTTCCAGTAAGTAATGTGTCAGGTAAGGGTTTGAATTTTCTTAATGTATAGTTTTTAATGCATTCATATTTTGTTTGGCAAAAACTTTCCCTCATATTTTAAGAAAACAAGTACACAAGGTGTTTAGAAATGATCAAATCATCATGGAGTTAAATATGTGCATGGTCATCAGGAAGGGGGGACACCCCCTGCAAATTGAATGTCAACTTAAAATATATATATTTTGCACATTTTCATCAAGTAACAGTAATTTACATGAATTATTATAAGGTTTAATTGATTTGTTGTTTTAAGTCCACTTTATGCACAAGAAGGCTAATCGGGACTGGGCCTACAGTTTAAAGTGGGATCCGAACCACTATGTGCCTCCACCGGGTATCGAACCCGGGACCCCTTGATTACAAGGCCACGATGCAACCAACCACTGCGCCATCGAGGAGGACCTAATTATTATAAGGATAAGGTCATTGCAGGTACATAACTGAAACTGAAGGACTGGTTTGTGTGAGGGTAACACTGCTATGAGGGGGATATAGTTTGTTTGCTCCTTCCTGGGAAAAAATAAAGCTGTGGCTGTATTATCACTGCTATGACGTCGGGTTTTTATTCTTGTTTCTTTTTGTGTGTTTCTTTCATCGCACCTGTATGACATGTATGAGTTTTTGGTACAGTGTCTCTCAAAAGTTTTAGGACAACGACATTTTAAACTAGGCAACCCAATTTACACAAGGTGTTGGTGGGTTGCGTGTACAGTTAGGCTCAATTTCAGGGTTGCCGCATGCACAATAAATATTTATAAAATACGCGAAAGAAATAAAAACAAGTATTAGTGTATAAAAAGTATTAAAAATATCAATATTATATCGCAAGTGACAAAATTCTTTCTGAAAGAAAAATAATAGGTTTTCTAGCATTTCATCGCTGATGAGTTTACAGAAAGGAGAAGAGATGAGAGAAAACGAGAGGTGACAAATGACAGGAGAAAGAGAAAGCGAGAGGAGAAGAGGAAAAGTAGAGGAGAGAAGAAAGAGAGGATAGACGAGGAGAGGAGATGTAGTGAAGAGAATGGAAAAATATTCTAGGAGAGATGAGGAAAATGGAGCAAAGGAGAGAAAAGAGAAGGAAAACGAGATGAGAGAAGAGTGGAGAGTAGAGTAAAGGAGAGAAAAAGAGAAGAACGAAAAGAAGAGGAGAAAAGTGCGTGGAGTCGGAAACCTAAGACAGGAAAGGAGATAAGATGCGAGAAAAGTAGGGAAGGCGATATGAGATAAAAGCAGAGCAGAAGGAGGGGAGAGAAGAAGGAGAAGGAGAAGAGAAGAACAGAAGGGACTGAAGAGAAGAGGTAGTTGCAGAAAATATCGTCTCAGCGTCAAGAATTGATGCATTGGTCAAATTATCGACATGAAACATTCAATAACATTTTGAAATGTATTGGAGAATGTATTAAATCGGTGCGAAATGCCTTTTGGCTTAGTTCAGAGCAAGGTAAAATCTTCCATGTAAGATCTTTGATTTTACCTGCGATTATACCACTAAAAACATGAATGTAATTTTAATATTTATAAGAATTATCCAATTTTTGTCCAATTCTCGGTTCGTTGAAATGGAGATTTTGTAATTTAATATTTCCCCTCCCCCCATCGTTAATTCCAAACTGAATCATTCCGTTTCACACGGGGTGAACAATGAACACAATGGGATAGGTCTAAAACTTACGAAAATTTTCTGCCACCGGAAGGGTTTGAACCTACGACCATCAGATTGACAGTCCTGAACGTTGAACACTACACTACAAGCTTTCGTTCCTGAAAGTAAGTAGAAGGAGCTGACCAATGTGAAATGCAGATGCAACTCTCCTCCTACATGTAATGTGCAAACAATACTTGTTTGTAACAAAGAAAACGAAGGTAGTACGACTCGGAGGAAACATTTAATGGAGAATTGCACATGATGAGAACTTTTCATTCGATATTTGCGGAGGTATCCTTGCATTGAACTCGAGTGGGAAAAGGGGTAAAATTAGTATGTCCTGAATTGCCACAAATATAAATAGTTATTTCATTAATATTTGTCAATGTCTTTGAAGCAGTACACAATTATCGTTAAAGTATTATAATTCACGATCTTATACATGAAAATATCCCTTTGAACGTGTGTCAATTCATTTATTTGTTTATTTTTTTTTATAAATTCCATTTGCAGAACAATGTAGCAACTATACACTGCTATTACAATTAATGTTACCATGCTCTTGTTTGTAATAAAAGGAAAATTAAAAAAAGAACACCTCCTAAGGAGGATCGAACCTGGGACCACAATCAATGTTTTCAAGAACTCTAACCACTACATCACGCCCTTTCTTTCGATTTAAACAACAATTTTTAAGTATTCTGTCTCTCCAATATTGTAAATGAAGTTGGGTATGCATGTGGTTGAACTTTTACTTTCATTTTGGATTGCTTTCTTGTAGTATAGCAGCTATCTTCGAGAAATAATTTTCGAAGTGATGAAGAAAAACGAGAATATTGGTAGTTGTGAAAATGCGAGTTATTTCTTCTAACTTATTATTGTGATTAGACATTATTAATGAAAAATATCTAGAGGCTTGAACATTGCAGAACGATGTTCTTTTCCTGTGATACTTCAACAGACGATATGCTTGTTTACTGACGCAAGTCTGGTGTTCAGAACAGTCTTATGAAATGTAGTTGCTGTTGCGTAAGGTAACACGAAATAATTACACCGTTTGCGAACTACCAAATCTGCGCAACGTTAGACGTAAACAGGCGGAACATTTTATTCTTCACACTTGACAGTATTAGTCAAGAGAGACTCGTGGGACACTGTGTTAAGGTGCTGGAGTAAATCCTTCTTATTTTTCTTCCTCGAAGGACAATAATTTTTATAGTAGAGCAACAGTAGTTCCGCTCTTTCTTATTTCTTTTAAATTCTTCCACATTCCTTTCATTGGGTTAAATATAAATAAAAGTATTGCTTGCATTTCTGTCATTGACGTAGACCAGGCCAGTACGCAGGATTTCTTTGCGGGAGTGGCCAGACCCTAATGTGTGTGTGTGTATATATATATATATGCATATACATACATAAATATATGCATATACATACATAAATATATATATATATATATATATATATATATATATATATATATATATGAGAGAGAGAGAGACAGATATTACAAAACAGTTCAAATAGTGCGAGCGCGATTCAAAAGTCATGATTATTCTATGTTTAGAAAATAATATATTTATAAATTAAATGTTGCGTACTAGGAATTATTATTACAATAAAGAACATGTCAAATTGTGAGTTAAGAAAACAACAATAACAAAGAGACATTCTCGCATCACGATTGCAGTTCGAAAAGTCGGGTCAGGGATTGAAAGTAGCGCACTGTCCTGACTAAATCGGTGAATCGGACGTCTGCTAGCATTGCATTATAAAACTAAAACCATCCAATATGCAGCCTGAAGACTTTTGCGCAAGAAACAGATTCATTTATGTAAGAACAAAATTGAAATGTTTACACATTTCTAAAATCGACGATGTTATTTTCGTAGTTATTGATAGGTTCACATTTAAATATTTCAGGGTTCGAAGGGGGCATGGCCCCCATGCCCCCCGCTGTATACTGGCCTGACGTTAGTGACGTAGACAGTGGGAGAGAAATTTTGGAGAATCTTTGTATTAAATTTATTATTTACATCCACCTTATGCTCAGATAGGTTTATTGACAATCGTGAACTTTTCGTTGAATAGATAATATTTGGTTTTAAACGACGGGAGAACATTGGTCTAATTTTCTTTCTTGCTCTTTTGTGAGAATATATACTTCTACAATAGCAATCGCGTTCGGAAACGGTGAAAAAAATGACTTGGTTTTCAAAGGCAGACAACCTTGGTAGCGTAGCTTGCTCGCGTTCAAAGTGACTCACTCACGCTATTCAAGGCCGCTTCTTATCGCAAAACATTGTCCGTCGATGCACCCAGCAAGTTACGAGTGACCAGAGTCGAATTTTCAAAAGAATCTGAAGAATGATAGATTTCATCAGAGGCGGCTAGGTGGGCACTAGCTCAACATGCAATAGTTTAAGTAATAATTTCTGACAACCAAGAAACCTTATTGAATAAGTATTGGGATAGTAATACGCGTACCCGCTCCTTTTTAACAATGTAAGCTCGAAGACAAGCTGTATTCCATTTGTTTCCATTGGCAACTTGGTCAACCTGAGGTTGTTATAAGGAACTAATTCCTAGATGTTCATGTAACCGTTACAAAATTACAAATAAAATATATTCACAAGCTTAGATATACTAACAACGAAGAAATAAATTCAGAGTTAAATTTCAAATGCATGTGTATAGAGTAATTCTAGAAGTACAGAGCTATATCAGAGTATTGAACTTCTTTTTGCAGGATAACGTTTACAATATTGACGCGACAGAATAATTAAGAACTGTTTCTCCAAGGGAAGCAAAGGGCGTAGTTTATTGGTTAGAGTTCTTGAAAGCATTGATTGTGGTCCCAGGTTCGATCGCAAAAGTCTTCAGGCTGCATATTGGATGGTTTTAGTTTTATAATGCAATGCTAGCAGACGTCCGATTCACCGATTTAGTCAGGACAGTGCGCTACTTTCAATCCCTGACCCGACTTTTCGAACTGCAATCGTGATGCGAGAATGTCTCTTTGTTATTGTTGTTTTCTTAACTCACAATTTGACATGTTCTTTATTGTAATAATAATTCCTAGTACGCAACATTTAATTTATAAATATATTATTTTCTAAACATAGAATAATCATGACTTTTGAATCGCGCTCGCACTATTTGAACTATTTTGTAATATCTGTCTCTCTCTCTCATATATATATATATATATATATATATATATATATATATATATATATATTTATGTATGTATATGCATATATATATATACACACACACACATTAGGGTCTCGCCACTCCCGCAAAGAAATCCTGCGTACTGGCCTGGTCTACGTCAATGACAGAAATGCAAGCAATACTTTTATTTATATTTAACCCAATGAAAGGAATGTGGAAGAATTTAAAAGAAATAAGAAAGAGCGGAACTACTGTTGCTCTACTATAAAAATTATTGTCCTTCGAGGAAGAAAAATAAGAAGGATTTACTCCAGCACCTTAACACAGTGTCCCACTAGTCTCTCTTGACTAATACTGTCAAGTGTGAAGAATAAAATGTTCCGCCTGTTTACGTCTAACGTTGCGCAGATTTGGTAGTTCGCAAACGGTGTAATTATTTCGTGTTACCTTACGCAACAGCAACTACATTTCATAAGACTGTTCTGAACACCAGACTTGCGTCAGTAAACAAGCATATCGTCTGTTGCAGTATCACAGGAAAAGAACATCGTTCTGCAATGTTCAAGCCTCTAGATATTTTTCATTAATAATGTCTAATCACAATAATAAGTTAGAAGAAATAACTCGCATTTTCACAACTACCAATATTCTCGTTTTTCTTCATCACTTCGAAAATTATTTCTCGAAGATAGCTGCTATACTACAAGAAAGCAATCCAAAATGAAAGTAAAAGTTCAACCACATGCATACCCAACTTCATTTACAATATTGGAGAGACAGAATACTTAAAAATTGTTGTTTAAATCGAAAGAAAGGGCGTGATGTAGTGGTTAGAGTTCTTGAAAACATTGATTGTGGTCCCAGGTTCGATCCTCCTTAGGAGGTGTTCTTTTTTTAATTCTCCTTTTATTACAAACAAGAGCATGGTAACATTAATTGTAATAGCAGTGTATAGTTGCTACATTGTTCTGCAAATGGAATTTATAAAAAAAAATAAACAAATAAATGAATTGACACACGTTCAAAGGGATATTTTCATGTATAAGATCGTGAATTATAATACTTTAACGATAATTGTGTACTGCTTCAAAGACATTGACAAATATTAATGAAATAACTATTTATATTTGTGGCAATTCAGGACATACTAATTTTACCCCTTTTCCCACTCGAGTTCAATGCAAGGATACCTCCGCAAATATCGAATGAAAAGTTCTCATCATGTGCAATTCTCCATTAAATGTTTCCTCCGAGTCGTACTACCTTCGTTTTCTTTGTTACAAACAAGTATTGTTTGCACATTACATGTAGGAGGAGAGTTGCATCTGCATTTCACATTGGTCAGCTCCTTCTACTTACTTTCAGGAACGAAAGCTTGTAGTGTAGTGTTCAACGTTCAGGACTGTCAATCTGATGGTCGTAGGTTCAAACCCTTCCGGTGGCAGAAAATTTTCGTAAGTTTTAGACCTATCCCATTGTGTTCATTGTTCACCCCGTGTGAAACGGAATGATTCAGTTTGGAATTAACGATGGGGGGAGGGGAAATATTAAATTACAAAATCTCCATTTCAACGAACCGAGAATTGGACAAAAATTGGATAATTCTTATAAATATTAAAATTACATTCATGTTTTTAGTGGTATAATCCATGTAAGATCTTTGATTTTATCTTGCTCTGAACTAAGCCAAAAGGCATTTCGCACCGATTTAATACATTCTCCAATACATTTCAAAATGTTATTAAATGTTTCATGTCGATAATTTGACCAATGCATCAATTCTTGACGCTGAGACGATTTTTTCTGCAACTACCTCTTCTCTTCAGTCCCTTCTGTTCTTCTATTCTACTTCTCCTTCTTCTATCCCCTCCTTCTGCTCTGCTTTTATCTCATATCGCCTTCCCTACTTTTCTCGCATCTTATCTCCATCCCACTCATCTCCACTCCTCGTATCTCCTTTCCTGTCTTAGGTTTCCGACTCCACGCACTTTTCTCCTCTTCTTTTCGTTCTTCTCCTTTTCTCTCCTTTACTCTACTCTCCACTCTTCTCTCATCTCGTTTTCCTTCTCTTTTCTCTCCTTTGCTCCATTTTCCTCATCTCTTCTAGAATATTTTTCCATTCTCCTCACTACATCTCCTCTCCTCGTCTATCCTCTCTTTCTTCTCTCCTCTACTTTTCCTCTTCTCCTCTCGCTTTCTCTTTCTCCTGTCATTTGTCACCTCTCGTTTTCTCTCATCTCTTCTCCTTTCTGTAAACTCATCAGCGATGAAATGCTAGAAAACCTATTATTTTTCTTTCAGAAAGAATTTTGTCACTTGCGATATAATATTGATATTTTTAATACTTTTTATACACTAATACTTGTTTTTATTTCTTTCGCGTATTTTATAAATATTTATTGTGCATGTGGCAACCCTCAAATTGAGCCTAACTCTACACGCAACCAACCAACACCTTGTGTAAATTGGGTTGCCTAGTTTAAAATGTCGTTGTCCTAAAACTTTTGAGAGACACTGTACAATATTTCTCCCGTTCAACCGAAGATACACACACGGAAAGTTCGTGAATGACGGACGCATTTCAGTAAATGCTGTACACCGAAATAAGTAAATTTTCCTTTTCTTTTTTTTTTTTACGTGTACTTTTGAAGATAAATTCTAATTTACGTGTATATTTCTGCACTTATAAAATTACAATAGCCTGTACAATGAAACCTGAATTCCTAAGTACATTTGCTTAAATTATACACATTTTTTCCTTCGAAAGCTTATTACGTCGCTAATAGTGTTTAGCAGCCACGCAGCTTAATTTAAAGTGCCTAAATCGCCATCGAATTTTTCGAAATAGAAATGCGCGTTGCAGCGTAAAATTTGAATAGATTCTACCTCAACGCAAACCGCGTTTCTTCCGGAGTTGCTATGGTAACCGCAGTAGTTCGGGGGAGATGCCGGTGGCGGAAGCACAGACTCTATACTTCTTCCTGATTGGCCAATCTCATTTAAATTTCTCATTCCGGATTGGCCGTCGGCTGCTGAAAAGTTTCCATTGTGAGTATCGGAACTTTCGTCTCTCTTGTAATCCCATTCTCTTTTAGCTAGAAGACCCAGCTCGGTTGTCTCCGAGTCTTTGGAGTGTTTAGGTCGCACCTGAAGTGAAAGTGTGTTTAGTGCTCGCGTTGAGAGTCAAGATGCAGCGAACCATGGAGCAGCGTTGAGCCATCAAATTTTGCGTTAAACTGAACAAATCTGCTACGGAGACTTTTGATATGATCCGTGAGACATACAAGGATGAAGCCATGTCCAGAACATGTGTTTTTGAGTGGCATAAAATATTCAAAGATGGCCGGGAAGACGTCGAAGACGAACAACGCGCTGAAACAAACAAACAAACATACAAACTCTGAAAATGTGGCCAAAGTGCGAGAACTTCTAAACAGTGATCGCCGGTTAAGTGGTCGTTTTATAGCACAGGAGTTAAATTCACTGAAATCCACTGTGCATTCAATTGTGACCGATGATATTTAGGGTCCGCCGCGTCCGAAGGGAGATCGCCGATTCCTGGCTGTTGTATCATGACAATGCGCCAAGTCACACGTCGCTGATTGTGAGAGAGGCACTGGCCAAACATTGTGCACAATAACCTACAGTCCAGATATGCCTCCCCCGACTTCTTTTTGTTCCCTTGGATCAAAAGAAGCCTCAAAGGACATCGTTTCGGGACGATTGAGGCGGTCGAAGCGGTTTCGACGGGGTGCCTGAACAGTCTTGTGGTTGCAGACTTCCAGGGGTAGTATGAAGAGTGGAAAAAGCGCTGGCAGCGGTGTATTGATGCAGGAGGGTCATATTTTGAAGAATATGAACACACTGTTAATAAATTTCTTTTTATGACTTCAGTCCTGATACGTATTGGACAAACCCTATATAACACTTCTATTTCCCTTTTCATCTATCATCTAATTTTTATACATTGCTTTAATCTATTTCGCATTATTCTATTTTATTTTCATTTTTACTAAAACGATATTTGTTCTCGAACTCTTTTTTTTTATATTCTTTCACCTCGTGCTGCCATCTCTGTTTCTCTTCTGAAGCTCTTTCCTTGTCTCCAAGGTTTGTACCTGGATTGTAACACCATTAACTAAGTGTATTTTCCAAAGTTATAAGTTCGCATTTTTTTTTTTTTTGCCTTACTGATTTCTAGAGCAGTCTCTTAAGGTATTTGGTTGCTGCGAAAATTTAAGATCAACAGATGTAATTTTGGGGTGATTGACCGCTCCACGATATCTAGCAGCTGTAAGTATGTTACTGAAATTTCTTTAGATTTACAACAGTTATCGTTGTAACAGTATTTGGAAGTTGGCCTCCACTCCCATCCTACAGTCTGTCCCAGGAGTCTGTGCAGCAATGTCGCACATAACGGTAGAGATGGAAAGAAAGCGAGTGGGTGGAGCGATGCAGTGCGCGCTGCTGCAAACGGCTGGAACCTACAGTCGCGTTATTGACTAATGATTCAATTTCCCATCTTAATCAACTAAATATTAGTCGTAAGAGTTGAAGCATATGGAGGGAAGGGGAGCAGAAATGATTTTCAGTGTACTTTTTTATTATTATTATTATTTTAGTGGTGGCATGCGCGAACAGGCGGCTCTTGTGGATAGACAGGTTTGTTGAACCTTAGAGCAGGATCGAAGGGAAAATGCGTAGCATACAAACACTCTATCGACTCTTGGATTAAAGGAAGATAATTCAAAAAGGCATTTTCTTGTAGTGTCTGTCTTCAGATTTCCAGCTTTCTTCGCCCGTTTCAGAATCTGTGCTGAAAGGAGAATTGTATTGTTTTAATTTTCATGTTAATAAATCATTAAAAGAATAGTAAAAGTTACATTAACATAGGCTACCAAACTATCTTTGCAAGAGAAACATTTCTAAATAGACAGTTTTTTTCTGTTTTACATGCCAATACTATGCAGGCAATGTAAATATGCTTATTTCAAAGGCTGAACTTCGACGAAGACGTTCTAATTGTCACTTTATGGTTTCAGCACGATTTTTAGAAGAACGTGTGGCTTGCATCCGCATTATACACATAGTTCTTACTTCATTGCTAATGAAAGGCTTTCTCGCCTCATAAATGGAAAGGAAGCCAGTAAATTTAGAAAACGACCTTGTTATCGCCATAATAACGTGGTTCTACATAAAACTGGATAAATGGCTAAGAACGATTTTTTTTGTAATTGGATTATTTTGTAAGTAAATCCTTTTGATTTCGATAATAACTCAATATACACTAAGGTGGAGTGAAAATATAGGGCAATTTTTTTTTTCAAAAAATGAAGATGCCTGTAGTGGAAAAAGCTGTGTTATTATACAGTTAATTAACCCTAACTATTTCAGAAAAAAGAATTGATTTTTAGTGGTGCCCCAGGGTCACTGAAGATTTCATATTGAAAATCAGCATTTACTCACCGAAAATTATAACTTTTTATTTATTTTCCTGAACTGAAACACAGAATACCCTGTTTCCTAAGTAAACAAGTGCAAAAAATAGATATTTGAATACAACCATAAAGTTGTGCTACCGAAATACATAAAATAAACTACCCAAGTACCCATTACTACCCAAAATATGTAACAATGTTAAACTTTTACATTTACATATAGCCCAATATCGTAATACTAATTACTTTTACAACTTATATTCTTTCTTAGTGTGAAATGTTTTCATCTTTTCATCAATGCTCTTGACTTGATAGTTGAAAAGATAAATCCATCTCTTTGCACTGGAGTATATACCATCACCACAAAGGTCACAAGAGTTGTCAAACTATTTGAGGGTTTATCAGTCGATACATACAACCTTAGCAGTCTTGCAGCTGTTGTTAGCCACCTAGAATGGTTTAATGGGCCTGGTTTGCGATTCGCTAATTCATCACTGCAGTGTCCATTTGTTACACTAATACATCAATTATAGAGATACCTCTGATCAGTACTTAAGTCTTCAAAGTCAACATTCCCAACAAGCTGACAAGAAGAAGGAACGTTTATTGGATCGAATTGCACAAGAGGTTGTTTTTCGCAAGTTTGTAGAGCTTTTCCTATTTCCCCAGAAAAATCTTTTGGACCAGTTGTGAATCAATTTTCTGAAGGAGATGGCGCAGTGGGAGTTCATTTATATGCAGCAAACAAATAAGCCACTGGAGGGGTCTACCAAGTTCTTTTTTGAGTAAAACAATAACTCCTCCTTTGTTTCCTGTATTCACATTTGTACCATCACATCCAACTGCTAAAAGATCGTCCATACTTATTTCCTTCCTAGCACAGAAGCTCAAGATCTCATTTTTTATAGTGATACAGTGACGTGTCCTATATACTTGGAATTTGGCTCCTGGACTAAAGTCACATGCTCTTCTGTTACGACGCGACCAAAATTCTTCACTCCTCTCTTCTCATTAATTCTTCTCTGGTCCTTCCTGCCATCAAAATACAATCCAGTCAGAGTATCCAAACTATCAGCAGATGTTTTCCTGACTTTACTTCTTTCCCTTCTAACCTTGTTCCCATCTATCACTTTAGAAACATCTGCATCACTAATAACACCTACATCTTGAAGAACTGCACTAGCAATTTTAGCTGCACTTCTGTCATATATGCGATGTCTGTCACACTCTCTAGCAAAATTCTTAAGAGGCAACCGCATTTGAGTTTCGTTTGAGGTTAATGAGGAATTCGCTGAAGCGGAGGGCATTTCCGATTTGGTTTTAAGTACTTTACTCGTGTCGCTGTCAGTATCTTAACCCTCTTCCTCCAGTTCACTTGATGGACTTGATTGAGGACTACTAGTAGCAGCATTGACACTACAGCTTGACAAATGTTTCTGAAGTCTTACTTCTCTCATAGCTTTTCTTGCTTGCTTCTTCTGCAATTCTTTGGATTTTTTTAAATCAGGTTTTCCAATGAACATTTTTCTCGTTGTTCTTTGATCCAAAAGAAATTCTCTTTCTTGAATAGGTACTTTCTTCTCTCTAGAACAAACACAGGTTGAAAAGTCTTTACACTTGCAACACGATATATCAAATAATGTAGAGTTAGCATGTGAGCAATACAAGGCATTTTTTTCTTCTAGTTTTCTTCATTTTGTCTACGCTTAAAGGGCTTTAAGAGATTTCGAAAGTGTTCGTGAAGTTTTTTTACTTTTGCAACGACTTGCTGATGTGACACTGATGGCAATGAAGCTTTCATCAAAATTCCTACCACTTGCTGAGAAACACTTTCACTAATTTCTGAAACACGAGATTCCTGAGTTTTTCTCATTTTGCTTTTAAAGGCGGATATGAAGATATAATTTCATCACATCCAGAATTCTGCACGTATCTTTCAATACACTAAAATAAGTGGAAATATGAAAACTTCGGAGGCCTTGTGGCACCAGAAGAAATTGACCTAGAGAGCTGATTTTTTTTATTTGACTATCTGATACCAAAATTCAACTATCTTGACTACAGGCATTTCGAAATTAAAAAAAAAATCTCCATGTATCTTTCAATACGCGAAAATAAGTGGAAATATGAAAACTTCGGAGGCCTTGGGGCACCAGAAGAAATTGACTTAGAGAGCTGATTTTTTTATTTGACTATCTGATACCAAAATGCAACTTTTCTGACTACAGGCATTTCGAAATTCAAGAAAAAAAATTCACTCCACCCTAATATACACACTCGGGGGAATACGCCCAACTTTTTTTTGGCGGTTTATAGCTTCGCTAAATGAAGGAGTGTCGCAATGAAAAGGATGGCAAATGAAAGCTATATGTTTTGTTATTGTTACCTATAAGTTTTATTACTGTAATTCTTATAGCAAAAGAACCACAGAAAAATAAACAGATGAACGTCAATTTGGGCAAATCACCCCGTGTTCAGGGTAAAATGCCCACCCATTAGGGGTAAAATGCCCAATACAAGAAACAATTGTTGTAATACTTGACATGACATATTTAAAGGAAAATAATACACAGCATTAACTAGAATATTATTAACGTTTGTTTCGTAAACAGAACATCATTTGTACAGACAATCATAGCGTTTCTAACAATATTTATTTTGAATTTACCATAGCCTCTTTTACTGTTTACAATTGTGAGAAATTGCATTGCACTTTGGACACATGGACGTGAATTTGGTACATATTTCATGCATTCACATACTGACTCTTGATCTTTACACCAATTATAATTCAGTTTTTTTCTCTCTTGGGAATATTATTGCACACTGTTAATACAGCAACGTCCAAAAAATTATTACCTCATGAAATTAACTCTGAATGGCTTCAGATTCTTCTCACAAGCTCCAAACCTGCTGCCTCGTCTCACCACGGAGGGCACTTTCAAACAAGAGTCGCAGAATTCATAACATTAACGTTGCGCGAGATACGAGGGTGTGGGCATTTAACCCCGACGGACATATTCCCCCGAGTGACTCTAACTAAAATGTTGATGATTTATACATAGGAGGGATATCAGACAGATATTTATCTTACAACTACTTAAAACATTTTATGTGTTTGATATGATTGGCTAAAAATTAGTAACGGGTATCTTAATTTAATTAGTAAAAGGTTCCTTCTAAGTATTGTTATAATAAAATCCAAACTAAACTCCGTGGCGCAACAGACCTTTGAGGGCGACTCATGGTCAGCGCATCGAGTCCCATCGCCGTTGTTTTCTGGCTTAGGAGACCGGAGCGCGTTACTTCTTCTTTTCAAATAGTTCCCCAAGTATCCTCGCGAGGCTGGGTCAACGTCGAAATTTTGGGGGCTCCCACCAGAAATGGAACACTGGGTGAGAGGGCTATTCATTTGGTTACGCGGGAGTCCATTTTTATAACAATGTGTTACAATGTCATTATGACAACGTGTATAAGTTGTCATAGGAGGGAATTGCCTTGCAATTATTTACATTTCCTGTTTACAACTATATTCAACATTGGAATGCGCCCCCCTTTAACCCTCGGACCCCAGGCCAGAAGGTAATTTTCGTTTTTAGAAAGACACTTCTTAGCCGTTGTGCTGCGAAAGGAATTGCATAATGTTCAAGGTTTTCTATAATATTTAATAATTAACTCTTATTTTCTTTGGTTACCTCTCAACTCCATACCATGCACTATATTTGGAAACAAGATGTAAGCAATTTGAAAAAAGATATTCAAACGTTCCTTTCCATATCTCTGTACATTATTTAACATCACTTTTCTACTTCTTGGGATAATTTTGACAATGAGGATGAGTGGTGAACACATGGAATGAATGATAGGACATGCACAATGATAGAATTCATATCTTACCCAGGGTTCGAATCTGGACCTCTGGCTTTGTAGCGTGGTAAGATAACCACTCCGCCACGGAGGACTGAGGCCAGAAAAAAACTTGTCCCATGCCATACATATCCATATCAAAACTTATTTTATTTATAATTCAAATAAATTAAATTCATGCATACGTAGTTCTAAAAATGCCTCTCGAGTCTCGAGACCTTAGCGAAAATTAAGTGATTTCTGTTCGTGCTGTTCTATATTTCCAATTTTCGTATTCATACATTATAAAAAATATATCCGGCATTTGAGAAATTGATACTTTATGAGTATGATTGATTGATTTGATGTTTAAAGTAAAGCTAATCGGGACTGGACCCACAGTTTCAAGTGGGATCCGAACCACTAAGCGCCTCTACCGGGAATCAAACCCGGGACCCCTTGATTACAAGGCGAGGACGGTACTACAGCGCCATCGAGGATGCTTTATATTGTGTGTATATATAAGTAAAAATCGTCTCATTGTTCTCCCAGTGACACAATTTGTCTTGTCAGTATGAGCTTATGTGTCGTGGAAGAAATCATTGTGCACGTTCACAATCACACATGTATTACCTAACTTGAATTTTACGAGTCTAGGACAATTGCGACTGCGGACATTTTCGATCAAGGCAAAAATGCGGTGAAGGGCGGACAATTTCGACCAGGTCAGCCTATCTTCAGGGGAGACAAACTGGAATTCTCACCCCCACGTAGTCTATACATGGTGTATTGTAATCCCCCATCTAAGCTCAACTTACACAGAGGAGTGCCCACCGGGGGGGGGGGGAGTATGATTATGGAGATTTTTGGGGGTGATTTTTTCCAATCAAATAATATAAAATTCAACATTTATATTTTCTTCCAAAATATATGTAAAAATTATACACCTTGAATGCACCATATTTAATCCTTAAGCCATAAGATGAAGAAAATAAAGTGTTTAAGGCCCCTTCATACATTGACGAAAACGCGCAGTGCAGACGTTCCGTTTTGAACAGATTTTTCAGTTACGAGCAAAGATAGGACCTCGGGGTTTGTTTTCTATCCTTCAAAAAATATGGCTGCGTAATTCCTACAAAGCAGAAATTTAAAAAAATACCCTGCTTAATAAGTAAATTGGGCATAAAAATGGGAAAAAAACGTATTTTTCACATGCAATTATCTCGTTAACCACACAAGCTTATGGAAAACTGTTTTGTTGGGGTCATGTAATGAAGATTGTACTTGACATTAACATCATCACTCTAGAAGTTAGTTTTCGTATTTTGAGACTGTTTGAGGAAAACTAAACCCTTGCAATACGTAAAAATGTCCCTGCGCAGATAGTTAGAAGCGTTCTAAACCCCACCCACAGTAGAACGCGGAGGGATACAACAAAATAGCTCGTGAAGACAAAACACTATCGCAAGAGACAGGGAAGTGTGCATGCGTCAACTGGCGTGTTCAATTGCAAAATATGGGTGACTGCAGCAAGTGTGTTTGGCGTAAGATGTGGGCTCCGAGAAAATCGTCTGCTGCAGAAACAACAATGAAGTTTCAAGCGCTACAAAATCGCCGGCAAAATAACTACACATACGTTCACGTATTGTGGAAGGGTTAAGAATGACATATAAATAAAACCTATCCGTTTACTACATCATCAAATGGGGAAGTGTTTATCGCTTTTCATTAGACGTTTACATTGTACGTACGTAAACCAGTAACGTTATTGTGAGTAATTCAATTAAACTGGCCTCCTTGGCAAATATTACGCTATAATACGTAGAACAAGTTTGCTGGTGGTCCGGACCCCCCCCCCCCCCCCGAAAGGATTATGAAGTACTAAAATTAAATAATGTAAATATACTCCTTTAGCAATTTTTGCATATTCGATGGATAATTTCCTCTGAACGCGTATTGGAAGGGAAGGATTATAGCTATAAATATAATACGGCTTTCAAGCATAGCATCCGAAATACTTATCAAGTACTACTATTTTAACTCTGAATATATTGGAAGGCAATGATTAGGATTGACATCATACGGCTTTGAAAGACATAAAGGATTTATTTAGGGCGTCTGGACTAGGGATGGCCAGATCCGGATCCTGGCGGATCCGAAATCCGGATCCGGATCCTAAAATTTTTCGGATCCGGATCCGCGGATCCGGCATTTTAAGATCCGGATCCGGTACTTTCAGATGCGGATCCAGAACTTTCCGATCCGGATCCGGTACTTTTGGATCCGGATCCATTTTGCCAATCCTCATGCGCTTCTTTGGAAAGTAAGAATGTGTTTATAACATATTGTTACCTGCTAATATACATATATATGTAATATACATACATACACATACAGATGGGGGACAAAATAATACGAACACCTGTGAAAAAGTATGCCACATTTCATACCGGCAGTACAGCAGCACCACCTGGCACTGAAGTCTGCCACCTAGTGGCTGTGAAGGGGAAGGTATTAGTTTGCCAACAGCAGTCATTGGTGGTGCATTCGTCTATCATACGCTCTCAAGAGAGACTGCAATGTCAGACCTGACAGAGTTCCAAAGAGGCATGATTGTTGGAGCACGTTCAGCTGGAGCCACGGTGACTGAAACCTCAAAGCTTGTTGGGTGTGCAAGGAGCACAGTATCAGCCGTTATGACAGCGTACACAACACAAGGTAAGATGGCGTCTTCAAAGCACAACAGTGGACGAAAGACAAAGCTTGCTGCTCGGGATAGGAGGGTGTTGAAGCGCATAGTGGCCCGAAAGCACAAGCAATCGTTATCCGAGATAACATCTGAAATGAACAGGCATCTCCAGGACCCCATTTCAACCAAAACTGTCAAAAGGGAACTCCATGCTGCAAACATTCATGGCCGAGTGGCAATTCGTAAGCCATTGGTGACATCACGTAATGCTGTCAAGCGACGCCAATGGTGCAGAGCTCACAGAAGTTGGTCCCCACAGCAGTGGCAACGAGTCATCTGGTCTGATGAATTAACATTCACGTTATTTCAGACCACGGGGCGCGTTTATGTGTGGAGAACGCCTCGAGATGCATTTCATCCTGACTGCCTCTTGCCGACTGTGAAGCATGGAGGTGGGTCCATTATGGTATGCGGCGCGATATCTTGGCATGGTGTGGGACCACTTCTTTTTCTGCATGTGAAGATCAATGCCAGTCACTATCGCAGCATTCTGGGGGATCATCTCCATCCTTTTGTCCAGACTTTATTTCCTGGGGACCGACCGCTTTTTCAAGACGACAACGCTCCTATCCACACTGCTGGGTCTGTCCAAACATGGTTTGAAGAACATTACGATGAAGTAGGACATCTTGAATGGCCCCCACAGTCTCCTGACCTGAACATTATAGAACATTTGTGGGGTTATTTGGAGTCCAAACTTCGTGCTCGAAGTCCGCCTCCAGCCACACTTTCGGAATTGGAGACTGCTCTGGAGGAAGAATGGCTCCATATTCCCTTAAACATTGTGCATGACCTCTATGCGTCCATCCCACGTCGCATACAAAGTGTACTTCAGTCACAGGGTGGTCCAACCCCCTATTAATAAAGATTTTCTCTACATTCACAGGTGTTCGTATTATTTTGTCCCCCATCTGTATATATATAGTGTGTGTGCGCTCGTGCGCGATTTGTAATTAATTAATACACTTACAAGGGAGGTCTAAGTCTTAAATTTGTCCTCATCTTGACATTTGAGGGTGGGTTGCCCTCTAAAACAGTTTTTTAGCCGAAACAAAAAAACACGTATTTCTTCATTTGGGCCCGTTTATACACACACCTGCCAAGTTTCATGGAAATCGGAGGGGGACACAGGGGTCAGATCCCTACTTCAATTTGGCCTCCCCTATGGCGCAGTGGTAGCGTCATTGCCTTGTAATCAAGGGTTCCCGGGTTCGATACCCGGTGGAGGCACAAGTGGTTCGGATCCCACTTTAAACTGTAGGTCCAGTCCCGATTAGCCTTACTGTGCATAAAGTGGACTTAAAACAACAACTCAAACCAAACCACTTCAATTTGTCCTTATCTTGACATTTGAGTGGGTTTTGCTCCGTAAAACCGTTTTTTAGTTGAAACAAAAAAAACACGTATTTCTTCCTTTGGGACCCACTATACACCTCCCAAGTTTCATGGAAATCGGAGGGGGACACATAGGTCAAATGTCCACTTAAATGTGTCCTCATATTGACATTTGAGGGGGGTTGCCCCCTAAAACAGTTTTTTAGCCGAAACAAAAAAAAAACGAATTTCTTCCTTTGGGCCCGTTTATACACACACCTGCCAAGTATCATGGAAATCGGAGGGGGACACAGGGGTCAGATCCCCACTTAAATTTGTCCTCATCTTGACATTTGAGGTGGTTTTGCCCCCTAAAACAGTTTTTTAGCTGAAACAAAAAATAACACGTATTTCTTCCATTGGGCCCCACTATACACCTCCCAAGTTTCATGGAAATCTGAGGGGGACACTTAGATAACCTCCCTTGTTAGTCTTACACTTTGTAATTATATAACACTGCATATAATATAATGTTTTATTTTAATTTGTAAAACTGTAACTGTAGAACAATTGTATGATTTTTGTATAACATTTCTATCTTGTTATATGTGTTAAAGGTTTCATCCTGGAATGGAATGTCTCACATTTATGTGTGTTTTCATTTCCAATACATTCGAATGAATACATATTCGTTTCAATGGCATTTACAAAATCACCTCTGACATTTTATGTTAAACAAGTAAGATTATTTTTGTGCACGAGTGTGTTAGCCGATGCGTAGCAAAGTATTTTAGGAACAACTTTAAAAAATTCTTGTAGGACTAACTAATGAAAAATTTCTTTGTAATCGAAGATCATAATACCTTTTAAGGTGTGGTAATATTATAATGGGATTGAGATACGAAACTCTCGGATCCGGATCCGGATTTTCGGATCCGGATCCAGATCCGTAACTTTTGGATCCGGATCCGGATCTGTTTGGCCAGCCCTAGTCTGGACGCCCTCCCCCAAACGAAAAGATTACCAAGTAATAAAATAATAACAATACTCGTTTAGTATTAGTGAACTTATTGGAAGGCAAGGATTATATTGGGATCGTACGGCTTTGAATGATATTACAAAGAAGGTTTATGCATACTACAATTCATAACAATATGTATACAATATTAATCAGAAACTTCACTGTATCTAACATTTATTTCGTTATGCAATTATCGAAATTAAGTGTCCCTTTTCTGTCAAACATGTAACACCTGTACATGCCATCAAGACGAAGAAAGTAACTTTCTGGAAATTTGACGAAGAGCTTAACGCCAATATCGTGAACACAACACATAATTACTATTACCAAGTGTAGGGTAATAGTAATTATTACACGGAGAAGGTACTGTATCTTTGGTGTGTGGACACAGAAAGGTGTTAAAATAGAATACATCCAGAGAGATGATCAATTCTGGAAGAAGAATATGGAAACGCAGCTACAACAATTCTATGTTGAGTGTCTACTACCAGAACTTGTCTATCCACGGCACACACGCTCAGTGCACATCCGAAATCCCACGAGAATAATCCAAGCCCAAAACAGAAGGAAGGCGAAGACGTCAGATGGGAAAAAAAAAATCACCGGCAAACTGATCAAGAAGGAGAATCTTTCTAAACGAGGTAACCTTTGTATGTAACGTATGCACTGTTTGTGGCATAGATGGAAGTAGTTATTTCTGGGAGGCCTACACATAACTTACAGCAACAGATTTAACTTTTGTAAGTATTTAGAGGCTAATTTCTTCATGAATTTGATCTTATTTATGTATTGCAGTGCACAGGAGGCGTTTTGTATAGCAACAGAGAATATGTTTACCTTTGAGACTGATTTTGTAATATAAATTGTTCCCAAAGTATTATTAGCTTACATAACGTAATGTACAGAAACACAGGGCGCTTTCCAATTATTGTGAGAGTTTCGTTGTCATGTATTTGTTCTTATTGTATTACATAGTGTACTACGTGCACTGCTGTTCATGAATATTGTTTGTCAGAATTTTTTTCTTTTCTTGTTATTTGTACTTCAAATAAGCAAAAATTGGAATAGTATACAGGGTGGGCCAAACTCAATTGGGCAGTTTTCGAACATTAGTAACCAATAAATCCAACAGCACACGGAAAAATTGGAAAGTACATTTTGTTGTCGATAGATGGCTGCATCATACGGTATGCTGTGAACGAGGTTGATCGCTGGATTGGCTGTCGAGGACCTGTGGAGTGGCCAGCCCGATCACCCGACATCAACCCACCAGACTTTTTCCTTTGGGGTTACCTCAAACACAAGGTGTACGCTAATCCCATTGACAGTGAGCAACATATGCGTGAGGTAATTGTTCAGGAGTAAGGCGTGTGAAAATGTTGCTACAAGCCTGTGTTGACTTAGATGGTGCCCAGGTCGACCACTATCTTAAAAATCAATGACTTATGTGTGTGAGATTCCATTTTCATAACAATTTTATAGCCATTGGAATTGTTAACATTTGTCAATAAAAATAAAATAAAGAAAAAATAAAAATAACATCTAATCAAAAGCTACCTAATTGAGTCTGGCCCACCCGGTATATCTACATAAGAAACTGTTACTTAAGCAAGAAAAATAAATGTACCTCGAGAAAAACCAGTCTACTCCGTTCCCTGCGGTGTAGATGGCAATGTCTGTTCTCATCATCCCATTCATTACTCTTCACCACGAAATAAACTTTATCGGCAGAAAATAATACAGAAAGACTACTAATTCAGTAACGCACAACTTTACTCTACCAGTGTGAGCGTTGTTCGTTGTAAAAGCAAAGTTGTAAAACTACAATTTTAGCATACGTGTAGTTAATTGTACATGATCAGAATGGTATGTGTATATCTTATGGAACACTGTCCATTCAATGAACCTGTTGTGATCACTGACTGGGCAAACTGAAGAAATGTTTAATTCGTGCTCTGTTTTAAACTAATTATTGTCACATCCAGCGAAAATATAAACAGTTCATATTATTAGATTACTATTGTTAATTTGATTTGATTTTGATTTGAATTTAAAATTTTGGGAGCTTCAGCACTTAGGCTATTTTGCTCCCGTCACACTATACGGGGGCCAGCCCCTTATCATTACAAAGAACAACTCTAACGTTGCATAATTAAAAATCTTAAAATGTTCTGACTTCTGTTAAAAGCTAAGGCTGTAAAGGGGCACTCAGCACACATAAGGACAAAAGAACAGGACAACACAAACAAAATTATACTGGCCTAGGGGCCAGTCGCCAGAGCCTCGTTAGTCTTCAGTCCAGGGTGTACTAACGTGGAAGTGAGGTTGACATTTGGGTGTACTACGTGGAAGGTCACCCCTTACACCCCTACTATTGTTAATAAATGTTATAATAAAAACAATGTATTGCCGGCCCCCATGGCGGAGTGGTTAGCACATCGCGCTACGATGCAAGGGGTCCCGGGTTCGAATCCTGGCCTGGGCATGTGAGTGTTCATTCATCAATTTCATCATATGATCACTCATCACAATCTTCGCAAATTAGCCAAAAGTGGCACAAAAGGCGAAGTAAAATAAAGCAAATCAATCAATCAATCAAAAAACAATGTATTGTTATTATTACTATAAATACTAAAATCTAAACAAACTTGAAACACCTCGCGACAAAATTCTGCGTAAGCCAATTTTATTATCTGTGTCTCTTAACATCGTTTCTAAAGCGTATTTTTTTTTGTGTATATAAGGGCAGAACATGGATGAATTACAGATGATGAATTATAACACTGGTTAGTGCTCATTTTGCAATATTTACATAAATGTCTGCATATGTCCATAAAAATAAGCGAGCATTACAGGCCGCAAATGTCGGCATCTCCGTCAGCGCCGCCCGCCACGCTTCTCCCGATCTCTCGGCTGAAAATCGAAATGGACGCACGGTAATAGCGTATATGGATACACGTGTAGGTTTAGATTTCGTCCGAATCTACATGTCCCCTTGCAGCATGATGGTCACTTTTCCCACCAGGTGTCGCCCCTAGCGTCACCCACCGCACTCTAGGGTGCAAGCGCACAGCAGGGGTGAAAAATACTAAATATCTCGGGATTCTAAGAAAGTATTGACACCCCATTAAATTAATATTCTTGAAAGCCTGCAAAGAAATGGATGTAAAAATTTTCTTGCTCGCTTTGCTCGTATCACTAGTTTGCTACTTGCGAGAATACGTCTTTGGCGCTTTACTGAGGTGAATGTGAAGTTTTATACTACCTAGGTATAGCTGCATTACAAGATATAAGCGATATTTTCGATATTCATTAATAACATCACTTTTTAAGATATAATGCTTAGTGTTGGTATACTGCTTAATTTAAAGCAGGTGCATCATTTGGAACAAAAATATATCGAATCCGCATTATAACTTCTTGCACATCTGAAAAATCTCCAATGATATTTTCGTAGGTTTCTATATCTTCACATTGTAATATTTCATAGTTCGAGGGGGGAGGCATGGTCCCTCCCCTGAATACGGGCCTGTTGCAAAGCATCAGATTTCAGCTACCGGAAACATAGAAAGATACTTTTAGGTGAGTGAAATTATTAAATATAATTTTCTACAGTAATTTATTATCATTTTTTTTTAAATATGATAAATTGCTGACGTATCCGTGAAGACATTGTATCGATTCACATTGAGATTTCAAATTAAAAGAACGGATGGGGGCCTCGCATTCTAATCTCGCCCAGGGCCTCGCGATATGTTGCTACGCCACTGCTAAGAATTTTTATAAGACGATCGTCAACATCAGAAAAGATATAAGAACTCGAAAAATCCTTAAAATTTGCACAGCACTTGTTTACGTCACTTGTAATTTTCACAATTTAAATGCTTTGTTCTTGTGAATCTGGTAAAGAACAATACATAATAATTCCACGCGACTGTACTTTTTATTTATAGTTGTTATTAATAACTGACTCCTTTCTTTACTTGATATCATACTTTTCCTCATGGCTAGTAAATATGGTTCTCTATTTTATACATACACATTTATCGAGAAGAATAGTTATTACAAAAAAATATTGTATATTCTCTTTCATGTCTCGCTACCTCCATGGCTTACAACAATTTTAAAATTGTTGTAACCCAAAAAAAAGGCACGAAAATACGAGGGGAAAATGTCTTCTTAATACAAAGAAAACAAATGTTAATATTAAGTTATCGGATAAGGCATAGTGTATAATAATAAATATCATGCGCTTGCTTACTTAATACGTACATTTTTTATTATTTTTTTTTGTAATTCGGGGACTTTCTCCGATTCCTACTCCCGCCGTTGAATTACACATTCTCGCAAGTTGCAACAAGAGGAAACAGTAAAGCGTAGTGTAAAAATCTAAATTTTTGTATTATAGACCCATGGCAGCTAAGGACGACCAATATTACGTCGAGTTTAGTGCTCTTTGTTGTGACGTGGTCGCGTCCTTTAGTATAATGGTATAAATTTGGAAGCTCAACAAAAATGTAAAATAGATTTTGTTATACCAGTGGTCACACGACCACTTCACATCAGCACTGGCCAAAAAAAAAATAGAGCCACATCTGTATAAATGTTAAAAAAAAACCACAACCCTTTTCTCTCTTTGCTCTATTCCCCTATTTATTACTACCGTGGTAAAATCACCATTTAGTCCAAAACGATGACCACAGAGATAATTGGCCCTCTTGCGCTGACTCAAAATTTAACGTGGATCTTCGAGCACCAATCCTCACCATATCATATATTGCCCAGCTTATCTAATCGTCGAGATTTAATATTGGTTTCCGTGTTCGTGGTCGTCTAGCCACGAAAACGGAAAAACACTCAACATATATATATATACCAAAGCAAGATGGAACGCTAGTGAACATAAAAATAATAACCATTGCATACGTCAAACTTCAATTTTAGTGTCCATTTATTGTAACAAAATTGGCACCCGGACAAATAGAAACATCTCCCCAACAATTTGACAAAATCTCTCCCAATATATATATATATTCAACTGTCTGTACCATATAATAAAACCCACGTGGCAAAAAATAAATACTGCCCTTTTTGCTACATGTCGTTAAAATGTATAACAAGGAACACCCGTTAAAATGAACACAAAGTCATATTTGTGGTTTCGGTGATCGGAATCCTATATCGACGAATTTCTCAACAATCAAGGTGGCGAGTTTTTAACTGTGTTACGTCAGTCATGGAATAAATGCATTAAGTTTTAAATTACAAAACGGATAATTCCAAAAAGACTATTCCTGCAAATCATTACTAAACAAAAAGGACCGGTCACTTAACTTTAACATAAACTGAAATAAATTGAATTATAATACCCCGTTATTCCATGTCGAGACATCAATCCAATGCCACAGTCAAATTCGTATGTCGATGCGGATCCGATCACCGTCGCCCGTGACCAAAAAAGGAGAAGGAAGCTCCTTACTCTACCTATGCCTCAGCTGCAACGTTCTGTTCACTCATAGACATACTACTACAAGATGTTACAGCTGCGGGTTAAAAATGGTTGACAGTATGGCGGCACTGGAAGGTCGTTTCCTCGCGACCACCGACGGCAGCACCGTCGGGGAAAAAACAGAAGACGAACGCTATGCGCAAGGACTCGCGGATTGCTCGAAATGACAAAACACTATCGTGTTCCGTACCATTCGCGTTCCGATACTTTCTAAACGCGTTCAGCCGATTTGCGCGTATAATAAATTATACGCGCAAATTAACTAAACGTAGTTAGAAGTGGCGGAAATTAATTATATGCAATGCTTTCGTTTAAGTACAAACTTTTCGCATTAAAATTGATTTCTATCACAAAAATAAAAGTATACGAAAATTATATGGAAAACGTACTATTACCAAAACTTCCTGAAATTGCACTCTTACTTTAAGCGGAAATATATAATTTCCTCTAAAGGCATTTTTAAAAACATTCTTCATCATACGAAAATGACAGTCTTAAAATAGGTGACTTTTTTTCTTGGGTGGAGAAATGGAATGAAATAAGTATACAATAATTCAGAACGATTTATGTCATGCTAATCCATATTTGCAAAAAAAAAAAAAAAAAACTGACTGATCCTTCCGCTATACAGGATTGTATTGCAAGATATTACACCGATCAATAAAACATTTTGTTTACCACATATTAAAACGAAAAAAAATAACTGCCTACATCAACTACGCTCCATTCGATAATAAAAATTTCAATACTGTCAGGGATCAGTTCACATACCTTATGGCCATAGACGTCCGAAAGGGGGGAGGGGCACGCCCTTCCCCCTGGATAATGAATGTCTGACAAAAGGTATATATTTCACACATAATTTCATTTCAGTCAGTAATTTATGTTAATTATTATAAGGGCGTTGAAGAACATGATAATTTCAGACTGAAGCAGTGTTTTTTGAGGGGATATCACTATTATGGGGGAAAATATGACTCCTTTGCCCCCTGGAAAAAAAAATTGCCTTACTTGCCCCTCCCTGGAAAAAAATCCTGTGGACGCCCATGCTTATGGCACTGATTAGAAATAGGTTAGTCTGCACAGAAACAATATAATAATTACCAAGAGAATGCTCGGAAGTTTTCTCAAAAATCAAATAAATAAAAAGTACTAGGTTGAATGCTACGAAAAGGTTCAGCCTTTTAACACAAATTTACTGTCATGACACTGACCATTAAGTTGAAGTGAAATTTCATACCTTATTGTAGCAAGTGCAGCAGCACCTACTATACATAGGCTATATGCTTTTTACACTGAAAGAAAAGTATGAAAATATACTTTGGAAAATTAATAGTTGTTGAAGACTTCTTTCAGCATTTAAAGCAATTGAAAGAATGAAAACCCTTAATATTGAAAATTAATATTTCTACTTTAAAAAAACAGAAAATATTAACAAAAATAATATCTACACACACACACATATATATATAAAATGATATCTACAATATCTCTCACATAAAACAGCTTATTTAAAAACCAAATACTCATCATTTACTAAATAGCTGAACATGAATGAAGAAATGTTGATTTATTTCCCTCCACGATGAACTTTGTGCCAGCTGATACGAGACTTAAACAGAGAAGTGGCATATTTATTACACTTCCCACGTCCAAGTCCCATACCGGACTTTGCATTTGTATCTCTTCTATCTTGATGTGTGCATAAAACACGCACACAGGTGGATAATTCCTAGAAATTAAATAAATGCTCTACAGTGCCGTACAGTAGGATTCATTTTCTTGCATTTTCATCTTCAAATACTATGTACTGGGAATTGCCCAATGGGTAACATAGTTTCCCTGGTGACACTAACATTTCAGTAGCCAACATGCTAGAATGCTCACCACATAAATGAGAGTACACTTTGAAAAAATAAAGTTGACCGACGCTATGGCAAACAAACAAAAATAATGTACTTAATGTACTCACTTTAAGAAATGTATGACTTAATTATCAACTTTGGCTGCTTTTTCCTAAGGACATACAAGCACCATTACAAGAATGAAAAATTCATATTGGACCTTGCTACTCCATACCTCCTTTCTGTAGTTATTACGCATAGTTTTATAACATGAGCAACTAGTATTTAATGAAGTACAGCATAAACAGTGTGCAGCAGAGACTACTTACTTTCATACATCTCACTGGACTTGATTATCTGTTATATCAGTAACTACTGTACTGCGTGTATCATGATACATGCATGTTACTGAACACAAAAATGTTCATCAAAATAGATAAATTGTGGAAATGATCACACTCTGAAGTGTTGTTTTTTTCCCACAGAAAGGTTTCTCCGAACTGCAAAGTTATTCCCACAGTTGTTTGCAGTACTGAAAGCACCTTTTCATTCTCTTGTATAGCTTCTAAAAAATAAAAAAAATTACACAATGGGAACCATGATTTTCAGTAATTATTCTCAAAATAAAAAAAAAATGTGCAACTACATTCATGAGGTGTTGAGACTATCAGAACAAGTTATTTTCACCATTTTTTTTTTATTATGGTAACAGTTTCATACATCGGAGACACATTTCTTCATTTTTACAGAAGAAACTACTTATGGAAATGAGTTTCTATAAGGTTTCCAACGTTAGTAGAGGTATTTTCTTTCATCGTGATATCTATTTGACCGGGAAATCATGTCAGTGTTTCCAACCCACCCTTTTTTTAACTATTCTTGCCTAACCAAACCTAACCTTATCGGAATGGTTTGTGGGTCTGTCCATCAGCTACCAGTGCATAATGTACAATTTGCACACGTGACGAACACAATAGTAGGTATTTTTCGGTGAAGGTTGGAAAACACTGATATTCGAAAACAAAAGAAGCGATATCATTCACAAAGTAAGCGATATAGCACCGTTACGTGCGTTCAGTAGCACTTAGATAAATTAGTAGAAAAAGTGTTTGTTTTCGTGTAAAAAGCATATTGGCACCTTCAACTACGTTCCACAATACACAATTGGTAAGTACGAACCATGCAAAACACAAAATATCTGATTTTAATGTGTCTCGGATCTATGAAACTGGTACCTTTATTATTAAGTACAGATGCTATTATATTTCACACATTGTCAATTTTTGCAAGTTAAATCACTCAACTAACCACAGAGCTTAACACAAATTAAAAATGATGATTATTGATTATTATTACCACTTTTTAGAGAGAGCAGTGATATCACATGGTATAGATGATTATTTTTTGAGACATAGAACCTAACAAGCAATGCAAACAAAATCTTACAAGAGAACGTGACTGTTTTATAAAATAATTCCCACATTGTGAGGAATCATGAGTTTAGGTGAAAATTGCACAAAAACGAGGTTGACCACTTGGTGAAAATAGTAACTGAAAATATGTTGCTTTCAATACAAAGTTGCATTTACCTCAAATGATCCTTAAGCATTAGCTACATACAAATAGAAAAGGCTGCGACTATTTTCAAATAATTACCAGAATCATAACATAAGTAGGATAGGATCATTAGGTTTAATTATCTGATTATTTCCGCGCGTGTGTATAATTATAAAAGTAAGAGAACCAAACCTGGTCCACCTAAACTATTCAAGCAAGAAAATACGAGAGGAATTAAAAAATAAGTTATTGTAGAACCATAACATCACAGAATAAGTTATACACGTGGAACTTGGCCCTTACAGAACAGTATATAATATTATTACCATTTCATTAAATTTGTGAGTTTTTATTTTAAACAACAAATGATACACAATTACAATCAGAAAGTTCGATTTCGATACTGAATGCAAGCCTGTACCACAGAGATGAAATGAACGGAATTTGGTTCGCGTTTGGCGATACTTCTTTATCACTTTTTGAAAAAAGCTTTGATACGTATTACGCAGTGATTTCATACAATGTTAAATTACGATTTCATTAACTACATTAGGCAACACTTATCGCATCCCCAAAATAATATTCTAATGACAAGAATCAGACGACACAATTTCAAAATGTAAACAGACTGGTCGGCCGGATGAAGCTACTTATCCAAATTAGAAACTAAATATTGTGTAAATGAAAGAGTTGTAGAATACGTACATTCCTGGTACTATTTGTAAATATTACACGTATTCTACTCTCATTCTCGCAATAAAATTTAGTAGAAGAAAAGGTTCGTGAATATGGACACGAATTTGACTTCAGCCGGTTCGCGAGGAACAGTAGAAACACAGAATACTAACTACGGTCAACCAATCTCCCATAAGACTGAAACAGCCCTGTGTTCACTCTCGGGAGAAAACTTCGCTCGTAGGTGAAGCTTTTCCCCTTTAGTTACAAAGTTCTCCGCTAGGGGAAACAGTGTTGCCAAATTTACTCTGCGACGTCCGGAGCCGAGCGTCAAGAACATAATGACGCAAGAACTCCTAGTTAGAATAACGAGGAGAATGTGGTGGAGCTTTTAAAATTATATAAGATATAAGCAAACACATACTATATTTAGCCCGTCTGAGTTACCCGCCCGTTGCGCTTTAATATATTAATTCTTAGGTTCGGGAGAATGTACTTTTCTGTAACTTACGACTTGCTACATAATCTTAAAGGTTTGCTAAACACATTTTTGTCATTGATTTACACGTGAAATTTTTACCTTCGTTGAAAATAACGTTTTAATAGTCATCCCATCGCGCTCCAATGTAAAGCTTAGGGCAACCAGATGACGAACGAAATTCTTTATGGACACAAAAGGGAAAAAGTTTGGCAATGAACAGCCCCATTGTCGTGGACAATTTGCCGATCAGCAGGCATGTATCCAAGGGGGGCTTAGGTGGCTCGAGCCCCCCGCCGAAAGTTTTCGGTTTTCACTAGATGAAATGAGATTTTTGGTTCATGTGGTGTGAAATAAAATAATGTGACGATAATTTGAGGAGAGAAATAAATATGGAGGCAAGATTAAGAATGTTCTGTAATCCTGTTATTGTTAATAGCACGTATCGAAGGTGGGGATCAGGGAGCTACAGTTCAGAGTTCACACTACATAAAATTGGGATTTTGTCATCTTGAATAATGAGAGGATATTTTGAGGATACAAATAATTATGAAGACAAGACGGAGAATGTTCTATAACCCTGTTGATGATATTGCACGTAAACTTTTATTACGCTTTCAGTGTTGTCAAAGCGAACTTGAGCACTATGTAAAGACTTGTCAGCATTTGGAAGCTGCACAACAAAGGTAGCGCCACATCCAGGACGTTTCTTTGGAATTTTTAATCTCTGGAAAGAGCGAGAGGGAACGTTCTTGAATAAGAGAAGGGGTCAAACTACTGGCAATATTAACGAATCGTTTTATCTTCGGAACGTTCTAGCATATAATGAGGATATAAATACGCGGCTTCAATTTCCTGGTTGATCTGTACAACAGAATCGGTTAAGGTGAAGAGTTACAGTTACGCAGCATGTGTGCATTTATTTGAATATCGTCGGAATGGGCAATGCTACTGAAATAAAATCCCCGCGTAGGAGGGAGAAGTGGTCAACAAGTGATGAGAAACATATGTCGTCTCCAGAGGAAATGAAAGAAAAGGAGAGATTCCTGATATGTAAATAGTTCCCAGCTCGAAAGTGTCGCTAAGATAGGGGTTGGATTCCCGAGTGCAGTGTGTCAATGATACCCATGAAGCACGTATGTCAAGTGGAAATCGCTGTTGCAGGTTTTCTATGATCAGGTTACGCTACTCATTCGGAGCTCCCCAATTTGCTCACGATGGTGGGTGGCCACCGGTCCCGTATACAGGCCGAAACCTCAGGAGAAAAGTTGTTACGCTTCCCCCAGGAGACTCAACCTGCCACACGAAATATGCAGCAAGAACAATTCATATTGTCAAAAAGTCTAAAGGACAGAATGTTTTTTACTTCAGCGCTCTTTGTATCTTCAATTTACATTGTACAATGTGTCTTACACATTGTAATAAGGTAAACTTCCCCGTGCATCTAGCACCGTCACATTTAGGAGAAGTGGGGATAGGGCCCCATACAATCTCGATCTCGGCAATTTTGGAGGTGATGTGATCAGCACCATGTTCCGGCTGATCAAATTACCCCACAGGTGCCTATTGTTTTGAGGCTGGTGAGCCTCGGAGCCCCTTTACCCCCAGGGTGGCCCCAAGGTACCCACTGATTTGAGAATGGGTGAGGCCCAGAGCCGCTTTATGTTGGGAAAAGGCCAGGAAAATTGAGGACTAAAAGTGGTAAACATGTAAGTGCCAAAAGCGAAAGTGTTGGGAAATAGCATCGTTCCGCACATCAGCCCGTAAGAACGTGCACACTAGTGACCTCTTTACACGCTCTTTGAACTACTTACAGAGCTACCAGCCACTTTTCACGTTTACCACATTATAAAGCATGGCACATTTCACAGTTTAACTTGGAAAACGGTGTTTGAATTATTCTATCACTTACAGCGTTTACCAATTTAAGTCTGCAATTCCGACCATAGATCACACACCCCGGAAATCGAACCCGGGTGCTCCGTGTGGAAGTCAGACCCCCTAACTGCTAGGCCACAGCGGTTCTTACACATTATAATAGAAAGTGTAAAATTTATCTGTTTCTGTTTGCGATTTTGCAAATTTCTTGTATTATTCAATCTTTCCCCGTGGGGAAAGATAAAAGTTTTGACGCATTGACTTTCATTGCAATTTTAACCTTTTTCACATTTAATACAATTACTTAATACTTTTCCAGTTTACAACTAACTAAACAAGCAATATACTGAGAATAATAGTTTTTAATTTTTTTTTCACATTTTATATTTAATTTTAAACAGACCTAACTTTTAACTATGTCATCTTACCCCGAGTTACCGTATGTGTTAATTGTGTATGTGTGTGTTAGAGTATTAGTCCATTTGTGTAACATTATGTTTTCATCTAACTATATTTTTTAGGACTGTGGAAGCAAATGATTCGTCAACACCGGGAAATGATCCACCTGAAGGATCAGCATCAGGAGAAAATGGACAAAAGCCAAATGAGATTCTCCACGGAAGGCACGGATTGTGGACATTGGCTATTTGCTGAAGAGAATCATGAGCATATGTCATGCTCCATTTCAGTGTGGCGTAGCTGACATGAAAATTGTGAAGGAACAAAGAAATGGGTTGTGCAGCATATTTCTTCTTCAGTGTGAAATGTGTGGTGTTTCTGAAGAAGTATGCACGGAAGATCCAAGCAAAGCGGATAAATACATGTCCGTCAATGCAGCAGCAGTGTCTGGGAGTCTTTCAACCGGGAGAGGCTTTTCTCAACTGGAAGAGTTCACTGCTGCTCTGGATATTCTGTTAGATTAGATATATTATCTTTTTGTGCGAGCCATAGGCTGTACGCACTACATATTTTGATTTTTCTACACTATTTTGTTACATTTAGTTTTCGTTTAAGCTGTCTCTTACTTTGTCCCCTATATACACATTCTTCCCCTCCCTCGGCAGTTCTTCTTCCAGTCTTTCTCCTCACTTCTCTTTTCCTGCACTCTCACCAAAACACGCATACATTTTGCTTTACACACACTTACACTATAAAGATGGCTCGTCTGGAGCATGGTCACTCATTTCGCTGCCTTCTCCAATAGCTTTCCCCCGCCGTTCTCTTACTTCCCCCAGGTATTTCCCCACTTGCTGCCCCGCTTCCTTTATCTTTATTCTGTCGTCTACTACTTCTATCATCTCCCTGCCTGTTAAGTTTTTCATCCATTTGTCCCTTAGGTCACGTGTAGAAGGGCAGTTCAGTAGGATATGCTTATCCGTCTCCTCCCCCTCGCACAAATGACATATCATTTCCCCTGCTTCGTTTCTCTTTCTTAGTTGTTTCCATCCCCTAATCTGAACCATGCCAGCGCGCCTCTTTCATTTTTTCCCACCACCTGGATATATTTCGCTTTCCCCCATTCTCTTACTCTTAACTTTTCCCTGACTGAGGTCTTTGTTTGGCAGTCTGCTATTATTTCTTGTCTGTCTATGTCGAGTAACCTGTCCCTGATTTGATTTTCTGTTGAGATGCCCCCCCTTCCTCCCTCTTCCCATACCCAACCCATTCCACTATTATATAAGAGATTTTTCACTTCCAGACCCCAACTGTAAACGTTTTCCTCCCTTGTCTGTATTTCCAAACATTGTCCCCTCAGCGTAGTTTGGCCCTCTTGTGATAATCGCATCCAATATTTAACAACCCTCATCCGTGCTTGTACCGCGTCTCTGTTCAGTCCAAATTCCTTAAGAATCCCACAGTTGGCCGTGCCTCTGCTTACGCCCATTACTCTCTTATAAAATTCTGTTTGTATGCCAATTATTGTGTTGTCCCCCCTTAACCCCCACAGTTCTATTCCATAGTTTAATGTACCTAATACTATTGATAATATAGGTTTTGAATGACCGGGAAAGGCATTTGAGGTGCCTTGTTTATTGTCCTTATGACTTGTTCTATTGCAAATTTTGTTTTAGTTTTTCTTGCCCTTATGTGGTGTGTCCAACTCCCTGTCATGGAGAGTGTTGCCCCCAGGTATGTGAAGTTTTTAACCCGCTCGATTAAATCTCCCCCGTATGTCCATGTCTCCTGTCTGCTAAATATGTAGCCATTTTTGAAAGCAATAATTTTTGTTTTTTTAATGTTTACCTTCATTTTATATTTGATGCACCCCTCATATATGCTATATATGCCCCTTTGAAGACCCTCTATTGTCTCGGACAAGATGACTATGTCGTCTGCATACATAAGGACTGGTATATTTTGCACTCCTATACATGGGATAGAATCCTGGTCCATTTTAATTTCATGCGCTACCCAATCTATGAACAGTGAAAATAGCACTGGTGATAGGATGCGGAAGAGTAAAGGTTGGTGTGGAAGGTGACATAAGTGAAATGACAGGGGTGGGTAGACAGTAGCCATCATCAATGGTGATATGTGTGGGAAGAGGGGGAGCTAAGTGAGTGGGAGCTGTAAGTTGACGAAGAGTGGGAGGGGGTGGTGGGGAATGTGTGGGACATTGAGATATAGCAGCTACGGAAATAGGAGGACTAATAATAGGGACGGAACATGTCTTAGGAGGAGATGGGGTTCGCCGGTGACAACATGAACAGCAAGAAGTGTGACGTTTTAGACGTAAGTACATGTATGTAATGCAAATACAAAGAAGCAGGAGAGCTATGAAAATTAAGAAAAGGTAGGAGGTTGTATGTGCAGGAGATTTTACAAGGTCATGAGGGGTAAGTGCACGAGCCTTAGAAGTAAAACATAAGAGAAGGGGAATGTGGAGAAGTTTAAATTGGTATATGACACCTAGAGTGAGACATGTGAGCCAGACAAAAATTATAATGATGGGAAAATCCGCATGTCTGTAAAGTGGAGTTATGGGAGGGATGTCAAGAACTTTATATTGGGAGAGGTTAAGGTGAGGGATATGAAATGTCCATTGTTTATGATACAGAGCCGTTGCATTCACAAGGGGGGAAATTTTATAATGGGTGTCGAGTAGAAAATTGGGATTGTTAGTCCAGGCAGCAGGAAGGATATGAATTGTTCGGTGGATTTCCTGATAGTTTCGGAATTTCTGCGATAAGAAACTGCATTGAGACTATCAAATCAGTTATTTTTCCCCCTCGAATCATATTAAAGGAATTCGGTTCTTAAAAACGTAGTGACACAAGATGAACAGAAAAGTATCAATACTTCGTGCCTACAAACACACCACTTTGTCGGGTCCAACATCCCCTCCCCCCTTGCTCCCCAACAAGCTTCCGGCCAGCAGTGTCCTGGATTTTCACTTACGAAATAAAGCAACCCTAATCATACCAAAAGTTGATCCTTCCCCCCCCCCCCCGTGAACTATATATACGTCCATGTGTATAACAATATCCCATACTGAAATGGTACGATATAATTATTTTGAATTTTGTACTGCGAAAAAAGGAGCCTCATCTCGTTACCCCGAACGCATTAATTGGTTGGTTCACAACTTCACCACTAAGGATCCTATCGAGACGAGACATGGCAGCCTTGGTCTCGTTCTCGTTGAGAGTTGTAAATGTCTGTCTCGTGTTTATTTGTAAATGTCTCATTAACAGTCTCGTCTCAATTTATAAACATCCGTCTCGGTTTGGGAGGGCAATTCTCGTTCTCGTCTCAAGTCTAGAAAAATATAGAATTAACAACGTATGCAGAGGCTTATCATTATAAATACAAAAAAAAAACGTTCTTAACATTTTTTTTATTATTATTATTATTTTTTTGACTCCTCGTTTGGACGGTACAGCCCTCGAAAACTAAATATTATCCTGCTTATATATGCAAACCAAACTGCAGATTCAGAATTACCAGGAATGACTGGCGTTGTAATTATTATACACAAAATTCATGATTTATCTGAGGAAGTCGCATGTTCCAGGTTTGACACTCGAGTGGGCATGACTGTTTCCTTGTGAGTGACATTTCATTGAACTGGAAATTGTTACATGGGAGGATGTTTGCTCGAGACTTTGGGGACAGCTAGGGGATGCTTCTATTGTTAATGTTAGTGTTGCTCACGAGACGAGGCATGTTCCGTCTCGTCTCATAAAAGGAGATGGGACAAGTGAATGTTTTCGAAATGAGATGGGACAGAAGAAAAATTTCGTCTCTTATCATGGCAGGTTGGGTGATACTTAGATTGTGCAGTTGGTGGTAGTGTGTGTGTGTGGGGGGGGTGTATTCCTGCACCCCGACTTCGAATACAGCTTGTAGTTATTCATCTTCATTGTAGCGATTAGCCAAAAATGGGAAGAAATGTGATGTTAGAGACGATACATAATAAATTAACCATGCGTTCTCATCGTTGCGGTTAAACAAAGTGACCGGAAAAGCGACGTAAAAGTAGGCTAAACACAAAAATTTGCAATATATATATTAACTGAAGAAAACTGGCATTTACTGCAGGAAATTTAAAAACTCACCGTATCTTTTTATACCGTATCACCTCTTATATTGCAGAAATTGGCGTGTAAACCAGTGTGTTCTAAAAGTATTATCTTAAAATTTGTGAAGAAAATATTATGACGAAAATAACAGTAATTTCAGAAAAGGCATTCCTATAACATTAAGTTCTTGCCAGTCAGAACTAACCTATGTATTTGCAATGAACAAGGCTGTTCACGTGTTCAGCCATTGACTGTTACAAGGTTTGCTTTGTCACCCTAATTGGAAAACCCACTACCGAGTGGCTGAATTATAGTAAATACTACTATACTGCTAGGGTATAATTCATCTCCAAGAAATGGAGCACAAATTTTTGCACTGGAAGTTGTAAGATACTTGTTTTACACAGTAACAAGTGAATATGCTGTCGCTTCAGCGGCTCATGCTGAGTTGACGGGACGAGAAGAAGCCCCGCCTGCACGCATTTCTAAGTGATGACGTCAGAGGCCTCCTGTCTGTGGAGAGGACGTTTTCAAATCCGTGACGTAGGAGGTGAATTTCAGCGGTGTTTGAAGGCGAGTTTCTCGAGAACCGAAACAAATATCGCTTAGATATTTTGCACATCTCATGTTTGTGTCATTCTCTGTAAAATGAATGCATTTAAAACGTTTTTCATGTCAAAGTGGAAATGTCCATTAGAAAGCCAAAATATTTTATTTAGTCTTTTATATCGGAAAACCTTCGAATAAAACACAGTCGAAACCAATTGGAAACCATCAATAGAAAAATATGGAGTTTTTAGCCTCAAATTGACAATTTTTGACCAAAAGCATACGTAAACAGCATAGGAAACCACCCCTAAGGCACGAATGTAACATATTTGCCATAAACAAAACAATAAATGACCATAATGCAGAAAAAAACACATGAAATAGCCAAATAATGACATTTCTGTGAAATTGTTGTGCGTGTTGCATAACCAAATCACTATCAAAACTTCAAGGTCGATGCGCGCTACCTAAACGACCTCCAAAAAATCTGAAAAAAATCAGACGTGTTTTTGGTCACAAATGGCCACTTTTCCGCACTAGCCACCTTAACATTTCGAAAAAAAGTTTTTTTCGATACACCCTAATGTTCATGTAACCGTTATAAAATTACAAATAAAATATATTCACAAGGTTAGATATACTAACAACGAAGAAATAAATTCAGAGTTAAATTTCAAATGCATGTGTATAGAGTAATTCTAGAAGTAGAGAGCTATATCAAAGTATTGAACTTATTTTTGCAGGATAGCGTTTACAATATTGACGCGACAGAATAATTAAGAACTGTTGCTCCAAGGGAAAAAAAAGGGCGTAGTGTATTGGTTAGAGTTCTTGAAAGCATTGATTGCGGTCCCAGGTTCGATCGTCCATACTAGGTGTTCTTTTTTTCTATTTTTAATTCAATTGTATTAAACAAGAGTATGGTAACATTATTTGTAATTACAGTGTATAGTGGCTACATTGTTCTGCATATGAAATTTATAAAAAAAGATAAACAAATAAATGAATTGACACACGTTCAAAGGGATATTTTCATGTATACGATCGTGAATTATGATACTCTAACGATAATTGTATACTGCTTCAAAGACATTGACAAATATTAATGAAATAACTATTTATATTTGTGGCAATTCAGGACATACTAATTTTACCCCTTTTCCTACTCGAGTTCAATGCAAGGATACCTCCGCAAATATAGAATGAAAAGTTTTCATCATGTGCAATTCTCCATTAAATGTTTCCTCCGAGTCGTACTACCTTCGATTTCTTTGTTACAAACAAGTATTGTTTGCACATTACATGTAGGAGGAGAGTTGCATCTACATTTCACATTGGTCAGCTCCTTCTACTTACTATCAGGAGCGAAAGCTTGTAGGGTAGTGTTTACCGTTCAGGACTGTCAATCTCATGGTCGTAGGTTCAAACCCTTCCGGTGGCAGAAAATTTTCATAAGTTTAAACCTATCCCATTGTGTTCATTGTCCACGCCATGTGAAACGGAATGATTCAGTTTGGAATTAACGATGGGGGGAGGGGAAATATTAAATTACAAAATCTCCATTTCAACGAACCGAGAAGTGGACAAAAATTGGATAATTCTTATAAATATTAAAATTACATTCATGTTTTTAGTGGTACAATCGCAGATAAAATCAAAGATCTTACATGGAAGATTTTATCTTGCTCTGAACTAAGCCAAAAGGCATTTCGCACCGATCTAATACATTCTCCAATACATTTCAAAATGTTATTGAATGTTTCATGTCGATAATTTGACCAATGCATCAATTCTTGACGCTGAGACGATATTTTCTGCAACTACCTCTTCTCTTCAGTCCCTTCTGTCCTTCTCTTCTCCTTCTCCTTCTTCTTCCCTCCTTCTGCTCTGCTTTTATCTCATATCGCCTTCCCTACTTTACTCGCATCTTATCTCTATCCTACTCATCTCCACTCCTCGTATCTCCTTTCCTGTCTTAGATTTCCGACTCCACTGCAATCGTCTTTTCCTTCTTCTCTTTTCTCTCCTTTACTCTACTCTCCACTCCCCTCTTCTCGTCTCCTCTTCTCTCATCTCGTTTTCCTTCTCTTTTCTCTTCTTTGCTCCATTTTCCTCATCTCTCCTAGAATCTTCTTCCATTCTCCTCACGACATCTCCTCTCCTCGTCTATCCTTTCTTTCTTCTCTCCTCTACTTTTCATCTTCTCCTTTCGCTTTCTCTTTCTCCTCTTCTTTGTCACCTTTGGTTTTCTATCACCTCTTTTCCTTTCTGTAGACTCATCAGCAATGAAATACTAGAAAACCTATTTTTTTCTTTGAGAAAGAATTTTGTCACTTGCGATATAATAGTGATATTTTTAATAATTTCATACGATAATACTTGTTTTTATTTCTTTCGCGTATTTTATAAATATCTATTGTGCATGTGGCAACCCTGAAAGTGAGCCTAACTGTACACGCAACCCACCAACGCCTTGCGTAAATTGGGTTGCCTAGTTTAAAATGTCGTTGTCCTAAAACTTTTGAGAGACACTGTACATCTCAATACAGAAATACTATTTACGTAATTCATATTTCAACTTGCATCAAATGAACAATTTACGTACTATAGCTCTCTAACTGTCTCTCTCTCTCTCTCTCTCTCTCTCTCTCTCTCTACTGAGCCAAAACAACATTCTTGTATTGTTTTACCAATGTTTAATGTGCATGATTGATTGATTGATTTAGTTCATTTTACTTCTCTACTTTGTCGCTTTTGGCTAATCGCGAAGATGGGGATGATCGATGTTATGATTAAATTGATGAACGATACACACAAAGATTGTACACTCGCCTCACTTAGTACTCCGGCAGTTTGTTTCTTTATACAGCGTATTTGCAGAAGATACAATTCAACATACAAGTGTATAAAACAAACTTATTACTAACTTCGTTGACCCTGTACAAGCCCATGCCGGGATTTGAACCACCCCACGGATCCCTGACGTCATAGGATGCTGTGCTGTAGAGCGACCACAAACGAAAAAGCTTCGGCCAAAAGTTCCCGCGCACCTCCCCCTTCCCCCGTTCGACTAGGACCCTAAGGAAGCATGATCCACTCTGTCCCTCCCCTCCAAGCGGGGGCGATCATACAGACAAACAACTAGAGTACGTGGAAACAGGACTGCAGGCTCTTTTCCATGTGGTTCTACTATAACCATTCCGTCACGGAAGTCGGCTTTAATGTGTACATTCCCATTATTCATAGTTGCATTACAGCATTCGTGTAAAAAAACTCCTAACCGGATCGGAGCGTGCTGTCAAAAGCACCACGCTCCGGAGCGGAGTGCTGTTGTCTCACGCTCCGCTCCGGATCGGAGCGTGCGTCTAAAAAATCTGAACCACTCCGCTCCGGAGCGGAGTACTGCTGTATCACGCTCCGCTCCGGATCGGAGCGTACGTCTCAAAAAGCTGAACCACTCCGCTCCGTAGCGGAGCGTGTCTCTCAAGAAGTCGAACCACTCCGCTCCGGATCGGAGTGCTGTCGTACCACGCTCCGCTCCGGAGTGAGGAGCGGAGTAGAACTGACGCTTCGAGGTCGCTCCGGAGCGCTCCTTTAGTACGCTCCGCACTCCGCTCCGAAACCCTGGTTATAAATTCTAGTTAAACGTTATAATTTGAATGAATACGTCAAATCACAGGCGTAATATGAATGGACTGTCCCGACTAAATGGGGATGTATTTTAGCCTTGCATCAATGGTTATAAAACAAAAATTACTCAATGCTGCAAACTTCTGCACGGAGCCTGACTCTCTCTCCTCGGACAACACATTCTATATGCAAGGACGAAATCGAAATTCTTTCACAATCTGAAAAATCGTCAATGTTATTTTCGTACGTTTTTATATCTCCACATTATAATATTTCATAGTTCGAGGAGAGGTGGTTCATGGCCCCCATGACGATTCCGTTGAGTACTGGCATGCCCTACAGCTTCAGATTTCATCTTCCTCAAATACACTTCCCGGGTGAGTGAAATTATTCAATATAATTTTCGTCAGCAATTTATTATTATTATTATTTAAATATGATAAATTGCTGACGTATACATGAACATTTAGTATCGATTTACATTGAGATTTCAAATTTAAAGAACGGAGGGGGCATCGCGATCTGTTGCTACGCCACTGTACGTATGTGTGTGTGTGTGTGTGTGTGTGTGTGTGTATATACATATATAATGTATCTATACAGTATAGGCCTGTATGGTGTATAAATAGTTTGTTAATTTATAATAGTTTGAAAAAAAAATACGTTTGGGGCCCCCCAAACTGATCAACCTAGCTACGTCCCTGCCCGGCTCTGTCTTGAGTTTCGTATTACTGTTATTGAAACCTGCCTTCCCGTTTATTTTGTACTGGAGGGAGAATTCGAGAGGCATATGATGGGATTGCGTTTGGGCATGCACACGAAAATCCCTGATTTCTTTCAGCATATCGAGTGAGCATATGGTATAGTCAATTGTGCTGCTTCCCCTCTCCCCCACGTACGTAAAGTGTCCTTGTTGATCATCGAAAAATTTGCCGTTTAATATCTGCATCTTATATATCGCACAGAGATCCAACAGCGCCCTCCTCCCCGCGTTTAAAGTTTTGTCCCTGCTTTCTCTCCTGTGTCCCAAATACATTCTGTCATTCGTCATTTGGTCCCCATCGGTCTCTCGGTAAGTGTCCCATGGAACTTCCTCCCCCCTATGCGAGCATTCAGGTCGCCCGTGACTAGGATGCTGATTCCCGGGTGATCCTCCCCCAAACGCAGCAAATAGTTTCCAAAGTTATCGAAAAGCTGTTCTGAGTAGAATTTTGACCCCGGTGGTTGCCTGTATACTGCTATTAGCATGAAGTTCAGAGACCCCCCCCCCCCGAAAATTGAATCCCCAGCATCCCCTCATAATTAATATCTAGTGGTTTTATGAACTTTTTCCATTTTTGTTTAAATATGATTGCTATCCCACCCGGATGCCTGCCCCTATTAGCCCTCCTACACGTGACTTTCGAGAACCCCTCCCCCAGTGACTCTGGAACACTATTAGACCTTCCCCAAGTACGTACACCAAACATCACAATAAACTAGGTTCAGCCATGAGTAAAGCAGCGTGGAAACAGATGGAAGAAGCAGGACAAGAGGAGGCCAGGCTTGCAAGAGAAGCGGGAGACGTCGACAAAGATGGCACTCCACTGATTACTGTAGTCGCTGACGGAGCATGGTCCAAAAGGTCTTACAAGACCAAATATAATGCATTGTCTGGAGTGGTAAGTTCAAAAAACATTATTATTTTGGCTGTTTCTTTATTTTTTCACTCCCCATAATAATTTTTAAATTTTTAACTCATAGCTCTACAGCCCGTGAGGGCCTTGGCTTACCTACCGACTGCTGGTCTCCCTCCCACACTGTTCCTCCGTCACCTGTTGTAGCGTGGAGATCTTAGACCAGTATCCCCATAATAATTGTTGCCGCAAATAGTGATGTGTCAGGTTCGGGTATGAAAGGTCATGGCCCTTGTGAAGTACCCCCCCAAGTGATATGATTCTCCTTCGTTTGTACTCTTTTGTTTTTACTTTCGTTTGTATCATTACAGTTCTGAAGTAATTCCAAATTTAAACTGGGCCGGCCTCCGTGGCGTAGTAGTTAGAACAGCGCACTACGAAGCCAGGGGTCCCGGGTTCGAATCCCGGCCCTGGCATTGAGTTATTTTTTATGAGTGTCCCTTCATGAATTTAATCATATCATCACTCATCCTCATCTTCGCGATTTTTGGCTTTTCGCAGAAGCGACTTGCAGCATCACACAGCCCCAAAATTCCATTTGCGATTACTCCTGAACCATAACGGTACAAACAAGAGTAAAAGAGGTACAAATGAAGGAGAATCGAATGATATTGTATCGTGAGGGTGGGGGAAGACATTTTACAAATGAAAGGTTGGTCAACTTTCCTAAAAGACATAACAGTTTGATGCACAAAAAGCAGAGAAAATGTTTTACTGTTGGCGAAACCCGTAACTTGGCCGCTGATACATAACGAGCGAGTCCAGTAAATAAATAATTAAACACCAAGTTCGGTAAAGCTACGCGTGAAATAATGCGGGAAGTGTTTGTGATATTTATAAATTGTGAATACCGAAAACTCAGTTTCTTCTTTTTCTTTTCAGGCTTGTATTATTGGTCACAGAACAAAAAAGGTCTTATTCATTGGGATAAGAAACAAATACTGTTCCGTGTGTGCCCGAGCTGGAGCCCTTCAGAAAAATGTTAGTGACCACAAGTGCTACAGAAACTGGACTGATAGCTCCACAGGAATGGAATCTGACATTATACTTGAAGGGTTTCGAAGCAGTGTTGCTATGCACGGTGTGAAATATGCACGGCTTATAGGTGATGGCGATAGCAGCGTGCATAGCAAATTGACGGATGCTCTACCATATGGCCCTAACTTGTTGGTTGGCATGAACAATAATAAATATGTGTAAATATACATTAAATCTGTCCCTCCATGTGAATTGGGGGGGCAATAAGTGCCTTGCCCCCCGAAAGTCGGCGTCTATGGTACACATAGGAAGATGCTAAGCTTGTATAAATCAGTATTGACTAGCAATACACCTCCCCCTCCCCCGCCGGGAAAAAAATCTGGGAACACATCACAGAAACTAGAAGTAACGTGTTCTATTTGCATGTGTATAATAACAACAACAGTACATTATTATTTTCTTCGGCCCCTCTAGAAATCAGTATTGACAAGCGATTCTCCCCCCGCAGGAAATAAAAATTCTGGTACGTACATGCAGACCTTCTTTAATGTCTAATTTCAGATTTTTCATGAGGATTCACCTAAAAAAAACTATAATAATTTCACAAACAGTCATGTTGGAAAAGAAATGATGCATTTCTGAGGATTTTTTTTTTTAATTACAGATATCATGCGATAATTTTCTAAAATACCCATACAGCCACTGTTGGATGATCTGGTATGGAATGACCCCTACATGAATTGCAGTGTGTATTATTTAATTGGAATTGATTGTTAACCACATTGTACATTTTATTTTAGGAAGTTTCTTACTGAACCTGAAGTTTGTGATGAAGAACAACAGCCTTGTGAAGAACAACATGAAGAACATGCAGTTCATTGCGACACTGAAAATGTGGCTTCAACAAGTCTGAACAATAGTGTAGTTGCAGATGCAGAAAATTACCTTTTTTACGGCAAGAAGTGGAGAAGTTGAGAGAGGAAGTCCAGCATCTAAAACAATGTTTCTCATTCAAGGAAATTTCAGGGGATGAGAAACTTGTCATAATGTATACTGGTTTGCCCAATAGAGATATTTCAGGTGCTGTTAACTTTGTGCTCACGATTTGACATGACATACTTTTATGGCTGGAATGTTCAGTCACTTTCGAAAGAGGACCAATTGTTTATGACCCTAATGAAGTTGAGGCAGAATCTGACACATGCTGACTTAAGTGTACGGTTCAGGTGTAGTGTGGCAACAGTGACAAATGTCGTATTAACATGGATATATTTTCTTCATGAGATTTTAGTAGAGGGATTTATGTCCACAGTTCCATCTCTTTCGAAAAACAAAACATGCATGCCCAGTTGCTTCTCTCCATTCACCCATTGCCGTGTGGTGATTGGACACTGAGGTGTACACAGCAGTCCCAAATTCCATGTCCAAGCAGCAGATAACCTACAGCCATTACAAAAACAGGAACACGCTGAAAGGGCTTGTTGGTGTTGCACCAAATGGTGTTGTAACATTCACGAGCAAACTGTATGGTGGGTCCACATCTGACAAGGAAATTACGCAACATTGTGGATTGCTGGAGCAATTAAAGGAAGGTGATCTGATTTTGGCGGACAAAGGCTTTCTTATATCAGACATTCTGCCTCCAGGTGTGCACGTAAACATACCTCCTTTTTTGTCCACACCACAATTCACGAATGAACAAGTCATGCAAACAAGGAGCATAGCTAGGGCGAGAATTCATGTGGAAAGGGCTATATGCCGAATAAAAGGCTTTACCATATTGTATTTTATCCCAAAGTCATTACTCCCACATACTAGCAAAGTGTGGCAGGTGTGTGCAGCTCTAACAAACTTTCAGTATTCATTGATAAGAGAAATGGATATTTTCTACAGGCCAAAGGATGTGGATTAATACCAGTAGTAATGACCAATATTTGATTATAAGGATGTAAATAATTTTGTACTTATATAATAAGTATCATGTAATGCATTAATGTTAATTGTAGTGTGTAAATGATTTTGTTCTTCTGTAATGGATTGATTTGAACTGTTTTGTGTAAATAATTTTGTACTTCTGTAATGCTAATTGTAACTGTAAATAATTTTGTTAATTGTTGTAAGTAGTTTTTAAGTAGTAAGAATTTGTTTGTTTGGTATTTAGCCGTGTATATATGGGGAGGGGGGGAGCGAAGACTTATTGGGATTTTCTGTTCTCAGATGGATCAAAAACCCTGATGGAATTGATATTCAACCTATATCTAAACCTTTGCGTTTGGTGCGGTGAATTTCGGTGAAGTCCGGAGGGCCCAATGAAGTTAAATCCACTCTCCTCACCTCCTTGCTGGGGCCCCCTGGGATTTTAGATCTTTCTAAGATGCGAAAGAGAGAGTGGGATGCGGAAAGTAATGGGAAACTACCGCATCTATTTTTCCCTAGAAAACTTGCAACTGAACATCGAACAGCATGGAGGTTGCAAGGAAAGACCTGCCCAAGGGCAGAAAAAGATGAATGAATGAATATGTTACATAACAGTTAAAGAACTATCAGTACCTTTTCAAATAAAACATGAAGGTTTAGCTATTTGAGATGTGGATGGAAATAACTTCCAGTTTCTATGATTCTTTCAATTTGGAGCTATTAATCTATGTAATGTTATGACTATTATTTTTTCTGGGTGGCTTTTAGTTGGAAGTAAGAATTTGCTTGTATTTCACCACATGATCATTAGAGATTTTATGCCCATTATTTCCCAAGAAAGGAGGATGTGGCCATCATGTGAAGCTTTAAAGAAATTGTTCCAATATTATGTAAAAATCATTTATTAATAAACCGGCTTTTGCGCAAGATTAGGATGCACAGAATATTTGTGAATATCAGCTAAAATTTAATAATCCAAATCAACACACTCCATTTCTTCGTGGCAGTTTAGAAAACATTTGTCCTGTCTGATAAAATAATTAATTAACATGGATTGTTGTTATTGATTTGTACATTACACTTGAGAAAATTTACTACATGTTGTGAAGTACTGACTTACAAAATGTAATCTTCTGTGTCTGAAAATTCTGCCTCACCATCATTGGTTACATTATCTAATGTGCCGATTGTGCAATAAAAGGCTATAAACCAATTTTGGACTGCAAAAAAAAATAGTGCAACAATTATGGGGTGAAATACAGTATTTCTTTGACACAAATAATTAGGGCTAATACTTTTTTAATGTATATGGAAATAACTTCATAGCTATCCAGTGCTTGTAATTGGGAACATTAATTTACACCATGCTACCAGTTTTAATTTGTTTCTGAGTAATTTTTGGTAGTGATTAATTGAGTCAGTTTATTTTACTCCGCCTTTCTGCTACTTTAAGCTAATTGGGAAGATGAGGATGAATAGTCGTGAGATGGATGCAGGGAAAATCACAAGCATATGGGGACAACAAAGAATTGTACTGGCTGCGAGTCCAGATGCCAGAGCCTCGCTAGTCTGTAAAATACAGTCCAAGGTGTACTGTGTGGAAGGAAGGTGTACATTTGGGTGTATTTAGAAATGTCACCCCTTGTTAGTGATTAAGAATTTGCTTTAATTTCACAATAACACTGAAAATACTCTGATAACTTTACTTCTCATTTTTCCATGCACATTTTCTTCGCACTCGATTTCACGACCTATCTGATGGCTTCGCCAGGTGTGTACTGTCATGGCAAAATCGATCGTGAACAAAATTTGCAGTAAATCACCTATCTCCATGTAACCACAAAACATATATCTTTAGATACACATTGCAATTCAAAAAGTATTCTAAAATACAAAAACTTTTTGTACTTACGATTCGTGAGTATCTGGTTTTCCAATGAACGACGTTTCGAGAACAACTGTTCCCTTCTTCAGGTTCTTAAGTCAAATAAGCTATCCAAAATACACCATAGCCACGTCAATACTTTTCTCCCAAAATTCCAGGAACAAGGATATAGGTTTGGAGATTAATATAGGAAAAATTGGAATCCATAGTAAGGGGTTTAAAGAATTTTGGGAGAAAAGTATTGACGTGGCTATGGTGTATTTTGGATAGCCTATGTAACTTAAGAACCTGAAGAAGGGAACAGTTGTTCTCGAAACGTCATACATTGGAAAACCAGATACTCACGAATCGTAAGTACAAAACGTTTTTGTATTTTAGAATACTTTTTGAATTGAAATCAGTGAGTAATTCGCACAACAACTAATTATGGATACACTGCAAATACATTTAAGACAATAAAAGGTACAGCATACAATTAAACTATATCGTATAAAATGTAAACCAAACTACAGATTTATTTCCCATAAGTTAATATTTACAATACTTTCAATATTACAAAAACATGTAGATGAAATAAATAACAAAAAGATAGCTTTAATGATCTAAAGACATTGAATAATGTTCAAGCTTTGAAATGTATTACAATTATAATATTGACCAACTTGCACACTACACTTGATGAGAAATGTTTTCTAGAACTTATAGTGGTACAAGTTTGACTTTTGACATTCTATTTTGGAACTTTGTATGTCTTTTAAGATAAAATTGTATTGTTATCAAATAAACCAATTAAAATCAAACTTATAAAACTAAAATATTTTAGTCATTTCTTCCTCTATTTAAAAAAAATAATAATTTAAAGTTTCTCATAGGATTGTCAAAGTTATAAAAGATTTTCTATTGTGAAGATGGATGAATAATTCTTACAAGAAGAAAGATGAACATGTTTCTCCATTTAATGAATGTTACCAAACATTAAGAGATTTTGTTCATATCCTCTTTAATTCTTAACTACTATGGATGTTGATAATCACATAACTACTAGGGAGAGGTTTGTAGGACCACTGTTTTGATGTAAAATTGTGAACTCGTTCGTTCGCTATTTTTTTTTATTTTTACGGTTTTAAATTTCTGATGCGTTTTACATAACTTGACACGGTGATAGAAAAATAACGTAAAGCACTTTTTCAATTATTTTTTTCTTAAATAAACCTAACATAATTTATGCAAAGAGGAATGAAATCCGTAAAAAATTACAACAATGTCTCCTAATTTTTTTGAAAGTCCAAATTCTTGAAATTTCTACATTTTTATGTTGTCTGAGGAGACATAGGCCAAAGTAATGTGTAAAGTTTAAGGCGATCCCACAGTCAGTGAAGCCATACATCAAAAAGTTCCCTATCAAGATATCAAACTATTGAAATTTCATAATTAAAGGTCTGAATTTTCTGAATATGAATTTGTTTTGTTTGTTAATTTGCACATAGATATTAAGGGTATACTATGATAGAATAGACTACTAACACTGATAGTGAATGCAGTGAATTAAGTTTTTAGCCCGTATACAGTTTCTTTCATCCGCATCTATTTGAGTTACAGATTTATAGTATGGTGAAAATGGTGAGAGCTGGAAAATGTATTATCCATCTTGGTTGAATTTCTTCACTGTAATTCAGCTTCTGTTTCATGTTCATGTTGATTTTCATGGTAAATTTACTAAAAGAGTTTAAGAGTTAACTTGAAATATTCTGATATTGCATGGAAAACAAGTAGTAGATGGAATTGTTGGAAGAGCAAAATGGTACTTTAGTATTATACGGACATCCTCATTTGTCTGTGTTAAATTATATTCCCCTTGCAAACATGAAGCATTAAGTTAGGTTAGGTTCCATAAGTGGGAATCGTATTTGGCGGAATACGATTTGGAGGCAGTCCATATCATACTAAAGTACTAGCAAAATCTCTGGTGAGACAGGCAGTCATGATCAAAAATACTAATGTTACGTGCATGATTCTCAGTCGGATAAAGACCACTTCATGGCCATTGTACATCAATGGAAAGGTAGTGTGCCAGTTTACCCAGAAATACAAAAAAAATATCCATGTTTCAAGCTCATTAAATGGAATGGACATTTCCACTACTTTTATTAAAGATCATTTTTAAAATCTATACCATCGACAAATAACCACTGCAATTTCCCACATTCATGTGCGTTAATTTTTAGGTAAATATAAAGTTTCTAATTTCCGAGCAGAGCCTTGCGCGCAAAACACACCTGCGCCATGTTGTAACGTCGTTTGGCTCATGCTGTCGTCTGCACTTCGCGTTGGCTGCATTTGGTGTTAGGACGTGTCTGTGTTTGCTGTGAGATAATGGATTGGAAAAGATACGTAACTACTATAGAGGAGCCCAAGTTAAGAGTTCAGTATGGGCTGTTATGGGCTGTTATGGGCTTTTACTTTTGAGACCCCCACCCCCATTCTGTCAGAAACAAAAGTCGTTAACATGCGAAGAGAAAATAATAAATATGCAAAAAGGAGAGGAAATGTAAGGTTTTGATGGTCTATATCTTCTATTACAATTCAGAACATTCAAAAAATGCGCTTTCCTTTCTTATGTTAAGCGCGATTTGGGGAGTCAAAAATAACAGCCGTCCGCCTGTTGCCACTCGCTGCAAACGCGTGTTGGGAAGAGGGAAGGGGGTGGGGAATGGCCAGGCAAAAGTTCGTGAATAGGCTTCCGTCTTGGGGCCAGGTCAAGAAATTTATTATTTGTGTGTGCGCTTTCTCGTTTTGGAGAATTTTTCTCTGAAAACAGGCATATTGTATGCATTGGCGGATCTGGCGGGAATACCCCCGGTTCACTTGCTCTTCCCAAAGGATGATTAACTATTATAAAAAGTTAGATAGCATTATATTAAAAGAACATAAAATGATCGAGCAGTTATTTTCCAGATAGTAAAGTTTGGCGCAAATGCATAAATAGGGGGAGTAGATTTATAAGATACCTAAGTAAATGTAATGCGGGACTTGTTGCTTGCAAGGCAATAACGTTAACTGACGGACACAAAGCGAGAGCATTTTAGATTGAATATTTCCAATGTCTATCTCTTTCTTTCTGTAATCCTTGTTCACACAAATACAACAGAACTTCATCTATTTAATTGAGTTTTAAATTCACTTTTCTGCACAGATATGTTAATTGGGACTGGACAGACTTACGGTTTTATGTGAGATACGAACCTTTATATGCCTCCACAGGGTATGGAACCCTAATGCCTTAATTAAAATGCGACGACCGGGGTGCTTTGGTGTATGCCGGTATTATAATGAACACTGTTCCGTTTCAAATGAGACAGTGCACCGAAAAATGTGAAAGAGGCCTCCCCGATGGTAACGTTGTGGCCTCGTAATTAAGGGGGTCCCGGGTTTGATACCCGTTGGAGACACATAGTGGTTCGGATCCCACTTTAAACTGTAGGTCCAGTCCCGATTTCTATTTATGTGCATAAAGGAAAGAAAAACACTGTGATAAAATAGAGAGCAAGACTTATGAAAAGTATATTCGGAAACAGTTATTTTCAAATCTTCCTCAACGGACCGTCATTATTATGGACCAACAGCTGCAAGAATGAACAGCTTCCCACCAAGTCATGCATTCTTGTATGTTCCTGGTCAAAGCAAACTATTGTAGGTGCCAGCACCCATGTTGTGACCCCACGCTTTTGATGGGCAATTGTTCTCGCATATTTAAATATAAGGGGAATTTGATGCTGAACGTGCTGCTATTACATTAAATTGCAAGTTTAATTTCATCTTAACATCGGAAATTATGTCGGAACATCAGTGTTGTGAAACTAAGAATTTCAATAAGACGATCGTCAATAACAGAAAAGATATCGGAACTAAAAAAAAGCCTTAAAATTTGCACAGCACTTGCTTACGTCACTTTGAATTTTCACAATTTAAGTGCTTGATTCTTGTGAATCTGGTAAAGAATAATACATAATAATTCCACGCGACTGCACTTTTTTTATAGCTAGTTGTTATTAATACCCGACTCATTTTTTTACGTGATATCATACTTTTCCTCATGGCTAGTAAATATGGTTCTCTATTTTATACATACACATTTATCGAGGAGAATAGTTATTACAAAAAATATGTTACATTCTGTTTCATATCTCGCAACCTCTAGGGCTTTCTTATTTACAGGAATTATAATTTTAATAGGACGAAAATGCGAGGGGGAAATGTCTGCTTAATACAAAGAAAACGTTAATATTAAGTTACCGAATAGGGCATAGTGTATAATAATAAATATTATGCGCTTATCCCCTAACACATTTTCTCTTTGTAATTTGGGTAGTTTCTCAGATTCCTACTCCCGCCGTTGAATTGCACATACTCGCAAGTCGCAACAAGAGGAAACATAAAAGCGTAGTGCAAAAATCTATTTTTTTTTATTATAGACCCATGGCAGCTAGGGACGACCAAAATTACGTCAAGTTTAGTGCTCTTTGTGCATAAATATACTATATTTAGCCCGTCTGAGCTACCCTGTCGTTGCGCTTTAATATATTAATTCTTAGGTTCAGGAGAATGTAATTTTCAGAAACTTATGACTTGCTACATAATCCTAAAGCTTTGCTAAACAATTTTTGTTATCGATTTACACGAGAAATTCTTACCTTCGTTGAAAATAGCGTTTGAATTGCCATCCTATCGCGCTCCAATGTAAAGCTTAGGGCAACCAGATGACGAACGAAATTATTTAGGGACACAACAGGGCTAGCGCCTCTAGTGGAAAAGTTTGGCAGTGAACAGCCCCGTTGACCACTAACTTTTGTTGCGGCGTGTACTACAGCAGACGCTCGATGCGCGCTGGAGCTTTCTTGTACTGCGCACCATGCGGCAACGCTGTTGCCATAAGCTCCATACTGAACTCTTAAGTTGGGCTCACCAATAGAACAGAAAGTGGTCATTACCGTTAAGCAAGCATTAAATCAGTGCTTTACCACAGTTTTCTCTGCTGAGTTAACATTACAAGTAAGATTTTTTGTTGCATTTTGCCGAAACAGTTTCCATCTTGTGAGTTACAAGAGCAGAGCAGCCCGAATTTTATAGGTGGTCAGTGTTGTGGATATCACAGTGGAAAATAAAGATTTCACCATTGTGCACAAATACAAGTACCAGATGCTCCAATATGATATTTCTCAATGTACCCACGAATGAAAAAAAGAAACATATGTCACATCAACGTAACAGTTGATACCTCATTTATTTAATGATGGATTTGGCTCATTTTACTTCACTTTCCTTCCACTTTTAGCTAATTACAACAAGTCGTCGGTGTTGGGCGGTCCACTAAGAAATTGGGTACGCTCTTGTCAAAAAATCACGCGGCAATGTTGTGCAATGTTGGGATTCCCCAAAGGACGCGAACGAAGATGTTGACGGGAGTGGGGTGGGTGTGCGTTCTGCGTGAGCTGGTATCGACGAAAATTGGCATGTGTTGAATGGCACCAAAAAACAAAGAAAACTTCCTGAGCGAAGGGCACCATGACGTAAAAACGAAAAAAAATTAACTGTCATAGGTTGCATACCCTAAAGGGCAGATGGGTGTCCGTTTGTTCTGACGTTAAGTACCACATTTCCCGCTAGGGGCGCCAACAGTGTAGGTTTCCTCATGAAGGAGCGCCAACTGTGTAGGTTTCCTCATGAAGGAGCGCACGTGCCTGTGCCATTTGTGCTTCAGGTGCTGTGCCAGCAGCAGGTTGTTAAACATTCACGGTTGAATGGAAAGACGTGAGGTTCTTGGACAGTAGTGTTGGGCAAACATTTGACCTAGCAGTGTTACGTGTTAATTCTTAGCCACAGCCCATCGTGTTCTGGGAAGTGTACTAGTGTTAACGGCCATAAACACTTGTAGCCCGGTGTAAAGGATGGCTGCACACACGTCCCAAGAGCTGGCGGACATGCATCTGATTTATGGGGAGGCTGGAGGTAATAGCCGTGCTGCAAGTCGTCTGTATGGGGCACGTTTTCCAAATAGGGTGTTACCATCGCACACCTTATTTCAAACTGTAGACACTCGACTTCGGGAAACAGGATCAGTGTTGCCACCTCGTCGAGAAGTTGGACGACCGTGAAGTGTGCGAACACGACGGTTTGTGGAAGATGTGCTAACTGCAGTGATGGATCATCCAGGCACCATAACGAGCGCACTAGCCCACGAAAGAAACACCTCCCATGTGAATGTGTGGTAAGTCCTGGCAGAAGAGGGGATGCACCCGTACAAATTGAAGAAAGTACAAGACCTTTTACCTCGGGACTTTGGCCCACGTGAGGACTTTTGCCAATGGTTTGCTCATCAAATTGAAAATATCCCCAATTTTCAGAATAAGGTACTATGGACTGATGAGGCTATCTTCACGAAAACTGGTGTGTTCAATAGTAAAAACAGTCATGTGTGGGAACATGAAAATCCACATGCACTGCTAGTGGTACATCATCAGCACAGATTTGCAGTGAATGTGTGGTGCGGGATACTCCATGACCATTTGATTGGACCGTACATTCTCCCTGTTCGCGTATGTGGACCCACTTATCAAGCATTTCTCAGTGAGGTTTTGCCTCAACTACCAGAGGATGTGCCCTTGGCACTGAGACAAAAACTGTGGTTTCAACATGACGGTGCACCCCCACATTTCGATCGGAATGTGCGCCATTTCCTCAATACCGTATTCCACAACCAGTGCATTGGCAAGGGAGGGCCTTTGCCATGGCCACCTCGATCGCCTGATATTACGCCTCTAGATTTCTTCCTCTGGGGAGAGATGAAACGCCTCGTTTACGAAACACCTGTCGTGTCAGCCGAGGACCTCGTTGCCCGTATCAATCTAGCTGCAGCATCGATAGCAGAAACGCCGGGGTTGTTGGGTCGCACTAGACAATCCTTGATTCGCCGTTGTCGCCTCTGCTTGGAAGTACATGGTGGATACTTTGAAAACCGTCTGTGATGAGGTTCCCTTCACATCTCCATTAAGCATACTGTGTGCCCTTCAGGGTATGCAACCTATGACAGTTCATTTTTTTCGTTTTTACGTTATGGTGCCCTTCGCTCAGGAAATTTTCTTTGTTTTTTTGGTGCCATTCAACACATGCCATTCGATACCAGCTCACGCAGAACGCACACCCACCCCACTCCCGTCAACATCTTCGTTCGCGTCCTTTGGGGAATCCCTTGCGCCGATATTGCACAATATTGTCGCGTGATTTTTTGACAAGAGCGTACCCAATTTCTTAGTGGACCGCCCAACACCGACGACTTTTCTCCATCCGTTTTGCCATTATTCACTTCGGAAAATCATTTTCCCACGTTTTCATACGTCAATAACTCGGCAACAAAGCCGTTTCCGGAATTTCGTTACATGAACTTTCCACCTTATTTTCACTCGTACAATCACCTCCCAAACGTTGTAAACGAACTTACGAAACACCCTGTATATGAAAAGTACCAGACAACTTAGGCAGAAAACCCCCCACAAAAAATCCACAATGTGAGTACCGAAAGATATGAAAATACCCAGTGCACCATGTCTAGTTTAGTTCAAAATATTTTTTTCTTACAATGCCACTGTCAATCGATAATTTACTTCCTAGGCACATAATACAAAAGAAATTATTTGAAATTAGGATGACTGTATGTTTTGGTTCCTGCAGGACAGCCCTTCTCCCTTTATTAATGTCCAATATGACGACGATAAAAGAACTACTTCAAGTATTACTCGATTGGTATAAGTTCCAATCCTAAAAAAAATATTGAAGTTTCGCTGGGTTTAAGTTATGAAATGAATTCGTCATTTTTCTTGTAAGTAGCTTTTAACATAAAATGAAGAAAAAGCGATTTAAAATAAGAGAAGTATAAAACCTGCGATTGCTATGTGTAACGGCCATATGCATAAAAGGTACTAATGAGAAGAGTGCATGTCCGTATTGTAAAGAATTGTGATTTTAATTATGCCATTAATTTCTAAAACATATGTAAACCTACATTGAATTGCCCTTGTAAATGTTTATTTTTTGAAAATAAATATAGTCTAAAATTGTTACTTTGTCCGAATATGTGAGGGAAAACAACATACACCACACGAAAATTCCCAACACCTTCCAAAATAAATAAATACCAAACAACCATTTCCAACAGGTTAATGATGTATATTTATTGCTAACATTTTGTGAATGTTGTTAAAAAACGACTGTAATAATAAAGCAATAGTATTTTAAGATATATGTAGTTAGTCTATGAGGGGTGGTGGAGTATCCGCGAAAGGGATCAAACGCGAAAGAGATCCACAAAAAAATATATATGTTTCTTTGCATGTGTTGGTGACCGTCAGTATTTTTTTTTTTTTTTGGATAGGAATTCCAACTTTCGGACCTTCTCTAAAATAATCAGTACCACACCCCGGCTCCTTTTTCAAATGAATTCAAAATTGAGATCGCAACTACATCTGTGTTTTCAGATATGTTTACTCTACAGAAAGGGGATTATTACAAAATCTAAAACCAAACCCAAAATATCTCTGTAGGTAATTCAGGTTATTTTTCCATGGGACCCACGACTATAACTGAACAAGCGACCGAACGTGTACAGGGCTTCTGAACATCACGAGGTGTCACAAGAAACGTGCCGAGAGGCCACACCCAAAGCCTCAAGCATAAACGCAGTATCGGAATAAACGCGAAAGGAAAAACCGCGAAACGGATTGAGCTCGAAACAAAATTCAACACCGGAATAAGCGCGAACGGAACAACCGCGAAACGGATTAACCGTGAAAATGTCACTTTCGCGCTTAATCCGTTTGCCGGTAGTTCTGTAAAAATTGTTACTGACGTTTGCGTAATGGCTAAAGGATAAGATGATGATAATCATGAATGAAGGAATCATGTGTGTGCTTCCCCGGAAATCGAACACCTTGTTGTTAAGTTTTTAATTTTGGCGGTTTTACTACAATCGCTTTCTCTCATCTAAATGATCAAGGAAAATTTTATTCTAGTGCTTAGTGCTTACCTCAAGAAAGACATATTTTGTTCTGGTTCTTCCACTCTTCCCCTGCAAACACCTTTTCGTAATCAAAATTTGACTGTATTAATAATGATACGACGTGATGGTCGACGGACGCACTGTTTCGATGCACCGGGTCGATTCACCATAGATAACTAATCTTAACTGGCCAACCCAACACCAAACTTCAACTGAAAAGTTCGACAAAGCGTGCGTGCGAAACGCGCAAGAGCACAGATCATACTGTATATCCCCTAATCCAAAGAGGTTGAGGGCACGAGGCATGCAGAGAGAGGGAGGCCAGGAATTCGTCAAAGGACATTTGGTTCGTCCACGGCACTTGTTTCGCAGAAATGTGTCAGGTACAGTGGCGTGCCCAAGGGGGGATTGGTGGGGGTCAAACCCTCCCCTTTGGCCCAATATTCTTGGAAAAAAAAAGAACGTCAAAGGTAGAAAAAGATGGCGAAATGAGGGATGACTACCAGGAAAAGTGTACATAACCCCTCCCTTTCAAAAATCCTGGGCACGCTACTGGTCAGGTAGTATCTATTTAGAAACTGCAGGCAGTTATCTGAGAGCACCGACCTCTTCCGCCCTCCCCGGACTATTGTTACAAGCGAGCGCACCTGTACAAAACCTGGTGGATTTCGAAACAAGTAGCAAATTCCTAGGGGGAAGGGGGGACAATTCACGTTCCACTTTATTTGAAGAGACCAAACTGCCATTCGTAATCTGCTTAGGGATCTGTCAGTCACGTACTTCCTGTTCTTGTTGTTAGCAGAATCTTGAGTCCAGGTCCATTTAACGAGTGCAAAAATATTTTCTCAAAATTTCTTCAGAATCAAAAATAAGTTAGAAAAATATGGTCTCCTTTTTTGGGGCGCGACTGGGGGAGGGCAAAAATACCATATTGACCCCCTCGTTGATGGGGTTCAAGTTGCCCCCCCCCCGGTTCCGACGTTTCTGCATTGGGTCTTAAATCGACACGTGTATTCTGGTGGGGGATTGAGGATTAAACGTTGGGGGTGGGGCAATATCACTGTTAAATCTTAGATTATCGTAGGAATTTTAGTTAGGGGGCTGAGCATTAAATTTGGGGGGATATTCAACTCTTTTGTATTAACATTACGTCTGAGATTGTAGCGAAAAATGTGGTTTGGAGATTTTTTTCCTTTTAAGGATTGAATATTAAATTTGAGGCGAGGAGATATGGAGCTCTTAATAAAGTGTAAAATCTTATATTGTCAAGGTATTTCTTTAGGGTTCGAAAATTATATTTGGGGACTATATTTAGCGATATGGTATGCGCACGTTTCAGCGCTGAACATGGAAAAAGAGAAGCTGGAAAAGAGTAAATATCGAGGGATCCTATGAAAGTACTGAAGTCCCATTAAATGAATATTCTTGCAAGCCTGCAAAGAAATGGGTATAAAAATTTTCTTGATCGCTTCGCTCGCAATTTTGCGTTACTAAAAGGTGTGTGTGGCATTTTCATGACACGATTGTGAAGAATTATACTGTAGCTGCATTAGTTACAAGACATAAAGACATAAACATTATTCTCGATATTTATTAATAATATAATTTCTTAAAATATAATGTTTAGTGTCGGCATACTGCTTAATTTAAAGCAGGTAAGTCAGTTTGATGATATGGTTCTATTAGCAATATTATTGTGTTATTGATTCCCTGTAGGCTATGGTGCAATAGTTGTAGTACTAACTGTGTACTTCATAGTAACGCCTTGCACATTACTCGATAAAACAGGAAAATAAATAGTATCAAATTCGCATTTCTAACTTATTGTTGCAGGGTAATTTTACTTTAGCAAGTGAAATTTGCACTTAAGATGAAATCCATGTAATTATTGCTATGAATTACAATAAATAATGTAATTTACCCCAAGCAGGGGGCGTGAGTTCTTTAAAGGAGGCACCTTATTATATTCTCGTCCAGGCCTTAGGAATTTCTAGCTAGGGTTCTGTAATTTTCGATCTTAAGTTGTGTAAGACTATGTGTTAAATACCCAAATTGTGGGTTATTGAAATCTTGTTCTCCAACCACAAACACTGTTTAAATACATATTTATATAAATATGACACTAGAGATTGCTAGCTTTCCGTTTTTTTCGAAAATTTGAACCATTAACAAATATGGACAGTTTAACAGGCTATTGTATTAAAATAAAATTAATTATTACGTATTCACCAAAATATTTTGAGCGGTAATGCATCCACGGTCTAGCTGGGGGATGGAAGGAAGACGGGCAGATCAAGTATCGTGTTCAATAAAGCTTAAATAAACGTTACTTTCAGTAGACACGCTATCGTAATTAAATACTTCAAATGGATTACCACATGATTTGGGGGGACGCATGAAGAGATTTGGGGGTATTGCGCCATTGGCCTTGGGGGGTATGGGCACCCCTGGGGGGGCAAGGTCCCCCCTCGGCCCCCCTTAATCGCCGACACTGAATAAAAGTACAAAAAATTCTTAACAACAATGGTGATGAAAGAAAGTCAACAACCGCTAATATTTGTGTAGATCGCCACCACTACAGGAAAGTAAATGCGATTTATCTTTCAGGACCAGTTTTGAATACAACAATAGCGGTGTCACTTCAATACCTAACATTCTATGCTCAAAGTGGCGACATTGTTTTAATAGCATGACATTTTATTAGGTTGAAAATATGTTTTGACTAGGGGGCATGGAAGAAAATTAAGGGGTTCTCAAACACCCCTTAGCACCCCCCTGTCTCTGGCATCATCAATGGCATAAACGTTATAATATTCTCGACATTATTTTACGAAGGGCCCTCCAAGATTTTGCAGTGGGGGTTGGGGGGACAGAAAACTGTGCTACGCCACTGAGTGCATATATTGTTATAGCTAATGGGCTGAAGTGAGATTGGCACAGGCTCGTCACAAAAATGCCACATAATCGAAGAAAAAACTGTTATAGTTGCTTCTTCCAAGGAAAATGCGGTAGATTGTTTGAAAGATTCTACAATAATGAAATTACGAATGTTACCGATACTGAGATGGCAGTTTGAAAATCGAAACGAGACCAAGAATCAGACATGCTTCTCTAAACACAAGAAAACACCGAGATTTAGCCTACTGTTCGACTCTCTCCGTCTCGTTGAAAAGTTGGTCAACCAGAATGTATGGCTTTTGAAAAATTAGCCTAACCCAAATTACAACAGTACCTAGGTATTATATTTATTGAGAGTAGTTACCTGATTATTGATAAATCTCTTACATGCTGCGTGGTTACTTTCCATCATAATAAAATTTCTATTTTGAGGGCTGATGCCACGAAACGAAGACTCTAAAACAGGGGTTTCCAACTGGCGGCCCGCGATGCCTTTTGTTGCGGCCCGCGAAGCCAGTTTGCAAAATACATTAATTTTATGTATTTTTATTAAAATACGTTCTATTTTTACTGAAGGAACAGTTTCAGAGTATGGACTTCCTTAAACAACTGGCGTTTATAACAGATATCACTGGTCATCTGAACGAACTGAACTTGAAACTGCAGGGAAGAAACCAGCTAGTGTCAGATTTAATGGGAAACATAAATGGGTTTCGTAATAAACTGAAGATTTTCAACGTTACTTTGGAGAGTAATAACCTGGTCCATTTTCCAAGCTGTCGGCGGCTAGCAGAAGATGAAGAAACACTGGACTTTTCTGAATTCAGTGCAAATATTAAAGAAATAATGGATGTGTTTGACTCCAGATTTAAAGATTTTGAAGAACTTAAAAGCAGCATCCAGCTATTTAGCAATCCTCTTGGCGTTAACATCGAAGAACAAGAAGCTTCTCTCCAACTTGAATTGTATGATTTGGAAGGCGATGTGTTCCTTCAAACTAGGCAAGAAAAGGGGCCAGAGTTTTTCAAATACCTTTCAAAGGAACGCTTTCCAAACCTTCGTAGTTTTGGACAAAGAATGACATCGACGTTCGGCAGCACATACATGTGTGAAAGTATTTCTTCTTCAATGAAGTTCATCAAGAACCGCTACAGAAGTCGATTGGTAGATTCTTCACTACTTCACCTTATGAGACTTTCAAATACAGAAATTGAAGTGGACATTCCAACTTTAATAAAACAAGCAGATCGACCTCAATTTTCACATTGAACACTTACTATGAAGGATTCTTATTTGTATGGTGTGTTTTTCATTTCTTTCAATTCATCCGTAAGTATTGGGTTTTGTGGAATAAATTGTAATTATACAATTTTGATTTGTGATTCCATTTTTTTAATGCCTCATTTTAGAAATTTAGGTCATGCAAAAGTAAGTACTACATTCTCAGTTCAGTACTTACAATTTTTGTAATTTTTAATCCCCCCCAAAAAAATGCTGCCCGCCAATCAACTGCTGGATATAATTTTGGCCCTCGGACCTTTTGAAGTTGGAAACCACTGCTCTAAAAGATGCTTTATGGTGTATATATACATCTATTTTTTGTGTACATTTACCTGAGAACTCGACGGAGTTGGTACAAGCTACAGTCACATCTCAAAATTCATAATTAGAACGAGAAAACTCTTGACAATAGATTGATTGGTTCATTTGCTTTTTTTTTACTTCACTTTTTGTGCCACTTTTGGCTAATTTGCGAAGATGGGAATGAGTGATTATATGATGAAATTGATGAATGGACATTCACCAACATCCATGCCCAGGCCGGGATTCGATCCCGAGACACCTGGCGTCTGGCGTCATAGTGCTATGTACTATCCACTCCGCCACGGGGACCGACTCTTGAAAATAGAGACAGGACCGAGAACGAGACAAACTTTGTAAAATCGAGACTAGACCGAGAGTTACTGTTCGAGAATGTCACCCTGTTGAAGACTTTGGTAAACTGTAATGTAGGCTATGATGTTTGAAAAATAGCCTAAACCATAAAACACATTACTCTGTAAGTTTTTGTTTTTATAAGCCCTCTTTATGCTTAGATAGGCTAATCGGGGCTGGTCCTACAGTTTAATTGATTGATTTGGTTTATTGATTGATTGATTGATTTTACTTCGCTTTTCTGCCACTTTTTGGCTAATGGCGAAGATGGGGATGAGTGATGATGATATGATGAAATTGATGAATGGACAATCACAAGCACCCATGCCCAGGCCAGGATTCAAACCCGGGACCCCTGGCGTCGTAGCGCGATGTGCTAACCACTCCGCCACGGAGACCAGAGGACCTAAACGATCCGAACCACCATGTGCCTCCACCGGGTATAGAACCTGGGACACATTAGTACTTGACTTATTCACACTTCTTTCAAACGTGACATCTTGTAAAAATCTCTTTGCCCACATGTTCCCTCTTCCGAAGTCATAAATTTTCTTCGCGGAGAAATAGGAAAGTGAAGCGGTACATCCCTAACGCGCTTTTCCGAATGGCCAGGACGCGGCAAGGGAGAATCTGTATCTCTAATCCTTATAATGAGACTTCAGAGGTAAGTGTAACAGTTCATACAGTCGATTAGTGATCAGCCAGTGTCCATTGGTAGCTTTATAAGATCTAGTAATTCGAAAATGAAAAGTACAAAATACCAGGAAGTATCGAACTACTAGTTCCAGTTCTGGTCCTAAGCTGAAGACATTGACGACAGCGGAACTTCCAGAGCTTCAGTATAGTGCTTGGGTGCGTTCCGAAAGTCTTAACGAAACGAACGCATTGAACGAAAATAACTGGGCTCGTGAATCTGGTGAAATCATTTATTTTACAGACTTATGGGACACTCTAGGCGAAAGCGCAGGCGCAGCGTTTTGTTTAGAGAAAGTTTCCGCATGGCGTCAGCGGAAGGAATGTCCTTATGGCAAAAATAAACTCTACTGTGAACACTGTTACTCATTTCAATCACATTCTAAGAACGGTCAAGGCATACTCATCTTGTGCACGTTGCTTCATATCGGTCTCTGTTAAAATTATAATACATTTTCCGAACTAGTGCAGTTTGAATCCATCAGCGCGCGCTTTGTTTGCAAGGAGCAGACGATTCTCACGGAACAAACCAGCCTCCTGGCCCGTACGTTTGGTGAATCTCGTTCTTGCACGAAACGCACGGAATGCTACTTTTGGGACAGCATAATGAAACTCACGAAACGCACGGAAGCACTTATGGGACAGCCAGTTACCATAACTCGTTTAACGCGTTAAACTCGTGCGACTTTCGGAACGGGCCCCTTGTTCAGGTCCCGAAGAGATCGAAGGTCTCTTTCTCTCTCTAAAGTGAATATTTCAGCGGTTTTGGAGCGGTTAATTAAAAAATAAATAAGCCGCACAGATCAACTAAAAACCAAAGTTTTGAGCAAGGACCAAATTTCGTGTATGCAGTCGGAGAATTTCATGTCATAAGAAAATAGTATTGTTTAAGCATACTGGGTTCGACACACACTCAAAGCAAAACTACCATGAAGGAACAGCCGAAAATTTTATGAATGTCGAGAAGAGAAAGCAAATGTAGAAATTTTAGCTTAAATTGCAGGCTCTACAGAACCTGAATCAGTGCTCTGGCATACCGTGCCATTGTTCTACCAAGTGAGCCACCCTTGACTTCGAATGATTTTTTGCTAAAATGTCTACATAGTACATGTCTTGTGTATATCAAATCGTAAAATGTTGTCTGTATAACGAACAAGCACAGAAAATAAAGGAGAAAGAAGAAAACTGAGGGGCATTCCCACCGGTTGAGGAAACATTTTACTTTTGTGGTCAACACGAGCTGCCGCTTCAAGTTGACGATGACAGTGGCCTACTAAGGGAGATTTCACACCGTGTCGCCTGAGGATTTCACAAGTCGAACGGCTGCCTTCGCGATGGTGCAGTGGTAACGTCGTCGCCTTGTAATCAAGGGGTCCCGGGTTCGATACCCGGTGGAGGCATATAGTGGTTCGGATCCCACTTTAATCTGTAGGTCCAGTTCCGATTAGCCTTACTGTGCATAAAGTGGACTTAAAACAACAAATCAACCAACCAATCACAAGTCGAACGTAAGTTTGTGGTGTCGCTACAGTGTGAAACGTTGCTGTTGATTGGCTCATTCCAAACGACACGTATCGCGTGTCCCTTCGGTCTGAAATCTTCCTACGTCTTGAAGATCCAAGTCACAAGGATGGAAAGTTATGGCTTTGATAAGGTTAGGTGTGAAGGCAGGCTACGCACCCTAAATAACCGGAGTAAAAAAATCATGCATTTTCAAAACATTTCACTTCCGAGCACAGCCGAAGACGACCCGAAGCTCACCCGATCTGAAGTCGGCCACAGTGCCGCTATGGATGATGGGAAACCGTGGGAAACCAGCAGCCTCAGGCGATTGAACCGACGACGGCCATTGTCTAACATTTATTTTGGAGCATTCGCTTTACTCGATTTCCTACTCCATTTATTCTGTACATTCTCATCTGTAAGGTATATGTTATATATAGACGTATTCTCTGAAATCTCATCTTTACATTGATGTACGATGCACATCACAATTTTATTTCTTAACTCCTGTTACAACAATTAAAGCTACCCCTTCCGAAGGAAAATAGCATTGAATTGGATAGGATGTAAAGACGTTTTCTCATTGTGAAGACTTAGTCCCAGCGCGTCGTCTGCTGTGACGTCACACTATTGGACTCCATTGCCAACTGGCTTTCCATCTATACCCCTTAAACAGGTGGTGTTCAAACCCCCCCCCCTCAAAGGAATTCCTGCATACGTGCCTGCCGAGCAGTACTTATGGATCCCACTGTACAGGCTCAAGTTGTGTATTGATACACTTGTAGATTGAATTATAGCTATCTTCTGCAAATATGCTGTATAAAGAAACAAAATGCCGGAGTACTAATTGAGGCGAGTGTACAGTCAACGGCAAAGATAACAGTAGGCATATTGTCCATCACTATTTTGATTACTCTTTATTCCACATCCTGTGTTGTTTTAAGGAATGCATTTCTGTTGATACAAAGCAGATGTTGTCCTCTTCCTAATGACGTTTTTACTTCAATTCATGATTATCACATTATGGAAAACTGACTGAATTAAAATGATGATGGACAATTTGCCTACTATGGCCGCGTCCGAATCAGCAGCAGATGTCGCCTAGAGCACCGTTCCATCCGGGGACTCATGCTACCTCCGTTGTCCGAATTGGTGGCAGACATGGAGTCGGAGGGGAGAGACGAGCGGCGCGACAGATGCACGCTCGAACACGCTGTGGCCCTGCGCTTGGCTGCCATATTGTAACTTCCGCTTGTGGACATTTTATCGATAAAACTGAATGTAGAAAAATTGAAAATGAAGAAATCACATGGCACATTTCTAATATTAGTAGTAAATAGGTTGAAATCATTTAAACGTGTGGTTGACGTCTGCCTTCTGCTTCCATCCTGTGCGCCTGCGCCCTAGAGTGCGGTGAATGACGTTAGGGGCGACACATGGCGGGAAAAGTGACAACCATACTGCAAGTGCAAGGGGACTTGTAGATTCGGACGACTTCGACGGCAGACGAAAGCAACGGGACGAAGCGCTTGCCAATACGGACACGGCCTATTTCTTTTTCCGTTGGGTGTGTACGTCAACGGCAAAGATACTGGTAAGCATATTGTCCACCGCTATTTTCATTACTTTTTTTATTCTACATCCTGTCTGGTTTTAAGGAATGAAACTATCTTGGTTCGAAGCAGGCATTGTTCTCTGCTTATTGACGTCTTTATTTCAATTCATTGTCAACACACTGTTGGCCGTGTGCACGAACGAAGATCAAATTTTAAACTCGGATCAGGAAAGGATCACTGGAAAATTCCATTGTACGAAGACGGTTCAACACTTGATAGCGATCTAGGAACATCAAAACGAGTTTATCTTCTGATCGGCCAATCGCGACCGTTTTGGTGTCTGATCCTGGTTCACGATACTGACGCTTCGACTGCAGGCAGTTGTTTTTTAATATAAAAAGAGCAGAAAGTGATATCGAGGGCGTGCAAACGTTAGAGATGTTGGATGTACAATGCTGATAATTCGAGAACTATGTAAACTAAAAACTGCCAAAATAATAATAATAATTTGTGGTTCTGTGGTGCAAAGTCGTAATGTTTATAAATACTGTACTTTCTATCCCAGAACACAAAACATATATAAATGTCATATATTACGTGCAAGGTAAATTATAACATTGTAACACAGCAATGTTTACAATATTGCTAGGTGGTGTTGGAAATATGATTGTATAAATTTACGAAAATACATGTTACTGGCTATTCACACGACACGACAATATAAATACAGAAGAATTAAGAAATGAAAAATTCAAATACTTACCACAGTACAGTAATAATAGAAATAATAATAATATATCTTTATTTGAGCGGGCGAGGTTCAGCGTACGCTGTTCTCTCAAAATCGAATGCATTTCGTAAGGCATTAAAGCTGATTAAAGTTCCTGTAGAAGAAGGTCCCATGCTTTCTCCTTCTCCTTTTGTGTTGTGCCGTCAGTTCTTTTTTAATATTATTTCTTTTTTTACACTCCACTACATCCTTGTACATATTGACTAGGTTGATTAGTACATCTCTCAAATTCATAGAAGTTTGCAGCCCGAATTATTTTCTTCTCCTACATGTTGATACTTTAACACATCACATTACTGTATGGGGTTCTTGATTGTCATTTGTTTTAGCCAACCAATCAGGTATAGTCTTACAAATTTATCTCGGATCAGTTGAACGGAATCTCCTGAACGTCGTTTTTCGTTGGTGCAATGCAAATCTTTAAACCAAGTTCATTTAGAGTAGATTAAAATTGATCTCGTTCATCTGAACTTCGAAATAATCGGCGTTGGTGCACGCGGCCACCAGACAGCTATGTAGTAACCCAACAGCGAAAGAAACAGTAGGTGAATTGTCCACCACCATTTTCATTCGGTCTGAATTACTCATGGCCGCGTGCACCAACGCCGATTATTTCGAAGTTCAGATGAACGAGATCAATTTTAATCCACTCTAAATGAACTTAGTTTAAAGATTTGCATTGCACCAACGAAAAACGACGTTCAGGAGATTCCGTTCAACTGATCCGAGATTAATTTGTAAGGCTATACCTGATTGGTTGGCTAAAACAAATGGCAATCAAGAACTCCATAGAGTAATGTGATGTGTTAAAGTATCAACATGTAGGAAAAGAAAATAATTCGGGCTGCAAACTTCTATGAATTTGAGAGATGTGTACAAGGATGTAGTGGAGTGTAAAAAAAGAAATAATATTAAAAAAGAACTGACGGCACAACACAAAAGGAGAAAGCATGGGACCTTCTTCTACAGGAACTTTAATCAGCTTTAATGCCTTACGAAATGCATTCGATTTTGAGAGAACAGCGTACGCTGAACCTCGCCCGCTCAAATAAAGATATATTATTATTTCTATTATTACTGTACTGTGGTAAGTATTTGAATTTTTCATTTCTCAATTCTTATATATTTATATTGTAATGTTGTATAAATAGCCAGTAACATGTATTTTCGTAAATTTATACAATCATATTTCCAACACCATCTAGCAATATCGTAAAGATTGCTGTGTTATAATGTTATAATTTACCTTGCACGTAATATATGACATTTATATATGTTTTGTGTTCTGGGATAGAAAGTGCAGTATTTATAAGCATTACGACTTTGCACCACAGAACCACAAATTATTATTATTATTTTGGCAGTTTTTAGTTTACATAGTTCTCGAATTATCAGCATTGTACAACATCTCTAACGTTTGCACGCCCTCGATATCACTTTCCACTCCTTTTATATTAAAAAACAACTGCCTGCAGTCGAAGCGTCAGTATCGTGAACCAGGATCACACACCTAAACGGTCGCGAATGGCCGATCAGAAGATAAACTCGTTTTGATGTTCCTAGATCGCTATCAAGTGTTGAACCGTCTTCGTGCAATGGAATTTTCCAGTGATCCTTTCCTGATCCGAGTTTAAAATTTGATCTTCGTTCGGGCACACGGCCATGGGTTATGTAAAACCGAACTACTTCTCGGCTGTCTGGAATTTAATGTATAATCGCTCATGAAGACGTAAATTTTCCTAGGAACTTGAATCGGGGTGTTACTAATTAACCTACAGGGTATTACAGCACGCCGAAATTTTATTTTTGGAAATGTATGATTATGTTATTTTAGAAAAGAGTAAATATAGATCATTAACACATAATATGTCATAAATCAAATCAAATATCACATGTGTTTGCGGAAATAGTGTAACTGTCATAGTCTTGGTTGCTGCTCGCTATGGGATTCATTAGAAGACCCTAATCCGTATTTTGTTTATTTCAAAATGGCAGACGAAAGTAGCGTGTGTTTGTCTTGGACGGAACATAATCAAGTATTGTGTAAAAATATTGCAGATTTGTTCAACAGAGATACTATGTTAGATGTGTCTTTAATATGCGAAGGCGAGAGTATCGCTGCGCATAAGTTGATATTAGCTGCTTGTAGCACTTTTTTCAGGGAAACATTTTGTAAGTCTGCCACTAAAGAAGTAAGGGGAATGCATGCAGGTACGACACTTAACCTGGAAGATTTGGGCATCAAGACAACTTCAAAAGATCTTCGAACAGTGATAGAATTCATCTATAAAGGACAAGTTGTTGTTCCTAAAGATAAACTAGAAAGTTTGTTATTTGCAGCACAGGTTTTTGGAGTGGGTGGATTGTTGGATAGTGTGACTCGACATACTTCCTGTGGATATTCCACTGAGCGTACAAATAGTCGTGAAATTGTTGACGAAACAATCGATCAAGACGCTTCACGCAATAACGAAATCTTAGGTCCTGTGTCTGAAAGTGTACAAATACCGGTGTCCTGCTCAGATACTGACTCAACTCGAAATGTTGAGCTGGATGATCTCTCCGAGGAAATTACCAAAGAAATTGGTAGTGTAAGTGCTAATGTTGACGTTACAAGTGCATTTGACTTCAAAGAAGAAATGACAGCTAGTTCTTTCACGTCATATTTTCCTACATCTGAGCATGGTGGACGAATTCCTAGTGAAAACAATGCTGGAACCAGTAACACTCCAGTTAGTGAAGCAAGTGGTGAATGTGATGGCCAGTCAAAAGATGTTACTACGCATATGAGGTCTACTATATCGATTCAAACAGATATTGAAATGACAGATATGACTACAGCATTTGAGAAGTACAGACAGGCTCGCATGTTGCAGTATTACAGTGAGAATGAAAGAACAGATGAAGACAATTTAATTTCTGTCTTTGGTGAGGCTCCACAGCTAGCAAATGCTCATGATACTACCAAAGTTAATCACTTAAATCCACCAACTGAAGCATGTGTAGAAATCCTTGTTGCATCAGTAGCAAGTGATCAATCACAATCCGATGATAATGCAAATATTGATAAGGAGAATCGGGGAAGATCCTGTACCGGAAAGTATCGAGCTGTGAATGAAAATATAAGGCCAATTAGTATGAGGAGAAGTAAAAAATCCCGTGTCAGAAATAAGTTAAAGTTTCCAGCAAACAAATCCCACCTAAAGGATGCCGAAACTGGTGCAGCAACAGAGACTACAAAAGCTAATGAAGATAGTGATCATCACATTCAAAAGGACCTGCCAAAATTATGTGAAGTTTGTGGCTCAAGGTAAGTTATTCATATTTTAAAATGGTATGTACAACCAATTAATCAGTGGTCACTATGGAGTAGCGAGTCTTAACATTCACAGAGCATTTGACTTACAATTTTACAGCTTTTATAAATCTAAATGGTACTATTATCGTATGAGGGAAACACCTACGAATCATATATTTCGGACTTCTTTACATTGCTAACGTGTTATTTTCGAATGCGGAACATTTCTTAAGGTGAAATGATGCATTTCTAACTAAGATAATGTCTATTTCTTCTATTTACGAGTACTTACTGTTACTTGTTTTTTCGCATCTGTAACACATTATGGCCGTGATAGCGTACTGGTTTAGGGGGCGTTCTGAGAGAGTTTTGTCGATTTATGCAGTGTTGCAACCTCGTTCACCGGAAAATATCGGTACTAGTTTACTATCCTTCGGACAGATTTCTTCATTTCTACAGAAGAAACTACTTACCGTAATAAGTTCCTGTACTATTGTCTAACATCTGGAAGGTGTTTTGTGTGATGTGGGAATGTTTCATAGCGAAAATTCAACCATTGACGCATAGCCCCACGAACTATTCATACATAGCCCCACGAACCATTTCCGGTAAGGTTAGGTTAGGTAGGGTCACAATAGGTTCCAATAGTTAAAAATTGGTTTCGAAAAAAATATGCGTAGCCCCACACACCATTCTCGCATAGCCCCACAAACCATTTGCGGAAACGTACGTTCTTCAGTAAAAAAAATTGATCAAAAAAACGTGAATACACGTTAAAAAATGATCCGCGAAGCAGATAGGTAAGTACAAATGTCAAAAATTGAGGAAACTCGGAAGTTATAGGTGTCCGAAGGATAGTAAACATTTACCAAAATATCTATTTTTGTGGCCGGATTTGAAATTATACTAATACGTCGCAAACCATTGACGTTAGCCTCACAAACTATTGACGTTAGCCCCAGAAACTATTGACGTTAGCCCCAGAAACTATTGACGTTAGCCCCACAAACGATTGATATTAGCCCCACAAACCATTCACGTTAGCCCCAAAAACCATTTTCCGTAAGGTTAGGTTAGGAAGCATAGTTAAAAAAAAAAAAAAATACTCGACACGTCATGTTCTAGTGAAAACACGGGGAGGTTGAAACACTGGCTATGGGGTCGCATCATCTTAACACACGGAACATTGCACTCTCGTGCAGAAAGCAAATGGCGGGAGCAGAAACAGCATGCCGGACAGAGATTTTCGCAGAAAACAACACCCATTCACATTAAAATGGATCAAATCTACATTCAGGAACTTCCACAACGCTAAAGAAAATGATTTCCGTAAGTATTTTCTCCTGTAAATTTGAAGGAATCTGTTTCCCTCATACGATAATGTTACCATGTAAATTGCAACAGGGTATTGTCAAAGTCCCAGTTCACATACAGCACCCTTTTTCTATGTGTTTTGCATCTTTGGATGTGTCCAGACTGCTCGAAAGAGCTCAACTAGCTACTATTTTTCCACCAAATGACTGGTTTGATAGGAAGAGGTGACCACCCAAAGATTTCTGTTTCAACGTCCACCCCACTCTTTGCCTCCAGCCTGCCTGCTGCTGCGATGGTTTAGATGGCATGGATCCAAGAAACTTGGGGGACAGATTGTTGTACTTACACCTAGAGTTGGAAGTTGTAAAAAAAATTGGGTAATGGTTCCGATTGTTTTATGATTTTTTTCAAATTCTCCTAGCAGGAAGACTAATTATCGTAGAATTTTGGCAATCATTGTCACACGAAATTTGAACCTTCCTTAAAGTAATGAGCACTGTTTGGATTTCAGAAAATAGTTATTTTTCTTTTTTTAAAAAAAGCAACTTAAAAATTACATTACGCAAGCACACTTCCCATGGACAATGTATTTTCCATTAACAAGCAACTGTAAGTATTGTAAACTAGTGGAAATGAATGTAGAAGTAAATGAGAACCTTAGTAGAATGCATTTAGGGACTTTATTTTAATGCTAAGAGAACCAAACTTGGCCTGGCTAACCAAACTACAAAAGCATATATTGAACAGAATTTTAAGTTATCGCTAAAACTCCGCAGTATGTGTTAACAGAAGTAAATCGAAATTGAACCATGTAGCATTTGTAGCATAATGAAATTGCAATAAAAAAAAGGAACTTGGGCCAAAAATTGCTTTTTTTGGGGAGAAAGAAATACATTTTTTTCCGTGTCTATTGGTTGTCCTTTTCCCCCCTAAGTGTTTCATATCAATGAAAATACATTACTTCCATGATTTATTTTCCTCACAATTTTCATTTATCTCTAGTGTAAAAAGACACAAAATTTAAAATACAACTTTTGACAAGACATAGCCAGACATTAGCAGTAGTTGTATAAAAGTTAGATTTTGTGAATGGGCATTTTTTCCGAGTGTAATTTTCATATTTCAGTAAGGTGGTTTGATTTAAATTGGGTGATTTAAAGAAAAACACTGTTTCAAATCATGATTGAAATTGGGTGGTTTATTTTAAAAAATCACTTATTTAAATCACTTTAAAGAAATAATTTAGCTATAGAATAATATAGGTAAATAATTTGTAGATATCAGAATCACTTTTGGTAAAAGTACATTAATCTCGTAGTCATTTAATGGTGTTTATTAGGCTCTATGAAAGTAAACAAAATATATGTACTGATGGGGTGAGGCACATATGGTAGGAAATGTAATACTTACCACTTAAACACGCTTAAATTTCTCTTGATTTAAATTCAGTAATTTTCCTAGGAAAAGTAACAAAAATGTTGTGTAGAGTAATATACAAAATACCTACTAATCATGGTAATAATCTACTATTCGCCGGACACCTATAACTTCTTCGTTTTGTCAATTTTTGACATTTGTACTTACCTATCTGCTTTGCGGAACATTCTTTAAGGTGTATTCACGTTTTTTTTTTTATCAAAGTAATTGCAATTTTTCACATTACGACTACTTCTTTCTCGTAGTCTTTTCACTTGCCTGAGACACAATATGGCACATACACCTTCCTACATAATTGCACGTCGTGCTTGTGTTTTGTCGATTTTCATTCGTTATGCAGTGTTTCAACCTTTGGAACCCAAGAAATACCCGCGAACAAAGCTCATCTGATCTGTTTTTTTTTTTTAAACTTTTTCGCATTGTTTTACAAAGAAAATTTTTTTGTTTCATGGCGCTATCCATAATGGTTTTTGGGGCTAACCGTCCCGGAATTGGTGGGAAATTTAAACTAAAAAAATATTTTGGTTTGAAATTTTTGAGTCCAAATTTCCCACCGATTCCGGGCTCCACCTCTGGGGTAATTGACCTACTGCTGCCACGGCCCTGCCTCCACTCTAGCTACCCTGCTTTCTCCCTGAATTTCACGACGCATCCACGACATCATATTAGGCATATACCCACAGCCCATTCCTTCTAACGAGTAGCTTACATTCACTGCCACATTTTCGACATTCCTTTCCATCTTCATGATCCTGTGTTCAATTAAATTAAAATAATCACTGGATCTTCCACACGTGGTATGAATTTCACCACGCATCCACGACACGTCATGTTTCTAACTTTCATTGCAAACACAGACAGTTCGAAACACTGAACACTGGATACCCAATGATCATGAACAAAACACAATCACGACACGTGATGATGTACGAAGGTGTATGCGCCAAAGGCTATTGTCAGTTGGAGAATTAATTTTCAACAAAGAACATGAATTTCCACTATGAAACATTCCCACATCACACAAAACACCTTCCAGGTGTTAGACAATGCTACAGGATCTTTTTACCGTAAGTAGTTTCTTCTGTAAAAATGAAGAAATATGTCCAGGGAATATCAGATTAGTACCAAAAGTTTTATCACTGAATATTATAATCAATTTGCAGTATTTCAAATATAAAGTAATATGTAGGTCTACTTTCAACAAACAACTTCCCTAATCTAACTAGGAAATTATACATTTTAATCTTCATCATCACACAGAACAGAGAAATGAATGTAATCAAATACTGAGTATCGGCATATAAGACACACCCTGTTGTTCAGATCTATTTTGAAAGGAAAAAAGTGCATCTTATACGCTGACACGTACAGAATGTTTTATGTTCACTAGAAGAAAAGTTACCGAAATTGTTATAGTTTTATTAACACACTCAACAAACATTTCCATAGTAGGTTAATACATACAGTATCAGAAATAGAACAATTTATATTTACATGTAATTTTTTATATGCTTTAATGTAACTGTTCACATATTTTACCAGAAAAAGCCTTTTTGTAAAAAAGATATGCATGGTGATGAAAAACATACAAGCAATTTTAAGCATGTTTTTTAAAATCAGACATATAAGACACACCCTGTTGTTCAGATCTATTTTGAAAGGAAAAAAGTGCATCTTATACGCTGACACGTACAGAATGTTTTATGTTCACTAGAAGAAAAGTTACCGAAATTGTTATAGTTTTATTAACACACTCAACAAACATTTCCATAGTAGGTTAATACATACAGTATCAGAAATAGAACAATTTATATTTACATGTAATTTTTTATATGCTTTAATGTAACTGTTCACATATTTTACCAGAAAAAGCCTTTTTGTAAAAAAGATATGCATGGTGATGAAAAACATACAAGCAATTTTAAGCATGTTTTTTAAAATCAGGGTGGCTACTCACCGGGAATTATGCTAGATTAGGACTGTCAACTTAATTTGTTGTTGTGTGGCTAGTGACCCTGCTATGTGTATATAATGTTTCTGTGTGTAGTATATTTCTTCATTTAAGTTTAGTTCTTCGTCTGAGGAAGACCCTGATACAGGGTTGAAACGTTACCTGTTAAGTGTTTTGTTTTATATCTTAATAAACTGCCTTGGTCAGCAACTTAGTGTTTTTAGTACATCTCGTAACATCTGTGGCTTGTGTTTGTAGATGTATTTCGAGTCTGATTATGTGAAATTGTAAACTATGGTGCAATCACAGGGGGGCATTGCCCCTCCAACCTTGGACGGAAATGAGTTCAAGGGGGGCAAACATTGACAGCCAAGTGGACCTGCAGGTGACAATTACCGCCCACAACTTCACATTTTATGGAAATAAAAATGCTTTCGTAAAATTTTCTCGCTCGCTTCGCTCGCAATTCCTGCTTTCTTTCCTTAGTCTTATCAACTTCATAACCATAGCTAGGGGGCGGCAGGAGTCGGCTCTGGGTGCCGAACAATCTAATTGAAAAAATATTGTAAAATTGTTTGATTGATTTGTGGTTTTAAGTTCACTTTATGCACAGAGATGCTAATCAGGACTGGACCTACAGTTTAAAGTGGGATCCAAACCACTGTGCCATGTGCATCCACCGTGTATCGAACCCGGGACCCCTTGATCACAAGACGACGATGTTAGCACTATACCATCGGGGAGGCACAAAAGTTGTAAAAGAGAGAATGAATTGGCTTCCCGTGAAATTTTTTGCACCCTATTAAATCAATATTCATTTCAGCCTTCAGAAAATTAGATCCGAAAATGTTCTTGGTCGCTTCGCTCACAATGTATCCGGTTGTTTTCTGTGATGTATTGTATTTTAAATTACCAGACAGAGATATAAGACTTGTCTTAATTTGATTTTGTTTTAAATGCATGAACAATTGTTTTGAGGAAAGGGAGCATGCACATTTGAGAGACAATTTATGAATTTTTGCTTTTGGTTTATAGTGAGATGGATGAATTGGTTGTGTAATGCATTTTAATAATATATGTTGTATATAATATGTATTATAGAAACTTTGAATACATACACAATTTAGTGTCCACGTCGCTCCATGTTGCATATATGTGAAACATATTTCGTGCATGAAAGTTATACATGTTAATGTAAAAAAGAATTATAGCTATTTGGAATGCATTTATCAAGCATTTTCTGTCTGAAAAATAGTTTCTGTGCATGTTTTCCATATTAATGTGAAATTATCAATGTATAATTGATTTTTGCATAATTTACGAGGATAATAACTTCTATGATACTACTACTACTACAACTAATAAAAATAATAACAATGTTTGTCCAAGGTTCGAACCTCGGCTTGGGCATGGATGTTTGTGAGTGTCCATTCATCAGTTTCATCATATCACTCATCCCCGTCTTCGCAAATTCGCCAAAAGTGGCACAAGAAGCAAAGTAAAATAAAGCAAATCAATAATAAAAATAATAATGTTAAAACAATAACATTATTATTATTAGTATTAGTATTAGTACGTTTATCTTGGTACTTGCCTCCCAGACAAAAATTCATAGTTGCGCCTCTGATTGTAAATAGAAACTCAGCACCTTACATTAAATATTTTAATTATATTACGTATATTGTTTAAGTGAATCAGAATTTTTGGATGTTCGAATCACATGGACCCTTCATATTATTAAGATATTTGTGTGTGGATGTTGAGTGGAGGTAATACGCAAGGTTGAAATAGAGAAAACATCTGCTTGAATTTTTAGAAAGTTCACCTTGAAAACCGGGAATTATACTTGAATTTTATCATGGTCCTAGAGTAGCCACTCTGTAAAAAAATAGAAACTATTAGATTAGAATAAAGTCCTCCTCCATGGCAGTGCGGTCTAAGGCACCTTGCTTTGGACGGCGGCTGCGGAACGGCATGGGTTCGATCCCAGGTTCAGTCTCCGGGAATTTTCGGCCTGTGTATAGGGCCGGTGGCAACCCACCATCGTGAGGAAATTGGGGAGCTTCGAATGAGTAAGCGTAATCCGGTCGCGTAGACCTACTACAACGGCTGGGTATACGTCGGCCTGACCCCCACTATTCTAATCCTGGTTGAAGATCTCCATGCTTAGAGGTGATAAGGGAAAGTGTGGGAGGGAGACCGGCAGCCTGTAGGTAAGCCAAGGCCCTTCATGGGCTGTTACGCACAGGATTATTTTTATTATAAAAAAACATCCACTTGATTAAATCATGATTTTTATCCACCCTATATTTCAGTAAGCTTGCTAAACATAGGCCATGGCTACTTTTACCAGCAAAAGTAATTACCTGAATCATACTTAAGATTGTCTTTTGTCATATTTTATTATGTTCATTGGCAGTATTGATGAAGTTACTGCTAAGAAATTAATTTAAATTAAAAAATGATTGATACTAATGCTGTCACTAGGCAGTGAGAACAGCAGAAGGTACCAAAGACCAGAAATCACATGATCAGGTGTTGGAAGTATTTATGAAAGTAATGTTAATGCTATCAGCCCTAAACCCAGGGTTGTGAAAGGTCCAGCTCCTGTGACCGAACTAAATAGAATTTATGGGTTCTTCCTGGACCTTTAACAACCCTGCCTAAACCTGACCTACCTAACCTAACAATAGAAGCATTTAATAGGAATGTAATACCCCTTCATACTGAAGTCACGTGACATTGGCATTACCAGTCCATATCGGAGCACCTTGCAGTATTTTTCCAACACCATGGTGTGCAGAAAAAGAAAGAACTTGTTGCACTCATGAAAGAACGTAAGCTTGATACATGGCAAAAACTGAAGAATGCATCCGTTTAACAGACTGGGTGCAGGCGTAGGCACACACAGTTGCTAACATGTTGCCATAGTGGCTTGTTTTCAGCCCTAAACCTGGTCTCCTAACCTAACAATGTAGACATATTATTAGAATTCTAATTGGGTAAATAATTCATGTAAGTTTATTAGGAGGGTTAAGTGCGGTGTAATCATCATTTTTGAGAAACCGATTTTCATGAAGTGTTAGCAGCTGGACCAAACATGTCAGGCCAGATCAGGTTGTAGATCATACATATGCACAGTTTAAAACCTGGTGAAACTATCTCAAAAGCTACGTGAAGCTAGTCACTCTGTTCAATGCAGGGGATCGTAACATAATGAAATGAAGTGGTATTTCAATTACGGTTTCCGTTACGTTACTACCAGAAACAGAATAACTTTTTTCGTGAACAGAAACGTTACCTCAGGTATATGAAACATAATGTTATAGGTGAGTATAACGGTACCGAGCCATAACTAACCTGTGAAGAAGTAGGTCATTACGTGATGCTTTAACGCTACATCCCTTGCCGGCAACCAGTAACGTTAAAGGGTAAGAAAGGGGTTCGTCACCTTAGACTAGTAACTGTAGTGTGTGTGTCGAAACTGATGGTAACGTTACAATTAACCAGTAACTTGATTAAGGTCAGGACTGTAAAAATGTTACACTCCTTGCTTCAGAGCAATAATGTTACTGATAGCTGGTATCATTCAGGCGTTCCAATATGCAGTACTGTTTCTGATGATGTGTTCAGGGAAGAATAGGTCTGTTTTGTGATCGTTACTTTGGTAATTGTTTCACAATTTATTTATTTTTTATTTTATTTTTTTTATTTTTGTAAAATGGAACTACATGTCTGTTACGAATAGCAAATGCCATTTTCGAAGTTTTGTGTGGAGAAGTCACATATTTGTGATCGACAGCTTAGTAACGTCAAGTAAGGCTAATCAGGACTGGACCTACAGTTTAAAGTGGGATCCACATGAAGATGAGGATGAAGCATGCAGACATTAAATCGATGAAGGGTCAAACAGCCATTGCCTAGATGAAGATCCATCAGTAGCTATATTGTTTTTTCTTTGCTTTTAATAGTGCAATTTTTATTCTGCCTTCGAACAATGTCAATAACACAAAAAGGAGACCAGCAGTGAATTTTTATATTTAAGTATCTAAGTATTTATACACAAAAAATACTATATCAATATTTATTTAAGGCCCAGACACCTGACTTCTGCGGTTTACAATGAATCCGGAATACACAGATTAGTCAGCTTCCAGTGTGAATTTGTTGAGATATCAGACTACAATTCTTCTTAGAGGATACTTCACTGAGTACTTACACCTTTGATGTAACTACTTAGGTATTTAATTCACTTGTCGATAAACATGCTGAAAAACACTAACGGTGAACACTTGGGGGGGGGGGGGAAGCACAAAACTTGCTGATAACGACTTGGACATCTTCTGTCTTCTAATTCTCCTGTCATTGGTTCATAATAAAAATGTAGCCTCTCTTCTTTAGTAACCCTTTCTCATGTTCTGGTAGGGATACTGCACATGCCGATAGTTCACTCACAGTTTATTCTTTAGACACTCTTTCTCTTTCCGGCAGAGATCATGGCCGTTAGTTCACTCACAGTTTGTTCTTTAGAAACTATCTCTCTTTCCGGCAGAGATCATGGCAGTTAGTTCACTTACAGTTTGTTCTTTAGACACTATCTCTCTTTCCGACAGAGATCATGGCCGTTAGTTCAATCACAGTTTTTTACGGCTCGCGAAACCAATAACCAACGTAACACGGATCCTAACCATATCAATGCTTGACCTGGACTGTCTTCTCTGCAACGCACATCCACCATTTGCTAGAGAAGACGTTAACTTCTCTTGCCACCCTTTTTTCCCCAGCGAGGGTGAGTCAACTTTTATAAGGGGTGCGTCAAGATCAGTTACATAGCATGTGCTAGGTCACCGAAGAGGAATGCAAGCCCATTTCTATATTGGAAGACAAAGCTATATCGCTTGCTGCACAACCTTGAGAAAGTGAGCTAATAATACATTCACGGAAGCAACACTTCGGAAAATTCGAATCCTCAAGGTTTGCACACATGGCCTTCATTTATGAATCATTCGAGCAGACAGCTGCCTGAACAGAGACAAAAAGGCAGTTAAAGCACTGCAATGTTAGTAACAGACAACAGAAACGAAATGTTAGATGCAAAATAAACTAAACCATGTTTGTGCAACAGGCCTGTATGAATTGTATGGAATGTGGTTTCAGCAGGTAGTGCATTCAACTGTTCACACGTACAAAGATGCATAGAGCCAGGGGGTTTTCATTCGCACACGCAGTTGTCTGTGGATGCATTATATCACCGTGGGGAAGCTCAGCATGCAGTAAGCAAGTTGTTGGATTATATTTTAATGTATTGGGCTTTAAAAGTTTTTTTTTTTGTTCTTGTAAACTAAAATCATGCCTAATTGTGGTATGGCCAAACTGCGAAAATATATTCTGAAAACTAAAGGAAGAGAGAGAACAGATTTCATAGACTTCTAGCTGGTAATTGCGTAAGTAAACGAAAAGGCAACATTAATACAACAATGCAAGATTACTCAGTGCTTTTTTTTGTGGAGAAGCCTTTGTGTGAGATCTAAAGCAAAATTTTTAATATATTGTATGTAAGGATATAATAAACGTGACTACTCTGCGGAATATTCCAGCACCCTCAGCGATTCCTCTCTATCTTTTCTCTCACACCGTCACTAGCTAAAACATATTTTGATTTCCACATTTCTCACATATTTGTTTTACTTTTAATGTCTCACATCATCTTCCACTGTTCTATACATTGTTACCTCGTCTCATGAGTCTCCCCTACCTGCCATATAGGATTTCAGTTATAAGTTTTAGACTAAACTATGTGAGATGACGAGTTATAATTTTTGTAATCTTGCCACATTAAAAAAAAAAAATCCATTTTCTTAATCATCATAGTAATATCAGTGAATATTCTTTGCTATAGCCTTCCCAAGCCGTCTCCCAAACTTTGTGGTTCATTTCTCGTTCATTTTTCGAACAGGGATATGTTTTAAATTTCAATTGCATTAATTTACACTGGACTTCTGAGTAGACAAATGGTTAGCGCTCTCTCCTTTGGCACAACCGGTCACAACCATTGGGGCCCCCTAAATTTATGGCATTGGGCTAATCGCGAAGATGAGGCTGAATGATGATTAGATGAAATTGATGAAGGGATACTAACAAAGAACACCCATACCCATGAAGGGATTGGGACCCCTGGTGTCGTATCGCACTGTGCTAACTCCTCCACTATGGTAGCCGGCACATTAAGATTGTATGCCACAATAACGTGTATGTTTTGGGGGAAGTGGGTGTATGCATGCCTAACACCATTTGGTGACACTCCCGGGTCATTCCATGTCAAGTGAACCAATGAAAAGCACCCGACCATCTTTACTTTTATTCATACTTAATTGTCATGAAGTACTACCCTAAGGTAGGAAAGCTGCAAAATTGCAGATTTGTATCTGTTGTAGTTCTCTGAAATATGGAAGAAAGCACAATTTTCGCACACATGCAATCACAAAAATACTCATAAATCAAGCTAGAATTGACATACAAGGTTTGGATAAAAACCAAATTGTTGCTTTTGCTATGAGCTTTAATTAGATATACCACATGACTACTTTTCAATTTTTTTTCATTCAAACTTTTTTTGAAAATCGAATTTTTCAAAAACTTATATTTTGAAAATTTTTAAGAAATGCACATAGAAACATCCATGTTTCAACATCAAGTCTTGGAAGTTTTGTTATGGGATCGCAATGGGATCATAGTTTTTGACATGTACAATGTACAGTCATTAAATAACAGGAATTGTATTATAACTTTTTTACAATGATACATACAGAAATGGTTTTTGCCTTAATTTTCGACATAGTCACCCTGCTTTTCAACACACTTGGTCCACCTGTCCACAAGCTTGTGGATGGCCTCCAGAAAAAAAACTTTTTGGCATGGCGTGAAACCATCTTTGCACCGCCTCGATCACCTCATTGTCATCTGCAAACTTCTGACCCCACAAATGTTTTTTCAAAGGTCAAAACAAGTGAAAATCCGTTGGTGCCAAGTCAGGACTGTATGATGGATGTTTCAACACCTCAAATTTCAGATCACGTATTTTATCCATAGTACGCAGAGCCGTATGGGGGCGGGCGTTGTCGTGGAGCAGCAATACTCCTTTTGAGAGAAGTCCTCAACATTTTGATCGTATGGCAGGCTTCAACTTGCTTACCAACATGCCACTGTATTGAGCACTATTCATAGTTTGGCCCTTCTCCTGGAAGTGCACCAATATAGGGCCATTGACATCCCAAAAGATCGTTAGCAGCACTTTCCCAGCGGATGCCTGTGTCTTGATTTTTTTCTTGACCGGAGACGTTGGGTGCTTCCACTCCATCGATTGTCTCTTACTCTCTGGTCACAATTCGATGAAGGAAAGCATCTCCTTCGCGAGCATAATGGTCCAAGTGCTCCTGCAAAAAAAAAGATTATTTTATACAAAGAAACCTAGACTACAAATTCAAAAAAGATCCCTCTTTTACAGACTTGCCATACAATACAATGACCTCCCATCAAGAATCGACATATTTTCCTCTGAGTTTGCCTTTCGGTCTTCTATTAGAAGAAATGTTTGTAAATAATATCAAATAGTGCCATTGTTGCTTATTTTTTGTCAATTTGCTATTCTCTTTGTGTTATTTTGTTACTTTTAATTATTATTTTTTAATATATTTTTTGCTTATTATTATTATTTCATTGTTGACAATTTCAGTGTAAAATGGCCACCTGTGCTGTATCTGAAATTTTCTCAATAAATAAATAAATATTTGGAATAGGAACCCATGTCCAGAAGCGTACCGTTTCCATGCTACAATCATGACAATGTGTCAGAATGTGCCTGTGATGGTATGCAACCGGGTATGCAGTACATGACCTAAAGTGTATTAATTTATTACAACCATGTCAAATGAGGTGTTACATAAGGTACAGAATTGAATGACGTGTGACTCAGTACATAATACAAACAAATTTATTTGGTAACAATGCCAAGGGAACAAAAAAGAAACATACTCTTCATTGATCACAATAACACTTGTGTTGACAATGGAATGCAACAATTTGTTTCTGTCTTCTGCACTGGATGTGTCGCATATGGCACTGCTCAACTACAACAGTGGCTCGATGTGATGACCACCAACGTCGTTGCACACATTGTACCGACAAATCATGTTCTGGTACACTCGCTCCATCACACCTGGTGTCCTGTCAATCTCTTGTGCAGCGACCATAACTCATGTCAGCAGTTCTTACTCTGTCTCTACAGGAGTCTCGTACACTATACTCTTCATACGACCCCACAAGAAATAGTCCAATGGCATTAAATCCGGTGATCGTGAAGGCCACACGCTTGGGCCACCTCGGTCTATCCATCTTTGCCCGAATCTTTGGTTAAGATGTCTCCGAATGTCATGTGTAAAGTGAAGCGGTGCACCATCATGCTGAAACCACAGTTTCTGACGGACATTCAATGACACCATCCAAAAACAGGGCCAATACTTCCTGTAGGAAGGTAGCACCCATTAGCCTGGCTGGAAGAAGGTACAGCCCGATCACATGGCTGTCCAGAATACCTGCCCACACATTGATAGCAAATCTGTGCTGGAATCCCTGGACATGCGTCGCATGAGGGAATTCGTCTGCCCAGACATGGCTTTTTCGAGAATTGAGAACAAAACAAGAGTATATGAAGATTCCATTGACATTGAGAACAAATTTAGAAAGACTGCAGCTCCTCTCATCCATATGCTACATGAATTTTCCGAGACAAAAATTCTCCCAGCTTGAATTTGGATGGATATCTCTCAAAACTATATGACATCATTTCATGTTGCACTTAAGGGAGCTTGGTGGCCCATTACAACACAAAGGAAAGTTTTAAAAGATATGTGGTATGCTGGTGGTCATGTGGTTGGACTTCACGTTCCATGTTTCATACGTTTCTATGACAAGGGCCTCCCGATGGCGTAGTGGTAACATATGTAATCAAGGGGTCCCCGGTTCGCTACACGGTGGAGGTACATGGCACATTGGTTTCGATCTAACTTTAAATTGTATGTCCAGTCCCGATTAGCTATCCTGTGCGTAAAGTGGACTTCAAAACTTCAATTCAACTCAATACAAAGTTTCTATGACAAGTGAATATTCAAGAATGATAAACAATATGTGAATTTAGAGTAATCATTATGTACTAAATAGATACCTGAGCTCTTTAGCTCAGAAAATGTGAGATTAATGTACAATCGATCTATAATATTTGTATTATTTTAAAAAATAATCAAATTTTGAAAGTAATTTTAAGGTTAATTCAAAATATTCCAAGTTTTCAATAATAAATCAATTTGTAGGGGTGAACGCATAGCGTTACCATATGGTAAGAGGGCAAAATTTGAAAAGGGAGAATGGAAATTTTCAAAAAATGATAACAGATATTAGACTCAAAACAAGAAAAAATTGACAAAAAATAATTCATGCGTTTAAGGGTTAATCAAGAGTATGAAACACACAAGTTTTCTTGTATAATGTTGTATTTTTGGATACAAATACAAATGTGTATGTAGTGTGTTTTATTTTCTCTCTCTCTCTCTCTTATAGTAAGCAGACTGAGAATGAACAACCAAAGAATGATCAGTGGAATCATAATTCAACACCGGATAACCAGTGTGAACTATGTGGGAAAATATTTGGTGAAAAAGTTGACTTAAATAACCACTCCCAGCTAAGTCATGCAAAGGAACGTGCATTCGATTGTCATAAGTGTGATGAAAAGTTTTGCTCTAAGGAAACCTTGAAACTGCATGTGTGGAAGAAACATAAAGTTGGGGAAGTATATCAGTGTAAGTATGAAAATACATCAAGACATTATTTTTATGCAGCTGGCCCCCATGGAGGAGTGGTTAGCACAACGTGCTACGATGCCAGGGGTCCCGGGCTCGAATCCCGGCGTGGGCATGGATGTTTGTCAGTGTCCATTCATCAATTTCATCATATCATCACTCATCCCCATCTTCGCAAATTAGCCAAAAGTAAAATAAAGCAAATCAATCAATCAGTCAATAATTTTTATGCACATATACTGAAGGTCAAACTTCAGCTTGCCGTCTTAAGTTGTTTATCTCCATTCTTGCTACCCCTCCCCCCCCCCATCAATTATTCTGTTCATACTTTCATCAATTAGTTGATAAATAAATTATTAGCATTACATCACCCTGGTATTACAGGTATTACATGTCATTGAAAAGTGATATTTTTTTGTGCTTTTCTGCAACTTTTGTCCATAAAGCATTCATAGCATACAGTAGAAGCAATTTTCCTAATTTTTTTCTGTAAGTTGGCAACATTGGTTTTCTTATATTGTATTATTATTTATTCCCCAGGAAGTATCTGCCTATTTCTAACATGACTTTGCATGGTTGTAGGTATATGCCACAGCTAAATACTACATTTTTCCATTCACTTTGGTCTGTTGTGGCCACAGAGGTGTGCAGAATACGAATGTTTGTGAAAGATTTCAATTTTGTTCTGACTGATTCCATGTCAAATCAACCAGATCAATCAAATCTACCGATTCAGATTTCAGTGAAACTTGGTATATTTGTTAATACTACCATGGCATGAACACGTGCAATTTTTTTCTTCTGTAGATCTTATAGTTACCGAGAAACAGGACGCTACAGTTTTAGAATTTTGCATGGATCGGTCATTGTCGAGGCCATGGTGCTTAACAGAAAAAGTTATATCTCCGAGTCAAATCAACATATTACTTTGAAGTTTTTTTTCTAAATATCATAGATATATGTATATTCTAGGGATGTGACGAAGCTGAAAATTTACCGATGCCGATGTACTCGCAGATAATTTTTGGAACAGATACTGATGCCGATATTTAACCGATTCCAATACTTAAGATTATTCAACAGGAAAGGGATGTTATTTTCAGCATGACAAAAATAAATTTGCTATCATATGTATACACTGGTCGACAATTGATAAGGAACAAACACATTTTGACCAATAACTTTCGACTATGAAATAGGGTTCAACATGTGAACAATATATAAGTACAGATATCAGTTAAGGTTTATTGAGAAAAGATGACTGGTATTCCCCATCAACCAAAGAAACAGGATGTAATAAAGCAAAACCAGCATAAGCAAAACAAAGTGAGGAAAGCACATGAATCACAATTTGGCATGTGTAGAGTGAGTCCAGAGAAAATCAGTATGGCGTGTGGCCACAGCGGACTGCACAGCAAGCTGCACACCTGTTCGGCATGCTATCGATGAGGGCGTTCGTGAGCGCGAGGGGTATATTGTCCCATTTTTCCTGAAGTGCAGTTTTCAGCTCCTGGAGGGTCCAGGGTGAGGGATTCCTTTGTGCAACCTGCCTTCCGAGAGCATCCCACACATGTTTGATGGGATTGAGATCCGGTGAATATGCAGACCAGTCCATGCGGATGATGTTTTCTCTTTCCCGTGTCTCTGTCACTTGGACAGTTCTATGTGGACGCGCATTATCATCCATGTAAAGAACGTCAGGGCCCACTGCACCCAGAAAAAAATGAACATAACCGTCCAGGGTCTCTGTAGAATACCGTGCTCCAGTAACGGATCCTGCGGCGAAGATGTGCATTTTTAATTATGCCCCCCCCCCATACCATGACTCCGGATCCCCCATACCTGACACGTTCACAGATGTGCTGTGTATGATATCGTGTTCCACCTTCTCTCCACGCCATTTGATGCCCAGAATCACTTGTCACACAGTACCGCAAATCATCGGACACGGAGTTGTGTATGAAAAAGATATGGGTCAATATGTGTTTGTTCCTTAGCAATTGTCGACCAGTGTATATGTATATACATATATACATACATATTCTCAAGAGATGCGAAAGTACATTTGCATCTACAAAAAGTGATTACGTGAACCTTTAAGAAGAACATAGATTCTCAAGAGATTTAACATTAGTCCACAAGCAGTTCTTTGAAATGCAAAATGAATTCCTGTTCTTAATGTAAATTTAATGGTGGCAGATTCAACTTCAGAAACACTGGTTTTGGAAGTGCTTCTAAAAGTAACCAACTTCTCTTATCTCAAATCTATCCAGCAACAAATACTGATGCAGCAGTTATCCCAAGTATTTTCTCACCACTTGCTTCAGATTTGGATACTCATCTTTGAATTTCCAAACAACAGCGGATCCTGGTGATATGGACTAGTTGGTTCAGCAATGTACTGTTTTATTTCTGATTTTGAGGTAGGTTGATCCTCTGAATGAGAGTTTGCAATAATTTTATTACAAAAACTCTACAATGATGAAGAATCATAACCTAATTTTCAATAAATCTTACAAAACTTATTAGAAAGTAAAACTCTAGTATTATCTGTACTGGTATAAATATCGGATTTTTGACGATGCCGATATGTCAATTTCTGCTGATTTTCATACATCTGTAATCGGCTTCGGCACATCCCTAGTATATTCCAATAAAAAAGTCGTTACCAAGATTCCTTTGTATTGATAGGTACGGGTAAAGTTACTCGTGCATATAGCACCATGCCATGAAGGCACATTTAGGGGATGTGGTGGTAGGGCCCCACCATTCTTGATCATGACCATTTTGGAGGTGATGGGATCAGTACCATGCTCTAGTTGCTTTTACCCTCCAGGGTTGCCCCCATGTACCCATTGATTTGAGGCTGGGTGAGCCACTTTATATGGGGACAGTCAGAAAAAGTGGCCCCGGGTTCGATACCTGCTGGAGGCACATAATGGTTCGGATCCCTCTTCAAACTGTAGGTCCAGTCCCGATTAGCCTTACTGTCCATAAAGTGTACTTAAAATACCAATTCAAAAAAAAAAATTGTATATAATGTATCAACATCTCACGTTAATAAATTTTGCATTCTCACTATAAGGCAGAGCAGTTATCATGCCATCTTTTTATCAAATTGAAACTCAAAGTATGTTCTCAAAGGCTATGAAATAATATTTGTGGGATTTGCACTGCTTCTATTAATAAATCATCTTTGAAACAAGTTTTATGTACATTCATATTGGTCATTTCATGCCAAATCATCACAAAAAAATGAACTTCTCATTCATTATGATGATTTTCAATATTAAATTGTTTTTTTTTTATTTTTATTTTTTATTTACTGTTTCACTTCATTTCACTGCCACTTTTGGCTAAGCAATGGTTTGCAAATGTTGCAAATGTCTGAAAAAATAGTGCAAGATCTTGCAGTCAACTTGAAGATGAGTATATCTCACCAAACTCATATTATATCAGAATGAATTGTTAATGAAATATACAGGAGAAATAGAATGTCAATATGGGATCCAGGAGGGGTAAAAAGAAGCTCACTTACTTACTACTTAACAGATGTTAAGTAGTATAAATGAGAAAAGAGCCCTCTTGAATGTGATCAACTCTTTTTTTTATGTACAGTAGAAAGTTTTTATCTCCAAAAGAAACTGTAATGTAGGTAGAAAAAGCATATTCAAATGGGTTAAAACAGTATCAAGAATGCATTCAACTTCACCTGAACAGAACTGTTATTACAATCTCTATTCAGCGCTTCAGTAAAAGTCAAGGTCAAAATATATGACTTGTGAACAGGACTGTTAAAGGTCCAGGAACTGTAAATGAATTCTCTTCCAGTGTGGAACAGAAAATCAGCAAATGTAAATGGGTTCACAACTGCTCTTTAATCAGTATTGAAATTGTTCTAACTTGATTCTCTGCAGAAAATAGAACCATAATACTGGGAAGATATATTTTCATGGTCCATGTTGTAAAAACAAATTCAATTGCAGTCCAGTCCATTGGCAAAAGTTCTGGTTGCTTCGTCTCAAGCAAGTGAGGTTTGCATGTTTGTGATAAGCATGATTGGCTCATTTTGGGTTCATGATATATCAAATATCATTATGGGCCTGATTGGAAAGAAATATTCACTTGTGAACATAAAAGACTAATCCAGCTGCTGGCTGAGGATACTCAAGGACATAGTACGACATTTTGCAATATGCCCTAAAGTACGACATTTTGCAATATGCCCTAAACCTGTGTCTTTTGTTTTCTAAAAGAGCAACATGTGAACAATAGTTAAAATTTAGAAAATGTAGCCATCATTCGGATTCAAACTCGCTATCATTGAAAAGTCAACTGGTGGTGCTGAACTGTTAGACCACTTAGTTACAGAATATGAATGGTGTATTCACACAGACACTTGCTTTTGAGTTTTTAAGTTTTAATGGAGGTTGTATTAAAAGCTTGCTTTCCATCATGGATAGTATAACAGTTGACAACACTAAAAAAACTAAACTAAATTCCATGGTGCAACAGCCCTCTAAGGACGGCCCTGCCAAGCGGCTTTTTGTTGGGTGATGCATGATCAACACATTGAGTCCCATCGCCACTGTTTTCAGACTTTCGAGACTGGAGTTGGCAACGTGTTTGTTGCCAATTTGTTCTTTGAGGGATGTGCATGCCACTGGCAGTGGAAGTTTGCCTCGCTGAGGTATGTCATATGAACTGCTTCATTTCTCATCTAATTGTCAATCCTTCATCACCTATAAAATCGCACAAAGATTGAGACCAGCAATGAAATGTTGTTGAAGATCTTTAGATTTCATACAGAAGTATTTTGAGTACAACTCCAACATGAAGAAATCAAGATGCTAGTTTGTGGCTGCAATACTGTACTCCAAGTAAGCCGCTTTAACATCCATTTTCCTCATTTCATTCGTGATCACATTGGGTTAACACTTCAGCAAGGAAGGTTTATGACTGTGGCCCATGAGAAAATAACAGCATTGTTATTGCTTCACTGCATTACATCTTTCTCAAACCACAGTGTGTGCCATTCCAATATAATACCTACTCGTGTACCTATTTAGAACACAATTTCATATTGCAACAGATAGAGAAGAGAATCAATTCGTAACCCACATGAAACCAAAATTATCATAGGCCAGAGTCGTTTTTCTGGACCCATTTAAAAATTATTTCGGTACCGAAAAAAATATACCGAACTTGCACCATATTTAAATTGTGTAAGGAAAGAGGTTTGGATCCCTGTTACTGAACTCGATAGAAACCATTAAAATTTATGCATCCCTGGACCTTTAACAACCCTGCCCGTGAAGAGATTCCAATCTGTTCTGCAATATGCACATAGCATCCCCACATGCCTGGCCTGAATAAGGCCACTCAGTAACTTTCTCAACCAAACCCCATCTCAACCCCTCATCCCCATTCCGTACTTCCCCCCACACCTTACCTGCCACTCACAGTTTTAGACAAGTCTAGCGAGAGAACCATGTTTTTCCATGCCAACTGTACCTTCACTCTGGAACTGACAACTTTGCAGGTTGAACACTTACTTCTGTTTCCATTATCTTTATCTACGCCTGAAGATGCAAAGAAAAATTCTAGCTTTTCCAGTGCCTGGAAAATAATATTTCCTATTTTCTTCTCATTTGATGTAGCCCTTCTGACTGTCTTTACCTCTATTAACTTTTTTCCTCATTCTCAACAACTGAATGGCGTGTGATCCATCATTTCCTATGCCGTGCATGTTTCTTGCACTCATGCTTGATATTAAGCCTAACAAACAATAGGCATACACCTAAACTGCTTTTTTCCATCATGCGCCTGGTATAAAATCAGTCTTGCTGTGGATTATTAAGTTTTACTCCCAAGCTGCTTCTACAATGACATATATTGACACTGTAAGGTTAACTGGAACAATATGCAAATTGGTTACAATAATTCGAAAGTTGATTTAAAGGTTATTCTTTACATTATTCATGTACAGGGTTACTGGTTTTCAAACATGTTATGTTACCATCTGTTCCATTATGGTTGGCTTGTATGAACTAATGGGTAGGGCCACATGTTTATGGTAAATAAAAGATCAAGATTTTGTTACAAAAACTGCACATGTTTCCGCATCAAAAACAGTATATAAAATGGCATTTTATTGTTAAAATGATGAATATAATCCTAAATTTGATTTAAAAACTATACATCTTAACTCAAAATAACATTGCATTTCCAGTAGGACATTTATGTAGTTATCCTAGTATTAAATTTATTCCTGTGTAAAATAGTCCAAATTTTGCTTCCCAAATTTTTACTACAGAATTAATAAATTGTCCATGATTTTGCATAACTCACAGTATAATTCAGACTTCAGAAAGTGTTGTGTTGGTAAATAAACTCTAAATCTTGTCTATTAAGAGGTTATTTTGAAGTTCATTTCGCACAATTTCGTGACAAAATATAGTATGAAAATGTACCTTATACCTTCAAAAACATTAAAAATTTACATTACAGCATGTTATTTTGTATTTCATGTTTTCGTTAAAAAGTAAATAAGCATGTCTCTACTAATAGGCATTGGGTGCTATTGTGTTTTTGTAGGACATTGACATGTATACTGTAAATTCTATTCATGATTCAATTAATATTATTTTTTTAAAATTAAAACTTAAAAAGCAATGTAACTCTTGTTACACTTTATGACGACGGGAAGTAATAAGAATCAGTTTCCTTGACTTACTATTTATTCAATACAAACACGTAATTGCAGGTATTACACCCCATACAAACGTCAAGCCACTGCTCGATACCCAGTCCGACATCAAGCGATCTGCCGTTTCAACTGCTAGCACTGCCGCCTTTCCACCTCGCTCAAGCCACGAGGCGAGGTCGTTCACCATGTCACAGTGACGTTCCTACCTCTACACTCTAGTACAAAATTATTCACATGATACAACTGTCATAACTCCCCTCTCTTGGGAGAAAAATTTCCTTCAAGTGAAATTTTTACAAAATAAAATACCCATTTATAATTTACACATTGTTATCATATCTACACTCATACTTTGTGTAGTTACAGTGAAACTGGTATACATCATGGTCAAATATACTGGGTATAATCAATACAACAACATTTATGTTAAAGAAAATATAAAAATAGCAAATAAATATAAATAATTTAAACAAAATCTAAATCTTTCTTTGATCTACCCAAAACAAATGTTTGTACAATTTTGGATTTAGTTTTTCCAATTGGCTTAAATAACAACTTCTTTTTTCAATGGAACAATTCCAGATTTTTAGATTATCACTGTGATGGTTACCACTGATATTGCCAGTTTTCAAATCTATTACAATGTATACATTATTTGCTTGTTTGTCAATTACCATATACGGACCTTCATAGACCTCACAGTACTTTTTAGTGCGATTTTCTAGGAGGCTGCTAAGATAATGGGTTTTTACAAATACCAGGTCTTTTATTTTAACTTCAGGTCTATTTTCTTGTTGCAAGTTGTACCTGTCATTTCTTTTCTTCCTTGCTTGGAAACCCTTTACAAAAGCCATGTATAGCTTATCTTTCCACAGAGAAATTTCATTAGGCGGTAAATTAAAATGATTCAAAATACATGAGTTAAGATCTCTATTTAGTTGTAACTCTGAGGGAGCAAATCCTAGCTGTGTGTGTACACTATCATTTAATAAGCTTACAACTACATCTATATATTTCGGCCACTCTTTGTGGTTGTTTTTACAAAACACACGCATAAGCCGGTTGAGTTCAGAATGAATTCTCTCAACCAAATTAGAACTAGGGTGATATATTGGGGTATACACCAATTTTATACCTAAGCTTGTTAAAGTGTCCACATATTTGTTAGAATGAAACACCGTGGCGTTATCACTGACCAACCTATGTGGAATGCCAAAATGCCTGACATATCCTTCTAGCAAGGCTTTTACAATACTGTTGGCTGTACTTGACCTCATTGGATAAGCAAACAGATATTTAGTGTTAGCATCTTGTAAGGTTAGAAGAAACCTTTCTCCTTGCGAACCTTTAATTAATGGTCCTTGTATATCCAAAAACAAAATAGTTTCACCCTGGTTACAATGTTGTTGGAATATGCCCTTGGACGGATGTCTACTCGGCTTCGTTCTCATACATAGTTCAGAATCTTTGATATAACTCAGAATACCTTTTCTCATACCAGGCCAAAAGTACAGTTTCCTAACTCTTCTGAGTACCTTTTCACAACCAAAGTGGCCCATATTGTCATGATAATTCCTCAGTATTACAGAAACTAAAGATTGAGGTATACATATTTTCCAGATGTTCTCAAAGTGAAAATCTCTTATCATCAAAATTCCATTGCATACTTTATAAAACTTTTTCCAATTTCTACACCTTTGAGGTAAACTTACACTTACACTTTCACAATTGTTCAAATAATCAATAATAGGTTGAAATAGCTTATCATTGTACTGTTCTTGGACTAACAACTCTGCAGGTATATCTAATACTTCATTTTTAAACCTTACATTATTGTTGATGTGCATCAAAATCGACTCTGACTCTGAAAATTGTCTGGACAATAAGTCCGCTAGGCCATTGTCAGATCCTTTGCAGTATTCTACAATGAACTGGTATTTTTGAAGTTGAAGGGACCAACGCAATAAGCGAGGGTTCCAATTCTTCGAATGGTTCAACCAAGTGAGACACGTATGATCACAAACTAAAGTAAATTCTTTACCCAAAAGATATTGATTACATTTCTCAATACAAAATAAAAGACTTAAACATTCTAGCTTGGTTATGATGTATTGTTTCTCATAACCTTTCAGTGTACGACTTACATAACTTACACTGGTCAAAACAATTAGGGGAGTAAGCAAGAAATCCCTAAACCAAAGTTGGAAAGTCAAAAGTAGCAATGTATGTTGATGAAGTGAGTGTGTCCTCAACCAGTACAATTCATCTGTGATGAATCATCAGCATGAAGAGCTCTCTAGTGACACCATAAGGCACGTGGCAGAATTTGTGATATGAGGAGCAATCACGAGGTCACTTGGGAACACCAGTTTTTTGGTGCTGGCAGACCTTAAGTGCAGGTTGGATTCAGTTGAGTAGTGTTGAATAGGAACGATGGCAGAACAACACAATTTAGGGTAATCTAGCGCATGGAGAGCCATTGGGAGGATGGAAGCAGGGCAAACACAACGTGAGATGGCTGCAGCCCTTGGTGTGTCACGCAGTGTCATTTCCAGGTTGTGGACACGATTTCAACAGACAGGTACAGTACGAAGGAGGCCTGGGCAAGGTCGCTTACGGTCAACAACAGTTAGGGAAGACCGGTACTTAGCATTGTCGGCTCGCAGGAATAGGCAGCAAACTGCAACTGACTTGCGAGGCGGCCTTGTTTTGGCAACAGGACGAAGAGTCTCGGGCCAAACTGTACGAAATCGCCTGCGGGAAAGGGGTCTTTATGCAAGAAGACCAATGGTGTGTGTCCCTCTGAATGCCCAACACCGTAGGGCCCGCAGACAGTGGGCTGTGGAACATCGTGAGTGGGGACATGGAGAGTGGAGTTCAGTTCTCTTCTCGGATGAGTCGCGTTTCAGTCTCCAGTCAGATAATCGACGCATTCTCATCTGGAGGGAACGTGGGACTCGCAATTATCTCGCACATGTGCGCGAAGTGTCTCAGTATGGTGGCGGTGGTTTAATGGTATGGGCAGCGATCAGTGTTGGTCGACGTACCCCTCCTGCACATTATCCGGAACGGTACTTTGACAGCCTTACGGTACCGGGATGAGATCCTCAGGCCTCATGTTGTCCCAATGGCTGCAGATATCGGTGATCATTTCATTTTTGTGGACGATAATGCCCGACCTCACCGAGCACGTCTGGTTGACGCCATGCTACGGGATGAGGGTATCGAACGAATGGTATGGCCAGCGTCCTCCCCAGACTTGAATCCCATTGAACATGTGTGGGACACACTCGGAAGACGCATTGCTGCTCGGCCAGCACCACCTACAACTCTGCAACAGTTGGAAATGGCCCTTCTGGAAGAATGGGTGAATATCCCGCAGGCTGTCGTTGATAACCTTATTGGTTCCATGCAAAACAGATGTGCAGCTGTCATAGCAGTTCATGGCAACCACACGCCTTATTAGAGGTATGGATCTGTTGCGTATCTGTCCATTTCTGTTGTCTTATCACCGTGCTGTTCTCCTGATTTTGTGCAGTACCTTGCAGAAATCACCCCTAGAACTCTGTTGTGCTAATGACTCAATAGACATGTATTGTACTGGTTGAGGACACACACACCTAATCAAAATACATTGCTACTTTTGACTTACCAACTTTGGTTTTGGGATTTCTTGCTTGCTCCCCTAATTTTTTTGACCAGTGTATTATTATTTTCTCATCATCAATTATTTGATACAAATATCCTCCGATGCCAAGTAAAGAAGCATCTCCTTGGACATAAAACCTTTGATTAAGATCAGGATGAAATAGTTTAGCATCATTAGAAATTTCTTGCTTGAGCAAATCAAAACTCTCTTGTTCCTTCTTAGTCCATATCCATTTCTTACCTTTCCTTAACAATTCATATAAAGGTGCACATATGATAGCAAAGTTTGGAATGAATCTTCTCATCCAAGAGAAACAACCTATTATATTTTGAAGTGTCTTTACATCCTTCGGAGTAGGAAGATTGAGAATAGCCTCTACTCTCTCTGGATTTACTCTTATACCTGTTTTATCAATAATGTGACCCAAGTACAATAACTTTTCTTTACAGGGGAATGTCTTCTTGAGACGTACAGTCATACCAGACTCTCTTAATTTAGAAAATGCACTTCTTAAATGTATGTGACTTTCTAAAGATTCACTTCTAATGCATAAATCATCAACATAAATGATAACATTCTCTGACAGAATGTCGCCTAATACCTTGGTCATTGCCATCGTAAATACTTGTACTCCATTACATGTACCAAATACTAAACGTTTGTATTGGTATTGTCTACCTTCAAACAAAAATGCAGTATACTTTTTAGATGACTCTGACAACAAAATCTGGTGAAATCCAGAGGACATATCAACCAGTGATACATATGGTCTACCAACAAATCCTTGTAATGCCTCTTCAATATTAATTGGTCTAATTTGACTAACTTTTTGGTGTTGATTAATATTCCTGAAGTCAGTACATACCCTTACACTTCTATCACACTTAGGAACTATTACTAGTGGATTTAAATAAGGTGAATCAGAAAGTTCTATAATGTCCCACTCAAGTAATTTTTGAATATGATCTCTAACATTTTGTCTGTAATGATAAGGTATTCGATATGGCTTAGAAACTAAAGGTTCTGTTGTATCTAATTCAATATGATGTTCATATTTAGTACATAAACCAGGTTTTTCATCAAACAGCATCCTAAATTCAAGTAACAAATCAAACAGTTGCTTCTTTTCATCTTCATCGAGTGTTTCAGCTTGCATAGCTTTTCATTTAAGATCTTCTACACTAGCAATAGTTATTTCCTCTTTTGACTTTTGGGTTACATTAAGACAACTACTCTCTGCCTCTTCACTCACATCAAAAGTTGGACAAGATATAAGTAATAATTTAACTAACCTTTCACCTTGTTTGGCGTGTAACAATAAAGAATTTTCCTTGAAGTTTACAAGAGCCTCTACATTATACAAGAAATCTAAACCTAAAAGAATATCTACTGTCAAATCTTTGACGACAACAAACTGAACAAAAAACATAATATCTTCAATTTCTATATCCACACAAAATTTTCCAAGTACTTTCTATTTTCTTTTTCCAGAATAGTCAACCAAAATAATATCTTCTATTGGCTCTAATTTAGGTCTGGTGACTTCGCTAGTAATACTTTTCCATTTGTTCTCTGACATCAAACAAATGTCGCTACCACTATCTACTAAGCATTTACTCTCTATCCCATTAATATTTGCAAAGATAGAAGTTGTATTCTTGACTTTGTTCCTGAGGTTTACAGGTAACATTAAGTTATTAGAACTATATTTCGCTTCATGTTCTAACAAGTCTTCATAAAAATTAATATCTACCCTACATACATTTTTAAGGCATGATTCACAGTTTGCTTTATTATAATTTTCATTACAAAGTTTGTTTCTTAAATCTTCAGTATTAAGATTGACTACTGACACAATATTCTCATCTTCGTCTATGCTATTCTGTGTCACAATAACAATAGACTCACTATCTAGTTTAAATGTTGTTCAGGCACAAACCAGGGTACATTCACCCTAAGTGAAGACCCACCATTACCATTTTCTATTTCTTCCCTAGTACTAGATTTAGGCTCACTTCTTTGAGAATTGTTTTGAACATCATCGTGTGACACAGTGTTTGTACTAGTATTTCTATATCTAGGCCTACTGTTATCAGCATTTATACGATTTTGGTTACTATAATTGTATCTACCTCGAAAGTTACTATTTCTATAGTTATTACCAGAATATGGAAAATGGTTTACTCTCCAAGACCTTTGACCAGATCTACTATCATTACTACTATTATTATCAGTGGCATATCTCCTGAAATTATCAGAATTCCTTACATTAGTCTCATGGCTTGTATTAGAATTTTGCATATTGCTTACTCTAGATTGATTATTTCTTTTAGTTTCATTAACAACTTGTACTTGTCTAATACCAACAGGCCTTCCATCTCTCCTACTTTCACCTTCAGCACTTGCATACAAAGCTTCATGACGTGCAACCAATTCTGCAGCAGTACCAAGACTAATATTAGGTTGATTTAAGATTGCTTCTCTAACTCTATTTGGTAACTGTTGGGCTACTAAAATAGTTTTTTGCTGTTCTGGCATGTCTGGCTGAATGGAATTTAGTAAATTAATCTGTGACCAGAAATAATTTAACAGAGTTTGTCTACTTTCTTTGCTGTATCTCTTGCACAAGACATTTGCAAGACATGTTGATTTCCGCGATGCACTTTCAAAGCATTAAGGAAAAGAACCTTAAAAGAACTATAATCTACAATGTGTAGTTTCTCCTGAGAGAACCAATTTTTAGCAACACCTTTCAAAAGCATTGGTACATACTTCATGTAATCTTTTTTTGGAACATTTAACATATCCAAGCGATCCTCAACCTCTTGAAGAAATTGTGACGCCAAATAATCCATCCTAGTTGCAGTAAATTTAGGTAACCTATCTAGATCAGAGTACTTAAGTGTACTGGGTACAAACTTCCTTCTGTAACTACTACTTTTGTGATCAGTTCCACTTTCCAAACTACTATCATGAAATTTATCTCTTGACATGCTTTTCGCAACGCTACCTCTCTTATAGCTACTTGTAGATTTACGTTTAAGCCCCCTTAACTGAACTTTAGTTTCAGAGCTAGAAGATTTTACATGAATCAGATTCTCCTTTACGTAATGGTCTTCGCTTTCTAAACGTGATATATTCAGTTTTTTCAATGGGTAAAGAAGCTTTCTTTGCTTCCCTTTGCAGTTCAGACAATCTAGAAACATCAGGACTAACTAAGCCTTGTACTCTAGTTTCTAATCCTAAAGAAGATTTTACCGGTTCAGCACTTACTCTTAACATGGAAAAATCATTCGTTAAATCTCTAACTTGATACCGAATATTCTCCAACTTATCATCTAGAACCTCATATTTGTTAGTAATCTCTGTAAGTTGTTGTAAGCAACTCTTAACAGTAATGTCATTACTAGATATTTTCTGTTGAACGGTTTGAACGCTCAAGTTTAGATCTTGAATAGTTTGTCCAGACTTAACACTAATTTCGTTAAATTTACTATTCAACTCATCAATAGCAACTTCATGTCCACTAATGTTATTAAACAACTCCTTCATACTACTTTCATTTCCATGTACAAGGTTGACTAAACTTTCAAACTTCTCTTGATTCATTTCGAGTGTTTTCTTAATTTCTATGCATTTATTTTCTACCTGTTTTACATGAGAATCGAAAACCTCTCTCAATTTTTTATGTTGATTTACACACGTAACAGAAACCTCGTTTATCTTCTCTTCCAATTTCGTGCTCAAGTTGACCACTTGTTCCTTTATTTCATGGGTGCATTCCTTTGTTTGGACCAAGTTATCAGACACTTTCTTTTCGACTCCTGCTTCCAATAATTCGAAGTCTTGCCTTAAGAGACCTACATTGGTGCCTACATTACTTACATTGGCCTCAACACTATTAATATCCGCTTTGATGTTACTTTCAACACTACTGACTTGTTCCGTGAGTCTAGCTTCAAATTGTTTAAAGAGAAACTCCAATTCCTTTTTTGATGCCATTTTCAATTTCAGTTACTGCTAGCTAAGAATTTTAGTCGCCGTATTCAGTACAACTATTTTATAATTTCGGTGCTATAATCACAGCATGATAAAGTTATTCGTCACTCTTCTTTTCCACATAAGAAGTTCAGTACTTAACGTTCCAACATCACAGACGAAAAAGTTGAATTCTTCCATCTAACAGCTACTACCAGATTCTAACGACGTAGACGATCGAGTCCTCCTGTCCGTGCACCATACTTATGATGATGGGAAGTAATAAGAATCAGTTTCCTTGACTTACTATTTATTCAATACGAACACGTAATTGCACCCCGTACAAACGTCAAGCCACTGCTCGATACCCAGTCCGACGTCAAGCGATCTGCCGTTTCAACTGCTAGCACCGCCCCCTTTCCACCTCACTCGAGCCGCGAGGCATGAGGAGCTCTGAAGTCGTTCACCACGTCACAGCGACGTTCCTACCTCTATACACTCTAGTACAAAATTATTCACATGAAACAACTGTCATAACTTTCTTAATAAATTCATCATTAATGTTTGTTTATGGATTCCAAAATCTTTGCATCATTGAATGCATAATACACAAGGTAGAAATTATAATGACATCAATTAGTTACACAACTTTACATTATATTCATAGCTTTTCTCTACACACTTTTGTTTGTTGCATTTATATTTCATTGTCATGCCTGTACAGCTTCTGGAAGAGATTTGATACTAGCAATTTCAAAAACTACTTGAATTTTTAATACAAAAACATTCCTGCTGGAATATGTAATTAATTCATTCTCTGTTACATTAGGTGGCATTGTAGTATTAAAATAATGTTGAAAATGAGAACCAAGCCCAGAGCCTTTGTCATGTTGGTTAGTTGTTTTCCTGACTGGACCTACCATACTTACTGAGCTTTTTTGTATTGAAACAATATTATTATTAATAATAATATCAATATATTAATATCATGTTTTCCACTATTCAACAACAGTATTTGTTTTAACGCAATTTTTAGGTCACATGCCTATTACAAATATTCTGTTGTCTTCTGGATCTACAAAATATTAGCTTTCTTTTATCTGTTTTTGTTGAAGAGTGAGTCTGAGTATTAAACAAATTTATTTCATGCCCCATACATTATAGAAGTGGAAACCCATACACTTAGGGTTAAGAAAACTTCCTGAACTCCATGTTCACACACACAATGTGAAAGTTCTGATATTTGTTTGACAATATGATATGACCTTAGTTCCAGGATGTGGTCCCAGAAAAATAACTTACGTTGGGTGCCCAAGAAGAGCTATTTGCATAAGGAGCAGTTAATAATAATAACCTGTGGTGCAACAGCCATTGAGGGCTAAGGCCTACCTACCAACTGCTGGTCTCACTCCCACATGTCTCAGCAGAGGTGGGCGATCATCCATCCAGTTACAGGGTGACATGTGGTCAGCACAACAAATCTCCAGTTGTTGTAGGTTTTCCTTGACCAGGATATGCTACTCATTTGTAGCTCCCCAATTTCCTCATGATGGAGGGTGGCCACTGGTCTCATACCTTAGAGTGTAGAAGGAATAGAGAGAGCGTGTGTGAAGTCAGCTGAAGCCAAAATAGCTTGCGGCGGCCGCCATGTTGGGATGTGCCACCCGGCTGTTGCATCTATTTGTTAACATTCAGTGAGAGGGAATTTCATCATCAAAAATAAGGCTGCTTGTTATGCTTCTTTATGGTTATATCATCAGAAACAATAACTAATTAGTAACTAATTCTGACAAAGAAACAAAAAGATCTAGACCTTTTTTGTGCTGGGGCGTGTTCATTTACCATATGCAATGCTCTATTATATCTCGTTAGTACACCAGAAAGAGTTTAATGAAATAACAATAGAATCAAAATAGGAGTTGCATTATAACTCCTACACTCATAAATGTATCACAAAACATTATTGTATAAAAATATGAGCTATGTACAAATGTATAACACGATTTAATAACACCATTTATGCCATCTCAATAAGTAAGCCTAAGCCGAGATTATAGGTAGTTTCAGACCGAAATATCAGGCGATAAGCTACACATGATAGGTGACAAAAGACAGGAGCCCGTTCATTAAATGGAAGCATTCAGACCGAAGAAATAGGGAACAAGCAATAAGTGACACATGTCTCTTGGCAACAGACTATCAGTAATGAATGCAATAAAAAATTGCATTTATTTCTGTTCATTTTCGAACTGAAGTGACACGACAAACTGTACATGTCAATATTTTGCTTTGGGGAGAATTCACACCGAAGCGACAGGTGACATGTGTCACTTGGGAACAAGCCAATCAACAGCAATATTTTACACCGTAGCGACATGACAGGCTGCACAAGCCTACGTTCTGTCTGAAATCCGCAAGTGACACATGTCGCCTGTCACTTTGGCGTGAATTGTCCTTTAGACTGAAGGGGCCCATGTCGCTTGTCACTCCGGTGTGAATTCTCAGCGGATCGTGGGACACATGCTGCTTGGGAATGAGCCAATCAACAACAACTAGGAGACCCAAACCAGTGCACAACTCAGCCCAAAGCCTGGTGCCTTAGACTGCACAGCCACAGTGGTGTGAGACATAAAATATTTCAGGTTTAGAGCATTTCACTTTCTGTGGAAATAGGAAGTTATAAAATTCTGAGAAACAAAATAATTAAAAAAAAAATACATGGGGAATTCTCAGAGAAGCCATAATTAAGGAAGTAATTTGAATTGCATTTATTGTATTACTTGCAGGCAGGTACTGTGGACATGCAACTCCAATTAAAGCATCTTACGTGAAACACCTGTCAACACACAGTGACAGAAAAGATTACATCTGTGATATTTGTGGAAAGAAGTTTAAGAGCAAAGGAGGCTGGAATATTCACATAAAAGGTCACAAGGGTGATGAACATATGTACAAGGTAATTCCATGTATATTTTTACTGCTCTTTTCAGTTGCATTATTGTATTACTATATTATTAAATTGGAGTGCCAAGCACCATTTTTTAAAAAAATATTTCTAAAATCAAGTTTTGTTATGTACAGATCTGGATATGAGTTTTTTCCCTGAACATGATAGGAACAACCATGAAAACTCAAATATTTATGTGTCATATTTTCATAAATATTAACTAACTAACTCTCTTGCCTTCTTAAACCCGAAGGTTCATGGCTGCAGCAACACAGGCCTTCCATCTGTCCCTATCCTGAGCAAGATCTATATACTCTTTTCCATCCCTACCAATTTCCTTTAGGTCCATCTATTATCCCTACATTTTCGTCTTGGTCTACCTACTGGTCTTTTACCAGCATCTTTTCATAAATATAGTGTGTGTTTGTGTCTGAATAGAGCAAAGTGTAGAGCATTTCCTGCAAGTAGAGACACAGAAAGTAAGGTTGTAAAACACTGTAAACTGTCTTCATTTTCTTTCCTTCTTTCCCATGTGTGATATGCATCATTGAACTTTAATGAAACATTGCTGTATTATCTTCCTGTTTTGTGTTGAAAAGTAACTTAATTACTTTGATTTGATAGCATATCTAGGAGTTAAGAAAGAAGAAAAGTGTGTGTGTGGGGAGGGTGAGATGTGGTTGTAATGGATTATAACAGTTTTTATGGATTCTCCTTTTAATATCTAATTCTTTTAAATCTTTTCTTCTCTTCAACTTATCTCCAAAAATTTGTTTACATCTATTTAATGCTTCACATTTCTTATTATCATAGTTTCTTGCTCATACTTATAACATTTTAGCATTAGCTTATGACCTAACCTCTTTCCATACTATTGATATTCTTGTAAAAGAGCAGTAAATATGTCATTGAGAACTGCACTGTTGTATTTCCTTGTACCCAGAAAAGCATATTTGTCTGGGAACTTGGTTGAGGTTTCGTCCAGGTTAATTCATGTTTCATTGGAACTCTGATTATACACTCAAATTTGAAAGAATGCAGAAGTGCCTCTAAAAAAAGAAATGATACTGAGTTGGAGACGATCCAGGGGAGAGCTGCACTGCCACAAAGATATCACCATAACACCTGAACCCCTGAGCATGAACAGCTGTGAACATATGTGATTCGCCTCGTGGCCTACCACATTGAGTTATCAACTTGTAATTTCACCTCCAAAGATTCAAGGTTTGAATACCTGTGTGGGCCTCATTGTCACAATTAACAGAAAGGTAGGATAGAATAAGAATAACACAAAATACCAAATGTGATTATAGTCCTCTTCGAAATGTACTCACTACAATTTAATTATAAAGGCTTTAAAATATTGTGAACACGTTAATTGTTATACATTTACAAATTTCGAATTAAAGCTCATGTTTGAAGATTGTGAATGAAATCAAGGTTCTGTGTGCTTGGTGCAGTTAAGGTATTGAAAAAGAATGTGCTGTTTTTAGCCTAATTCATCATTATTTTTAGACATTTTCTTGTTTCTATTGATTATTCATTGTAAGCAATGCTACTTTTTACTTCATAGAGATATTATTACATGTTATTCTTTTTATTTCAGTGTGATCATTGCAATTTTAAGACTTTGCAGAAGTTTAATCTCATAAAACATTTAGCTAACAAGCATGGAAAAGACTTAGAAGGAAATATATTAACACCAAACTTTAAGTGTCATGAATGTGGTTATACTTGCATAGCAGAACATATCTTAAAGGCTCATACAATGAGGAAACACACAATAGATAAGCCTTTTAAGTGCAACCAGTGTGCTTATTCCACAGTAGAAAAAGCTGCCTTGGAGAAACATGTGAGAATTCGTCATACTAATGAACGGCCATATATGTGTGAAATGTGTGGTTTTAGGTGGGTAAATTTGGTAATGTTGTTTTAATTTTAAATTTGTAGAATGGTCTACATCTATGACACCTACACTTTTTCATATCCAGACTCGGAATAGCCTATTGAGTGATTCATCATGGACCAGTTATATTCTACTTATTATACACTAAAGATATTACCAAAAATAGGGGTTGCATTTTGGGTGGCGCTGGTCTACATAGTCCCAGATCCAAAATGCTCACCAGACACTAGAAAAACTCAAATTTTCATGGCCACGAGCTGCATCAAAAAACAAAAAGGCAGAAAGGAAAGTTAGAGACCTGCATTGTTGCCAAGTCTGGATCAAAGATGTAGAAGTATGGGAAAACTCATTTCTTTTACCAGGCTTGTCGAAAACTGTGAGTGGTGGGGTAAAGTTGGGTGAGGGGGAGGGTTGGGTGGGAATGGTAAAGGGAAGGTTTAAAGGGGAATAGATTGGAGATGGGTTTGGTTAAGGAAGTTACTGGGTGGCCTTGTTCAGGCCAGGGTGTGTGGTGAAGGGATGGTCTGGACCAGGTTGTTTTGGAGGTTGAGACAGGGGAAGTTTGAAAACAACTCTGGGTTTGTCGGGAAAGTTGTTTCTCATTTTTGGATCACTGTGAAGAATAGGAATGAGGGAGCATAGGGTGTGCCTGATTCTGTTGAGGTGGGGGTGATATTGGGTGACAAGTACAGGAGGGTTAGTGGCATGATTATTGGTGGGGTGTATGAGGCAGCTCAGGATATTTGTTTGTTGACCAGGACTTGGTATAGGTGGTGGTTGTACAGAGGTTGTTTCCGATCTATGGTGACGATTTCAATCCGCACCTACCTTAAGATAAACCATGTCGCCACCATGGAGAGTGCTCTATTTGGTGGCCCTGCATCTTGGCAATTGCCCGACAGTGAAGTTTCCACTGTAGGAGACTGGCACGAAGCGTAGTCATGTCCAGCCTCAACCACTCCTCCTGACAGGCTTTCCATAGCCCTTAAATGGTGCAGGGTCTCCTCTGAGACAAGGCTCGTTTCAGTAGGCCGAAGGTGCAAAAGTCCATCGGTGAGGCCTCAGGTGACTTCACTGGAATGTCTTTGAAATGAATGGCAGGAATTCCATTTGGAGTGCCATTTGTTGGAAGAGGATGTGTGGCTTGATGCCTTGTCTTGATGCACCCACACACGATTCTGGACCCTCCCGTAAAGATGGGGAATGTCATGGCGATAAATGGGTGTCAGGACGTTAGCCTGATAATAATCGGAATTAACCTTCATATTTTTGGCAACACAATGTATGGTCAGCTTGCCAATGTACGAGTATCCAGCAATGATCATGAAACCTGTGCCAAAACTTTCCTTACATTCAGTGAACCATCATTGCAAGTCGCTCGCACCTGTCGATCGATAAAAAATTGCACGTGGCTTGTGACAGTCATCAAGATAAACATATGCCTCATCTAATGTAACAACGAACTTCCACTTTTCACCTGACAGGTGCCACTCCTGTATCTGCCCCACAGGAATCATCCCATGGCTCGCCTTATCTGCCCCTTTCAACACCCGTGATATGCCATTTTTTGACACAGTGAATCCACGCTCCTTGCACAGTTTTATAATGGCACTATAACTGTAGTTTACGTCTGAATGTGCAGTTATGTAAGCCTCCCAATACGCAATGACCACACCTGTCATGCACAGTCAATGGTCCAACGTGCCAACATGACTGGCAGCTTCTTCCTCTTTCAGCTTGGTGGTGCTGACCAAGGTGTGCAATTTCGTCACCATAGATCGGAAACAACCTCTGTAGTTCTGTTGGGAGGTGGGTGAAATGTTAGGCATTGACCCCTGAAAGCCAGGGAGAAGGGGATGGCTTTCTTGGTGTGGATGGGAGCCGGAGGAAATTATTACGATGATTCTAAATTTCACAGTCTCTCCGCATGTTTTCAATGTAGAAACAGACTATTGAAGATGGCATATGTACATCATGTAGCCAGAAAGAAGAGATAGGCAACAGGCGTTGACAAGAAGGTGTTTTTGCCAGTGTTTGCTGCATATTAGGTGGTGGGTGAAGTTCAAGAGGGCAGGAAAGGGGGTGGGGACGTTTATTGGGTGGCTAGGTTTGAGTCCCAGGGGTTATAGTGACATGCATGCCTGATATGTAGGCCCTTTCCCATTGCCTACGGGAAGAAATGTCTGTGCATGTGGGTAGTAAGTGGATAATAGACACATGGAAACAGTTGTTAAATTTGGTTTTGTGGCTGTTGGTGTGGGTGGCGACAGTAAGGTCGGAGTTTTGGGTTGAGAAACAGTGCTTATTGATTCTGACAGGGTTCCCACACACCTGGAGAACCTGGAAATCTCAGGGAAAATCATTTAATTGATCAATGAGTCCCTATGAAGTACATCTGAAGGGCTAGAATATGCTCCTGCCTGTAGATAATAATTGCAATAGACACCAATAGTTACAACTTCCAGTAATTTCCTTTACACAAGCTACTTTAGAAATATGTTTATTTTGCATTACAGATTAATTACTATTGTGTCTAAAACTTCTGTTTCTCAAAAGTGTGAAAATATTTGCATCCAAGTTCTAATTGTTTAATTCAGAATTAATCATTGTACACAGGCATTTTGTACATGGTTCAGTTTCTATTTATATCTGTTCACATACTTCAGAGTTTTAGTGATTACTTACTGCATTTTGTGAACAATTTTTTTTCCTTCCATACACTCGTATATGATTTTTTGTTTGCGAGTAGCTGTTTGTTCACTGTTGTCTTGGGTACAGGATGCTGCTGTCATCCACTTCACATGCATGGGATGCGAAGAAGTGTTATATCGCTAAATGCTTTTGGTGTTATGTTAGGCACATTAGGTTTAGGTCTCTTGGCATTAATGAAACATCCCTAAATGCTTCCAGCACCTGATCATGCAACAAATCTGGTCCCAAGGACAAAACCCCATTCAAGTCTTGCATGAAATCCACTGAAACTCTGTGTCTGAGACAACTGGACACCAAGAGTGACTGCTTGATGCAAAAGTGCACATGCTCGCATAAGCTACTTTTCGAATCATAATTTATCCCGTAAATACTACTTGGAGCTGCAGTGATCTAGTGGGTAGGGTGTCTGATTTCCATGCTGGAGACCCAGGTTCTATTCTCAGGGTGGGTGATCTAAGATCGGAATCTTTCCGACCTTGTCACCTGCATAAAGTGGCTCTGGGGCTCACCTAGTCTCAAATCAATGGGTACCTGGAGGCAACCCTGTGGGGTAAAGGGCCACCTTTGTGGCTGATCATATCACTTCCAAAATGGCCAAGATCGAGAATGTGTGGGACCCCACCCCTATATCCCCTAAATGTGCCTTCATGGCATGGTGCTATATGCATGGGGAACTTTTTTTCAAAACTGTTTTTTTTTTTTCATTTGTACATACTATTGAGATTTTAAAAATGTAATTTCGTTAGTTTCTCATTTACCTTTATATTTTTATTTACAGTTGTTCTTCCTTAACACAGTCTTGGGTAAATGTCTGTTATATCGGAGACACATTTCTTTATTTTTACAGAAGAAACTACTTACGAAAATGAGTTCCTGTAGTATTTGAAAGTTCTTGGAGGTATTTTCTCACCGTAGAATGCTGCACAACAAGAAATAAGCAATTTCTATATAATAAACTTGCATTTTGTGCAAAGCGACAACATTATGCCGTTGTTTCCATTATGTACCTGCAGATGGCGTGAGCGTCGAAAGTCATGCGGTCTCGCCAGTGTTTCCAAACGTGCCTTTTTTACCAGAATTTTATTTTTTTTATTTTTTTAACTGCTTACCTAACCCAACCTAACCTAACCTTGCCGGAAATGGTTCGTGGGGCTATCGTGAATGGTTTTTGGGGCTATCCGTCAATGGTTTGTGATAACATAATGAACACAAAAGTAGGTATTTTTCGGTTAAGAAGGTTGAAACACTGCATACCCCACTCCAAATCGACAAAACACAAGCACGACGTGTGATGATCCACAGCTGTGCACGCCATATTGTATGTTCCGCAACGGAAGAAAGGACCCAAAAGAATTACTCGTAATGTGCAAAATCGAAGTTATTTTCATGTAAAAACCATAATGACACCTTCAACTATGTTCCGCAATACACAATTGGTAAGTACGAACCATTTAAAACTGAAAATATTCGATAGAAATGTGTCTCCGATATAACAGACAGTTATAACAGACCCAGTCTTGGAAATGCAAAATTTAGGGTTCGAAATATTGCATCAGAAAGTTGATTTTAAAAAATATTTTGCAAATTACACTTTCTTTGTAATAATAAAAGTTCAAGGAATCCTAGTAGTAATGGCAGCATTATATTCCTACGCGTCAGCAAAAATTTGATGCGGCTGGTGTTATGTTACATCCGGTCGTAGCGGGCCACGAGTGGTTTTATTGTTGAGTCAGCAGAACGTGTCTGATCACGTTGAAGACATCGGAAGCGGTGGGGGGAGGGGGTCAATGGATTTGTCACGTTGTTTCTTGATGTATGCTAACCTAACACGTGTGTGTGTGTGTGTGTGTGTGTCTTTGGAGGAAATGCGCGCGCAACCATTGCGTATGATTCAAAGACATGAAGAAATGATTTAAAGATGGCGCCGAAGGTGTTGTACCCCGAAAGTTTAGCGGCTAAGGTTATTGCTCTGTAAAACAAGAGGCGTCGAGGGTTCGATTCCTGGTAGAGTCAATATTGATTGATTGATAGATTGAGTTAGTTTTTTAAGTCCGTTTTATGCACGGCAAAACTAATCAGGAGTGGATCTACAGTTGAAAAGTGGTGATTCGGACCACTATGTGCCTCCACCGAGTATCGAACCTGGGACCCTTTTGATTACAAGGTGACGATGTCAATATTGAATGGTCTCGATTAGCCTGTGTGTAAATAAAGGCAACAAAATGGTTGAGTTCGAAAATCGAGCTGGGTTAGTGGTTAATGTTGTCATATGGCAATGAAGAGGTCGCGGGTTCGATTCTCTAGGTAGTTAAATTAGGTCAATTGTTTAATCCCGCCATTATAGGTTCCGATTAGTCCATCTGTGCATAAATAGTGTTTGAATAAAATCAATATGGCGGCTTTGGGGTAGTGGTTAATGTTGTCGCCTGGTAATGAAGAGGTCGCGGGTTCGATTTTCTAGGTAGTTAAATGAGGCCAATTGTTTTGTCCCGCCATTATAGGTCCCGATTAGTCCATCTGTGCATAAATAGTATTTGAATAAAATCAATATGGCGGCCGCGTTTTGTGTTTAGCGGCGGCGGTGGCGGCGACCGGGGCGCGGCGCGGGGCGGGGCGGCGCTGCGCGGCGCGGGGGTTGTTTTTTTTATTCCGCGAGATGTTTTAATCAAGTGGTTGAGGGTTCGATTCCCAATGTTGGTGAAAATTGGATATTCAATTGTATTTGTTTAAAAGTTCCGATTAGCTTTTTGTGCACAAAGAGAAAATGAACTAATTGGAAATAGGATGTTTATGCTGTAATGAAAAGGTCCCGGGTTCGATTCACAATGTTAAATTGACTGATAATGATGTTTTTTTTTAAAAAAAAAAAAAAGAAGTGTGTTGAGTCCCCATTAGTATTTAGGCAGGAACAGATATTAAAAATCAAAACAAAATGCCTTTTGATTACAACGCAAAGACTTTACCGCTAATGTATAAAGATAAATTAGAATCTGTTGTTTTGCCGTGTGGGGCCCCCAGTACCGATTAGCTTAAATGCATAAAGAGTAGGTAAAATAAGCAAGATGGCCGTCACTATTGTTTTGTGATCAAAGAGGAGTCACAGGTTCGATTCAATCAAAGGAGGCAAGATTCTATGTTTCAATTCCATGTAAAAGTCTAAAGTTATATTTCGATTAACCTCAATGCATAAAGAGGAATTAAACAAAAACAAGCAAAATGGCGACAGATGTGATAAAAGAAAAATTGAATTAGTTTTTTATAGTGACAAGAAAAAATAGCGAATCATTGTTAGAAATAGAATGAAAATAAAGATACTTGCCTTTGCGTGTCCAGCGCTGTGCAGAAAAGCTCTCATGCTTTATCTCCGACAAGTCCACAATACACATTTTTTTTTATTGTATAGTTAATTATTAATGTTGTTATTAACACAGATTCTTACCAGTGTGAAGAAAAGCTCTCATGCTTTATCTCCGACAAATTCACAATACACACTTTTTCATTATATAGTTAATTATTAATGTTGTTATTAACACCGAGTTTTACCAGTGTGAAGAAAAGCTCTCATGCTTTATCTTCGACAAGTCCACAATACACACTTTTTCATTATATAGTTAATTATTAATGTTGTTATTAACGATTGTTACCAGTAAAAATATAAACCATGAGGATATTTAAAAGGGTGATAAGTGAAAAAAAGCCAAGACATATATTTTATCCCTGTTTATTACCAATATTTACAAAATTCCAAAGAGCCGCACACACACACACACACACACACACATACATATGTAAAATGTTTATATTGTGTCACCAGTTTATCAGCATGTTATTTAACAAGTTTTTATTCTTCAAGTTTGTTCACTCACCCACATAAGGAATTGTGTCACTATCATATCCATTTTCTGCTGCAACCACTGAATTAAAATGTTTCACTATTTTTTCCACAAGCATGTTCTCGCAAAAAACAAACACTTCTTTGGAAAGTCTTTTTCCGTCGATGTTTTGTATAGACAAAGGCTCAGGTTTTGTACATCCATGTAGATGGGAAAGCATAAACTTCTCCTTATTGCATGCATGGACAGGGGAAATATCTGTGCAACCGAAACATTGTTCGCGAAGGTCGAGAATGCAAGATTCCACACAGTTTCCAAAATATGATTTCAGATACGGCGACACTGTTTCACACATAACTTTCGCATGCTCGATGCACACAAATATCTTCATAAAGTTCCGCCACGAACTTTCTGCGATGAACACTATCTCCAGGGAACCGTAAGCTGGTTTCTTCCTTATAATGATCTGACGGCGATTGTACAGTGTGGTTATCAGCAATTCATGTTGCTCACTTAGTGGGTAGGAAACACGAGGCTGCTCACCTGGAATAGCGATGTAATTGTCGATTACTGGAAACAATTCCTGAAGAGCGTGCCATTCCTGCAACTGTAGTTCAACACCGGCCGCCCCGCTTCTGTGTAGCCTGACCACAGGTTGGAAATCCAGATGAGAGGAAAGTCCGATTGAGATAACTTTTGTTTTCGAAGCATTCAAATAGTAGACGTGATCAAATAATATCGACTGGCGTATAAGACTAGTTACTTGTTTTTGTTCTTCAGGTAAATGCTGATCGCTCTCTTTCTGAAGAACCCCTTTGAAATTAGTGTACGGTTGAAATCTTTTTTTCAGCGGCATCGAAATAGAGGATTCCATGACTAAGAACTGCGAGATACTGCATGTCGCAGCGTGCAGGTATACATTTGAAGAAATGCGTGGGTGTGTTTTTGAGACGCATGCGCGCGTAGCAAACCAAGCATGTGCTGGACAAAAAAGGTGGAGGGGGGGGGCGGGGCATTGCAAAGATCAATGGTGAGAGAAAAATCAGCAGAATATCATAAACGTCATATTGAGGAAATATTGGATAACAAATATTAATTAATTTAATTAAAGCATCAACCGCATTGTCGATCTGAAATTAGGTTTATAGACAGGGGGCAAAATGGAAAATATCGACGATGTTCTAGTATTGGATTGTTTCTGTATTTCCATCGGTATAATCCTCCACCACATTTGAAGCATACTGTTTTATCCTCTTTTTGAATGTAAAATAATCCTGCTTCGGACAGAGCTTCTACAAACGGGAATTCTTTTGATTGCCAGTTTCTGAAAGAGGACAATCTAGCATTGAAAGATCCCATCTCTGGATATTGCGTCATTGTTCTGTAAAGACACAAAACAAAATAAATATTATAAGTAAGCTGTTGTAAACTGTAACGCTACAAAATTATTAATATACTATTAGGACTATATGTAACTTGTATAAAATTTCAAACAGTATTTACTGTCAATATTTTCTAGTATACGTACCGAGTATTATAAATTTAATTTACGAGTCAGCAAATAAGTTGTTATAATATTGTCGTTTTTTATCGGTACTGGGAATAAAATTTGAAATTTATGCATGGGTTTACCAGAGGCTCTATGGAATAAATACAGAAAACAGTAATGCCCACAGTACACAGACCCGTAACTTTGTATCTGATGAGTGTTGTACGTATAGAATTTAGAGTTATTTTCCAAAAATCGCAAATGGTTATGCACATGTGGAGGTTTTCCGTAACTATCAAAAAATTCCCCCCGGGAGTTACTGTCTATGTAAATTGCTACCCAGTGCTTCCCGGGGCTATCTTTGGGATCTGTATTTACAATCAACGCTGCTGGTAGTTCCACATGTACAGGTAATTCATTAGCTGCGAAAACCCCAACATGATGATTGTCAAAGACTCTATTTGATATTAACCCGTGAAGCAAATTTAAAGTCGACAGCATTGTTGGACACTAAATAGTAATATTGTGCAACTCACCTTGTTATACAATTAATCCAGATGAATATCTCTTTGATTATTAATTTCCATGAGAGCGTCGAATTCAGAGTAGATAACACAAGTCACAGTAGATTCCAAAGCCGATTTGAAGTGGACTTCCAAGCTAACAGCCCCTTGCCGTTGAAGACTGCAGTGGGATATGGCACTTGCAGCTGCGTCTGGGGTTATATCGAAAACAAGTAATGCGTATCCCTGGGGGTATTCCTCACGCGATATATTGTTTCCTTCATCCATATAGTGTATCCCTGTTCCAGAGAATAATGTGTGATATGCTGTTATGTACTTGTTGTTTTCAAAGTCTCTTGAAGTGGTTTGCCGGGAATTTGGACTCCATCAACATATAAAGTAAAGAAGTTGTAATTGAAATGTTGAAAATTGAATGGGTTTGTAGACAGTGTGCCGTTGAATGCATCGTTGGTAACAAACCCCACAACTAATCGTTTCGGAAGACGTCCAAGTATCACATTGTCAATTGTTTTTGAAACAATATCTTTTGGAATAGTTACAGCTTTAAGTTGTACTCTTGTTAGAGGGTATTTTGCTGTATGTTTTTGCAATATGCGATTGTGACTAAGTTTGATGGATGAACTGACCGATACTTTTCTCACATATAGTGTAGCATCCAGAATTTCCACTTTGCCTTCACTGTCATCTAATCCCATCAAGCAGAAAGTGTTTTTCGAAGGAATCAGTTTTATTCGCATTTCCACTCCATTGATCAAAAATTTCTCTTGATTGAAAATATCAGAATGCAAGTAACCAAACATATCAAATGTTTTACTCTGTTTTGTTAGTTGGTTACGTTTTGTAAAGCCTTTGTTGTCTTCCGAAACGTTATCAAAAGCGCCTGCTGTATCCTTGTACCACAATGCACTTTGGAGATGAGATGATTTTGCAGATATGTCATAGTTCAGTGCTTTTTCAAAATAAGACCTGTATGGGTGCATGTGAGATGGAAACGAGATGAGTTTGTTATTTAAGTAGATTTGTACTTCGCTGAACATTGCATTGAGAAAATCATTGACAGGTCCAATTGTTTTATCTGTGGGTAGCAATAACTGACCATTCGCTTTTACAATTCTGGCATCTATATTCAACATTGTGTGTGCTAAATCCATATAATCATCACCATGTCCAGGTATTACAAACTCGGTGGGGGCATTATCTGCCAGAGAACTAACAGGTTTGTATCCGATGGTGTGGTGTTCTAAGATGCTTGTCTGAGTAGGTTTTACTGAGAAAATATCCAATTCACTTTTAAAACACTCACATGATTTCTCCCTAATTAGCGCCATATCTAATCAAAAATATCTGATGTTATTTGAATTTTCTTACGGTTGCGTTTGGTTGTTTTCTTGGTGTTTGTATTGGCACTGGATCTCTTCTTTCTCTGAGCGATCCTTCCAGTTCGCTGTCCCGAAGCAGAGTGATTCCTTTTGAAATGTTTATGCCCCTGATAACCTGAACCAATCATTTCCTTGAGCTTTGTTTCAGCTTTTCTTTTAAGATTTGATCTGGCATCCGAAATTCTGGATTGTAGTGACTGTTTTAGGGGTGTTTTGTCTACAACATCACCTAACACATTTACCCCTGTTTTTGACATTTCTTTCCCTACAGCTTTCGCTCCTTTTTTGATAAGAGGCAAAGCTGACCGAAAAAGTCCTCCAAGAAAACTTCCAATGCCATGTCCTTTTTGATAGGCAGCACCGTAATATATGTTACCTACACCAGATCCAGCTTGTTGATGGTAGTATTGAAAATATGGGTCATTCATAATCAGAGCTTTTCACCACAACGTCTAAAATGAAGTTTCAAACACACTAGTCCGAAGGAGAATGGGATGTGTGCACCAGTGCTATCCCTTAAGTCAATTTCTGTTTGTTCGAAATTATGTTTCTGCACTGGGATGTAATGTGGTGAATCGAAAATTTGCACACCATCACTTCCAAAAGTATGTTCCATAGGATTAATGTTTATAATACGTAATAGAGGGGCGACAGCATCTCCCACCATATGTGATTCCGCAATATCTGTGTAAATATACATCTGGGAAGGAATTTCTCTCACAACATTTGGAGGCGAGCGTCCAATTTTTACTTCTGATAGATCATCGGTCGGTTTAAAACCTAATATCCGTGCCAGTTGAGGTGACAATCGTACATTTATGTTTCTCTGCTTGGTAGATATATCAACAGTCACATGTTTGTACGCAGGATGATTTCGGAGACTAAAATTTAATGTTTCAGAATATTTATTGATTTCTGCAACAATGCTGTTTATAGATGCGTAATAGCCTTCGGATATTCGAAGTTCGTTCCATTTGACATCATCCATAGATTTATATTGAATATAGTTGTTAAATCTTGTAATGTTTAGTATTGAATAAGGATAATGCACTTCTACCAATGCCATCTCCCATTTGTTGGTGTCCATCTCCACACGGTTCTGAAGCTTTGTGGTGTAATTAGTTAGAGTATTACTTGGGAAATATTTCATGGAACTGTTACTAGGCAAAGTAAGGTAGAAAGCGTTTGCTTTTCTCATGATGTGTTATGAAGGTTATTTGTACCACTGATGAGAATACCTACAAAAATTTATGCCTCTCTCTCTCTTTTTTTGACTCCAAAAACGATGCGCTAATCCAACTGTCAAATAATCTGGAGTATCCTTTCCAATGAACTAACAACTTTTTACTGGCTCCTTTACCTTTGGTCGCAAGGATTTTATCAATTTCATGCATATCCGGTAAGCGGACCAATTGCAACTCTTCCGTATAAAATGTTCCATCGATTTTATGTCCTTGTAGATCTTTTAATTCATACACTTGAGGATTTCTTTTCAAAATACGTTCCACCACAAATATTTCTCTTGTCCAATTTTCCATGTAACCTTTGTCAAAGCGTTTTTTGGTTTTTGTTATTCTCACTGTATCTCCTATTTTGAATGGCATCTTCAATGACAATAGTGGAGATGAATCAGATTTGAGTTTTTTGTCATACATATTGTGCCATACTTTCAAAACCTTCTCAGGAGTAACATCTGCTGGTGCCATTTTAATACTCGAGTGAATTTTATGATTATAAGCTTTCAAAAGCTTTGGGAGTACATTAACATAACAGCTGGTTCTTTGCTTAGTAAAATACTTCCACATGCGTTCCTTTAAAGTTCTGTTGAATCTTTCAACAATACTAGCTTTAATATCAGGATTCTTTGTTGTAAAATAAATTACATTTTGTTTTTTGAGATATTCCTGCACAATACTGTTGGTAAACTCACGGCCTTTGTCAGTTTGTAATTTCAAAGGTTTTCTTTTGCTTTGTTTGAAAATTTGCTGGAAAGCCTTTTTTATACATACACCAGTTTTATTTTTTACAGGGACAGCCCAAGCATGCCTGCTAAAAATATCGATAACTGTGAGTATATATCTGTACCCTTTGTTGTGATTCCGCAAACTCTGCATGTCATTCAAGTCAGCCTGCCATTGGTCATCGATATTATGCACAAAATAAAAGTTTCTCGGAAATCGACGCTTTACAGGTCTATGCAAAGTGTATGCAGTTTGCTTTGTCAACCAATGTTTGATTGTTGACAATGGTATGGATTTTTTTACAGCTTTCCATAGTGTTGAAGCTGTAGAATAGGATGCTGGATGAGATGGATTGTACCAGATATTCTCTAATATTTTTTCGCTCATGGTTTGTATCTTGACCAAACTGGAACAGTACGTTTACGTTTGTGCCCTGGAAATGATGATACAAAAGAAATTGGTTCCTTTTCTTCTTCTTCTTCTTCTGCTTCTGTTAATTCTTGTGCCTCTTCTTGGTTAGCTCCGGACAGCGGAACATGGCGTCCGGGGTTGCCAAAAACAATCTGTTGAATAAACTCCTGTCTCCGGGGGTTACCTATATATTCTTGAGGAATATTAGATAACGCCAGAGCTCTATTGAATAGTTGCCACCCAACAGGATTGCTTGTTTTTCGTGGTCGAATTATATCCGATACTAGATCGACAATATTTGAGCCTTCAATTTTATTATTGTTAATAAAAACTGCCCCATATTTATCCCAATCAATATTACTATTATGTAAAAGACGTTCATACAACAGTTCGGCTTTTCTACGATACATGCTAGGTGTAGCAGCTAGAATTTCTTCTTTCATATCAGTCAACTTCTCAGTAGATTCTGTAATCGGTAGCGACACAGGTTCTCTTTGTTTTCGAGTAATAGACAGAAATTTTTGGAGCACAATACTGTAACGATTCCATTTTTCATCATCCGAAAGACCTTTGAGATTCAAAATTACTTGCATATCCTGATCCAATTGCGATAAGGATGTAGACGGTGCAGACATAACAGGATGTCTCATGTTATCCATAAATTCTTGAGGTATTATAACCATTTTTTTGGCATGCTCCATGTTCAGATTTTTTTTTCACTTAAATAAACTTGATAACACACCTCCTATTAAAGGGGCTAATAACGCAGGTAAAAATCCTCCGTGTTGCACTAGTATCTGTTTCTTCTGCTTTGTAGAGTGTCCTTTGGCAGAGAGATTACGTATCACCTTCTTGTACCGGCTCAATCTTGTTTTCTGAGGTGTTGAAAGAGGAACATTCCCTTTTAGAACATTGTAACAACACTCACAGATTGAATTAACTAAGGAAGAATCAGCAGCTTGTAATATCGCTGTGCGAAGAGCTGGTTTAGCATCCGACAAAACTTGGAGCACTTTAGCGTGTTTCACTCTTGGAGCCATGATGACAGAATAAACGACTAGTGATTATGCTTGCTTTTTTTGTAGGAATATATACATAATTGATATCATCGTCGGGAAATATCCGCGACCGAAAACGTACTTCTTCCGGAGTGTTCTGCTTCAGATCAAACAGCAAATATCCATGGGGTTCAGCGGTGGCATTGTAATATGCATCTTTTATAAAATTTGGATTCTCCGGGTATACTTGTCTAGATAAATAATTAATTTGGGCTCTGTCTCTTGGATTTTTGAAGCATACAATATAATGACTATTTAAAGATATATCCCTATTCCCTTTTCCCTGATGGAATAGATTTTGAGTGATAAAGAAAAGACTAATATCACGATGATGACACCCTTTTGTAAATAAATCTGTGACTCTTTGATCGCATTCCCTCATCTGATCATCGATAATAATAAGATGAGGTCCAGAATTTGGCACAAATTGGTCAATATTAGGCATTCCTTCCCGAAATTGTACAAAACCAGGGAAATCATTGTATGCAGATTGCCATTCCCCGTAGCACACCAAAATATTGTTGAATTTTACATTTACCATTTGGGGTAAACACTGGAGAAAATGCTTCACAAAATATGTCTTTCCACATCCTGATGGACCAGCCAATATTGCAGAGAACGGGTGTTTCCACAAGCACTCCATTTCTCAAACTGTGAAGAATGTTTTAAATTACATATAATATAAAAGTCGAATGTTATGAATATTTTTCTAGTTGTTAGATTTTACTGATATGTTGTATCTTCAGATTACATATATATATATATTATATTGTATTGTATTATATATATATATATATACACTTTATCAATAAATAAATATGCGTGTGTGTCTGTATATATATATATATATATATACACACACACACATACAGACAATTTTCTTATAGTACAAAATTCATTTTACAACAGCACAACAAATGCCAGATAGCATTGTACGCATGCGCGTTTGTAAACCCCGCCTACATATTCCGAGCATCAGCGTTGTGTTAGATAGCTCTCCATTGTTTCAACAACGATAAACAGCTTGGTGGCCCAGATCAAATTGGTTCTGGAATCTACTGTGACGTGTACCGTCTACTTTGAAGTATAAAAAGGTGAGTTGCACAATATTACTATTTAGTGTCCAGCAATGCTGTCGACTTTAAATTTGCTTCACGGGTTAATATCAAATAGAGTCTTTGACAATCATCATGTTGGGGTTTTCGCAGCTAATGAATTACCTGTACATGTGGAACTACCAGCAGCGTTGATTGTAAATACAGATCCCAAAGATAGCCCCGGGAAGCACTGGGTAGCAATTTACATAGACAGTAACTCCCGGGGGGAATTTTTTGATAGTTACGGAAAACCTCCACATGTGCATAACCATTTGCGATTTTTGGAAAATAACTCTAAATTCTATACGTACAACACTCATCAGATACAAAGTTACGGGTCTGTGTACTGTGGGCATTACTGTTTTCTGTATTTATTCCATAGAGCCTCTGGTAAACCCATGCATAAATTTCAAATTTTATTCCCAGTACCGATAAAAAACGACAATATTATAACAACTTATTTGCTGACTCGTAAATTAAATTTATAATACTCGGTACGTATACTAGAAAATATTGACAGTAAATACTGTTTGAAATTTTATACAAGTTACATATAGTCCTAATAGTATATTAATAATTTTGTAGCGTTACAGTTTACAACAGCTTACTTATAATATTTATTTTGTTTTGTGTCTTTACAGAACAATGACGCAATATCCAGAGATGGGATCTTTCAATGCTAGATTGTCCTCTTTCAGAAACTGGCAATCAAAAGAATTCCCGTTTGTAGAAGCTCTGTCCGAAGCAGGATTATTTTACATTCAAAAAGAGGATAAAACAGTATGCTTCAAATGTGGTGGAGGATTATACCGATGGAAATACAGAAACAATCCAATACTAGAACATCGTCGATATTTTCCATTTTGCCCCCTGTCTATAAACCTAATTTCAGATCGACAATGCGGTTGATGCTTTAATTAAATTAATTAATATTTGTTATCCAATATTTCCTCAATATGACGTTTATGATATTCTGCTGATTTTTCTCTCACCATTGATCTTTGCAATGCCCCGCCCCCCCCCCCCCCCTCCACCTTTTTTGTCCAGCACATGCTTGGTTTGCTACGCGCGCATGCGTCTCAAAAACACACCCACGCATTTCTTCAAATGTATACCTGCACGCTGCGACATGCAGTATCTCGCAGTTCTTAGTCATGGAATCCTCTATTTCGATGCCGCTGAAAAAAAGATTTCAACCGTACACTAATTTCAAAGGGGTTCTTCAGAAAGAGAGCGATCAGCATTTACCTGAAGAACAAAAACAAGTAACTAGTCTTATACGCCAGTCGATATTATTTGATCACGTCTACTATTTGAATGCTTCGAAAACAAAAGTTATCTCAATCGGACTTTCCTCTCATCTGGATTTCCAACCTGTGGTCAGGCTACACAGAAGCGGGGCGGCCGGTGTTGAACTACAGTTGCAGGAATGGCACGCTCTTCAGGAATTGTTTCCAGTAATCGACAATTACATCGCTATTCCAGGTGAGCAGCCTCATGTTTCCTACCCACTAAGTGAGCAACATGAATTGCTGATAACCACACTGTACAATCGCCGTCAGATCATTATAAGGAAGAAACCAGCTTACGGTTCCCTGGAGATAGTGTTCATCGCAGAAAGTTCGTGGCGGAACTTTATGAAGATATTTGTGTGCATCGAGCATGCGAAAGTTATGTGTGAAACAGTGTCGCCGTATCTGAAATCATATTTTGGAAACTGTGTGGAATCTTGCATTCTCGACCTTCGCGAACAATGTTTCGGTTGCACAGATATTTCCCCTGTCCATGCATGCAATAAGGAGAAGTTTGTGCTTTCCCATCTACATGGATGTACAAAACCTGAGCCTTTGTCTATACAAAACATCGACGGAAAAAGACTTTCCAAAGAAGTGTTTGTTTTTTGCGAGAACATGCTTGTGGAAAAAATAGTGAAACATTTTAATTCAGTGGTTGCAGCAGAAAATGGATATGATAGTGACACAATTCCTTATGTGGGTGAGTGAACAAACTTGAAGAATAAAAACTTGTTAAATAACATGCTGATAAACTGGTGACACAATATAAACATTTTACATATGTATGTGTGTGTGTGTGTGTGTGTGCGGCTCTTTGGAATTTTGTAAATATTGGTAATAAACAGGGATAAAATATATGTCTTGGCTTTTTTTCACTTATCACCCTTTTAAATATCCTCATGGTTTATATTTTTACTGGTAACAATCGTTAATAACAACATTAATAATTAACTATATAATGAAAAAGTGTGTATTGTGGACTTGTCGAAGATAAAGCATGAGAGCTTTTCTTCACACTGGTAAAACTCGGTGTTAATAACAACATTAATAATTAACTATATAATGAAAAAGTGTGTATTGTGAATTTGTCGGAGATAAAGCATGAGAGCTTTTCTTCACACTGGTAAGAATCTGTGTTAATAACAACATTAATAATTAACTATACAATAAAAAAAAATGTGTATTGTGGACTTGTCGGAGATAAAGCATGAGAGCTTTTCTGCACAGCGCTGGACACGCAAAGGCAAGTATCTTTATTTTCATTCTATTTCTAACAATGATTCGCTATTTTTTCTTGTCACTATAAAAAACTAATTCAATTTTTCTTTTATCACATCTGTCGCCATTTTGCTTGTTTTTGTTTAATTCCTCTTTATGCATTGAGGTTAATCGAAATATAACTTTAGACTTTTACATGGAATTGAAACATAGAATCTTGCCTCCTTTGATTGAATCGAACCTGTGACTCCTCTTTGATCACAAAACAATAGTGACGGCCATCTTGCTTATTTTACCTACTCTTTATGCATTTAAGCTAATCGGTACTGGGGGCCCCACACGGCAAAACAACAGATTCTAATTTATCTTTATACATTAGCGGTAAAGTCTTTGCGTTGTAATCAAAAGGCATTTTGTTTTGATTTTTAATATCTGTTCCTGCCTAAATACTAATGGGGACTCAACACACTTCTTTTTTTTTTTAAAAAAAAAACATCATTATCAGTCAATTTAACATTGTGAATCGAACCCGGGACCTTTTCATTACAGCATAAACATCCTATTTCCAATTAGTTCATTTTCTCTTTGTGCACAAAAAGCTAATCGGAACTTTTAAACAAATACAATTGAATATCCAATTTTCACCAACATTGGGAATCGAACCCTCAACCACTTGATTAAAACATCTCGCGGAATAAAAAAAACAACCCCCGCGCCGCGCAGCGCCGCCCCGCGCCGCGCCCCGGTCGCCGCCGCCGCTAAACACAAAACGCGGCCGCCATATTGATTTTATTCAAATACTATTTATGCACAGATGGACTAATCGGGACCTATAATGGCGGGACAAAACAATTGGCCTCATTTAACTACCTAGAAAATCGAACCCGCGACCTCTTCATTACCAGGCGACAACATTAACCACTACCCCAAAGCCGCCATATTGATTTTATTCAAACACTATTTATGCACAGATGGACTAATCGGAACCTATAATGGCGGGATTAAACAATTGACCTAATTTAACTACCTAGAGAATCGAACCCGCGACCTCTTCATTGCCATATGACAACATTAACCACTAACCCAGCTCGATTTTCGAACTCAACCATTTTGTTGCCTTTATTTACACACAGGCTAATCGAGACCATTCAATATTGACATCGTCACCTTGTAATCAAAAGGGTCCCAGGTTCGATACTCGGTGGAGGCACATAGTGGTCCGAATCACCACTTTTCAACTGTAGATCCACTCCTGATTAGTTTTGCCGTGCATAAAACGGACTTAAAAAACTAACTCAATCTATCAATCAATCAATATTGACTCTACCAGGAATCGAACCCTCGACGCCTCTTGTTTTACAGAGCAATAACCTTAGCCGCTAAACTTTCGGGGTACAACACCTTCGGCGCCATCTTTAAATCATTTCTTCATGTCTTTGAATCATACGCAATGGTTGCGCGCGCATTTCCTCCAAAGACACACACACACACACGTGTTAGGTTAGCATACATCAAGAAACAACGTGACAAATCCATTGACCCCCTCCCCCCACCGCTTCCGATGTCTTCAACGTGATCAGACACGTTCTGCTGACTCAACAATAAAACCACTCGTGGCCCGCTACGACCGGATGTAACATAACACCAGCCCCATCAAATTTTTGCTGACGCGTAGGAATATAATGCTGCCATTACTACTATCCTCTCTAATATTCGAAATGTAAAGTATTTTTATAATTATTAATTGAATTTTAATTTGAAATTATATTACGTCCTACTGTAATTTGTTTTTATAAGTCTTTATTTTCTTTGTATTAGCACTCGGGCCTCTCCAACCATTATTGATACATTGACTTCCTTTGTTTATTTAATGCTGCTTTTCTCCCACATGCAACTAATCGTGACGAGATGACTTAAAGGACAAACACAATGAGACTTAAAGGACAATCACAAACACAAATGAACCCTACACAAAATAATCTACTACAAAAAATTTTATTGGCTGAGATTTCTGGCACCAGAAGCTCATTAGCCTAGTGCCTGGACTTGCAGCACTAACAAAACCTCATAGATCGCATGTTTAAAATATATGTAGTCACTAACCCACTTGTAAAATTTATGATGCCCCCCCCCCCTCCCAATTGTGTGCAACAAGTCAACAAGTGTGACTCATCGGCATGGTAGCTCGGCATAGACTCTTTCTAAGAAAGTTAGGAAGGTACATGGAAGGGGACATGCAGGAAAACATGCTTTGTTCAAAACAGCAAGTTCTGGCAATTGAGCTTGTAAAAATTACAATGGGTTAGTAGTCTAGTGTTAATAAGGAACTGTGCCTTTAGAATTTACTTTACAAAACCAAGACATAAGAATTGTATGATAAGAATAATAAAATGGCAGAATATTACACTAAATTACAGACTACTTATCAGATTGGTAAAATTAACGCTAGTATTACTGATAGACTGATGCCAATAATGTGACAATTAAGCAGTCCCATCTCTAATAATATTATCCAGAGGTCCCTAGTTCGAATCCTGACCTGGGCATGGGTGAATGTCTCTTCGTCAATTTTGTCATAACATTGCTCGTCTTTATTGTCGTGATTAGCCAAAAGTGGCAGAAATGCAATGCTAAATAACAAAAAAAAGTGAGGGTGGTATGACTACAATGGGAAATGTAGTCTATTGTAAAGTAAATTTAAAATATTGTTGTAATGTACGTATATTGAGTACTCTGGGGAAAAAATGAAGATTCTGGAAAACTCGGGGAAAATACATTTCAGATCACGTGGGAACCCTGTTCTGAGGTTCAAGGGGTTAGAGGTTTCGCCAAGATTACCACAGATTTGGCAGATGAGGTTGGAGGATAATGGGGGAGGTGATGAATATGGAGTAGGTCTTACACCTGGGTTTGTTGCACCTGTGGGATGTGAGAGTGTGGCGTGGGGGTTGGTGTATTATGGACCAAAATATTCTTGAGGTTGGGAGAGGCAATGGAAGACTACCCTAGGTTTGTCTTGATATGCGAGGTGTGGCTAGAAAAAAAGCGGACTGTTGCTGCAAAATCTTTTATTGGTTATTTTGTACAACACGAACATTATCCCCTTCAAAGTACTCCCCTGCAGTATCGATATACCGCTCCATACGAATCTTCCATTGCTGGAAGCAGTTCTGGAACTCATTTTCTGAAACCATGTTCATGACCTCTGTCTCTTTTTTTTTTTCACAGATTCTACGGTCGTAAATCTGGTTCCTTTCAGTGCTGATTTGACCTTTGGGAATAAAAAATAGTCACACGAAGCAACTTCCCGCAAATAGGATGGATGTTCTAACACTGGGATTCCATACTTGGCCAAAAAAGCCTTTACTGACAATGCCGTGTGGACAGGAGCATTGTCCTGATGAAGAATCCATGACTTGCTTTTCCACAAATCAGGTCTTCATCTTCCTACTCTCTCACGAAGGCTCGTCAGCACTGTAATGAAATAATGTTTGTTGACAGTTTAAACTTTGGGTACCCAATTCGAATCAATTCACCGACAATTGCAAGGTTTGATTCAATTTTTGACGTGCAAGGCCGTCCAGGATGCGAGTCATCCGCGATCACTTCTCGTCCCTCTTTAAACCTTTGAAACCACTCAAACAATTGAGTGCGTGATAAACACTCATCTCCGTACACTTCCTTCAACAAAACATAAGTTTCTGTGGCAGATTTTCTGAGTTTCATAAGAAACTTCACATTGATACACTGTTCCACTTTCACACTTAACATTTTTCCGACGGAGCACAGATGTACGGTTCACCAGCTACAGCGGAACTTGAGTGCCGTGCATGCAGGGCAATCACATAGTCGATAGGCAGGATGTCACGGTATACACTCATGCACCGCTTGACCTTGACGCGCTTGCCCTTTGTCAACAGCAACATCAATCCGTTTTTTTTTCTAGCCACACCTCGTATATCCCTGATGTGAGGATCACTGTGAAGGATGGAAAGGAGGGTGTGGAAGGTATGTTTGATTTTCATAAGGTGAGGGTGGTATTGGGTGATAGGAGCAGGAGATTTGATTTTGGATTGTTTGGTGCTGGTGTGGGAGGTGCTTCTGGTGATCAATTTGATAATTAGGGTGGATGGGTAGCCATGGTTGATTAGGGCTTGGTGCAGGCATAGGTTGTAGTTTTGGCAGGATGACTTGAGGTGTTGGCCTATGAGAGCAAGGGAGAATGAGGTACCAAAAAATATTTCACTACTGGGGGAGAACATGCACTCTGGGGTGAGGATACTACATTCATTTCTGAACCTAAAATGCCCCAGACCACAACTTTTTAAGCCCTCGTTTGTATGACATCATCAAAATGGTGGTCATGATGAACATTCTATTCCTGAACCCTACTTCATTACAGTTATTTATCATTCATGGCATCTTATTTTCATCCAATTTGCAGTTTATAACTGTCTTATGATGATAATAAATTAAAATACTCACTTCATCATTTAATATTAAATATGGAGGCCAGTATGGCTGCAAGAAGTCTAAAAATAATCCTTTCACCAATGTGATCATGGTTGGGATCAAACCCTATGTTTTCTAGGTCCCAGAACTCAACAGTGGCACCAAAAATAGTGTCAGATTAAACCCATGAAATAATAATAGTTCAGTTTTTGATATTCTGTACAGGGTGGTTCAAAAGTCTGACACATTAGGACAACTGCATTATTAGTGCAGATGACAAAATCTGGAAAAAGGGGAAAGTTGTTGGAAATATGTGTGTGAATTTTCAATGTAGCATGCACAAGACAAACCCAGGGTCTTCTTCCGTCGTCCCCCCAACCTCAAGAACATCTTTGTCTGAAACTCGCCATTCCCCATCCCACAGGTGCAACAATCCCAGGCACCTGCCACTCCTCCAACCTCATACACACCCTCATCTGCCAAATCTGTGGTAATCTTGGTGAAATCTCAACCCATTTGAACCTCAGAATCAATAACCACCATTCCTCAACCCAAGACTCTGACCTCAGTGTCACCACCCACACCAACAGCCACACCACCACCTTTAACAAGTGTTTTTGTGTGTATCTATGCACAGACATGTCTTCCCTCAGGCAATGGAAAAGAACCTACATATTGGGCATGCATGCCACTATACCCCTCAGACTTAACGTAACCAACCAATAATTGTTTTTCCCTTTTTTCCTGAACTTCAGTCACCCACTACCAACCATGCAGTAAACACTGGTAAATGCAGGGGCAATTCCTCCATGTAGGAAGTGAGGAACTTCCTACAGTTCATTTATACTTATTTCCAGTTCTGTACTTTTTAAGAGTTTAATGCACATTATAAAATTATGAGTACAATGTAGGTTTGCTACTCAACTGTCAAGAGTCAATCTGCTATCACTTGCTCGGTCCAGATCTGCTGCCGAAAGACAACGCCGTCTGTTTTTGCCTGCCTCTGAGGAAGGTTTCTCGTCATTCTACAGCCAGATGGATGAGGGGCAGTGGAAGGAAGGGAGGGGCATTGCCCAGTTTTACGAGACCGCAAGGAAGCTTCAGTGGTATCCTCAATCAGTGATGCCAACCCTAGCATATTAGTTCTAAACCTAGCAAAATTTGAACTTCGTTGGCACCTAGCACTCTCTGTTTGGCATAATGGGAAAATCCAGCATCATCTCAAAAACAGGTGTCCCTGGGAAACAGAGAAATTGAATTCTAATGAAGATGATTTGAGGAAAATCATACATTAAAAAAAAATCTCTAGATCTTCATTGTACTTATCCAGCGGACTTGTTTCAAACTAGATTAAGTATTCCGATTAAGGGACAAGCTTTAACAGGTCCTGGTCCATCCTCTTGTTTTCATCTTTTCGTTATCCTCCCCAATTTAACAAGTGAGGAACATTTTATAAAAGGAAATCGGTAGATAGTTAGGGGACAGAAATAAAACAAACAAATGCCATTACCAGTCGTTGAATATTCTACAACTTTTTTCAAGCACTTTACTGAACCCATTTTATTGAATGGTCGAAATTCTTAATGTTGCTTAACTTAAAACTACTACAGTCATCAGAAAATGATAATAATAATAATAATGGGCCCTAGCATAATTTTATTGCATATAGCATATATTAAGAGATGAAACAGCACTTTTCTCTTATCAGGAGGTTGGTATTGGCAAAGCTGTCCTCAATCCACACACGACAGGTAGGGAGAGCCTGCAGCTAACATTATAAATGCAATGGCTAGTACAAGGTACAAGCGATACGTGTGACTGTGTAATTGAATGCACTTTCGAAAACTTCCCTTTGTCTGTTTACCATAACTTCCTACACCCAAAAAATCCACGAGTTGCCACTGGGTAAGTGTACCCTTTCATCAACACCTGTGATCTATCACTTTGCTCTGGCTACACTGCTATACCGATGCCATCTTCAGTATTCTGTGCTTCTACTCTACAGTGAACATGCAGTAAAGCCACGAAATATCAATGTTTATCTTTCGTATTTGATAAGTGTTTACTGTTCCCTACTTAACTTATCTTTGTTTATCCACCCTTCCTCCTCTTTTCCTCATTCTTTTCCTGTGATATATACACACACACCCAAACACAAGGTTTTAGTTTTTTATGTGTGAGTTAGTGAGCAGTACTGGAAAAAGCAGTTGCAGTGGAAGGGCCAATTGAAACACACACTGTCATTTTCATTCAAATCTATAACATGAGTGTGTAGCTCCAGTCTTTTTCTTTCAGTTGTCAGTTTCGCTGTTGCTTTCCATTTTTACTGAATGATGATTTGTCTTTCCTCATTTTCTTGGATGTTCATGTAACATTACACTAGAAAATACAAGGCCAAAGCATACTTTCATGTGGTTTTGGTTCTTATCATTTTTATCTTTCCTGTGTCCACACATGGTTGTACAAATTACTGGTCTTTCTTGGAGTATTTCCTGTTTACTCAACATGAAATTATTTGATAACAGCAATTTTAAGGGAAATAGTTGGGATTTAATCAATGCATATTGATCTGCACCACTACGTATTGTGTTCTACTCTTTCCATAACAATTTACTTTTAATCTTTATTTGTAAAAAAGAGTGTTGCATACAAAATTTAGTGTACACTCAAAGTCAAAATTACTTAATTTAAATAGATTTTCAAGGAGAATAGTACTGAAATAATAAAAACAAAATAACATGAATTTAGAGAAAAGTTACATAAAAATAAGTATCCTTTTTAATGCATTTCTTATGTTATTTTCCTCCTACAACAATTTGTGCACTAAATCTGAGTTTTTGTCTTTTTTTCAGTTCACATACAATCAGTGGAATTGCTCGACATCGAAGAACACACACTGGTTTGAAACCATACAAGTGCCAAGATTGTGGACAGCTTTATGCAGATAAGAAGCGATTACGTGACCATTTGCTAAAGCATGCAAATGAGAAGCCTTACATTTGTGAAATTTGTGGATATGCTTGTAGGAGAAAAGACAATCTGCAAATTCACATGCGGAAAAATCATCAATCAACTTCAGCCAACATTGTATTAGATGCAGATATAGCATTACTTGGGGATATTGCAAAATTTGATGGCAAAGTAGATTTTCCAACACAAATACCCACAGAATCTATTGGTTATAACTCCCATATTACACCACCAGGTCCACAAACATTGCAGCTTGCATCTTCATTCAGTGGTGTGGATGAACCAAGAATATTAACACAGGAAGGCACAATTGATGCTGGCACTATGACAATCACACCAATGGGGACTTTTGAACCATCCAGCAATGATACTGCAACTATCAATGCTGCCTTCAATACTCCATCATTAATTTATATGAACAATGGGACAATGCAGGTTGGTTACTACATGGCCCAAACTGTGTTGCATCAGGCTGTAACTCAAGTTATTGCAGAAGGTGTTATCTCTGAAACACAAACAGGAGAACAACAATCAGGGCAACAAGAATTAATTTTGTTAAGAACATCAAGTCCTGTTGTTACAGAAACACTTCAAACTTCTCAGTCCCTTCCAGAACAGACCATCTTACAGCCACGACTCTCAACAGAACTAATAGGTATATGACTTATATGCAAGGTTTTCTTAAAATTTTTACAAAGTATTTTTTAGTTATGTTTTAAGTACACTCTTTTGCACAGATAAGCTAATTATAACTGGACCTACAGTTTAAAGTGGGATCTGAACCACTATATGCCTCCACTGGATATTGAACCCAGGGCCCCTTGGTTACAAGGCACTGACATTACCACTACACCATTGGGGAGGCACAAGAAGGCATTTTTGATTTTTTTTTTTTTTAACATATTATTTATGTGAATGAACAGATAAAATCTTTTTCTCACAAAAATATTTCATTGAACCTACATATAGTCCAGGGGCATTTATCAATATTCCATAGTCCGTGGGTTTTTGAATGAAGGAAGGAAATTAACAAAATTACTACTGGTGATGATATGTTGCTAGTGTAGTACACAATCATGTAGTATCAAGTGTTTTGTCTGTAATCGTGGCATATGGCTTGTGTGGGATAAATCCAAGATGGCTGCTGCTTCGCACACTAAAAGAAACTTTTAAATTTAAAGTAACTCCATTAAAAGTGTTTCTTGAGAATTTGGTGTAGAAACATTTTTTGTTCAGAATTGAAAAAGGAACAAAAAAGATTCTTACAGTTTTATTAATATCTCGCACTGTTATGGAGATATTTCCAGTGAAACTATTTCATTCCCTTTTTGCAAGTATTCTAAGCAATAATTTACTCTTTACTTGTCATTCTGGCAAATAAAGGGAAGGAATGACTACTGGTGAGACGTTGCTAGTTATTGCGTATGTAGAGCATGGTCTATAAGACATCATAAATCCAAGATGTGTGCCACTTCTGGCATTAATAAAGAAAATCGATTATAACTTCTATAGGAGTGGTTTTGTCCATTTGTAAGTTCTTTGATGTATTGCACGAAGGGAAGTTGTTGGTATGAGGAATTCCTTCATTTCCAGGTATTTTGCTGAAAAATGCATCAGAGAATATATATGATGTCAGAAATCCAAGATGTTAGCCATGCAGATCTGTTTTTCCAGAGACATTTCTGTTAATAATTAAAAAGTTAAAAAATTACACAGTTCTGTGCTCGGCAAATTCATGCTACAGAATATTTCCTCTTTTTGCAACAACAGGGAATCATCTGTAACACAGTCTCTAAAGGACAAGGTAGTCTGGACATGGCTGGAACAATCTTCATGTCATCCTCATTTTCTTCTTCCCATCCACAGTCTATTGGGCTGGGTAGTTTTGATGTGCCTTGTCTGCAATTTTTTTTACTCCAGCACTTCGAAATAAACATTTCTGATGTAAGGTGTAAGTTGCGCTCTGGTAGGATCCTTGAATGTCCATTTTTGTGTACAGTCTTCATCATAATTTGCCCATATTCATCTCTTGAACTTGAAAACAAAGCAATGAAAATATTAAGGGACATTAAAAAAATAACTAAAAGAAAAAGAAATAAGCTCTAGCAAGAATCTAGATTTCTTCCAAACTGGCCAGACTATCAGTATAGCAAAAGTATGGTGGGAATCAAAGAGAACTGTTCAGACAGACACTACTAGTTCTTAAGCTCAAAATCGCAGGCAACAGAACAAAGTACACAGGCATGCACCATTCCATTCAAGGGCAGTTTTTAGTAAATACATTGACAATGGCTGTTGTGCAATGACTGAAAAGAGTCTGAATTCATTCCAAACAATTTGCAGATGGCCGCATATAACATGGTGGCTGGTTGTAGACAAAGCAAGGGTAAGAGCTGGGGACCTGAAGAACCAACCAACAACATGCACAAAATCATGTGTGCAAGTTTAATAATAAAAGTAAACCGCAAAGGATACTCGTAAGAAAACAATGTAAAATTGTCCCAACACCACAACACTTTCAACAAGATGGTTTCTATACACTAGTACCTTAAATTTACCTTTTACTATCATTTGGAATTATCAAAATACCTTGCATCGATTCTCTTACAATCTATTTATTATATCAATTTAGATTTATATTCCAGAGAAAATCAGAATGCAACAAGTCAAGTTTAAATTTCAAAATACATATAACCACATTCTTATTTGTGCAAACTTATAAAAAACACAATTGCAGTAACTTGATATATAATCATGCACATATTGTTTGTAATGTGCATTCGTAAATTGTGCATTTTATCTACTAGTTTACATTTCATAACTCAATTTACACATAATAGAATTGTTTCTTAACACAGTACTGTAATTTTGTCACTTCGTTACAGAATGCACGAATGTTACTACTAAGACTAACTTTCAAATAGATGCTCTTTTCAAGGTATTTAAATTTAATGGTAAATAGCATGGTTAAAGGTGAAAGGATTTCTTATTTCTCACTGTATATTCTCGTACTCATTCATTTAAAGAACTTTGAAAAATATCTTTTATGCACAAATGCACCTAATAAAAGTTCAGTTTAGCAGGACACACACATTTTTTTCCCATTTAATCACTAAGAATTTATGTCAGTTTCAATTTGACAAAGTTATTTTGTGTTCAACAAATCTTTGGATATGATATCATTGAGCTTTTGACATTAATTTACAAAACTGGCTGGAAGGAAACAGCCCTCAGGCAGTGTGTTGCTTCATGTGATTCTTCACCATGTGGACAGTTGCAGTCAATGTTGCCTACTTATGTAGCCTAAATCATGAAGTGCTCCTTTAAGGAGAATACATTTATTTAGCCATTTTAGTGCCAGGAAATGCACACCACATTTACAGAAACTAGTATTAATGTATTCCATAGGGACAAGAATAGCAGCTTCATGTTTAATTTCATTTTTCCCTGGATGGAGGAAAATGTTCATGACATTCGAATAAGTCAAGCGAGGCAAAATAAAAAGGTTGTTCATACAAGGCAACATAAAAATATTATTTTAGAAAACTTGAGATACATTCGAGATTTTTGTATTTTTCTAACATCGCTTTTCTATGTCTTTAGGCTGATCGCGACTTGAGGTTGAAAGGTGATGTGATAAAATTGATGAAAGGAGAGTCAAAAGATAGCACTGATGCCCAAGCCAGGACTCAAACCTGGGATTGTAGTTGACAAGATCGTGATCTTGGCCTTTGAGGCAACGCAGAGAAGAATAAATCTCACAAAATGGGATTTTGAGAATGTGTGTATGACACACATATGGAGGAAGACACTATGGAAAACCTATTTTGAGGTGTGTGCATGGAAAAGTAGCACCATTTGTTAATCTCATGACCGCTGTGGCTTACGGAGCTTCAAGTTTGCTTTCTATGTAGTGGAAACCTACTGTAGTTGGCAACACTACAGTTTCAAAGCAAAGCAACTATGTCACATTAGAGAGAGGGGCATGCATTTGATTGATAGAACCCACTGTGACTTGCCAGTTAACTCAGAAGCATGGGTACCTCACAGGTCTAGAATACCAGGCAGGTGGTAAGGAAACTTGCTCAAGCAAGTTTGTTGTGCAAGTTGAATGATATTTTATGAGTGATTTCTTGCAACTGGTCTGTTTCACGTGTAGTGCAGGACTCTGGTCACAGCTTTATATTTTGTTATGGTTTCTGTGGCAAGAGGAAAATAATTATTGTGGGTGTCTGAAATTTTGCTGTGTAATTTGATGTTGAATAAGCCTTCTAGCATCAGCCTTTTGAATTCTGGGTGGACAAAATTTGGAGGGAAGCATGACAAAAGACCCCTCTTTGAGGATATGCAATGCCCATCCCCCTGTTTTGGAATGTAAAAAACTGAAATAATGCAACATTTTCAAAAGTCTTAATTTTGAGGAAATATTGATAATCGGGCCTTTGCCCCTGGACTCCTAAGTTGCCACACATTGTTAAAGTGTTATTTTGTTCTCACTATTACATGTAAAATTGAAATATGTCAGCAAAAACAGGTGGTTGAGTAGATCTATTCCATGATACTCTGAGGGAAACAAAGGACTTTTTCAAACTCCGCTTGTTAATAATAGTAACAATGGGTATATTGTTTTGTAATTCAAATATGTCATACCTTCATATGTATACAAATTAACAAAAAAGACAACTGAAATATCATGTGTAGTTTTGAAGAAATGGCACATTAATTGTTAACCACATGGTGCTGGGAAAACCTTTTTCCATCTGGCCGCTAAAGGTTAAACTGTGTCAATACAAATTTGGTATCTTTGCTTTCTTTTTTAAATATGTCATTTATGTGGAGAGAAACCCAAAATATTTCAGTGAATTAGTATATTTGCATTGTATAAATAAAAAAATATAAAACCTATTCTTTTTTAAACATATCATTTATTTGGAGAAAGAGAGAAAAATCTTTTTTCCGCATATAATAGCTATGTCAGTGAAGTTATTTATATACTTCCATTGTATCAGCACAATAAAAATTTTATACTGTTGTAATATAAGTGGTTCTTCTTTATTCTGTATATATGTATGTTGGTGTGTGTGTGTACTCACATACACAGGATTATACTGGCCCTTAAGAAAAAGGGGTATTTGCACCCCCTACCATGATATTTGCTCCCCTTATATTGAAATATTGATATGAAATTCAGTGTATCATGCTTTAGCTAAACACTGTTGGAAAATAAATAAAATAAAATCTGGGCCTACAAAGTAGCTTTTTCATTGGGTGATGTGTGGCCAGTATATTGCTGTTTTCTGGTTTTGAGACAGAAGCCCGGTACATCTTTTAAAGTATTTCCCTAATTGTCCTCATGATGGTGGCTCAACATCAAAATTTTGATAGCTCCCACCACAAATGAAGCCAAACACCACTCGCACCAAGGGTTACACAAGAACCCAAGTTTATACGCACAACTAGGCTAATAGGAATTAGACTGGTTGAAGTGGAAATGTTGAAATATGCCTCATGTACTGATGGGTGTTAGTCAGCATGTTATTTGGGATGGGCCATCTTCCACAGTGGTAGAATTTGGAAGGATAGTTGGTGATGAGATTCTAAAAAAGATGAAACTGCTTATAATTGTGAATTAGTACATGCACGTAAGTAAAAGTGCTCTTTCCAACATGTTTCCAGGAAAGATTGTGATAAATTGGATTCTTCAGCTAAAGGGGGCATACGTTTTTATGTAAGTAATTTGCAAATAAATAAGTGTGGCATTTGTGCCAGTATTGCTTCAAATGTGAGAGTACTTGTTTCACCACATGATAGGCTACTTGAAAAATTGAAATTTCTTCAAGCTGAAGATGTTTTTGTTAAAAACTGCACTATTAGCATGTGTGGTAGTGACTGCAGTTTTGGATGCTACTGGCCATTGAGGCTTTATTATTGGATGGTTATGCATAAAATCAAATCCATTCTAATATCTCTAATGTAAACACGTGTGCCAAATGCAGGTACAAATATCAACTACCAAGATTCCAGTGTGGTAAGTGTCACCAATGAATCAAAAACGGTTATCAGATGAAAGAAGCAATTTGGTGACATATTTGAACAATACGAGTTCTGATAATACTCATAATGGAAGGAATACATTGCACTCTAAATTGAAGTCCTGAACAAAATGTGATGGTATGTTACAGGCTAATAAGACACGTATTCCCACAAAGTCCTCCTCCGTGACTGTACGGTCTAAGGTGCTGTGCTTTGGACTCCCGACTGTGGGATAGCATGGGTTTGAGTCAACCCGAGTTCAGTATCTGGATTTTCAGCCTGTGTATAGGACCGGTGACAACCCACCATCGTGAGGAAATTGGGGAGCTACGAGTGAGTAATGTAACTTGGTCTAGTAAATCTATAACAGCTGTGTGTTCAAGGTGCTGACCCCACATCACCCCATTACTGATTGAAGGTCTCCACACCTCTAGGTAGGATTGTGGGAGGGAGACTGGCAGTCGGGAGATAAGCCAAGACCCTTCCAGGGCTGTCGAGCCACGGGTTATTTTTATTATTATTTATGAATACACCCATGCAGTCATTAAATGTATAAACCACGAGTTGCACTGAAATGTGGGATTAGTACCTTAACGTGATGTTATATCTAGAAAAACCAAAACTCAAACTCCATGGCACGACAACTGTTCGAGAGCTATGAGGCTTCTCATTGTATGACACGTGGTGTGTGTATGTCGTCCGTTAGCCGCTGTTTTTGCCTTTCTAGACTGGAGCCTTCTGTTTTCAAGTTTCCACGGGTTATTATGTTATTCCCACTAAGAGAGTTTACATCACACAACTTTCTCCTTGAATCACTGCAGTATTTAAAGAACTATCTACAGGACAATACAGATATTGTAGTGTGCGATTGTTATAAACTTAAGACTAAACACAATTCATATGCATCCTTTTATGTTGGTGTCAAGGCAACAGAAATTGATGGTTCCTGATCACAGATGTTTGGCCAGAAGATATTTTGTTTAAGTATTACCATGGTAAACTTAAAATGGAATATGTTAAAAAAGATAATTCATCAGTGGATGGCAAAACCCTGAAAACCGATTTTGATTTTTATATTGTCAAGTCAGGGAATGACTACTGTCCACATCAAAAATGTTGAGCCCTCTGTTTATATGCTTGTAAAATTGTACTCCACTTCAGGGGGGAAAATGTCAAATAAATGTGTACCTTATTGTGCCATTCATTCAATGTCAAATCAACACAGCCCTCAAACTTATATATTTTTATTCATTTGAAATTTGGCATACTGAAAGGGCCAATATGCAAAGTTGCATTTCAATATCTTGTAGCCCAGTAAACGAAGGATTTTTGTTGGAAATAATTGGAGGAAAGCTGAATTTTGGTCTATTGTTAGACCATCATAAGAGATGCATTTTCCCAAAAGTCCTCACCCCTCCCCCTGGAGCTTCCCCCCTACACGCCCCTGAACATTTAATATGAAGTGTTTCAGGAAACCATGCATATACCTGAAACTAGTGGACATATCCGGACATTCTTTTTTTAATTTCAGTGCCAACATTACTCTACAAATTTGGTCCACTTCATGTTTCAAATATTCCCAGTGGTTTTTGAGTAATTTTAAGACAAAATGAAAAAATGTAAATTTTTATACTTAGTTTTTTCTTTTATGCACTATTTTCATTACAAATGATAATATTGGAAAATTATCTGAACATAAGTTGTAGAGCATAAAATTTTATTTCATTTGATACCAATAATGACAAGTTTGCTACTAAACTTTGCAGTGTAGTGAGTAAAGTTTGAATGTGCGGGCGCACTTCACTCCCTATGTGCGGTCCCCTATTTACAATTAAAATTATCCGAACTTAAAAAAGAACGTCCCGATATGTCCACTAGTTTCAGAGATATGCATGATTTCCTGAAACACTTCATATTGAATGTTCAGGGGGAGGGGTGGGGACTTTTAGGAAAATACACCTCTTATGGTGTTCTAACAATACACCAAAATTCAGCTTTCCCCTAATTATTTCCGACAGCCCCGCATTTTTTTTGCCTTCGTTTCCTGGACTATTTTGTATTTCCGAAATTACAGGGGTGTAAAATGTGTGATCTTCACATTTTTTTTCCCATCTTGTTAATATTGCTATATTTCGGCAGTCATGGCACTTTAGGGGTGGGCATGGTTGGACAACCACCCACCCAAAATTTACTCTGCCCACGTGTTTGCCCACCTGATCAAATTCCATAAATATATGCACTTTAGGAAAATAAGGATGGTATAAGTGTTCACTCCATGTTTATTTTGCTCGTGCATATGTCAATACTATAATTATTGCTGTCCTTTGGCTAAACATTCATTTAGAGAGTAACTTTACAAAAATGGGATCAAATATCCTATTGAATGAAATTAATTTAAACTTTTCTTTGAACTTCCTTAACTTTGGTATTGCAAAACGAATTACCAGAGCTCTTGAAATAAAAATTGTGATGGAATGAACACTTCATTATTAGAAGCAGCCAAATAGGCTTTGTATGCTGTGGCCAGGGTGTCAGTTTGATATGAGGTGCAAAATTATGTAGGCCCAGACTACACCCTCGTGGCCTCCACTGGGGAAAAAGTGCTTTGAATAGGACCACATAAATGTAATAAATCAGATAAATGCAATGTGGTACAAATATAAAAACACAACTAAATATCTGACGTAACTTGACCAAAAAGTTACAAATGAAACTGTGTATACAATTTATATCAGCCTCAAACCTCCGCATGCATAAATACACACAAATCCTGGCCTGAGTATGATTAAGTAACTTACTAATAAACAAATAAAAAACCCTTTTGTGTTCTTCCTGCAGCTATGCACGAAATTATTTTGATGTTCTTAATTAGGTCTACATTGCATACTTTTTGTGTATGAATCTGAATAACATTATATTCAAATAACGTAATGTTATGCAAAATAACAATTTTATACTCATTCTAATTAATGAGAATCAATCACAATAATACCGAGGTGACTAAATTTTGATATAACAGTTCTGTTGATTTTGGGGGGAAACTACAGAGTTATTGAGTTGATAATGAGTTGCTAGTCATATTTATATAAATGCCATTATGTGATTTTCTTGTGATTAACTTACATAGAATTAAAAAAGGAGAGTGGAGGAAAGCTAAAGCTTCTGTCTAAGGCATTAGAGACCCCAGGCACAAGGTGTTTGAAAGGATCACAGATTAACACGTTCGCTGCCACCTAAAAAATTGCATACTTTTGTCAGGGGCCGATTAAGGTTCTTATGTAATTTTGCTTTCTTGTAGCGTAAAATGGATTGATTTATATGAAGTACATTTTAAATTTGCAATTTTCATGTAAATTTTACAATGATGCACATGCGCGTCACCGGCATATAGCATGAATGTTTGTTGCTGTGCGCCACATGATGTGCAAATGTGTCATGTTTTATTGACATAGATAATTTTTATTTTCACACAGCATGCAGTATTTTCACAATATTCCTTTTTTCTTTACTTTGCATGTTTCTCCTAAGACAAATTATTATATTACAATGTAATAGTGTTATTATTATACACATGTATTACATGCATACATACATATTTATTATATAACGCAGTATAATATATTAAAATGGCTATATTGATGCATATTTGGTTCAATACTTTGTTAGATTTTGATTTTGTGTATTTTACTTTGCTTTTCTGCCACGTTTGGCTAATCGTGAAGATGAAGATGAGTGATGATGAAAGGATGCTCACAAACAACCATGCCCATGCCGGAATTCAAACCCGGGACCCTTAGCATCGAAGCATGCTGTGCTAACCACTCTGCCACAGAGGTCTGCATTACTTTGTTAGATATTGATGTAACATGACAGAATCGCGTGTAGAAACAATGTTACATTTATAGGTTTGCTTGTGAAAGTCCAATGATAAATCTCGAAAGTTCCCATACATTTACTTCACTTGTGGTAAAGACAAAAGGTTCAATGCAAAGTCCTGGCTCTTCTGGATATTCCAAACAACAGAATTCAGTGTTTTTTCTCTATTGGTACAGAAAATAAAAATGGTAATGTTTCAGACTAGCAATGTTACCAAGAATAAAAATAAAAAAACAATTTCTTTGCTGTCAGACGATGCCTTGACAAAATGAACTATGATGCCATTCGATGCAACAATGCTAAGAGAGACGCACAAATGAGAAATCAAGCTAATGTTTATTTTAAACAATCCTTCAGCAATGTGCCATGAAAGACTTAAAAGCCTGCTGTGCAATGCCACTGAAGAGCAAGCCTTCAAAGAAGGTAATACATATGACACACATGTGCATCAAAGGCACACAGCTTCAACCCCACATGATGCATATATGCATCACCGGCAGCCAGTGCTGGATTTACAAGCCGCAAAACCCCGCAGTGCGAGGGAGCCCGGAGGCTTAGTGAATCCTAGAGCCACTTTATGCGGCTGCAAATCCAGAAAAATTCCACTCTTAATCACCCACCCCAGTTTCCCGCATGGCAGTCAGGCTAGAATTTCACGAGAAATGCAGTGGTGAAGGTTTCTTCCAACTATCTCTAATCAGAAAAAAGTTATGACTGCATGATTGTAATGGATCGTTTTTCCAGGTGTAAGAAATCATTGTCATCACCCCATTCCCATTTAAAAATTTTGAGTTGAATTTAATATGGCGGACATCTGCTTGGTACTCACCAATGTGGTTCCCCTAAGCCTAACCTGTTTTTATCATGACCAATTGTACCCAGCTTAACTCCTTACATTTTTTGTAGGGGGTGTTAAGGAACTTTTGAATCACCCTCTAGGCCCTTATATGTGACTTTGTCAACATGAGATCAAGAATTACACACACACACACACGCTATATACTTATATATGCACGTGCGCATGTGTGTAAAGGTAGGTTCGCAGAGGGGTACTTTGGTAATATTTTGCGAGAGGGGTCCAAGATGTGTAGATCCGGCAGCGAACATGTTAACGCGAAGACTTAACAAAAGACGAAAAGGAAGAAGTTATAAAATATCCAGAATACTTTTTTGTTTGTTTATTTTAAAGTCCAGTTATATGCTCAGATAGACTAATCTGGATCAGAGCTACAGTTTAAAGTGTCTTCACCGGAGATAGAACTCAGGACCCCTTAATTGCAAGGTGACAGCAGTTTGGCACCAGATAGAAAATATCCAGAAAGAATTTGCACCAGCCATGTCATTTCATCAAAGCAGATGTGTCCATTTGAGAGAGGGATACACAGTACAGTATTGCCGTGCTATTGCCTAAGGATTAAAATATTTCTACCAATTGCAGACACATTTGAGACATTTACAGGAAACAATGCTGCTGTTCTCTTGATCCAAAGGTGAAACATTGAGGATTTGAAACTACTAAATCAGATTTTGAAGTGCTATGAACTAGAGTAATTCCATTTGTAGAAATGTAAGCTGTGAATGATTGGACTGGTCTGTTTTAAGTCATATTTCTACTAGTTTTGGCTAACAGCGGCAATGTGGTTGAATGGCAATTAGATGAAAGTGATGATGGGACAAACACAGATGCAGTGCCATATGCAAGGGGGGTTATTGCATTTAACCCCCTCCCCCAATTGACCTTTTGAAATAATATGGAAAATACTGTGGAAAAAATTAAAAATGGCCAATTTATCACAATCAAAGATCTGCAACAACAATAATAATAATAATTTGAGTTGTTATTCCCATGCCCCACAGAGAAATGCACAGCATTCCAAACACAAGCGTCTTTAAGAGTAAATAAGCAAAAATGAGAATCAGGCTATAGTACAGGCTTCACACTGTGCATGTCATACATTCTCATTCTTACAAAATAGAATAAAAATCTTCACTTTTTAGTGACATTTTCATTATAATAAGAAAATGGAATGAATAATAATTTTCAGATAATGCTTATCAAAAAACAGATGCTTAAAGTTTTCCAATGAGGTATATTTGACATTTTTTCTCCATGGAGTACAATTTTACTAGCATCCAAACTGAGAGCTCAATATTTTTACATAGATTTTAATCTTTTTATGAATCAAGGAGTACAATGTCAACCTCCAATATTTATTTAAGCTTATATTGCAAGAATCTAACGAGAGGTCTTAGTACGAAATATCGAACCACAGAGTAAAATAACTTTGTTGTTAATTATGACATCTATGCATTCAGCGAAACATAGATAGAAGTCAGAGAACTTATTTTCATAACTTATTTGATGATTATGCACTGCCTTTCATGGCCGAGGTGGCTGTGGAGCAGTGTCTAGTGTGCCTGTAAGTAAGAGTGCATCTGCCGGCAAACTGGATGCAGTATATGCATAATTGAAACCATTAGCTATGTAATGAAATAACTTCATACAATTACATTGACAGTTACAATTAAGAGAAGCACGTACAGACGGGATCAAATGAAATGTACTTCCCTTTTCCTACCAACTCAGAAGCGAGTTGGAAACTCTTCATTGCTCCTGTATAGATTAGAAAGTGGGGGAGGGCAGTAGCAGACAAGGCCAGCACGCAAACTTCTTTCCAGCAAGCTTTATGTTGGAGCCTTGGCAGTTTGTGGAAGGTTTTGTGTTCCTATCACCCCGCCCTTCTCTCCCTGTCTCTCATTCTCCTTGTGTTTCTGTGTGTATGTGTGTGTGTGTGCGTGCGCCGACACCTGTTTCATTTTAAGTTTGACATATTTCATTGCATTGACTAATTGCTGTTGTGAACCAGGTTATCAATGGAGACATAATGAAGGATCAAAAATACAAAAATTCATGGCATGAGTAGTTAGTAGTAGTAAAGGTAAGGTAAAGTTCGTCGTCCGTATAGAACCGTGCCATGAAGGCACATTTAGGGGATGTGGCAGTAGGGCACAGCATATTCTCGAGTTCGGCCATTTTGGAGGTTAATGATCAGCATCACGCTCCAGCCATTTTTACTCCCCAGGGATGTAGTAGAAACGAGAAAATAAAAATGTTTTACATTTCGCGTATGTGACAGTATTTTTTGGATATTGTCTTGGAAGTGTCTGTTAACATCCTAATTTTGTTTAAGGATAAAACTGGCTGAAGGCCGCGAGTGTTCCTGAGAAGTAATGAGCATATCACATAATGCGCAATAGTTTGGCTCGCGTTTTTCGAAAATAATAATAATAATAATAATAAAAACAAAATATACAAATAAATTCTACGAATGCTTACGTCATTGTGACCATGGAGTGCATTTTGCACACTAACGAGGATCTGGCGTCTAGATATAAGGTCAGTATAATGGTGTGTGGGGGGTTTGGACTGTGTCCTATCCATCTACCTTTGTAGTTGTCCTTTCACAACTTTCATCTTAACACACCTTTCATTATCCAAAAGTGGAAGAAAAGCGAAAACAAAACCGGTTATTGTGTCCCTGCATTTTTCAATTTATCACCATGACCGAAAATTAATGTTTCACTGATGTAATGCATCACTATAATCATGTGAATTATTTTTCGTCGTCATCGTGTGCTTAATCATTCCTGAAATCATAGACTCTAACGCTGTTGTCCTTAGTGTAATTGATCTTATTGTGTGGAAGTTTTGATGTAGGCAAAAGAATGGTGAGGAATACCTCTCAATTGATTGTTCGAAATTTAAAATATAATAACTCCGAGGTGACGCATATTAACTGTTCTTAGTTCGATGTCAAAGAACGATTTTTCCTATACATTAAAAAGGATTCCGGCCTCCGTGGTAGAGTGGTTAGCACAGTTTGCTTAATGACCGGCCTTGGCATTGTGTTCATTCGGTGTCTCATTGTGAGTGTTGCTTCATTAATTTCATCATTTCGTCCACCATCCTCATCGTCGCGTTTAGAAAAAGTGGCACCCGAAGCGAATTAAAATAAAGCAAATCAATCAATCAATAGAACATGGGGTCTCCGGTTTCATAGAGCAGTATACAAAGCACTCGGTCATGGAGGCCCTCAAAATTGAAATAATAATTGCAACAGAAAACCTGATATTAGAGTATTTTAAGAGTTAAGCATATTAAAAATTCACGTCAACCAACAACAATTTCACCTGTATTGTGTGATATATGGTTCTGCCCTAACAATTGATTGATTGATTTGCTTTTATTTTACTTCGCTTTTTGTGCCACTTTTGGCTAATTTGCGAAGATGGGGAAGAGTGATGATATAATGAAATTGATGAATGGACACTCAGAAACATCCATGCCCAGGCCGGGATTCAAACCCGGGACACCTGGTCTTGTGTATGGGACCGGTGGCCATCCACCGTCGTGAGGAAATTGGGGAGCTACAAATGAGTAGCTTGACGCGGTCACGGAAACCTACAACGACTGAAGTCTTGTCTTGCTGACCACACGTCACCCCATAATTCCCACCTCGGCAGGTGGAAGTGAGGCTGGCAGTCGGTAGGTAGGACCTGGCGCTCACAGACTGTTGCGCCACGGGTTATTATTATTATTATCATCTTCAAATAAAGCTTCATCGTTATATATTACCGTATTTCATCGCATAAGCGTCGCACCCTGTTTTTCAATCCAAAGAGAGAGAGAGAGAGAGAGAGAGAGGCAGTTGGGGGGAGGGGGGTAGGAACACAAAATTCTTCCACAAACTGCCAAGACTCCAACAGAAAGATTGCTGGAAGGAAGTTTGCATGCTGGTCTTGTCTGCTACTGCCCTCCCCCACTTTCTTATCTATACAGGAGCAATGAAGAGTTTCCAACTTGCTTCTGAGTTGGTAGGAAAAGGGAAGTACGTTTCATTTGATTCCGTCTGTACCTTGTTACAAGAGGTGGAAATGTTGTCCTCCTGCATCCAAACATTTACGACATCTTTTTAGGAAATTTTCACTAACACATATCAGTTGCTCTTCCAAAATTACTTGAATTTCTATCGTGATATTTTCTTTTAGTTGTTGTAATGTATGGCTTCAGGTTTAACAGCTTGGTAGCTCACCATGAAGACGTCATGGTCATGTCTGTTTCTTGTGCAAGGTGCCATTGGGTTTTTTGAGGGGTATGTTCCAATTGTGCTCCAACGTAGTCTAGTTTCTCCTCAGTAAGCACATGCCATTTTACCCTTAGCTTCTTATCAAGAACAGACCCTGTTTCCCTAAATTTGTTCACAAGTATCCGAACACTATCTGTGTCAAACAGGAACACCTGCAAATTCTACTGCAAAATGCATTCTAACTTCCCTACAAAAATTCGTAATGACAGAAGAGTCGTATACATAAAAATTCATTGTTTTAAATTGTATGGATAGCATGGCATTATTAGACTACAGAAAAGCACCAGTAATACATAAACTAAAACAAAACAATCTAAAACACTTGTTAACACCTTAACACTTCACAAACACATGCCAACTGGACACCAGCTATCTGGGTACTGAAGCACTGACGCGTCAAGTGCCAAGGTCAGCATACAATTGTAGGTCTAAATGCCGACAGGTGCATTCTTACTTCCCAGCATGCTAACTTCCACTCCACAGCCACCTTGGCTGTGAAAGGCACTGCTCTTCAGAAAAGTCAGGTTAAAAAGTAAAAGTTGATGGTTGCACACTTCTTATTAACTTTGAGTTAACTTTTTACTAACTGTGACAATATAGGCTAATTATTGGATTTGACAGTTCTTTAGTTATTAGCCTTCAAATCATGTCATTCATTCCCCCCAAATCATGTTACAATCTCCATTAAGTATTTAATTATGACAGCGTGTCTACTGAAATTAACTTTTTTTTTTAGCTTAACACTATACTTGATCTGCCCATCCCCCAATGCCATAAATGTATTACCCCTCAAAATAGTTTGGATGAATATGTAATAACTTATATTTATTTGAATACAATAACTTGTTAAACTGTCAACATTTTTTAATTGCTCGAAGTTTTTAAATAACGGAAAGCTAACACATTGCTTATGTTCATCTCAAATGTCATAAAGTAAATTATATAAATATGCATTTAAACAGCATACATGGGGGGAGAATAAGATTTTAAAAATCCACAATTTAAGTATTGAACACAAATTGTTACTCAAATGAAGATAGAAAATTCAACCTGGGGAAGCCAAGTAACATCCTGCACTTGCCTGTTAACAAAAATGGCTTGTTCGTGTGAGCGATTCAATTATTGTTTCAAAAGACATATACAGAACCTTAGCTAGAAATTCCTAAGGCTAAGGTGAGAATGTAATAAAGTGACTCCTTCGAAGAACTTTTCCCCTCTGCTTGGGAAAAATATGATTATTTTGGTAATCTGTGGCAATAACTTAATTATTGCAACAACTTAAATTTCTTGCTTTACATGCAATAATAATAGAATAAATGAAGTAATTGTTGAAAAGGGGCCTGTAGCTACTGTATCTACATAACGCTTCCATATGGTAACGCCACCATTATTGAACAAGTGATGTAAATTCTTGAACAGAAAACATAAGTTTTACAATACGTGTGTTTACTAAATGCTGAAAACATTGAGAACACCATAATGAAAGATAATCAGATAAAAAATATATTTACTTTCCAGTGTATGACATTTTGAATTAAAAAATCGAAGGTCAAAACAAATACATCCTCTCTCAACAATGCAGTTACCTTGACCAAAACTAATTGTCTCAAACGCAAGCTTTATGCTTCCTAGAGTGACTCCAGGCACAAGCTTCGCCTACACACTCAATGTAGACAAGCCTCTAGCACAAAAGTGCCAAATGTTGAGTGTTACCATATGGCAATGCTATGCATTGAAGGGTTAAGATACAGGCTTTAGATATATGTTTATTTTCCATCACAGATTAATTAATAGTAGCCAAAAGTGTTCTATACATACACACCACACCACACACAGTCTTACCATAAATACTGTCACAAAGCTTTGAATGAAATAACAGAAGATACTTTAAGATATTTTGATATCCCATGAATATCTTGAATATGTGTTACATGGATATATTGTGAACACAAAGCACTAATCATTTCTCAAAATGACCACCTTTGCTGTAACATGCTGTAACTCTCTGTGGCTAATCATCAATTGCAGTATGCACTGTATTGAGGGGGAAATCTGCTACTGCCTTCCCAAGAGAGTGCTTCAGACTGGCAATACTGGAGCGTGTCTTCTTGCAAGCCATGTATTGAATCACAGGCCACAATATCTTGTCCAGAGTTTGAACTGCCAAATGGCCAAACTGAGAAGAAAGAAAGTGAGGCACAGTCATCTTAAGCCTCTGCTGGGCTGTTTGAGCCTTATGAGCAGGTGCAAAATCCTGCTCTGCTCCTGACCATGGGGCAGAGTGTTGCAGAGGTCTCTGACCATTGTCTCCAGGACTGTCTATTGGAACAGTGGTATCCATGAGTATTACCATGCAAATTATCCATAATTATTTTCATGAATTTATCTCTTACATCCTATGTTTTGAGTTTTCTTTTAATTATTGAAGCTCTTATTGGGTCAAATAAAGTGCACGAACATGGTGATGGACAATTTGCACGGTAATACTCATGGATCCCACTGTACACTTGGGCTGATGTTTTTACCTCCTTTCTTGCAGAAATGGAGCTCAGTGATGACTGAAGTAGGATGATGGCCACTCTGGACCCTTGGAGCCTTTGCACCAGCTTGTCATGAACTTGTGGCACACACCCTGTCAATTTGCAAGTTGAAAAGTCTCCTCAATAGTAAACATTTTTTTTCATTGATGAAGAGAATTCTTCTGTACCCATTTTCTGTGTAACACTCCAGTAGGCACTTTGCTTTTATTGCCCTCTACAGTTTAAAGTGAGATCTGAACCACTGTACAATGTGCCTCCACTGGATATCAAACCCTACACCAAGTATCTGTTGTTTGTGGTTTTCTGCATCTTAAACTGAATGGGGCTGTTCATTGCCAAACTTTTCCGGTGGCGGCACCACCCCGTTGCATCCCGAAGTAATTTTGTTCATCATTTGCTTGCCCTAAGCTTTACATTGGAGCTCAATGGGATGGCTATTCAAACGTTATTTTCAATGAAGGTAAGAATTTCTCGTGTAAATTGATAATAAAAATGGGTTTAGCAAAGCTTTAAGATAATGTAGCCAGTAATAAGTTTCCGAAAATTACATTTTCCTAAACCTAAGAATTAATATATTAAAGCGCAATGGAATGGTTGCAAAAATGAGCTAAATATAGTACGTTTATGCACAAAGAAGACTAAACCTGATGTCATTTGGGTCGTCTCTAGCTGCCATGGGTCGATAATACAAAAATTTAGATTTTTACACTATGCTTTGCTTTTTTTTTTTCTGGTTGCGAGCATGTGTAATTCAACGGCGGGTAGGAATCGAAGAAACTCTGAACATTATAAAGAAAAAACTGTATTAAGTGCATAAATGCATGATATATATTATTATACACTATGACTGACATTATGCTCTATCCCGATAATTTAATATTAACGTATGTTTTCATTGTATTAAGCAGATATTCTCCCCTCGTACTTTTGTCCTTCTATTTCTTGGTAACAACAATTTTAAAATGATAATACCTGTAAATAAGATAGCCCTAGAGGTTGCGAGACATGAAACAGAAGAAAAAATATTTTATGTAATAACTATTCTTGACGATAAATGTGTATATAAAACAAAGGACCATATTTACTAGCTACGTGGAAAAGTATTATATCACGTGAAAAAAAAGTCAGTTATTAAAATCAACTATAAAAATAAAAGTACAGTTGCGCGGAATTATTATTCATTATTCTTGACCAGATTCTCAATAATAGATCACTTAAATTGTGTAAATTGCAAGTGACGTGAAAAAGTGCTGTACAAATTTTAAGGCTTCTTTTAGTTCCAATATCTTTTCTGTTGTTGACAATCGTCTTTTCAAAAGTCTTACTCTTACATCACTGATTATTCAACTATCATGTTCAGACATCATTTCTGAGGTTAAGATGATATTAAACTTGCAATTTAATGTAATAGCAGCACGTTCGGCATCAAATTCCTCATGTATTTAAATGGGAGAACAATTGCCGATCAAAAGTGTGGGGACGCAACAGGGGTGCTGCCACCTACAATAGTTTGCTTTGACCAGGCCCATTGCATGCAGCATTGCCATTTGCATGTTCTGCAAAATACAGGGTGTATGTACATCCTGTATATAGTGAAATAAATGTATTGGGTAAACACTATACAAAGGTTTCTACTGTTTTCAGTAGACAAATTCTACTGTTTTCAAATGTCTTCTACTGTGAACTGTGAAATGTACTGAAGTCCTACTGTAGATCTACTATACAGCTACTGTACTCTACTGTGCAGTAAGGCTACTGTACTGAAAAAAACAATGTAAATAATAATGCATAATACTTGCTACAATATATTATAAAATCATATATTGACTCCAAGAATAGACAAATTAATTCTTAACACCATATTTTCAGTGATTTTGAAGTGAATTGGAAAAACAGTACATGAAGTGAATTTCTACTGTTTTTCTAATGAACACTACTGAAGTCAGATATATCTTAATGAATAAGCTTCTACAATTCTATCTTAAGAAATAACTCAACCTTAAAGAAGCTAGCAGTTTGAATACATGATAATATCAGTTGATTTTTTTTCAGCATGGAATTTCCATGGTTATTATTTTATCTGTGTAACACAATTGCAGAAAGGAGCCATCTTCTGATCAATGTAGTCAACAGTGTTTGCTTGTTTTGGTTTTTCAATTGTTGAGGGTCAGGTCTTCATTTAAACTAATTTTTTTGCTGTTTTCGTGTGAATATAGGAAGAATGATGTGTCAACTTATGTATAAAAGAGTAGGTATGTTTTTCAATTTTCTACAAGTACATTAACCACAATGAAGCTACACACTTAAAAACATGTTCACTTTATTTGATTTCTTTGTTGTGTGAACGCATTCCTAAGTAGCAAGTTCTACATGCTATACGATACATTTATTTTAGTTGTTTATATGATTTTTCCATTGCATTTTCAGTTCTATAGATAAGAAAATTTTCATTACTGACAAAAGTACTGTTTTCAGACAGTAATATACTGAACACAATAAAATATGTTAGTTGTACAATTATATTACTGAAAACATTAAGAGTACAGTTCAACTACTTAAGATAGAAGAAACAGTTGTACTACCAAAAACAGTAGAAAACATTAGCAGTACAGTTCATCTACTGAAAACAGTAGAAACAGTTGAGCTACTAAAAACAGTAGAAAACATTAACAGTACAGTTCACCTACTGAAAACAGTAGCCTACTAAAACAGTAGAAGACAGTAGCATTAGAGTTCATCTACTGAAAACAGTAGATGTTTCAAAACACCCATTGATCTACTGAAAACAGTAGACAGAATGTTCAGTAGGGAACTGTACATTGTGCATAAACTTTCAGTCTTAGGTCAATTTGTAACATGAGACATGGACATTTTGGCAATGTTCATTTCACAGACCATCACTGATCGAGTCCATTCAGGATTTATGCGCATAAGGCCTCCACTAATTTCACCAGTTGCAGTCCTTACATTCTGTGGCTGTCTCTGACTGGGCCTGCCATTCACTATTCTGGTGTCAATGAAATGCTGAATAGTACAAGGATCTTGAAAATTTCACCAGGTGACATCTCTATCTTAGAGGGTGCTATAACAGCCACATGGTTTTTGTAATCACCCTATTCCATAATGGAAGCTAAACACAAACATTCTATCACATTTGTAGCTCAACTAGCAATGACTCACGTGTTCATCATTGTTGGGGGAAGTTGTTGATTTTAAGCACCAGGTGAAGAGCCACTTTCCAAAGTTGTGACAGTATTGATGGCAAGACTGGGTATGATGTGTTTGAAATTTATTTTGTGTGCTGTAATACACTGTGGAAACTCCCACAAAAACCTTAGTCCTTAATTAGGTGCACAAAGATGCCACTTTACTCTTGAATTAGTTTTGTTATTGGCTGATACTGATAAAGTACTCTATGTGATCAAAAGTATCCGGACACACCGCGAAACGTGTGTTTATCATAGAGGGCGACACAGTACTGCCATCTACCGCGTGGAACACATAGTCAGCGAACTCAGTAGTCTGCAGACAGTGTGAGACAGCAGTATGGGATGGTCTGAGGAACTCATGGACTTTCAACGTGGTAAGGTGGTTGCGTATCACTTGTGAAAGATGTCTGTGTGTGAGATTTCCACCCTCCTAAACATCGCTCTGTCCACTGTTTCCGATGTTATAGTGAAGGGATGTGTACAACCCAAAAGCGTGCAGGTAAACCTCCCATGTTGACCTCCAGAGACCATCAAGTGTTGAAGAGGGTCGTACAGCATTATCGTCAATCATCCATCGCCACCATCACACAGAAATTCCGAACTGCATCAGGATCTACTCCAAGCACCATTACTGTTTGGTGCAAGGTGCGGCAACTTGGTTTCCATGGCCGAGCAGCTGCCCATAAGTCAAACATCACACAGACAAATGCATAACGCCGCCTCGTGTGGTGCAAGGAGCATCGAAACTGGACCATAGAACAGTGGAAAACCGTTGTGTGGAGTGATGAATCACAGTACACAATGTGGCGATCCGATGGTAGGTGTGGGTGTGGCGAATGCCTGGTGAACGACATCTATCAGCCTGTATAGTGCCGACAGTGAAATTCGGAGGTGGCGGAGTTACAGTGTGGTCATGTTTCTCCTGGAGGGGGCTTGGCCCCCTTGTTGCTTTACAAGGCAATGTCACGGCACAAGCTTAGGTTGACATTTTAACAGCTTTCATGCTGCCTACCGTTTAAGACCAGTTTGGGGATGACCATTGTGTCTTTCAACACGACCGAGCACCCGTCCATACTGCAGGGCTTGTGGGGGAGTGGTTTGACGACAACAACGTCCCACTAATGGATTGGCCTGCGCAGAGTCCTGATTTGAAACCCATAGAACATCTCTGGGATGTTTTGGAATGCAGACTTCGTGCTAGTCCACACCGATCCACATCAATACCTCTTCTCATTTTGGCGCTCTGCGAGGAATGGGCTGCCATTCCTCAGGAAACCTTCCGGCACCTGATTGAAAGTATGCCTGTGAGAGTGAACGCTGTCATCAAGGCAATGGGTGGGCCAACACTGTAGTGACTGCCAGTGTTCCCGATTGAGGGTTGCCCGAACTTGTACTTTATTTTCAGGTGGGTGTCCGGATACTTCTGATCACATAGAGTACTATACAAAATTTACTAATAAACCTACTGATCTGATATAAAATTGCAAATGTTCCTTCAGTGTTCAAGGAATGGTTCATTCATCTTCTTAATTAATGCATATAACTGGGTCATTGCAGTGAGTTTTCCCTTTGAAAAGGAAATACCTAATTTTTCTTATATGTATGTGTTGCTTGCATTGTAGAATAATTTGTCTTGTTTACAGTTCTTTCAAGCACATAAACACAATATTTGATGGGACATTTCGAGAGAACACACACTCCCTTCATCAGACATTTATTCTTAGTTTGATTTTCAACACGGGAGCCATAATGTTGATTTAGACATTTACTTTACAAAACGATGGCGTGAAGTATATGCTTTTATTCGTAAAAGTTAAATGGGCACCTTGGGGGGGGGGGAGGTGGCCAGAGTGTGGTGGTGATCACATCATCTCTAAAACTGCCGAGATCGAAGCATGTGTGGGGCCCTTTCCCCACATCTCCCTATATATGCCTCATAGCATGGTGCAAAGTGCCCGAGGAACTTTCCCTCTACCTTACTTACCCTATTTACAAAAGTAATAACAAAAAGCATGTAATGACCCTGCGTGGTCGCCATTCAATTATTATTAGACCCTGCGTGGTCGCTATATTCTTTTTAATATCGGATGAAAGAGTTAAGCAGAATGTCCCTGCGAGGCGTACGCTTTTAGTTTAAATGTATTCTGTAAACGTTAACGGATCCACCTCTAAGTTTATTAGCTTCACTTATTATTAGACCCTGCGTGGTCGCTGTATTCTGTAAACGTTATCAATTATTGTCATTTACACTGTTCAACTCTTTGTTTAGTATTGCAGAGTCCTGCGTGACTCATTATTAATTGTATTGTCTGAATGCACACAGTTTTAGTTTATTATGACACGTGCATCTAGTGATTTTCCCACTAGTGATTTCTCAATATCAAACCTTGATAATTCTCAGTACAGAGTTTTGCAATATGTAAAAAGATGAGTTGGCAACGCACACTTTTAGTTAGAATTTTCACCGCCCATGTGCCACCGCAAGTATAAAGCCAGCGCAGCGAGGCCCGGAGCTCAGTTGGCTCCCTGATGTCAACGGGCAAACATCCAGGGTTAATCGGCCTCCCAGCCTGAAGACTAGAAGCCATCCCAGAAGAAAGAAGAAGAGCCTAGCAGCAACCTACCTACCTGGTCCGATCACTTCGGCTGATAGTTGCTCAGGTTCTACCTGCCCGGTTTGTCTGGGAGTACCAGGACCTTTCCTTTCTAACCTGCCGTCCCTGCATAGGAGACACCAGTTGGCTCGCCAATTCCACGCTAACGCAGGGGGGTATCGCGGCATCCTTTGATCCTTTTACCCAGTGCCCGCTATTTGGGGGTACCGATTGGTTTCGGCCAATTCCCGGCTGTGGTTGGGGGTACTACGTGCAAATACTCTCTCTTACAGGGGAACCCATGATGTCAGCCGCGACCAAGGCCCTAAATAAAATTAGGTCCCCATACTCCCCCTGGCACCTCACTGCGAGGAATGAATTGAATGATCCCTGCTCCCCTTTATCTCTTCAAGACCAAAAGTGGTGCTCGTAAATACAGGTGTGTGGTACAGGTAAATGCACATAAGGGTTACAGGTAAAGACACATGTGTAAGTGTGCTAACGGACATCCTTGTGTTCTGATTATAATAAACATTATAGATATATATATAAACCTGGTATAACCTTTCTTTACACCCAGCAAGCCCTGAGATAAGTCTGAGTCCATGTTCTACGACTGATAAGAAGGTAGACAGACAGACAGGTAGACTTTTGCCATCCTCCTAATTTGAAGTGCTTAGAGTGTGGTAATTGTGTGAAGAAGAGGGGTCGGATGTTGCAAAAGTTATTGGTGCCCAACGTGGAGCCCGAATGTGCAAAACAGAGAGGATGCCCGATTGTGAATGTAATTTGAGCACCAATGCAAAAGTTATTGGCGCTCATAACGTGGGGTCCGATAGTGCAAAACCAGTGTGGACACTTTTCAAGTTTAATGGCTGGATCGACAGAACTGTGCAATTAAGAGAAGCCGACAGAACCGTGCATTGTGGATCTTAAAGAGACTGTCCAGTGAAAGTAAAAGTGTGTGGACTGTATTAACATGGACCAAGAATTTACTGGTATGAACTTAAGAAGTAGAGGGAGGATGACCATGGATTCAGTCTGGATTTGGTTGCTGTGAAGACCTGGGAGAAGAGGCAGTATATTTCCAGTATTGCCAGTGCCAGCGCCAAATTCACTGGAGCTGTGATGGAAAAGATGTGGCTACCTTCCCTGCTGTAGGAGTTAAATGAGAGATGTGTGAATCTGCTTCGCAGACTCAAGTAGCAGAGACCGCAATACAAGAACCAAGTTCGCTGACCAACCCTCCATCAGACCATGGGTTATTGAAATGGTTGATGAAAGATAGGGAAGACAGAAAGAAAGAGAGGCTTGAAGATGAAGAGTGCAGGAAGAAAGAGAACAGGAAGAAGAGAAACGAGAGATTGAAGAGAAAAGGGAGCTAGAGAAACGAGAGATTGAAGAGAAAAGAGAGTTAGAGAAATGAGAGATTGAAGAGAAAAGAGAGCTAGAAAGAAGAGAAATTGAAGAGAAAAGGGAAAAAGTCTTTGAAACTCTCTGAGCTTTAATTGAGAGCCAAGAGGAAATAAGAAAGAAGAGAAAGTGGAAGAAGAAGAGAAGTGTAGGAATGAGCTGCAAGCCCTCTTTGCCCAGCAGAGGACTGACATAGAAGGTCTTAAGGCCGGAGTAGAAAATATCCACATTTCTTCTCAGCAAGAGATAGCAAAGGTTGAGGAAAGAGTAAAAGAGGTACTTCAGGAAAGATTGGAAAAATTATCTCAGTGGCGCGGACAAGTAGAGATTACAGTGCAGTCCATTGAGATAGCTGTCCAAAACTTGTGAGAGAAGACCGAATCCATCGAGAAAGTCGTGCAGGAACAGAAGGAGGTGATGGAGTCAATGACCTCAACTATGCGGAAGGACGTAGAGCAGGCAGCTGAATAGAAGGTGAATTATCTTAGGGTAGAGACAAGGAAGCTTGAAATATCTCTGCGAAGAGAAATGCAAGATCAGACAGGAACATTTGTCCAGAGGGTAAGCGAACTTCAGGATCAGTTCCAAAGATTGAATGTTCAGCCAGAACCCACTCCAGATGTTCATTCCAGCCCTTTTACTCCGGATAGATATTTGAATCTGGATGCCACTCCTTATGAGCCACCTAGGTTAGTTGAGAAACCTCTATTTGCTGCCAACAGAATGAAGGCTGACGGAAGAAAGAGGCCTCGATACGATGATACTTCAGATGGATCACCACCTAGAAGAAGGCCAGATTTTGATGCCCAGAATGGCAGATATCGCTCACATTCCTAAATTTAAAGGCGACATTGAGGCTCAGTCAGTTGAAAAATATCTTCGGGAGGTCAACATCAGCTTTGAACTTATGCAGGTACCCGAACATTATAGGCTAGAGTTGCTTCCTAGAGTTTTCACTGATAAAGCTGAACACTGGCTGGCAGGAAATATTGATAGTTTTGTGAATTATGCTGACTTTTGCGCCAGGTTCAAAGAAGAATCCGCTTCTGAGAAGGCTAGACAATGGCAGCTAACAGCTGTGAGAAACAGGAGATATTCCAGATTTGTCCACGAAAGTATGGAGAGCTTTGCCTGGAGCGTTTATGCAGCCTATAGAAACGTATGTGATAACTTTAATGAGGGCGAAGTTCTTAATTTGATCATCGGACAACTTCCTTATAGAATGCAAAACCTTTGTCTAGCACATGCGCCTAGAATGGTAGATGGTAACTCATTTCCTGAAGGATTTTGAAATCTATGATGAGCCAGATGCATGGAAGAACAAAGATGAACCAAACGGAAAAGAACATAATCCCTCAAGGAAATATAAAGTCCGGAACATAGAAACAAGGTCAGAAGGAAATTATCAGCGCCCTCAACGTTTCACTAATGAAAGAGGAGGCAGGCGTGATTTTAGAAGAAACTCTTTCCGACCTTACCAAAACCAAAGATGTAGATCTCCTGACCCAAGAAGGATCCGTGAAGGTAGAAGTAGCCCTAATCCTCTGAGACGACGATTTACGGGTGAGCAGAATGAGATTCACAGACCTCCCTTTCCTAGACAAAACATTACATCGAAGCAGGAAAGGCCGTAGAAACAGCGTGGGAGTTTCATCAAAATCAAAGGTCCCAGTCTACCCAGACAAACTAGGACCTTGTCTAAATGCTTCATTCCTGTTTAGGCAAGGGACTTCGATGGAGCGGTGCAAATTAATAGAAAAAGATGTTACTAGTAAATTTCCAGCTAACAGAAACTGAAGAGACCATTTTACAAAAGGGATTGAAGTCTGCAAGGGAATCCAAAATTAGATACAGATCTCCAGTGGTGCAAGCTAATTAATGGACTTTACAGTAACTTGTGTGACTGATACTGGAAGTGAATGCTCGATCCTTAATTATTCAATCTGGACTAAGTTAGTAGATAAGATACCTGGCATACAGATCCAGAAAGTTCCAGAGGTACAATTGGTAGATTTTTCTGGAAGCCATAGAAAGCATGTCATCGGAAGTAGACGTGTGGGACTGGAGATCGGAATTGTGAAATATATTGTTACAGAACTTCTTTTAGTCATGAAATTCATCGTGCAGCACGATGTAGAGATGCGATTCAGAAGAAGCTCAGTGAAGTTATTTTTGGGGAGAACTCCTGATCATGAGGAAGGGAATCCTCTGAATATTGAAGCAGTGCGGTACATCCACATGGCCCAGGGAGAGAATGTTGAGATGTATAAATCCGCGGACCTACGACGGAAAGTAGAGTCAGTAGATATTTTGACTGGTTCCCAAACACAGGAGTCTAGAAGTGTGCTGGACTGTACTTTGAAGAGAATCCCTGAGAAGCTCGTGCCAGTGAAGGAAGACAAGTGTGAGATTTTGCAGCGTACTGAAACAGGTCTTTACCCACCGTATTCTGTGCCACTTTTCCTGATGGAAGTTCTGGAGAATGAACTATATCTGTGGAAGACTTGGAACATCATCCAACCATCACGGTATCTATTTGTGAGTGTATTGGTTATCAGCTGGCTAGTTACTTTGTTCTACATTCTGTATCAGGATTACAATGTATTATTCTTGGGTCATTAGTCCGTGTGCCCATGCCTAACGAAGTCCTTGATCATTTCAACTGGCCTATCAACGAAGCAGACCTGCAAATCTCAAATTGGAACCAAAAGCTATTTCTAGCCAAGTCCAAAGAGCGCACTAGAAATATCAAACAAAAATTCAAGACAAAGTCCATGCACTCAAGCTGCATGAAGACGACTTGGTTCTTGTTCGAAATCATAAGCTTAGTTCGAGGAAGAATAAAACAATAGCTAAGCTCTTCGAAGTGTATATTGGACCTTATTTAGCCACGGATCTTCGGAACAACACAGTAATGTTAGTTCACCCCAGGACCAGGCAACCCATTGACAGAGTCAACTTCAACAACCTTCGCCTCTACAGGTGTTCATTGGAGCGAAGAAGAGAAGTGGTAAGGGAAAAAGATGACCTAGTGACTAAAGTGTAGAAGAAACAGAGACTCTTATTACTGTCATATTTTCTATTGAATTTTAAATTAATATTTCATGAAAATTTTTCATAAATTGTAAGATTTAAATTTCTTCAAAATTTTCGTCCGAGGAAGGGGCATATGTAACGACCCTTCGAGGTCGCCATTCAATTATTATTAGACCCTGCGTGGTTGCTATATTCTTTTTAATATCGGATGAAAGAGTTAAGCAGAATGTCCCTGCGAGGCGTACGCTTTTAGTTTAAATGTATTCTGTAAACGTTAACGGATCCACCTCTAAGTTTATTAGCTTCACTTATTATTGGACCCTGCGTGGTCGCTGTATTCTGTAAACGTTATCAATTATTGTCATTTACACTGTTCAACTCTTTGTTTAGTATTGCAGAGTCCTGCGTGACTCATTATTAATTGTATTGTCTGAATGCACACAGTTTTAGTTTATTATGACACGTGCATCTAGTGATTTTCCCACTAGTGATTTCTCAATATCAAACCTTGATAATTCTCAGTACGGAGTTTGCAATATGTAAAAAAATGAGTTGGCAACGCATACTTTTATACTTTTAGTTAGAATTTTCACCACCCATGTGCCACCGCAAGTATAAAGCCAGCGCAGCGAGGCCCGGAACTCAGTTGGCTCCCTGATGTCAACGGGCAAACATCCAGGGTTAATCGGCCTCCCAGCCTGAAGACTAGAAGCCATCCCTGAAGGCAGGGGGATTTGCCACTAGGCTATAGCCTAGGGGCTGCAAGTCAACGGGGGCACACGAGAATGAGATGCTGAGGGGGAAGGAGTAACAAAGACCATTGACTATTAAAAATCCTTAATATTGTGATAATAGGAAAACAACTTGTCAAGTCCTTTTGCTTGCTTATTCCATGAAAGAAGGTAGAAGGAAAGAGTTTCTAGCATTTTAAGTAACTTGTTACATCATATCCCTATTTTCAGTACTGAATTTTAACTGGAGTGCAGTCTGTATGGCAGACTGCAAAGGAAGCCATGCGAGATCATGTAACAGTGCTTGAATATATTGAATATAAACAAATGTTTCTTGAAGACACAAATGTAAGTATTATGAATGGCAAATGGAGGGATATTGACAGTTGAAATAAAAAAATCATGAAATCAAACTTGTTTCTCAGTTTACAGCTAGTGTACCTACCATAATGTAATGCCAGTTTCCTTATTTTTGGTGCGTGTGGTATTAGTGTTGTGTGGCAAAATGCATAGTGCAAGTGGCACTTATAAATGAAGTGAAAAAAGAGAAATAGAATCTTTCAGGAATTCTAAAGAAAGTACTTAAATTAAATTCATATTTCTGTTTGGAAAGTGTATCAAAGCAAATCTGTCTTGTTCAGAACTGTAACAGGTTCTCCAATCAATACCCCAAATTACAATCACAGGTTGGGATGGATGAGACATTGTCGATATTCCAATTTCCCATAGTCAGGTAGAATCGATAACTAAAATAAATCTATTTGAACCCTCCTTGTGGTTAAATTAACTTCCAATGACATTGATTGCATCATTCGAAATTTGCCAAAAGAACATATCAATAACTTAGATTTTTCTAATTTGAAGCATGTAAACCCTGAGCAAACAAGTACAGAGCTTTGCTGCCATGAAAACCAGAAGGAAACAGTTTTAAGTGGCTCTTCTCTTGTTAAATCTAAGTGTATTGTTTTATTGAAGTTTAATGAATAATTTTTAATCAAATGTGTCTATATTTTAAAGTTTACAAGTGTTATTAATACAGAACATGCAATTAGTGGAAATTAAGTACCATGATAAGAAAACTGTTATAAATAATAATAATAATAATGTCAGTAGGGCTCAAAACCAAGGATAATCTAGGGGCCCAAATTTTATAAATCCCCCTTGATCATAGGGACATTTGGGGGCAGTTCCTATGGTTTGCTTCAGAAGCTCATCCGAAAATGTAACTCTGCCATATCAATTAACCAGAGCTTTGTTTAGAAATATTCATAAAGTTTTCTTCTTTAATTTCTTATTTTTTGTGCTTTTCTGCCAGTTTTGGCTACTCATGACAGTAAGGAAGAAATTGTAATTAGATAAAACAAAAGAAGGGACACTCACAAGGAAGTATTTGGAGGATGACAAGTTTTGGAAGATAGCTGAAAGAAAGAACCCCACACTTAACTGCACAAACAGGCAGGGCAGTTCATAATTAAGAACGGTTGATGGTATTTTTTTTTTTACTGGAACCTTATTTAGTAATACAGCTGAACCCTGTGGCCGAGTGGTTAGCACATCGCGCTGCGATGCCAAGGGTCCCAGGTTCGAATCCCGCTCAGGCTTGGTTGTTTGTGAATGTCCATTCATCAATTTCATCATTTCATCACTCATCCCCATCTTCGCAAATTAGCCAAGAGGCACAACACACAAAGTAAAATAAACTAAATCAATCAATTATTTAGTAATACAGTGTATTTATATTTTTAATGGAATTATTCCTAAAATACATGTGTGATGTGATGAATGGACTCCAACCTTCATGACACCATTCAGAAAAAAAGATGAAAAACTTCCAACAGAGAACCTTAAATACACCAATAGTTACAAAAAAAAAAAAAGAAAGATAGGTTAAATTCTTATGGCATATTACATTGACTTTTCTTTTAATTTTATATTACATCTTGTAGGCCAGCAATTCACAAAGTGTGCTCCGCAGAGCCCTGGGGCTCCGTGATGCTTTCTGTGAAGAATCCCTCTTCACACCTTCATGCTTGCAAAGTCGCCCCAGTTTCTAGCATCTCGAGTGCTGCCGCAACTTATCAGGCAAAAGAAAGCATGACCCATTGTATCGTTGCCAAAAGCGTGAAGTTGCTGTGGCTTTTTTGAAGTGCAATGATACCACTTCTGAAAAAATATTCTGCTGCGAAGTGGCATATCCCTGATGATGTTCTTTGATGCTCGATTGTTAGAATTTAAAGTACATGATTGCACCACGACAATTACTCCAGTTTCTTACTGTCTCTTTACATCATTTGGGTTCAGTTGATTCAGGGAAAGTGTGGTCTTGTAAGTCAGCACATTTGTGGTGGTGTTGAACATTTGCCATGGATCAGTGGCTCAAGATTAGAAGATTGAAACTCCCACCAAAGGAAGCTCCTTGCACAGCAGAAGTTTTGGGACAAATGCCAGTCCTTCAAAACCAGATGAGAAAACTCAAGGCTCCACAACAGTAGAATGTACGAGTGATATGTACACTGGGAAAGAGGAACATAGTGCTGCTGGATGCAAAACTCCCAACTGTGCCATTAACAAATGTAAATATGATGAACGAAGAAAAAGTGTACTCGTCACATTGAGGTCAGTAATTAAAACCCCTTCTTCTTACAAATATTTACCATGCAGTTATAAGAGCATTTTTTTAATACCATATTATATTTTTTTACTACATGTCTAGAACATCAGAAACACAAAGTGTGCACATGTTATGTAAAACCAATACTTCTCAGAAATGTAATTCCTCAATTCTCATTTGGCTGTAAGAATACCATTTTGCTCAGACAGGCATAGAAAAAATGTTGGGGCTCCATGGCCTTGTCTTTGGGTGAAAAGCGCTCCACTGTTTGAAAAGTTTGAGAACCATTGTTGTAGACTAAACTTGAAAGAGAGAACAAAGAAAATTCATAATTAAGGTAAAAGAAATCTACATATTTTTTGTGTGATGGATAAAAATACTTTGTTTTGTAACTGTTTATTCCAATTTTGGATACAATACAGCATTTACATCTTTAAAATCCTTTTAGAATGTACAGTCTGGGTTGTAAAGATTCCATTGACAATTTTCTACCTAAAACATGTGACTATAAATTAAATTTAGAAGAGAATTCATACATTAATCACAAATACATTGCAAATGATCTATGTCTATGGCTCACACTCTGGGTAGTATTACATCACAAAATTTTGCAATTTAAATGCATCAATGTGTTCTAAAAAAAATTACATTCAACTTTCCCTTAAGAAGTTGAGTACAATTTTGATAGTGCTGACCTTACATCATATTTATATTAGCTTTATTATTTAACTCCAATTTTTTCCGAAACTGAATTTCTAATTACATTGCTTTTCAAAAAAATTGAGCCAAAATGTAAAATGTAAAAGAAAAAAAAATCGCTGATCACAATATATCCTCCACACAACCAGTACATCTGCCTTACTTCAAGGCTATATTCTGAAACCTTTGTAGTCATGAACAAATCACAGCTGTTAATGATTTTGTTAACTGAATATCATGAGTGGATTGAGAGAATTTTCTTTTCTCTGTTTGTCAAAAAAATATAGATTGGTGCATATTTGTAATGGAACTTGTGAGAAATGTCCCTGTAAAACTTCAAATGAGAGCATGCAAATATATTCAAAGTCTCTGCTGGGTGACTTTTTGGACACCCTCTACATTAGAAATATTGTGATACATTAAGATTTTGTTTTTAATCTTACTTCAGTTGCCCAATTGAAAACGAATTCTTCATTGTGATGAATTTTCAATTTGTTGGAATTGTGAAACACAAAAGTTGAAGAAAAACATGTCTTATAAAATATTAAATTTAGCACAAGGTCATGAAAGAAATTTGTGCTTCAAAGTTGTTAGTTGCATAAATTTAACTTCAATTAATTTTACAAGAGCACAAGAGAGATAGAGGGAGGGATAGAGAGATAGGGAGATAGACAGAGAGAGAGAGAGAGAGAGGGGGTGGAGGGAGGGAAGGAGGGAGGGAGAGAGAGAGAGAGAGAGAGAGAGAGAGAGAGAGAGAGAGAGAGGGAGAGGGAGGGGGGGTGTGTGTGTGCGTGTAATGGATCATTATGAATAAAAACAGTTTGTCATAAAGTTAAAAAAGTTGCTTGCCTACTAAAAACTTTTGTAATCCCTAATTTTGTTACTTTATTTTCTTTCATGCTCTTATTTGTATGCACTACAAATAGTCTGAGGATAAACATGCATGCACTACTGTATCCAAACACACATTTTGACTATCTGTAAAAACACAAAAAATATTAAAAAAAATATAATGAGTATTTACATGGAAAGACTATAAATCACGAATGATGTCATCAACTGGACATCAACTGGCCACAATTTGCCAGTATTTTAAATCAATACTGACTTAAAAGGAACTGCTACTACATGTTGAAATTGTAGTTTTACTTTCATTCTAATAGAATATGAACTGCAGAAGTTCATATGCTATTGCCTTGCATAAAAAAAATACAAATACAAAATTTTAAAAAAATAAAATTTGTGGATGGCACACTGGAAATGGTACATTTGTACTCCAAAATTAGCAAGCAGATTCTCCTGCTTTAGTGGAAGGAGTGGTGCTAGACAAATCCTCAAGTGAAGCATTTCCATGCAAACTTGAAGATGTAGGGCCAGTTGTGTCTTTTGGGCCTGAAGAATTCCAGCATCGCTTCAATGCAGCCCAAGCTTGTGGCTGACAACCAACTACAATGAATATGAATACTCCCTGCAAAGCATTCATGATATCAGAAATATACCAAATATACTCTGGTCCACCGACCATCCAAGACAGCACATCAAAGATCCATGTTATACCCATTACAACAACCAACTTCAGGCAGATCTTCCCTAGTGTAAACCTGTAATGCAACAAAATAAACAAAATATAGAATAGGAAATCAAAAGCATATTATATTATTTTTAAAAATTATGTAGCAACCTTATTCTATGCAGGTATGTGTAAAATAAAAAAATTCTTGAAACAGTCTCATTCCAACCAAATGGTGGCTTACCCTGAACAAATTGCTACAAAAATTTACCATTTCAAGATCATCCATGTTTGATACAAGTACATTGCATTAACACAATAAATACAGTGGACTCAAACTCCAAGGGGACACAAATAAAGTTCAAATTATCCAAAATTCAAATTAACAAAAAAACATCACATACTTGTCTCTGTGGTGGTACTGAAAATCATAATTTTGGAAGAGGCTTCTTCATAAATAATAGAATTATCTGGGACCTTAAGGTGAAGTCATGCCATCCGTTCGAGTGCAGCAGTCTTCCCAGAAAGACTAGTTTTCCCCATGCAAAAATAACAATAACATTTTTTCTTTTCTCCTTAACTATTGGACTTTCAAAGTTTAGTTTCCATGCAGTGTTTCCACTTTCTACCACTAGGAGTCAGCAGTGAGCAGAAAAATGGCGTTGACTGGAGAACAGAGATCTTTCTGTGTGCTTGATTATCATGTGAACAAGTCTGTGATTAGTGTGCAATGGCATTTCTCTACCAAATATCAGAGAGAACCACCTACGGGGAAGGCCATTCGTAAGTGGTATGAACATTTCAGAGATTCAGGCTGCATCTGTAAATGAAAATCGACTGGCCGTCCATCGACTGGGGAAGAGACAATGGAACGAGTGCGCACATGTTTCGTGCAGAGTCCACAGAAGTCCACCTACCGGGCAGCGAAAGAACTTCAACTTCTACAGAAAACTGCCTGGTGGGTTCTGCGGAAACGTTTACAAATGAAACCCTACCACTTGCAACTAGTTCAAGCCTTAAAAGACACTGATTATGCTTTGCGCACGTCCTTCTATGCTGATTTCCTCGCATTAATGGAAACGGGTGGGCTCTCTGAGAGGTTAATTTACAGTGATGAAGCAACTTTTCACCTTTCAGGGAAAGTGAATAGACACAACGTAAGGATTTGGGGAATTGCTAACCCCCATGAATTTGTGGAACACGAACGCAATTCTCCCAAAGTGAATGCCTTTTGTGCCATTTCCCATGAAAGGATTTATGGGCCCTTTTTCTTCCATGAACTTACTGTGACAGGACTTGTTTTCCTTGATATGCTGCAACTATGGCTTCTTCCACAGCTTGCAGAGGATAGCGCAGATTTCATTCTCCAATTGGATGGTGCCCCTGCACATTACCATGGCAGCATTCGGGACCATTTCAATGGGACTTTGGATCAACGTTGGATAGGCCATGCATCTCCGGAGGATCGACCTCTCCTTCATTGGCCACCTCGTTCCTCCGACTTGACCCATGTGATTTCTTCATGTGGGGTTTTGTCAAGGATCATGTTTACGTAACACCACTTCCAACAACATTGGATGACCTGCGTGCCCGCATCACAGCAGCCATTGCTGATACTGACCGCAACATGCTACACAAGGTTTGGCAGGAGATAGACTATTGGCTTGATGTGTGATGTGTTACGCGAGGTGCTCACATAGAACACTTGTGATTTGTTTGAAAAAAACTTTGACAGTTTACCTTTCTTAGCACATGTCTCACAATAACATTTGTTTATTATATTTCACAGAATAAATGTCTGAAATCGGGTTCATCATTTTGAGTTACCCGTTATTGTATCCTTTATAATATAATTTGATTATTTAATAAATTACATATATATTTAATGACATTATATATATACATATATATTAGTGTGTGTGTCTGTCTGCTCCTTGCCCCCCCCACTAGGGGTTTATCCAGGATTTTTGCCTTGGGGGGAGGGGTTGGAAACTTTTGGGGTGGTGTAAGTTTGGGGAAGTTACATGCATATTTTTTGATGGTTTTAAAAAATGTTCGCTCTAATTCAATTTGTTCACAGATGTTTCCAGAGATTAACCCCCCTCCCTCCCTTCCCTTCACGTAACATTTCAGAAGAAAAAAGATGTCAAATGCAGGAAAAGATGGAAAATAGATTTTTGTGATAATGTTAACATTTCAGTTTAACGTTTCGAGTATTGCTTTCTGATAATGTTCAGTACTTGATTTAAAACACAAGAGATGACATTAAAAACCACAAAATTTTAACATATTATTACCACGAATTATTTTATGCAATTCTTAAGCTAGTTATAAGGGAATTAGGAACACTTGCGCAATATTTTTTTAACTGTATTTGTATTGTTCTTGCCATAGGTGTAACTGAGTTCATCTTGGGGGTGCCCAATTCAACACAGAGTAATGTCCTACAAACACTAATTCCCAAAAATTCCACCAGATGGCATATCGGATAATTGGAATCACAAATGGATGTATGTATAAATATTTTCTTGACAGTTAGGCTAACTTCCATGAAAAATATACAAGACAAATTACATTAAAGAAGAAAGCACATGTGGTCTTCATTGAAGGCACAGTGCTATCGTTCACATGAACTGACTGTATTTTTATTAGTTTACGTCACATTTCTACTTATTGGGTTAAGGATGACATGAAGTGATGGGTTAGATGATGGGACAAGAATCCGAACTAAATAACATATTGGGATGAATATGTAGCTCAGATCCTTGATAAATCCAATCAGAGGTATGTTGTTTTCATATTTAAATTATTTATGAAAAGTCTGCTGATATAGTCCAGTTGAAATCACAATATGACCATGAAAAAGGCTTCTTAAAACTAAAAAGTGATTAAAAAAGCCACGTGAAGTAAATTAAATAGATGCGCTAATATCGATAACATTCCCAAAACTGATCCACAAACATCCATTGCATATCCTTTCATGGGTGGAACAGGCAGTTTTGGGTAAGCGGTTATTCTTGGGAGCTAAAGGGATATTTATTGCAAGGGAGTAGGCTACAAAGATGGAAGATTGGAAGAGAAAGCGAGTGACCTTCCTTTGTTCTTACCCTTTGTGTCTCTTTACAAAAGTCGTGGTATAGCAGGCTGACCAGTCCGCACTCCTTTCCGCACACCATTCAATTGGGTGAGAAAGTTAGGTAGGGTCTCTAACAGAAAAAAAAATGGATAAGTGTGTGACTGCAGCATTTCCCTTTTATTGTTCAACAGGTACTGCTACGTACTCTGCCCCCGTGCTGGAGTGGTTAGCACATCATGCTACAACACCAGGGGTCCCGGGTTCGAATTCCGGCCTGGGCATTGTTTGTGAGTGTTCTTTCATAAATTTCATCACATCATCACTCATCCCCATCTTCGCATATTAGTGAAAGTGTCACAAAAAGCGAAGAAAAATTAAGCAAACCAATCAATCAATCAACAGGTGCTGCTGTTCTTTTGTCCCTAATGTTAGTGACCAAGATAAATAGAACTCAAAGGGGTCGAAGCTGCATGTCTGTTCGTTTACCTTTGTAGTTTCGAAGTATATTACCCAAGAGCCTTTTCCCAATAGCTCAGTGCCATCCTGGAATCAATTGATTGATTGATTGACTTGGTGTTTTAAGTCCACTTTATGCACAGTAAGGCTAATTGGGACTGGACCTACAGTTTAAAGTGGAATCCGAACCACTTGTGCCTCCACCGGGTATCGAACGCAGGACCCCTTGATTACGAGGCAGCGACGCTACCACTGCGCCATCGAGGAGGCCTCATCCTGGAATCAAGAGCTTCCAGGTTCGATCCCAGGTGGAGGCACATTGTCCAGTGGTTCATTGGAGTTCGAGTGAGTTTTGAAATCCACTTTATGCACATACAACGATCAACGAGGACGATCCAGATCGTAGGGTCGAATACTGCAAATGGTTTGAGAACATGGTTCGAGAGGATGGGGAATTTGCTGGGACAGTTGTGTGGTCTGACGAGGTGCAATTCGAACTTAACGGTACTGTGAACCACCACAATTGTGTCTATTGGTTGCCCGTCAATCCTCACGTTTATGTGGAGAAGGCAGTGAATCTACCGGGGCTTAACGTGTGGTGTGGTGTGGTCTGCCATCGCGTGGTTTGATTGGTCCCTTCTTCTTCAAGGGTACCGTAACCGGTGAGGTGTATCTGGAAATGCTTCAGTCAAGGATTTTGCCTGCTATCCGAACCCTGTTTGGCGATGAAATGTTTTACCTGCAGCAAGATGGAGCCCTGCCTCACTACCATCGCGATGTCAGGTCGTACCTGGATGACACTCTACCCGGACGGTGGATAGGTCGACGTGGTGCTTTTGAGTACCCACCTCGATCCCCTGATTTGACACCACTGGACTTCTACCTGTGGGGGACCATCAAGGATGATGTGTATCGACTAAAACCAACTACACTCAACGAGCTACGTGAAAAAATAATAGCATCATGTGCTGCCATTACGCCAGATACACTGAAGGCCGTAGTACGGTTTGCAGTTCAACGCCATCAGAGTTGTTTAGAAGTTGCTGGTGGTCATTTTGAACATCTAACATAACTATATCTCAGTGCCAAAAATTGTACCCGCAAGTCAATTTTGTCAGAAGATATGGACTATCAAACAGTGAGTACATTTTTTTGGACCCCCCTGTATGTGTGTGTGTGTGTGTGTGTGTGTGTGTGTGTGTGTGTGTGTATATATATATATATATATATATATATATATATATATATATATTGCTCCCAGTAAGGGGGCCAGCAATGGGTGGAAGGGGGGGCACTTGCCCTCCTTAGATATCTGGAAAAAGCCCATGTAAGTCGAATGGTGAAATTATAGCGATATTTTATTACAAAGAACATTGTTTTCTACATTTTGCAGGTTGTCAGTAGCAGCAGTTAATCGTCATGTCCAACAAAATAATGAGAGAATGTTTTCAGAAGAGACATTAGAAACATTTAGACTTCCATAACAAGGGGTGTGTTCTATAATGAAATCACACTTACTCCAGGCACGGAGACTACCTTGAGGGTAGTGACTCTCTGTTGCCGCGTTCCCCTACGTAGTAACTCACAGTCAAATAACCTATTGCTATTATACATAGTGCTTTGGCAAGATTCAACAACGTTAAAAATCCCCCTCTCCGAAGCAGCCAGCAGGGAAACAGGATTTTGGCAAAATAGCCGTTCTGTACTGTCATCGGACACAGGGAGATACAATGGCAGAAATGTACAATGCCGCCCTCTGGCAACGCAGAAAACAATATTATTTGTGATAAAATATGGCTATAATTTCACCATTTGAATTACATTAACTTTTTCCAGACAAAAAATTCAAATGAAAGCAGTAAAAATTTGGGAAATCTCTAGGTGGTAAGTGCAATCCTGATTCATCTTTTATATTGAAAAACTTTTAAAACAAAGGTTTAAAATGGTAATTAGAGCTCATGTCTCATGGGAAGAACAACAGCAACGAGGTATCACCAAAATTAATTTACTACGATGAAAAGGTTAGATTCATGGCATTAAATCCTCTTTCACATTGGTAAAATTTCGATTGAATCTTTGAGTTAGGCCGACATGTATTTTGGATTTTCTTTATAGATGATAAAACCTACAACTAATGACTTGATAATAATAATAATAATAATAATAATAATAATCATCTTTATAATAATAATAGCACACAAATTATTGGGTGGGCTTGGAACCCACGGCCCAAGAAAGTTGGTGCCAATGTACACAGCCGCCATAAATTGTGTAACGAAATTTGCGTTTGTCTATGGGGCTGTAAACTTAATAGATCTGAACTGGAACACTATAAGTATGGTCATAATATAGTTTACATATCCAGTGGATTGGAAATAATTATCCCCGGTTGATATGTGTAATTCATATACCAGAAGTTTGAAAACACAGCCCTGTATTTTGGGAATAAATTCGGATGATTTCAAATCAATAGGTGATTCTGGAAGTATTTAGAATGCTGAACACAGAAATGACATCCATTCTTTCCCATCACGTCAGAATTTTTCACAATTTCACAATCAAAATTCTTATATTCGTCATTGCATTACGCCTATTACAGAAGGCAACAAAATAAATTTAAGCAAGGGAAATTTCGGTTGTTTACAAACCAATAGGTGACTGAGGAAGTATTTTGATAGCTGATCACGTACATGCCATCCATTTTGCCCCAAAACGTCATGATTTTTCACAATTTCACAATCAAAATTCTCATATTCACCATTCCATTATACCTAGAATGCAACAAAATATATTTAAGGATGGGAAATTTCGGTTGTTTACAAACCAATAGGTGATTCCAGAAGCATTTTGAATGCTGATGACGGATATGACAAATTTCTTTCAATCACATCCGGATTTTTCCCTAGATGAGGATTTTTTTTCCACATCATTAAGTTCCATCAACCCATTACATTATACCATTGAATTTTGGACATTTTGTGAAGGAAACTTTTTTTTTGTGAGGAATTTCGAAAATGGAACTTATGTAATCAATGTTTACAATTTTCATGTCAATGTGTCTTGTGAAGATAGAAGGTGAATTAAATGCTTACTATTCTAAGCATTTGTAGTTCAGAATTGGGAGGATTTGTATTGTAGAAAACAAATATTTTACCACCATCTAAACAGATCCATCTATTGAGGAAATGATTTTATTATGAAACTAGAGCAGTTTTCTAAAAAAAACTAGACGTGATGGGTAAAGATGGATTTCATTATTCAGAGACAACAGTCATCTGCGAGTCATCCAAACCCATGCAGGCTGGTGTAAGTCAAGACAGAGGGAGAAATCCCTACTATCCGCCTTTCAAATACTCTCTCGATAAAATGAATATTTTAAATAAATGCATGTTTGTTCGCTACTATCACATGACAAACTTGTAATTTTCATATCTGTCACATTAGAAACGAGCCCAGAACGAGGTCTACAGCTTTATACAATGTATGTATATAGGGAATTAAGAAATTAGTTGTATTAATATTGTATTAAATGGAATATTGCATGGCTTAATTGTAACCTTAAGAATTAAATAATAATAATATATTTCGGAACTATTGTAACCTTAAGAGAATTAATAATAATATATTTTGGAATTATCTAATCATAAATTCTAAAAACCAAAGAAGAATATTTATTTATGTAAACTTTCCATTAAAAGAAATCCGTGTGTGCTATAGCCATTCTAAAATGGAATTTCAATTTTGCCACATTATATAAAATTCAACTTACACACACACACACACACACACACACACATACATATTAAATATATATGTATATATATACAGGGTGTTGCAAAATACCTGTTACAATGCTTGGGAGGTGATTCGACAAGTAAAAACAAGGAAAAAATGCCATGTGAAAAAATGTCGAAATCGGCACCGTTTTCGAGTGACAGGCGTGCGAAAATTGCCTCACACCATGTTTATGGCACAATAACTCAAGATGGAAGAAAGATATCAACGTCGGAATAAAATAATACAAACAAAATCGTACCTGGCGAATACAATGGTGCATCAATTGAGTCCCAGTGTAAATTTCGCAAGGGGACTCTCAAAGAAAGTGGGGAATCCCCTGATGGAAAATACAAGAAATTTACTACTATCTTCTACATAATGTTGAGATCGGAATGTAGCCAGTAAAAAATGGCGACGTATGTCCACATGTCCCACTACTGCTGGGACACCGTCCCACACCCGGGAAATAGGAAAATAACTGCAAATCTCCTGTTGTACATGCTTCACATTGCGGTACGAAGAAGAAAAGAAACCAATTTGTCGCATGTCTCACTACTGCTGGGACACCATCCCAAATGGAAAAAAATATGGGAAAATCATAAAAAAACGTTTTCAATCCCTTAATGTTGACACACTACTTTGCAGTACGAAAAACAAAAGTTAAACAATGGCCACATGGTATCAGTCTGTGCATATACTACAAGAGAGCTCCCCAAAGAAAGTGGGTAATCCTCGAAGCAATGAAGACAGAGAATGGCGAGAAAACACACACAATGGCATGTAACATTTCCAGAATGGAGTGGTTCAGCACATCTGGAAGGGATTCCACTGAGAAGCGCACAACCTCCGCACATGCAGATCGACGGTATGAAGTACAGCGATATCCAGCATCTTCACTCGCACCTTTCACTAAAGGACACTATGCGGTGCTGATAGGGGCTCACAAACACCTGTATACTCAGAGACGTTGTTGAAAATGTCCGCCATTGACTTCAAGACAAAGATGGCATCGGCGAAGCACTGATTGTCTGGTACGCGCAAATACCTCTGGCATGTCAACAATTGTCCCAGCAGCAGCACTAACACGAGCAACGAGATCCTCAGCACTTTCCACAGGGGTTTCATACACGAGCCTTTTCATTTCTCCCCACACAAAGAAATCCAGTGGTGTGAGGTCGGGGGAACGAGGTGGCCATGGTAAAGGTCCACCCCTGCCAATCCAACGATCGCCGAAAATATCGTTGAGTAAGGCCCTGACTCCCCGGTCGAAATGTGCGGGGGCGCCGTTGTGTTGAAACCAGATACGTTGTCTACCTGCCAGTGGCACGTTTTCCAAAAGTTCAGTTAATACGTCATGTAGAAACACCCGATAATTCCCACCACAGAAAGTAGAGGGCAAAATGTACGGGCCTATCAAGTGATCACCTACTACGCCACACCACACATTCACTGCGAACCTATGTTGATGATGGCGCACAATGATTGCATGCGGATTGTTCATATCCCAGACGTGGCTGTTGTGGCTATTGAACATGCCGTCCCTGGTGAATATTGCCTCATCGGTCCACAAAACTCTTGTTGGGAAATCTGGAATGGCAAGAGTTTGTTGCACGTACCATTGGCAGAAATCCATGTGTAGGGGAAAGTCCGTGGGCAGTATGTGGTGCACCTTATGCAATTTGTATGGGTGCAATCCCTCCTCCTGAAGAACGCGGAACACATTGCTATGGTGGGTTTGTTGAGTACGAGCAATGACACGTGTGCTGGTGTCAGGACGGTCTCGTATCGCGTCCAACACGTCCTCTTCAAATTGCACAGTGCGCACAGTGCGGGGTCTTCCACAATCCCACCTACGGGGTAGTAGATATCCAGTTTCACGCAGTCGAGCATCAAGTCTTTGAAAGAGTGCATGTGCTGATAACCGCCTATTGGGAAAACGTTCGTGATACGAATGCCGTGCTTCACGGCTGTTTCGGTTTGCCTCTCCATAAACGAGATGCATATCAGTAACCTCGTGGGTAGAGTACTCCACCATTGTCCTGTTCGAGAACTGTCCAGCAACAGGGGCACTTTCCCTCCGAGTGACGGATCACAACTACCGTGATTACCACCCACGTAATATCACACAGGTGTCCACGCAGTTGTTGCAAACCGAGAAAGAACACGGGAATACGTACTCTACGTACAATATTCCTTGGCACAATTCAACCACACACACACGCCAGACTAAACTCCACGCTGCGAGACGCAGAACAAGACAGGAAAAACAATGGTCGACTACACTCTCTACGTAGTATCCACCAACACTAATACGTAACAGGTGACCTACACTCACAGCGCCTCTAGTGGGGCTTTCTGTATCAATTAGATGAAATCAATCTGAGCGTAATTTGACGGCATGGCGTCATTTTTGAGTGAATTTCCTATTTCCTGAGTGTGGGACGGTGTCCCAGCAGTAGTGGGACATGTGGACATACGTCGTCATTTTTTACTGGCTACATTGGCAAAGAAGAGGCATTTAAACCTACTATTGGTAAAGAAAGTCTTCATGAATTAAGTAATGATAATGGTACAAGATTAATTACTTTTGCAAACTCAAAGAATTTAATTGTGAAAAATACCACTTTTGAACATAAAAATATCCATAAATATACCTGGTCTTCTCTAGATGGTAAAACTCATAATCAGATAGATCATATTCTCATTGATAAAAGAAGGCATACTAACATAATTGACGTTTGTTCATATAGAGGTGCTGACTGTGCCAGTGACAATTATTTAGTAATTGCTAAATTAAGACAAAGACTCTCCGTGAAAAATCATAAGCAACAAAATCTAAAAGCTCTAAAATTTAATACAGGAAAATTTGTTGATGATAGAATTAAGGAAGATTACCAAATTAAACTGTCAAATAGATTCGATATTTTGCAGGATTTAAATGATGATGAAAATATAAATGAAAGAGACGTAAATAAGAATTGGGAGCACACACGTAATGCAATAGAATCAGCAGCTAAAAAAATATAGGATACCATAAACCAAGAAAAAGTAAGCCATGGCTTGATAATGAATGTCATAACCTAATAGAAATAAGAAATCGGGCTATACTTAGGTGGTTAAATAACTCTGATGATACAAATTTAAGCAATTATAATAGAATAAAGTGAGAAGTTAACCGCACATTTAGAAGTAAAAAAAGAGATTACTTGAAAAGTAAAATTAACGAAATTGAAACAAACAGAGATTTATATAAAGGTGTAAATGAATTTAGAAAGGGGTGGCAACCTAAAGTAAACTTGATAAAATATAAAAATGGCAATTTTTTGGCTGACCCAAGCAATATTTTAAATAGATGGAAGAACTACCTTAATGACCTTTTAAATGTTCATGTAGGAGATAAATTAGAAGTAAATGAAGTACACACAGCAGAACCTTTAGTTCCAGAACCTAACTTGACTGAAGTTAAAGATGCTATTAAAAGGCTAAAGAATAACAAAGCACCTGGCATTGATTTAATACCAGATGATTTAATTAAATATGGTGGGAATTCATTAATATGTCAAATTCATAAATTAATTTGTTTAATATGGAATAAAGAATAATCCCTCAACAGTGGAAAGAATCCCTAATTGTTCCTGTGTTTAAAAAATGTGATAAAATGAACTGCAATAATTACAGAATTTCTCTACTCTCAACAACATATAAAATATTATCTAACATTCTTTTAGCAAGACTAACCCCATATGCTAATGAAATTATAGGTGATTATCAATGTGGATTTAAATGTAAAAGATCAACAAGAGATCAAATTTTTCACATCAGACAGACACTTCAGAAAAAGCGGGAATAAAATCAAAATGTCCATCAGCTATTCATTGATTTTAAAAAAGCATATGATTCAGTCAAAAGATATAATATATTAGTCGAGTTTGGAATACCTAAGAAGCTTGTTAGTGTGATAAAGGTATGCACCAGTGAAACAGAAAGTAAAATTCGTGTGGATATTAATATGTCTGACAAATTTACAATTCATGATGGGTTAAAACAAGGAGATACATTATCTCCATTGCTCTTTAATTTTGCCTTGGAATACACTGTTAGGAAGGTAAAATATACTAATGCAGGACTAAAATTAAATGGTGAGATTCAGATGTTAGCATATGCAGATGATGTTGACTTCCTGGGGGATGATGTAAATGCAATTAAGAATAATGCTAAAATATTTTTCAAAGCCGCTAAAGAGATAGGTTTGGAAGTTAGCAAAGAGAAAACTAAATATATGCTTACAGGTCGAAACCAAGTGTTAGGTAATAATCAAAATCTAATTATTGATAACAACTCGTTTGAACCAGTTTCCAAATTCAAGTACTTTGGAGTAATGCTAACAGGTGAAAATGATATTAAAGAGGAAATAAAAAGCAGGCTTAATTCAGGAAATGCATGTTACTTTTCTCTTCATAAACTTTTGTCTTCTCATTTAATATCTAAGAAACTAAAAGTTAAAATATACAAAACAGTAATTTTGCCTGTAATATTATATAAATGCGAAACTTGGTCCCTTACATTGAAAGAGGAACATAAATTGAGAGTATTTGAAAATAAGATCCTTAGGAAAATATTTGGGCCTAAAAGGGATGAGGAGACAGGTGAGTGGAGAAGGTTACATAATTTAGAACTACATAATTTGTATTCATGTCCAGATATTATTAGAATGATTAAATCAAGAAGACTTAGGTGGGCAGGTATGTGGCATGAATAGGAGAGAAAAGAAGAGTTTACAGGATTCTTGTTGGGAAACCTGATGGTAAGAGACCAGTAGGAAGGCCAAGACAAAGATGGAGGGATAATGTTGAGATGCACCTAAAGGAAATTGGTAGGGATGGAAAAGAGTATATAGATCTTGCTCAGGATAGGGACAAATGGAAGGCCTGTGTTGCTGCAGCCATGAACCTTCGGGTTCAATAAGACTAGAGAGTTTGTTAGTTAGTTATCACATCATTAAAGATGATTTGCAGGGGAATAAACTTCTGTTTGATTTACCAAGTAATTTGAATTATCCAAGTTCGAAGAGTCCACTGTATTTCAAGTGAAGTCAGTAGCAGTTCCCGATGCTGTTGTAGTGCTACACAACAACCAAATATTTTCAAAGGAAAAAAAGATTTAATTAATTACAATATTTCAATATTGGGAGTAAACCAATTTTGCTTACAAAAAAGTATGAAAAATTTAACCATAATGTATAGGGACATTGAATATTGGAACACTGACAGGAAGGACTGAAGAAATTGTGGATCTCGTGGAGAGAAGAGGAATCGATATTTTTGGAATGAGTGAAACGAAATGGAAAGGAAGAGGAGAAAAGAAATTGATGAAAGACTATAAACTGTACTGGGCAGTTATCGAGGAGGGAAGGAGAAGTGGGATTGGATTTGTGGTCAGAAGTGGAATAAGTGAGGAAGTAGAGAGGGTAAATGACAGAATAATAAAACTAAAAATGAATGTAAGTGGAAAAGTAATAGAAATAATCCAAGTGTATGGCCCACAAACAGGATGTACAAAGGAGGAGAAAAAGGAATTTTAAGAAGACTTGGAAGAACCTGTAGGAAAGGAATGACAAATTGTGATGGGTGATTTTAATGCACAAGTGGGAAGAGACAGGACAGGGTGTACAGAAATACTTGGAGCGGATGGATGGGGTCAGAGAAATGAGGAGGGAAAGAGGCTACTGAACTTTTGTAAGAGAAATGGGCTGTTAGTACGTAATAGCTGGTTTAAGAAGAAATATGACAGCCATAAGATTACAAGATACAGTTGGAATAATGAACAAAAGTCTGTAATAGTTTATATATTGGTAAACAAGGAAGTAAAGAAGATAATGAACAACTTTAAAGTAATACCCAGTGAGAACTTAGACAGCGACCACAGGTTACTAGTAGGAGATGTGAGGAGATGTAAATAAAAGATAGAAGGGAGGAACAAGAGAGAAGGATAAGAGTGTGGAAATTGAAGAATAAGATGGTAAAAGAGAAATATCAAGAAATATTACATACTAAAGTGCCAAGAGATGAACCCATAGGAGCAGAAACAGAATGGACAAGATTTAATACAGAATTAGTAGAGGCAGAAGAAAAGGTATGTGAAAGGACAGGCAAGAAAAGCAAGAAACACCATGGTGGAATGAAAGAACTAGAGAGGCAGTGATAAACAAAAATGATGCATTTAAAAAATGGTTTAAATTTAAATCACAATATGTATGAAAAGAGTATGTGGAAATGAAGAAAGAGGCAAGAACAATAGTAAAGGAGGAAAGAAGAAAGTGGATGGAAGAATGGGCCAAAGTGCTAGAAGAAGATGTAGATGAGAACAAGAAAGTATTGTATGGATTAGTGAGAGAAAGGAGAAGCTGTAAGCTAAGGGATGAAAGGGGGAAACATTGCAGAAGAGGGTGAAAAAAAAGGAGAATGTGGAGAAATCATTTCAAGAAATTGCTGAATGTGAAAAAAGGAAAGGAACATGAAGAAGTGAAGGAAAAATAAAACAGGAAGGAAAAAATTAACCTCACATGGAAAGAAGTGGAGGAAGCACTGAAGAGAATGAAGAGAGGTAGAGCACCTAGAATAGATGAAGTGTCAGTGAAAATGACACTAGGAGCAGGAGTGATTGGTGTATAGTGGTTGTACAGAGTAGTGAAAACAGTGTGACAAGAGAGAGAAGTGCAAAGAGATTGGACAAAGGGACTAATAGTTCCCATATTCAAGTAGGGGAACAAAAAGGAATGTAAAAACTACAAAGGAATAACACTAATGTGCCACTCAGCAAAGATGTATGAGCAAATGTTAGAGAAAAGAATAAGGGAAGTAACAGAGCTGAACACGAGTGAGGAACAGTATGGATTTAGAAGAGGCAGATCAATAGTAGATCTGACATTCACCATAAGGCAATTACAAGAAAGGCATTATGAGTATGGAAATGATTTGATTATGGCATTCCTAGATATAAAAAAGGCATACGATAGCATGGATGGAACAAAGATTTGGAAGGCTCTAAGAGAGAAAGGGGTAGAGGAAGAGAGAGCATGTAGAGTGCAGAGCACATACAAGGCCAACCAGAGCTGTATGAAGATGCCAGTGGGAAGAATGGAGTGGTTCAGTGTAAGTAATGGACTGAAACAGGGAAGTGCTCTTTCCCCACTGCTCTTCATAATTACAATGGATGTAATTAACAAAGAGGTGGGAAGAAGATAGGAGAGTAAGAGATGAAGGCTTTGTTGTTTGCTGATGACCTAGTAATATGGGGAAACAGAGAAGAAGTAGTACAGAGACAGCTTGATAGTTGGAATGAGGAAATCAGAAGAGCAGGAATGAAATTCAGTCAAGAAAAGAGTGAGGTGCTAATAACAACAAGAAACAGAGCCAGAAATGTACCAACAATAAAGATGGACACAGAATAGTTGAGGGTAGTGGAGAGTTTCAAATATCTAGGAAGCATAATTGAGAGAAGTGGAAGAATAGATGAGGAAGTAAACAGAAGAAGACAAATGGGAGGTGGACTCTATCAAAGCATTCAAAGATAAATATGGAACAGGGATGTACCTATGAAATGCAAGAAGGTAATATATAATACATACTATGTACCAATAATTATGTATGACTTGGACAATGACAGAGAGAGAGAGAAAAAAAAATATGCAGGCAGTGGAGATGAATTTTTTAAGGAGTATATTGGGGAAGCCTAGAAGGGATAGAATAAGGAGATCTGACAGACAGTGGGTGTGGTGAAGTTCCAGGACAGAATAGATCAATCACAGATCAGATGGTTTGGACACATGAAGAGGATGAATGCAGTAAGACTACCAGTAGGAGCTTATAATGCACAAGGAGTTGGAAAAAGGCCAAGGGGGAGACCAAGATGTCGGTGAAAGGAGCAGATAGTGGAGAGTGTTAGGACAAGAGGACAAGATTGGAACACAGTGGAAAGAGAGGAGTGGTGGAAGACCAGAAGAAAATGGATAGGCTTGACTTCTATGCCAACCCAGCCAGAGGCAGGAAACTGCGAAAGAAGATGATGATGATGATATGGGAAATTGTGTTGTATATATTATGTAAAATTGTTAGGATGAGCTTTTAAACTAGAATTTAAGTCATTAAAAAAAAAGGCAGGTCTGTCTATGACACTGGAACTGCCTGAGACAGTTTGTTGCTTGTTTTCTTGGTGAGAGGAATAGAAGGGAGAGGCTGAAAAAAATACCACAAAAGGGAAAGAGAGTAATGGTAATTCCAGTTTTGCTCCTCACTGACAGTGAGGAGCCTCGGTGGTCTAGTCAGTAGTCAACCTCCATGGTGGAGTGGTTAGCACACTGTGCTTAGATGTCAGGGGTCCAGGTTCAAATCCTAACTCAGACATGGATGATTGTGTTGTCTGTCATAAAAGAAATGATATAGATCAGTGATGCCCAACCTATAGGCCAGATCCGTCCGTCAGGCCTGCCACATATGTTGCATTTATTTACCATAAACATGTTCAAAAAAGTTTTCTTTTCTTTCTCCTTCTTAATATATACATGAAATTAACTTTTCTCAACAGAGAAACAACAGAATGCAACACATACTCATAACATAAATCATATTGACAGTCATCAAGTCACTTGGAAGGAAATAATTAATTGTTCTTACAGGAACATAGCTAGGCGCCCCAGCACTCTTGGTAAAAAGGTAATTTGCTGCCCCTATAAGGCGAAAGCTTTAAAAATATTGTTTTCTATGTCCCTGCTTCCTTATGTTGCTGTTTACTGCTATAAAATCATTGCCAGACTAATATATACCACTCTGGGTTGTGTTCAGAAGCATTACACTTGTTACATTTTGTACATTACCGTTGTTCAGAAAGAAAATGGGAATGACGTAATTTCGCCATCTTTTTTACGTTTTCTAACCTACATTTTACATTTTTCAGAATCTGGGTAATTATGTGAAATCTGTATTCAATATTTTCGCTCATAAACCCAGTTTATAATGCTAAAATATTTTTCAAAACTGCTAAAGTGATAGGTTTGGAAGTTAACAAAGAGAAAACTAAATATATGCTTACAGGTCGAAACCAAGTGTTAGGTAATAATCAAAACCTAATTATTGATAACAACTCGTTTGAACCAGTTTTCAAATTCAAATACTTAGGAGTAATATTAACAAATGAAAATTATATTAAAGAGGAAATAAAAAGTAGGCTTAATTTAGGAAATGCATGTTACTTCTCTCTTCATAAACTTTTGTCTTCTCGTTTAATATCTAAGAAACTAAAAGTTAAAATATACAAAACAGTAATTTTGCCTGTAATATTATATAAATGTGAAACTTGGTCCCTTACATTGAAAGAGGAACATAAAATGAGAGTATTTGAAAATAAGATCCTTAGGAAAATATTTGGACCTAAAAGGGATGAGGAGACAGGTGAGTGGAGAAGGTTACATAATTTAGAACTACATAATTTGTATTCATGTCCAGATATTATTAGAATAATTAAATCAAGATGCTCAAGATAGGGACAGATGGAAGGCCTGTGTTGCTGCAGCCATGAACCTTCGGGTTGAAGAAGGCTAGAGAGTTAGTTAGTTAGTTAGTTATACTATGATATGGTAAGATAGCTCAAGTCTTGAAGTCAGCACATGCTCTTGATGAACATAATATATGGTAAACAACAACAACACTTTTCTGTAATACTAAGGCATAATCTGTACGAAAAATAACACTTGTACAAATTATTTACCAACAGCTTTACAAACTAAACATTTTTTGTTAAAAAAATATTTTTTACCTATATTTTTATTAGCATTAGCTTTAATAACACCAGTAAATGGGTCCAGAACTTGTTTTTGGAGATTTTCTGAAAGAATGTATTTAGAGTATCATGCCTAGAAAGTGGAGGGGAGGAATAGATGCTGAGGAAGATAAGTCACTCATTAACCACCTTCCCTGGATGACAGATCACTGTGGCTAGAGACCTGAGCAATGAAAGTAGTGCATATATTCTTCAGCATAAGAGTGATTCCTTTTTTTCTCTCGCACAGCTCCAAGTACTGTGACAGTGTTGGACAAGCACAGACTATGGTCCATGAAGGGTGGATAAAGGCCAAAGGTGAAGGCAACACATTATTTTACTTTGAATTTAGTTCTTTCTTTCTTACCCATAACACACACATTCTGCAAATATTTTTCATTAAATTATATTTCTATTTTATTTTTTAAAACTTGCATTTGGATGACTTGCTCCTTTCCTTGGTATGGCAGCAGTAATTTTATCCATTCTTTTATGTCAACACTATTAAGCCTTGCTTCCATGTTAATAAAACATTTAAATACTGACCAAGGCAGAATTTATAGTAGGGTCATTTGGACTTTTTCCCTTAATAACAATAAAATATTAATTTTGAAGAAAAAGCAATTTTTTTATTAACACCATTGTTATTTAGGTTATTAGAAAATACAGGTAATATCCACTAACCAAACATCCTGTCTGCACAATAAATCAAAATTGCAGGTAGTGTAAAGTAGGCCGTTTTTACAAACATGTGTCAAAGTCGGCCCACCGTTAAAAAGTTGGCTGTGCAAAGATGGACCCCCCTTAAATGGTACTCCGATATATGAAAACTTACATTAAATGTAATAAACAAGTGAAAAAAAACGTCAGCATTCCATATCCATGTACTCCACTATAAACCATCACTATCATCACTATAAACCATCACTATCACCACAAACAGCACATATTCCAACCTGGACTCTATCTTGCCCAAAACAGTCTTCATGGAACCAACCCTTGCAATCGTTACACTTGAACCAATCCTTCCCATCACTTGCATTGTAATAATAACCGCCACACTTAGAAGAATGGTTTTTACTACGTTTCATTGATATTCCTTTCCCTCGATCTGCACAACTCTTTTGCGCCTGAGTACGTTCCTTTCTTGACTGTTCATGTCTCCCTTTTGCTTTCTCTATGTATTCAAGGGAAGTTAACTGTTCAGAAGATGCACATCTGCATTTCTTCTTGTGCCCAGCAGTATCAAGACGTGGTACCTTCATTATATCTGCAAACCGCACCATACTTGCATTTCCATTCATGGTCCCACGAGATGTTGAAGGCATGGGCTCGAAGGTGGAGGTTGAGACATGTGAGTTAGCCCTAGATCTGACTGGAGATTGAACAAGGCCAACATCGGCGTTGGGACCACTGGATGGAGTGGTTGCACCTGTGGAGGAGGCTGTGGCATCGTCTGCAGTAGCCCTAGGTCTGTCAGTAGTATCAGCGATGTTGAAGTAATGTGGTATACAGGGTGTACAGGGTATAGACCTGTGCTCGAGAACCCGGAAACAGATAAGTCTACACTGGCACTTTTGTTGCTTACAGCAAAAATAAAGTTCACGTAATACAAAAGTACGACTTACACTAATTTGGACAATTTTGTTTCTGGTCGCCAGTGCATGCTCCCGCCTAAACAATCTAATGACAGCTAATTACATGGTTATGTTATGTGCATTCATGAAGGAGGCGAGCCTTGTAACTCTTGTACTACATATCATTGCAAGACACATATTTATTAATCTAAATTCACGACATATTCCACTAGCATAACAATATTAGTGGGGACCGTCTTACCCCACGTGGCTAATGCACAGAAGGGGCCACCTTACCCCAACGCGTATCATGCATCGAAAACAACAAACGAGAAGCTTGTACGTTATGGAATTCAAACCAGGAAGCAGCGTTGTATGCTCCACACCTCATCTAACACACCTATACACATGACTTTTGTACAACTACAGATTCGCTTGTTTATCTAGAGTTTTTCATTAAGCAGATAGTTATATCAGCCATTTTGATCGTTATACTTTTATCACTTACCTTTGTATTTACGAGTATGCAGCTGGATGCTTCATTTAAACAACACGGCGCTTATGTCACCCCACTTCAGAAAGCCTCACCGCGTGTTGGAACAGGCACCGTTAGCTCCAAATTTCGCCACGTTCGGCGCTGCACAACAAAACGTTGCAGGTAGGCCGTCTTTACGAACTGGCCGTCTTTGAACAAATGACCCTATAAAAAATATATACACTAGAAACGTAATGTTTCCACCCTCTAACAGGGTCTTCCTCAGACGAATATTCACAATAGATTCTTCTATTCTTCTATTGTGAATATTCATATATTCTTCTATTGTGAATATTCATCTATTCTTCAATTGTGAATATTCATCTGAAGAAGACCCTGTTAGAGGGTGGAAACATTACCTTTCTAGTGTATATATTTTTTATACTATAAATTCTGCCTTGGTCAGTACTTAAATGTTTTATTCTTTTTATATTGCTACTTACTGTTCACTGTTGTTGCCATTTGAATTTGTCTTCACTTCCCTCTTCCAGAAGCCGCAGCTGAGTTCCCATGCTGTAGCAGCAAACAGGATTATATTAACAATGATCAGCACTCCAACAGGACCGTAAAAGTAAGCCAGTATCTCCATATCACCTACAGAGAAAAAGTTTAATTAACCACAGTATATCTAAAACTTATCCAATAAATATATTGTAAATTGATTGAATCCTGGGCTGGGTTACCTTCCCAGAGGCAGAGCTGCATGCCACCAGACGCATCCCGGGGTTGTGGATAGGGGAATGGGCAGTAGATATGTTGACTATTATCCGTGACAAAAATATTGAGCCGTCGGTTTACGGGCTTGTAAAATTGTACTCCGTGGGAGGAAAAAAATCAAATATACCTCATTGGAAAACTTCAAGTATCCACTTTTTAAAATGCGTTATCTAAAACCTAATTTTAACTTTGTTATCTTACTATAATAAAAAAATCACTGAAAAATGTAGTTTTTTCTTCTAATTTTCACGAATGGGGAACTTAACACCATACAGTTCATAATCAACTGTACATATAATCTTAAGATTTTGTGTACTTGAAGTTTGATTATTTTTGAACCTCTGTAGAAAAAATCAAATGCATATTTTTAATAGATGCTTCAAAAATTGGCGATTTAGGGAACCGTCCAAACTTGAAATGCATAATTACAAATTCAATGAAATTGCAAAAAACTGTTGATATAACGCAATGATGAAATTCCAGAAGTTTGGCGTGTGTACCTCAAATATGGTTCCAGATATTAATTATTCTTTCGCACTCCTAATATGGTAAACGGGTGCATGACGTATACCAGGGTGCAGCCAATCTCAGACTCTATGGGCAGCAGGTGACTTCCACAGCATTGCAGTTTTGCTGAACTTCACTGCGAGAATCTAAGTTCATTCCGTCCAGCCGATCCAAAGTATTGTCTCAGCATAAAATTATGAATGAAATATATCTCATATTGCAAATGGAGTACTGCCATACTGCAGTTTATTTTTTTTGGGAAGGAGGGGGGTTTTCATCTAGCTGTTAACTTCATATGAACGTTGTCTCCTTTGATACCCGGTGGAGGTACATAGTGGTTCAGATCCCACTTTAATCTGTAAGTCCAGTTCCGATTAACCAACCTGTGCATAAAGTGAACTTAAAGAGAGAGAAAACAACTCCACTCAGCTTTATATGAACGTCATTTTCCCCGTATTATTTTATAAATATGGAGAAACTAGTACTCACTTTTATCCGCGAAGCTGTTTTTTCTTCTTTTTCGATTAACTTCAGTGGCCACTGCCACCATCCTCGTTGGAACTTGCTGCGCTGTTGCTTGGCGTGCGTCTTTTGTTCGTAGTTCTCTGGCTGCCGTTAGGTGCGCTGTGCATCTTGGTGCATCGTCTGCTATTTCCGGGTGATAACTGCTGCAGTAGTGGAATCCAAGTGTGGTGCGCTTGCCCGCTATCGATGTTTAGTTCGTGCGGGAAGTGCATTATAGCGTGCGTTTTCTTGATTTTGGTGTCTATGAGCATGTGGGCAGTGTGTTTGACTCGAACCTTTTGAATTTTATGGTTATTGTATTTGATATGTTTAGCAAGACCAGTAGTGGGTTGGGCTTTTTTCGCATCTGCTAGGTGTTGTTGGATTCTTTCATTGACAGATCTGATGGACCTGCCAATGTAATGAGCCTTGCATTCACACTCTGCATCGTATACACCTGGGTTGTCAAGGGGGGAGAGGAAGTACCGTTTGTGCTTGTTCAGTTTATCATGGACACCAAAATCAAGGAAACGCACGCTATAATGCACTTCCCGCACAAACTAAACATCAATAGCGGGCAAGCGCACCACACTTGGATTCCACTACTGCAGCAGTTATCGCCTGGAAATAGCAGACGACGCACCAAGATGCACAGCGCACCTAACGGCAGCCAGAGAACTACGAACAAAAGACGCACGCCAAGCAACAGCGCAGCAAGTTCCAACGAGGATGATGGCAGTGGCCACTGAAATTAATCGAAAAAGAAGAAAAAACAGCTTCGCGGATAAAAGTGAGTACTAGTTTCTCCGTATTTATATACTACCGCGTCTATTTTTCCAATTATGAATATTATTTTATGTTGCACATTTAAACAGATATATTGAGTGCAATGATGTTCGACGAGAGATCCAGTCTTCTCTGTATACAACAATAACACACCTGCTGTGTACAATTTCATAAGCAAGGGAAACAGAGCGAAGTGTGTACTAGCGATAGCAATGAATAAAAATTATATTTAAAAAATTGCGCATTTGAAGCCTTCACACCAACTAACATTTTAAAATATATTTCAAGCAAAAATGCACGTAAATTGTGTTTATCTCGAAAAAATCACTTGAGCATTGTATCGTGTAGTGGTGGTGGTTTCAGCATTTAATATGTTGCTATACATTCCACCTGAAATATTGCTTTTATATTTTGGTCTGTTACACAGCTGCAACTGTTGCAATAAGCAAGGAGTTGTGGGTTCATTTAGAGAGACAGAAGGACTAAAAACTAATAAATTTTCAATAAATATAATGAGTGAAAGGTAAAACTATAATATGCTGTTCATAATGGATTCTGTTGAACTGGATAATTAAAATAAAAGTCGTGTATCTTTTTTCTCACCACATCTTGCAAAAACTTGCCCAATAAAATATTTGGTTGATGCAAATTTTTGTTGTTCCCTTTTTTCTTTACATACCTTTTTCATTGTGCTGATGTAACCCCCCAAACACTCTGCCATGCACTTGACACCTTTGTTTATGTTGTGAGATGCACCCATTCGTTTCTCCTGGTAGAAATATCTCTTGGCATTGACTATCATTTCTTTTGCACCACTATGATATTACCGTCTTGCCATTATCATGCAACAAAAAAATCACTTCACAGAACCGCCATCACTCAATACTGTGTGTACGAACAAACACGCGAACTTGTGAGAGACCGACTGCCTGGACAGAATAACCATAAGAATTATTATGGCTATGTGGGTGTTCAGGCAATATTCATGGCAGGAATGTAAACACAGAAGTGACAAAAGAAACTTTCGGCATCTCTGCAATGCTTTCCTATGCGCAACACATTGTTTTGGCTCATTTCCCGTGTCAAAGCTGCTTGGACGCAGAGTTCAAAGGGCAAGTGGAAATGCTTGGCAACAAAGCTCACTTGTTCTACATGCGTTTTTAGCAACAATGTGAATTGTGCGGGAACCGCTTGCCAAGAAAAACAATTATCTCTGTTGTTTTCAATTCCCACAGTGTGAAAGAATGAGGAACAAGGAAAAGCCGGACAGATTCATGGATGCTGAAAAAAGCATGTGAAAAGGACTAAGAATATGTTACATAGGAACTTGGAATGTAATGACACTACTGAAGCCAGGAAAGATGCAAGAATTGTCTGAGCAAATAAAGAAAATACAAATTGACATAGCTGCTTTGCAAGAAACTAGATGGGAGTGGAAATGGTATATTAAATAAAAGGGACTACACAGTATTCTACAGTGGTGCAAAAGATAAAAGAGGACAGGCTGGTACAGGTTTTATTGTACAAAAAAGAATCCAAAACCACATAATTGATGATATGATATGATATGATTTATTTGCATCCAAGGACTACAATTTTGTACAGGTAGGTACACCTGTAGTATAGGACATGTCAAGTAGAAGTAAATGATAATAAAGTTTGGTAATTTTAACATAAGATACATGCATATATATTGGTGTATTATAACCCTTGCATATCAAGATATTATACTATACAATTTCAGTTGGATTTGTACCTTACAACGAAAGATTATGTAAACTGAGAATTAAGGGCAAGTATAACAATATAACCCTAATCAACACATACGCACCATCTGAAGATAAAGAAGAAGAAATAAAAGAAAACTTCTATGAAAATATGGTAGACAATGTTCCAAAAAGTGATGTAATGATTATATTAGGTGACTTTAATGCAAAGCTGGGAAAAGAACAAATATATAGTAAAATATCAGGTAGGCACACATTGCATGATGTAACAAGTAAGAATGGAGAAATATTGTGTGAATTTGCAGCTGCAAATCACCTGATAGTTATGAGCACCCAATTCCAGCATAAACGAATACATAAAGGAACATGGATATTACCTGACCAGAGCAATATCAATCAGATAGACCATGTGTTGATTAACAGCAGCAAAAAGGATCTGATAAATTATGTAAGATTTTTAAGAGGCCCAAATATTGACTCTGACCACTTATTGGTGCAAGTAATCCTAAAACAGACTCTCCCTGCAATCAGGCACGTATCCAGGAATTCCTTTCGGGGGGGGGGGGCTGAACACAATTTTTTAAGGGGTATAGATAGAACCTCACAATTATATGTTCCAGGTCAGTGGTGGGAATTTGGTTCCAAAACTAAGGGGGGGGGGGGGTGCAAGGAAAGTTTACTCTTTCTCTTGTTAGACAAGGCTTAGGATTAAGAGGCCATAGTATGGAGGCAAAAAAATGGGGAGCAACTATGCCCTAAATCGTCACCACTGTTTAAGGCTGTGATTTTTATCAGAAAGTGAAATCTGAACATTTTTACCACTCGACTCCTCAGTTTCAATTAACCTTGTGTGCCGGAACCATCTTAGTATGTATGTTTGTCCATTTCTTCTCAAACCAAAATTGTTACACATGCACGGGATGGACAATCAATCCACTCCACAACACTAGATTCAAACTATGTGCTGCGAACTGGATGCAGACATCTAATGTTTCTTCTCTCAATATGATCAAATGTTTACTCATTTAGGTATCTCCAGTGACGTGCCCAAGGGAGGGTTGGTGGGGTCATAACCCCATTTGACACAGTCCTTAAAAAAAGAACGTCACAAACAGGAAAACAGGGCAAAAAGAGGACTGACCACCAAAAATAGTATGCGTAACCCCTCATCCTGCTGAAAATCGTTGGCACGCCACTCCTTATCTCGGGCACATTTTTAAAAATCAACTCACCAGAAGTTTTTATAATTTCGTATTAGAGACTGAAGTAAAAGCACCTTTAACACGATCAAATAAATCATGAACAAGTCCTTGAATTGAACGCTTAAAAGGAAATGATGTCATAAACAATGCCATTTTTCTCATTGGATCCAAGGTTTGGTCAAAGAATTTCTATTTAGGAATGGTTCTAATTAACGCATATTTATATCGTCAGTATATTCTAGAACGTTGTGCAGATAAACGATTTATAAATATTGCCAGTAGTTCGACTCCACTTTTTCAAGAACATTCCCTCTCATGCCTTCCAGAGATTAAAAATTACAACGAATCGCTGTATGTGTGGCGGTACCTTTGCTGTGCAGCTTCCAAATGCTGGCAAGTCTCTATATAGTGCTCAAGTTTGCTGCGACAATACTGAAAGCTCAAGAAAAGTTTACGTGCAATATTATCAACAACAGGGTTATAGAACCTTCTCCATCTTGCCTTGATAAGTATTTCTCCCCTTAAATTATCGTCACATTATTCAAAAAGCAAAAATCCTAATTTTATTTAATGTAAACAGAAAAATTTCCTGAAGGTGGGGGGGGGGCTCGAGCCCCCTGATTTCCACCTTGGATACGCACTATTAACAATAACAAGGATACAGAACACTCTCCGTATTGCCTCAATAATTATTTCTCTCCTTAAATTATCGTCACATTATATTATTTCACACCACAAGAAACAAAAAACCTCATTTTATCTAGTGTAAACCGAAAACTTTCAGGGGGGGGCTCGAGCCCCCTAAGCCCCCCCCCCCCTTTGATACGTGCCTGCCTGCAATGTACAAAATCAAATCCTCTCAAAATAGCAAATGGGATAAATCAAACCTGCAAAACCCAAAAGATATTAAGGAATATCAAGCAGTATTACATGAAAAATTAAAAAATCTCCAGGAAAGTTAATGAATGTTAATGAAGAATGGGGTAACATACAAATTGCAATAAACGAAGCAGCTAAAGAAGTTATACAAAGAGAAAGAAGAATCCCCAAAAATGAATGTTGGGATGAAGATTGTGGAAGGATTATTCAAGAAAAGAACAAAGCAAGAAAGAGAGCAATGCAAAAAAGACCAGGGCCAGCCAAGAAATATATAATACGAGGGCCACTATTTATATTTTGAGCCTTGGCAACACTGATTGAAGTTAGGCGCGATTTGACGTTTGCACCAAATCGTCTGGCATTATTGACCATAACGCACCTCAAATGTTTTGTCAATAGCTTCATTTGTGTTGTTTATGTTGACTTGGAGATTGTGCGACAACAATAAAATGGAATTAACTCGTGAACATTTTCGTGCGATGATTTTTTACGATTTTCGATGTGGATTATCAAGACAAGAGTGCATCGATCAACTTACTTCCACATTTGGCGATGAAGCCCCATCCTTTGCCACTGTGAAACACTGGTATAATGAATTTAATCGTGGCCGCCATTCGCTCACCGACGAGATTCGCGAAGGTCATCCAAAATCAGTTGTTGTTCAAGAAAACATTGATGCTGTGCAAAACCTAATACTGCAAGATCATCATGTGACATACTGTGAGATTGAGGCAATCATAGGCATTAGTTCCACCAGCATATATAAAATATTACATGATCATTTAGCTGTGAGAAAGGTATGTTCTCGTTGGATCCCACACAATTTGACAATAACTCAAAAAGACGCTCGTGTCAATTGATGCAAACAAATGCTCAATAAATACAATCGTGGTGCTTCAAAAGACGTATATAAGATTGTAACAGGTGACGAATCATGGATATATGCATATGAGCCGGAACGTAAACAGCAGTCGACTGTATGGGTGTTTCAAGATGAACCCAATCCAACAAAAGTTGTTCGCACTCGAAGCACATCGAAACAAATGGTCGCCTGTTTTTTCGGGAAAACTGGTCATGTGGCAACTGTGCCTTTAGAGGAACGTAGAACGGTCAACTCTGAATGGTACACAACAATTTGTTTGCGAGAGGTCTTCGGTCAAATACGGAAAACAAACAAACGCCGTCGGATCATTCTTCTTCAAGACAATGCCATCTGTCACACATCTCGTCTAACAAGCGACGTTATGAACAGTCAAAAAATCGAATTGAAGGGTCATCCGCCGTACAGTCCTGATTTGGCACCCAATGACTTCTTCTTGTTCCCAAATATCAAGAATAAATTGCATGGACAACAATTTTCGTCGGCGGAAGACGCCGTTGATGCGTTCAAAAATCATATTATGGAGGTGTCTCAAGAAGATTGGAAAAACTGCTTTTGACAAATGGTTCGAACGAATGCAAAAGTGTATTGACCATAAAGGAGAATACTTCAAAAAACAATAAAGCAGTTTTCAATGCCAAATTCCTGTTTTTTTCATTGTTAGGCTCAAAATATAAATAGTGACCCTCGTATAAGAAGAAAAGAAGCTAATAAAATGTGTAGAGTTGAATGATAAAATAAGACAAATTGAAATGAATTACAAGAAAAATGAAACTAGAAAATTTTTCAAAAATATACAATCCTTTAAACAATGTCAAACAGTATCGCCAATGATGTGTAAAGATACAGAAGGTATCATCATCTCAGAAAAAGCACTAGTCCTAAATAGATGCAAGGAATACTTTAGAAAGATTCTTAATAATAACGTAACAACAGGCATGCAGGCACCAATAGAACAGAATGACAATAATCAACAAGAACTACATCCTCCATCGTGGAATGAAATAACCCACATAATACAAAATCTAAAAACAAATAAAGCTGCAGGACCAGACAGCATCCCTCCAGAATTAATTAAAAATGGAGGGAGAACATTGAAACAGAAGTTGGACAAGCTGATATTAAGTGTATGGAATGACGAAAAGTTACCAACTCAATGGAATGAAGGTATAGTGTGCCCAATTTTCAAAAAGGGAGATAGATTAAATTGTGATAATCACAGGCCAATTACACTCTTAAACATTGCATATAAAATACTGGCTATAATACCAAATAAAAGGCTAATGGAAAGCACTGAATACAAATTTGACGAATATCAAATGAGATTCTGAGCCAACAGATCAACTTACTATTCATAGTAAGACAGATTTTTGAAAAGAGCTATGAATATAATATTGGACTCTACAACTTGTTTATAGATTTTACCCATGCATTTGACTCAGTGCACAGGAACAAAGTAATAGATGCTTTAAAATCATATGAAGTACCATCTAAACTAAGTAGACTAATTATGTTAACCTTAACCAACAATAAAGGAAGAGTCAAAATAAACGGGGAACTAAGTGAAGAATTCGAAGTAGAGTCAAGCAAGGTGATCCCTTATCTGCAACTCTGTTTAGTATAGTGATAGACTTTGTATTGAAACAGATGGAACTGAGAGGAAACATATCAACAAGATTAAAACAATGCATTGCATATGCCGATGACATCCTTATAACAGCAAGGACAAAAAAGACATTAATAGAAACATTTGAACAACTAAAAAGTGAAGCTTTGAAAATGGGTCTTGTAATTAATATGCGGAAAATGAAATATCTCAGATGTGTAAAAGGTAAAAGCAGATTGCAAGACATAATTATAAGTGAAGAGAGAATAGAAGAATTGAGATCTTTCAAATATCTTGGATCAGTTGTAAATGGCGACAACACAACTGAAGAAGAAATTAAAGAGATAATTATTCTTGGTAATAAAGCATATTTCAGCAACTTAGCTCTATTTAAAAGCAAACTAATATCTAAATCTGTGAAACTCAGACTGAGCATAATAAGACCTGTAATCACATATGCATGTGAAACTTGGACCCTCAAAGACTCCTGTAACCAGAAGCTCTCAATATTTGAAAAGTAATTCTTAAGAAGAATTTATGGACCTCTGAAAGAAGCTGATGATGGAGAATATGAACTAATGAAAAACTCAACAAGTTAATCAGGAATGCAAACATCGAAAATTTCATAAAATCACAAAGACTAAGATGTTTTGGGCACGTAAATCAAATGTTTGATGAAAGATTAGTAAGAGAAATATATATATGGAAACCACTTGGGACACGAGCCTTAGGCAGGCCAAAGAAACAATGGGAAGATTAAATAATTAAAGATCTGATTCTGAAAGACATGAAAGTAAAGAATTGGATGAAGAGCATCCAGGATAGGAAAAAGTGGAGAGATGTTGTTGAGATGGCCAAAACTTTCAATACATGAAGAAGAAGAATTTGATTAAATTTCAAATATTTTAGCAATAACAGAACAGAACAATAATATTTTCAGGGGGTAGCCTAAAATCGTATTATCATAACTGAGATTATACATCAATGAATAACAGCTGCTACCATCTTTAAAAGTATAATGCATGTACAGTTCAATGATGATATTAAATTTTGTATTTGATATTAAAAGTTCAAATATTTAGACAAAAGTAAGTTTTTAATAACTGCTTGTCTTGAACCTTTCTCTTTCCAGAAGAAGAGTCTCAGAGGAACATCTTTCCCACTAATACACTTATTTTGCATCAATCTAGTATAGACCAATTAGAGTAATTTAATGTCACATATATATCTACAATACCTTTACTTGCAAAAAAGAATAAAAAAGAAACCACAAAAGCATATGGTACACCCAACGACGAAAGGAACAGTAGGCGAATTGTCCACCACCATTTTCATTCAGTCTATATTACATAATATGATGACAATGAATTGAAATAAAGATGTCAATAAGCAGAGAACAATGCCTGCTTCGAACCAACATAGTTTCATTCCTTAAAACAACGTAGGATGTAGAATAAAAAAGTAACCATTATCTTTGCCGTTGACTGTGCACCATTCTGTAGAATTATAAGATTCAATTTTAAAGACAATCAGCACAAGTAGCCTTTCATTAATCAGTTACTGCACAGTGAGTGACTGTTAGACTGCAAATTGATGTTGGAGAAGGATCAAAGTCAAACTAGAAATGTGTTGCAGCAGCAAAATATGTGAAGGAAATAACCATGTTCATTACCTTATTGTCAGACCTCTTAAACCTGTCAAACTATACATATACCTGTGGCTATTACATAATTATTGTTATATAGCATGTTCACTGGACCTTTTAGAAACCTTCATTCCATGACACATGCATTAAACATACTAAAATATATTATTGAGTAATTATTCTGCTTATGTGTGTGCTTCGTAATTGTAAATATACACACATTAATTATCAAGACACAAAAGAAATGTACAAGTAATACAAAATAATACTTCCTTGTTTAATACTCCCTCTCTCCCATAATTATTGTCCTGTACACTTTTGTTGTCCCATAATAATTGTCCGATATGCAAACTGTGACATTGGTGTATACAGAAAAAGAAAATGAAACACGGGAATGAGTCATACAACGTTATTACTCAAGGATCAGTACAAATTGGCCAATCAAGTATCCAAAAGAACATAAATAAAAAGTTACCATTTTGGCATACCGGACTATAATTATGGGACAGAGGGAGTACTAGTATGGCATACATTATTGAATAGTTTTCAACAAATAGTCAACAATTTGCAATACTTTGTAGCTTCTCATAAAATTCTATAGTGTTTTGCACAGTACAATGACAACACTGAATAGTGAATTACTCCCTTTGTCCCATAATTATAGTCCGGTATGCCAAAATGGTGACTTTTTATTTATGTTCTTTTGGATACTTGATCGGCAAATTTGTACTGATCCTTGAGTAATAACGTTGTATGACTCATTCCCGTGTTTAATTTTCTTCTTCTGTATACACCAATGTCACAGTTTGCCTATCGGACAATATTATGGGACAACAAACAAAAGTGTACCAGACAATAATTATGGGACAGAGGGAGTAGAAAAATGTGATACTTTAAGGTTATAATACATCTATTTGAAAAAAGAACTGGATTACTCAAGTAGTTGATGTATGATGATGTGTGCCAAATGCAGGACATTTTTGGGAAAATGAAGGCAGCCCTTTATTTACATAAATGTTGATTGGTAAAAGTATCATTATACAGCGTGAGCACAAAAACACTCCCTGGTTTTAAGATGTCATAAAATTAATAGTTACTTGAATATTTTGATAAAATTGATATCCAAAGCTCAGTTAACTCAAAATATTTTAATATCCTTCTTTTCAGAATCGCTAGTTGTGAATTCGGTAGCTAGTGGGCAGTAACATTGAAAGTGGTGTTCACTCCACAGCAAAGAAGCTGGTGCATGTTAGAAGTTGCCAAAACAAGCAGTGTTGTGAGAGTGCAACGTGCATTTAAATGGAAGTTTAATGTTGATCCACCTACACAAAAATCCATTCTGCAGTGGCATAAAACATTTGTTGAGAGAGGATACATTTTTGATCAAAGAAAAGAACATTCTGGCCGACCGTCCATCTCTGAGGAAATTGTGGTGCGTGTGCGAGAAGCCTTTGTATGCAGTCCCAGAAAATCAACACGTCAAGCCAGCAGGCAGTTGCAGGTGCCACAAACTATCGTAAGCAAGATTTTATGGAAGCGTTTGCGTTTTCACCCATACCGGCTGCAATTGGTTCAAAAGTTATATCCACAAGACAAGGTAAGTAAAGCAACGTGAGTTTTGCGAGATTATCCACACTTTAATGGAGGACGATGAAACCTTTCTGACAAAGATCATTTTTAGTGATGAGGCGACCTTCCACTTGAGTGGAAAAGTGAACAGGCATAATGTTAGGATCTGGGGAAGCGAGCATCTGCATGCCACTCTTGATGTGAAACGTGACTCACCAAGGTGAATGTTTTTTTGTGCAGTGTCAGAGTGTCGAGTGTACGGTCCGTTCTTCTTTGAGGGACCAACAATCACAGGTGAAAGCTACGTAATAATGCTGCGTGACTGGTTAATTCCTCAACTTGCTGCAGAGAGAGGTGACTACATTCTACAACAAGATGGAGCGCCCCCACACTGGCATCAATCTGTACGCAGCTTTCTGAATGACAACCTCCCACACCGTTGGATAGGACGAGCTGGACCCAATGATCAAAATCTATGCAAGTGGCCCCCACGATCACCGGACATGACAGTTTGTGACTTTTTCCTTTGGGGGTTCATGAAGAACCAGGTCTATGTACCTCCACTACCCACAAACTTGAATCATCTTCAGGAACGTATCAGTACAGCTGTCAACTTCATCACACTGGATACGCTTGAGAAGGTGTGGTTGGAGCTGGATTATCGTCTCGATGTTTCCTGCATAATAGGTGGCGCGCACATTGAGCATTTGTAATTCCAATGAACACCACAAAAACTTTATAAGTTTTTACAACTACTGTGAACATTTCTGTAGAATACTACTTTTGGTATTAAAGTTATACCCCTTCAAAATCAGGGAGTGTTTTTGTGCTCACGCTGTATTTGCCAACAAAATTCACTTTTGAGATTTGTGTTTGTATGTGTGTACATGCATGTGAACACACTAAATATCTCCGACCTCTGTGGCAGAGGTGGGAGATAGCACTGGGTTACCTCTGGGTGTTCTTTGTGAGTGTCCCTTCATCAATTTTATCACTCATCCTCATCTTCACAATTAGCCAAAAGTGTCACAAAAGCTAGAAAAAAAAGTCTCCCTGATGGCACAGTGGTACCATCATTGCCTTGTAATCAAGGGACCTTGGGTTCAATACCCGATGGAGGCACCTAGTAGTTTGGATCCCACTTTAAACTGTATGTCCAGTCCCGATTAGCCTTACTGTGCATAAAGTGGACTCAAAATACCAAATGAATCAATCAGAAAAGAAAAAAGAACTTCTCGATAATCTTTCGAAACAAATCAATATTGCCTCCAGTTCGTTTTTCAATTTATACAATTTAAATCATACTACTACCTAATATATTTTATCATTTCTACCATTTTCCATTAATGCACAGAACTTACCATAAAACCAGCAGTGCTTCTCACCAAATTTGGGTTTCAAAATGCTGTCAGGAACTTGAGGGACCACGTCTAGCAAGATAGCAATGCCAGAAATAAGAACTGCAGAACCCCAAGCATATCCAGAATAGAAGTAGAAGCGCTGAGATTCTTGTTCCTTGTCCAAACTTGCTGGTCGAAGATCCCTAGAAGATGATAATTAACAAGTAATTAATCTAATTAAATATTAAATGCTCAGAGATTAATGTTATACTCAAAACACACACATATTCATCATAATGAAAGATCATAAATCATATCTGTAAAGATCATATCTGGGGTTATGTGAAGGAAAAGCAAAATACCAGATTTGTGTAACAACTAAGGAGGTTTACTTGCAAAGTAACCTTTTGCGCAACCTTCTACATGTGAAGTATAATAACACAGTCTTGGTGACAAACACTTTGCGGAGGGAGGGAAATTGACAGCGTATCTTTCAATCAGAGGCGCAACCACAATTTTTTGTCGGGGGGGGGGAGTACCAGGATCAGCATAAACGTACCAATAATAATAATAATGTTAATAAAAATGTTATTATTATTGATTTGCTTTATTTTACTTTGCTTCTTGTGCCACTTTTGGCTAATTTGCGAAGATGGGGATGAATGATGATGTGATGAAATTGATGAATGGACACTCGCAAACATCCATGCCCAAGCCGGGATTCAAACCCGGGACCAACATTATTATTATTATTAGTTTAGTAGTAGTAGTATCAAATACGTTATTACCCTCGTAAAATATGCAAAAAGGGGTAGAAGTTTGTGTTAAAGCATTTGTGTTCGAACAAACTATTTGAATTATTTTTTTAACACGTTCAATTTCACATTAATAATGGAAAACAAGCACACAAACTATTTTTGAAAAACAGAGAGTGCTTGATAAACGCATTCCAAACATAATTCTTTTTTACATTAACATGTATAACTTTCATGCACAATATATGTTTCATATGCAACATGGAGCGACATGGACACTAAATTGTGTATGTATTCACATTTTTTTTAATACATATTATATACAACATATATTATTTAAATACATTACACAACCAATTCATCCATCTGACAATAAACCAGCAGCAAAAATTACATAAATTGTCTCAATAAATGTCTTTCCTCAAAACATGTTTATACATTTAAAACAAAATCTATTAAGACAAGCCGGCCCCCATGGCAGAGTGGTTAGCACATCTTGATATGATGCCAGGGGTCCCGGGTTTGAATCCTGGCCTAGGCATGGATGTTTGTGAGTGTCCATTCATCAATTTAATTTATTAATTAATTAATTTCTATCATCACTCATCCTCATCTTTGCAAATTAGCCAAAAGTGGCACAAGAAATAAAAAAAGGCAATTCAATCAATCAGTCAATCAATTAAGACAAGTCTTATTTCTCTGTCTAGTAATTTACAATGCATTACAAAGAACAATGATACTGATACATTGCGAAGGAAGCGAGCAAGAACATGTTTCTATCCAAATTTTTTTGCAGACTGAAATCAATATTGATTTAATAGGATGCAAGTAATTTCACAGGACACCATGGCATCCTTTCTTTTACAACTAGTGTGCCTCCCCGATGGTGTAGTGGTAACATCGTCGCCTTGTGATCAAGGGGTCCCTGGTTCGATAATCGGTGGAGGCAGATGGCACAGTGGTTCGGATCCCACTTTAAAGTGTAGGTCCAGTCCCGATTAGCCCCTCTGTGCGTAAAGTTGACTTAAAACAAAAATCAATCAATCAATTTTACAACTTATTTTCATTTAGATCATTTGGCGCCAAGGGCCAACTCCCGCTGCCCCCTAGCTATGGTTCTAAAGTTGATAACACTAAGAAAAGCAGGAAATGCAAGCGAAAGAGCAAGAAAATTTTACGAAAAGTATATTTATTTGCATAAAATTTGAAGTTGTGGGCGGTAATTGCCCCCTGCAGGTACACTTGGCTGTCAATGTTTGTCCCCCCCTGCCCCCTAAAACTCATTTCCCTCCAAGGTTGGGGGGAACAATGCCCCCGTTCACCTGTGGTTGTGCCACTACTTTCAATCATGTTAGTCATTGACTTTTTTCATCACCAAACAGAGCAAACACCTCTGTGTGGTATAAAAATCCTGTAAAACCTTAAATGAATATATAAAGACCTTTAGGTTGATTAAGTGCATAAACCTACAATGGGTTCTAACAAGCAAAATAGGTTATTTTAGGCATTATGAAACTTCATCAGTTGCTGCATTTTTTAATGAAACACTGATGTAACTTGTCATTCCTTATTTACCTGCAAGGGAAAAATAGGTTAAAAACATAATTATAACAAATATACATGCCAAAGTGGAGAACTATGTTTAATTTCCAACAGATTCCAGCATTTAAAAAAAAAAATTCTTTGAAACTGCCTGCAGGAGGGCATGATTGTATGTGTACTTATATGAGAGTCAAAGTTGGAATAAACATTTTTAATATTGAGTAAATATTTGTTTCTTTTATATCACATTTATACTTACGAGTATGTATTATTTACATGGTCTCTTAGTTTATGCAGCAAGATGCAATATTTTATTGTTTTATACAAATCCCTGATTCTAGACTAAATGTTTAAAACACATAAATATCATTCTTGGAATTTAGGAAACTATCATGGAACAATTTATTCTTTTGATTGAATTGTAGTAAGTAGGTTGTACAAAACTTCATTTCTGACCCAGTTTCTTCATTTTACATTCTATTTTTTGAGTTGACTCAGATATTTTGCTGCAATTCAAATTTCAAATAACTTTCTGTTCTACAGTTAAATGAATGATGTATTTTCCCAGGAGAGTTGACTGACCTGTAAGACCCCATACTCAACAACTCACTTGATCACTGCTTACTATGTACTTGGTATAAGCTTGTTTCAACCTTAATTTTGGTCACCTACAATATGAAACTTGGGAGAAATATTCACAATGGGTTTCTTGCATTATAAAGCTTTGTCTATTTATATATTTGTTTAACTCTTTTCATTACTTCACTCCATACATGAAATTCTAGAAAAAAATTATTGGTTGCCCAGAGTTTTTTCTAGAATGCCAATTTCGGGGAAGGAAAAGGGATAGGAAATTATCATTGTCATAATTTCACAATTGCGTGACTGACGCCATATTATTCTGCCATTTGAGACCAATAGTTGTCATGTGCAGCACTTAATGGACTTCAGAATGGCAATTTTATGGACGAAGTGAAAAAGTGACATTTTAATGACACATAATCTTTGTTAGCAACATTAGCAGTTCATAATTGTTCCAGCAGATGTAGGCAACACACAGACAGAACTGACAGAAACATATATTGGTCTCACTACACATTTTATCACTATATTCATTTGCAGTGTTAGCTTTTACAAAAAATCAGTGCAACTTTCAGACAATAGCTACAGGATATTCCCGAAGGGCAGGCAAACCATGCAATTTTAAGGAGCCTTGACCCAAACATAAGAAAAAATGTCAGGTCAAAATAGATTTGGAGACCAATGTTATTTTTCTAGACACAAAGTTTAACATAATAATTTAAATGAATACTGGTACGTGATATTACTCTGATGAATGTAGAAAATACACAAAATGCCATAAATTCAAAAAGCACTACTGTTTTCAAAACTTTACATTTCATAAGCATATAAAATTGAGAAATATGTGAAGGAATTACCTGAACGTCCACCAAATATTAATGCACATTGTGTTCAGCCAGAAGAATGTAGCCAGGAAGGAGAAATGCATGAAAACAGCTGCAAAGAAAGAAAAAATATATAATCAATTTGTTTTTCACTCAAAAACTCAAATTGGACTAATGAAGAACAAGTAGGTGTAAAAGAAATGTAAAGTTATCCCTGCACATTGCAACATGTCATGAAGGTATATGGGGGTTGTGAAGTTAGGGCCACACGGATATTCATGATGTTGGCTATTTGTGGAGGTGGTGTGATCAGCACGACGCTCCAGTCGATTTCTCCATGCAGGGACATCAAACCATCCACCCCGAGAATCGAAATCGGGTCTCCCGCATGGTAGTCAAGACGTCCTACCCAGCGTGGTTCCACCAAGTAGATGTACAAAATTTAATAATTCTCATTCTCTCTCTCTCTCTCTCCTCCCCTCTCTAGTGTGTGTGTGTGTGTGTGTGTAAGGGAGCGAAATCATGCAGATGATGACCCTTGACTTCTCGGATTTCGACCATGGTGAGTGGGTATGAAATCCTCACAAGGAGTTTGGATAAAAATCAAATTTGTCCCATTTTTCGGGATTTTCAAAAATCGCTTATTTACGAATTGCCTGCCTGCCTACACGGGCTTTGTACTTTGCCTCCAATAATGTCATCAAGTCTTAATTTACCTCATACAGTACGGTATTGCAAGGACGAAGCACGTGGCAAGAGCAGGGTCGGCGCTAGTCATTTTGCCGCTCTGGGCGGTGGCGGCAGATACCGCTCTCTTTCGACCCCCCGGTCATTACGCAGCAACGGGAAATTTAAAATCAATACATTCCTAAGTAAAACATCAAACTATATAATAAATAATAAGACTTGTTTGTTACGCCATTTCAATACTATTAAGCACAAAAGGATATCTCGCTCGACCACAGTTGAAATTTAAAAAATGCGACACTAATTTTATATTATTATTATTATATTTTATGAGAACTCTCTCTCTCTATATATATATTTTTCTTTCTTTCTCTCTTAAACGTATCTTAAATGTAACAAGTATTAGCAAAGAAAAGTAAGTTTAACTGCATGTGTTTACAGTTGTAGGTCTGTGATATATGATTGTATTTTTAAAATAATAACATGTAATATTCTCAGATCTCCGCGTGAGTGATTTGAGGTCTGAAATCTTTCTTGCGTTGTCCCCGCATAAATCAGCTCTGGGGTTCACCCAGCCTCAAATTAATGGGTACCTGGGGGCAACCCTCCGAGGTCCCTCCGAGGTAAAGGCGGCCGGAGAGTGGTGCTGATCACATCTCCACGAGTGGAGGCTGCCAAGTGGCGTCTAGGAAACTGAAATTTTTCATCACTCCTGCTTTTTTGAAAGCGTTGATATGTTTGCAAGAAATCATCTAACAGCATCTAATGCATTGTAGGTTAATGTTTTGAAGACATTTGCTCATTACATTATGTGGAGTAAAAAGTCATACCAGATAACTAGTGAGCAAAGGAATGTAAAGCCACACAGCTGGTTCGCAATACACTGAGCCTCATGTGCGATCATTTGGACAGTTTTATTGTCGCCACTTATTTGAAGGAGCGCATCATAGATAGACCTCCCCACCTGACATCTGAACAGAGTTAAGGCATCGAATCTGCTTTCCCACCTTGTGGCACTCAGTGGTTCTAAAGTAAGACTATGTTCCTCCAAAACGGTGGGTTGGCATACATTAACTCCCAAGTTATATAATATAATATTATAACTTTCAAGTTTTTAATAGGCTTATATTTTCTTTCTCTTCAAATTTTGCCGCCCTGGGCGGTGGCACGGTTCGATCCCCCTTCCGCCGGCCCTGAGCAGGAGGACAATTTCCGTTCATATTGAGGCTCATACCAGTGAACACCTTCAATTGTGCATCAGTGAACACCTTCAATTGTGCATTCTAAGTTGAAAATTCAAGCACTACATTGAAAACTACATATTTCCAACAACTGTGACCTCTTTCCATTTTTCGCTATCTGCACTAATGACGGGACTGTTCTATGGTTACGTACTTTTAAATCATCCTGTAGAGAGATGCATAGATAATACATTATTGAGTTGCTACCATCTCCAGTGGCGTGCGTAGGACATTTGAAGGAGGGTGGGCCATTTTTTGTTTTGCTTGCGCTTTCTTTTTTTCTTCTTTTTTTGTCAAATTTAGGGCATCTGAGCAATGAAGGTTAAGCTTGCATCAACACGCCCCGTGTAAGCCACTGTACGCCAAAACCACACATACTTCGCCTTCTTGTGATAGAAATAAATATCATTGAATTATCAGTTAGAATTACATGTACGTGTGCGTCACAGTCTCTATCAGTTCGTGCAATCCGGAGGAATGATCGCACTTCGGCATTTCCTGTGCTCTGCCACGTGATATGCGATGTCTCTTCTCAGATTCCGAGACAGTCGATCTCTCAGGGCCAATAAAGACAATGCATGTACGCATTTCTTGCGTGCGTTCATACGATCACAGGAAATAACTATCCATAAGTAGCCTTTGGTTCGAGGAATTCTGTTACAATTTCTTTTCTTTCTAGCTCTACTTCCAGGAAGTGAAACTATACTCTCTTTCAGGATGGCTCTTGATTTTCTGATATCTACAACCAACATGTTAATAGTATATATTACGCAGCTCCTTTTGTTGGTATTACAATTATGCAACTTTATACTTCCCTTACTAATGCATATTTTTTAGATCTATCGGTATGTTTAAAAAGTTATCAAGTTCAAGTATTTCCTTGTAGCCATAATTAAGCCAAAATTAGTCTTATATTACCACTACAAAAGGGCCTTGTGGTTATGCTGTTGCCTCTCATCAAGGTTTCGCGGGTTTGATCCTCGGTGGAGGTTCTTTTCACAGTAGTTCGGATCCCACTTTACAAGGCCAAGTCCCAATCAACCTATCTGAGCATAAAGTAGACTTGAAAGAAATCCTGACCCCTACAAATTCCTGGAAAGTTAAATGTTTGATGTAAGAACAGTGGCGTGCCCAAAGAGGGGTTGGTGGGGTCATATCACCCTTTGGTCTAGTATATAAAAATAAGAACGTCAAAGGTATGGAAATAATAATAATAATAATATAATACTGTTTTCGAAAATCCTGGAGCCGGTCCCCGTGGCGAAGTGGTTAGCACATCGCGCTACGACGCCAGGGGTCCCGGGTTCGAATTCTGGCCTGGGCATCGATGTTTGTAAGTGTCCATTCATCAATTTCATCATATTGTGACTCATCCCCATCTTCGCAAATTAGCCAAAAGTGGCACAAACAGCGAAGTAAAATAAAGCCAATCAATCAATCGAAAATCCTGGTCACGTCACTGTGTAAGAAGTTATTCAAACGCTAGAAACTCCCCCCCCCTTCTAACTCCCATCATGAAAAAGAGGAAGTGAAAGGACTTGACACTTTGCTTTATTTTGCTATTATCACAATATAAACGAATTTTCATCGTCGATGGCCTTTGCCTCCTCTGTCTCATTTTTGTGCGATCGCCCTGGACTTCCAGCCCCTAGGCTATAACCTAGGATAGCCTAGTGGAAAATCCCCTCTGCAGTGATTGTGCATCAATTCACTTGGAACAAAATAGTCAACATTGATTTCTCGAAACACGGCAGAACGACTTTGCTGCATTACTTTAGACTTTCAGAGAAAAATTGATTGAGTTGGTGTTAAAAGTCCACTTTATGCACAATAAGGGTAATCGGGATTGGACCTAAAGTTTAAAGTGGGATCCGAACCCAAGACTATTAGAAGGAAGGCTGGGGCCATACCTGATCACGTGGTCCTTGACGTCAGGCGTGACGTCACGGGCGGACAGATCGCTCCGCGCCACGGTTTCGAGCGGAATCAATGCAGAAATTATGAACAAAAAAGAGCCGTCATTATGCCCAGAAACTAGCTGGGACTGAATATACAGGTTCGCTTAGGATCCAAGATAATGTATGTCTTCAGAATTGGATTATACAGCTATTAACATATGTATTGAATCGGTAGTTTTTAGGTCGTCACATTTCTCTCTGAAACCTAAAGTTTCATGTAAAATTAAAGTTAATATGCCTGGTCATGCGTTTTGTTAAATAAAGGCAGAAAGCCAAAATTATGGATAAGTTGAATATGTAAAAGAAAACAACCTCATCTATTGCTCTCTTTTAGGAGTGAGAGAGGAGCTGTTTTCACTTAACTTCTTCAAATTTGGTAACTTTGCTTCGACTATTGATATTTATTTCATCATTAATTTTCCTTATTCAGATTACAGTTGTGAGTCTTATGAATCTTTGAACTACACAGGGAGAAATGTTCAGTGGGATGTCGAACAGGGGTGCCCACAGGCGGGTATGTGAAAGCTGGTTGCGTCCACTTAACTTGGGGGGGGGGGGCGATTGTGATGAAAATTTGACTGAATAAATAATAGAACAATGGAGGACGGAAGTTGAACTACGTTGTCATTTAAGCATCACTCATATATAAATAGCAAGTTGTGTATTTCCAAGGGAATTATAACAGTTACTGTGTATTATTAGTGTTGTTAACGAGACTAGACACGAGAAGAGATGGAATTTTCACGAGACGAGACATACCAGTGTCGCCTCTCGGCAACACGGTATATCTATGTGAGGTGCACAATATCCAGCTATTACATATTAAACCTTAAATTTTTATCATGAATTCTGATGTGGAATTACCCTTGGTTGGGGAAGTTTCCAACTCTATAGTAAGGAAATTGAGCACTAGGATGGGAGATAGCCAAGTCTTGAGTATTAATTACTGTTGTTCTTAGACTGTTGTGGGAATTTTGGTGTGGCGATTGAGAATTTAATTATTTGGAGGAGGTCGAGATTTAACTCTTCAATACCAACAGTGAACCTAAAATTGACATAGGAATTTTGGTGGGGCAGGATATTAAATTGGGGGTATATGCTTGCAGTTTTTATCTTACTATACTCGTGAGAGCCTTTATTATAAATTACAATATTATTATAAATTACAATATTATTATTTTTTATTCTAATAATTGTAACCCAATTGAAGTGTATGGTAACCTGATGTTGTGTAATGAGACTACTGGTATCGCAATCCACTAACAAGTCTCGTTAGATGCGATGTGTTCAGTTATATATTGTCACCCGCTGTTTTTATTTTTTCATCGGAGATTACGACACGTCGCAACACCTCACTGAAGGCATTGTAAACTGCAGCACCCCACAACCCACCAGAGTGCGAAATCATTGAAAACTGGTTAGGGGGAGAAACTTCTTAACCTAAAACCCCCCTCCCCACAAACATATGTGTGAATTATACGATGTACATATTTTTCAATGTTATTAAAAGTAAAAATAAATTACTCAATTAAAATAATTATTGTGATTATTAATTAGAAATTAATTTGTTACTTTCATACATATCAGATAGTGTAAAGCAGCTAATTCCTTTACTAACCGGTTAAAGATGTTAATAAATTATGGCAGTTGAAGTGGTTTTATTATGTGTAAGTTTTTGTTTAGTTTGTGCACTATGTTAATATAAATCAATTAGATTTCATAGTTATTATTGTTTTGCATTCTTGTTTTACTTTTGTTGTGTGTATTGATGTAGATTTGTTAGTGATCTCTTGAGAGAGAAAGCATTCAACACTCACAGCCACACTAATTTGTGTGTGTTTTCGATATTATTCTTAGTAAAGTATATTTGAAATTAAAAGTGATTGCTTATCTTTTCTTTGTTATAACAAAAACTGTCCCCCCCGGGAAATTTTTGGTGGGGGGATTTTTGAGGCCAAGATTATTGGTGGGGGGAAATCCCCCTCGTCCACTCCAGGATTTCGCACCCTGAACCCAACAATCCAGAAATACAAGAAAAAAGGAGCGAAAAGAACAAAACAGATCAGCCTTTCCACGTTTCTTTCCGTATGGGGTAAAGACTCAGCTGGGTTTTGTCCGCCCATGACGTCACACCCGCGGCAGTCGCAAAAAGAGGCGTGTCTGACCCCAGCCTTTCCTTCTAGTAGTCTTGATCCGAACCACTATGTGCCTCAACCGGGAATAGAGCCCGGTACCCCTTGATTACAAGGCGACGACGCTACCACTGCGCCATCGGGGAAACTCTTTCAGAGAAAAAGTCTTCTTGATATCTGTGTGGACGGATAATGAACTAACTTTGTACATACGTCAATATTTAGCTAAAATCGAGGAAGTAGAGGGGTTGGCTATTCAATTTTTAACAATGGAAACTTGAAATGTTGATTCAATCGAACATTAGCCGTATAAACGGTTTCGTTTGTTTCTTGAATTACTCTCCAATCCATTATTTTTCGGGGGGGGGAGGGGTGGACCTTACCGAAGCCACACAAATGTCAACCTCACTTCCACCCTGGAAACTGCAATGTTGCGGGTCAACGAGGTTCTGGCGTCTGAACCTGAGGCCAGAGTAATCCTCTGTAGGGTTGTGTGTTGCCCTGTGTTCTGTCCTTATAGCTACGTGCTGAATGCTCCTTTACAGCCTCGGTTTTTAATTAGGGAAGGAGATTTTAGTCCTCAGAGAAAGATGTAGATTTCAGTTACGATAAGGGGCTGGACCACGTATAATGTGCAAATAACCAAAGTCATGACACGCCCAAAAATATTATTTCAATCAATCAAGCAATTACTTTTCTGCCGACCTCCGTGGCGGAGTGGTTTGCATAGCGCGCTACGACGACAGGGGTCCCGAGTTCGAATCCAGGCCTTGGCACGGGTGTTCTTTGTGAGTGTCCCTTATCAATTTAATCATATCATCTTCACTCAACCATCCTCTTCGCGATTAGCCAAAAGTGGTAGAGAAGCGAAGTAAATAGTCGGTCATTACTTTTCTAATTCATAGTTGATTTTTTGATTGATTTGGAGTTTTAAGTACACTTTATGCACAGTAAGGCTAATCGGGACTGGACCTACATTTTAAAGTTGGATACGAACCACTATGTACGCCTTCAGTTTAAGTGAGCCTACGAACCAGTTGTTTTTTTTCTCCCCAGGCGACAGTAAAACATTTTTAACCAACGAGTTCTCTTCCGTGTGGTTGTGCAAAAAGAGCGGACAGGATAAAACCGGAAAGAGAGGAATCAGGGAATACTTCGTTAATTTCAAAACGACATTTTAAACTAGGCAACCCAAATTAAGCAAGGCGTTGGTGGGTTGCGTGTAGAGTTAGGCTCAATTTCAGGGTTGCCACATGCACAAAGATATTTATGAAATACGCGAAAGATATAAAAATAAGTTTTATTATATACAATTATAAAAATATCACTAAAACTAAACTAAACCCACAGCGCTACAGCCCTTGAAGGGCCTTGGCTTACCTACCGACTGCTGGTCTCCCTCCCACACTGTTCCTCCGTCGCCTGTTATAGCGTGGAGATCTTAGACCAGTATTGGGTTGACGGGTGATCAGCCCGACGAACCCCCAGCCGTTGTTGTAGGTCTTCTCGACCGGGTTACGCTCACTCACTCGGAGCTTCCCAATTTCCTCACGATGGTGGGTTGCCACCGGCCCTATACGTAGGCCGAATAAATTCCGACCAGAGCCGGATTCGAACCTACGCCGTCCCGCAGCGAACGATCTCAAGACGAGTGAACACCTTAACCCGCTCGACTACGGAGGAGGACTATAAAAATATCACTATTATATCGCAAATGACAAAATTCCATTTGAAAGGAAAAAAATAGGTTTTCTAGTATTTCATCGCTGAGTCTACAGAAAGGAAAATAGGTGAGATGAAACGAAAGGTGACAAAGGAGAGGAGAATGAGAAAGCTAAAGTAGAAAAGGAAAAGTAGAGGTGAGAAAAAAAGAGGATAGACGAGGAGAGGAGAAGTAGGGAGAAGAAAGGAAAAAGATTCGAGGAGAGATGAGGAAAATGGAGCAAAGAAGAGAAGAGAGGAGGAAAAAGAGAGAGGAGGGGAGAGGAGGGAAGGAGTGGAGTGGAGAGTAGAGTAAAAGAGATAAAAAGAGAAGAATGAAAAGAAGTGGAGAAGAGTGCAGTGGAGTCGTAAATCGAAGACAGGAGTGGAGAAGAGTGGGATGGACACAAGATGCGAGAAAAGTAGGGAAGGCGATATGAGATAAAAGCAAGAGAAGGAGGGGAGGGAGAAGAGAAGAACAGAAGGGACTGGAGACGAGAGGAGAAAAGAGGTAGTTGCAGAAAATATCGTCTCAGCGTTAAGAATTGATGCATTGATCAAATTATCGTCATTCAATAACATTTTGAAATGTATTAGAGAATGTATTAGATCGGCGCGAAATGCCTTTTGCCTGAGTTCAGAGCAAGAAAAAATCTTCCACGTAAGATCTCTGATTTTACCTGCGATTATATCACTAAAAGCATGAATGTCATTTTAATATTTATAAGAATTATCCAATTTTTCTCCACTTCTCGGTTCGTTGAAATTGAGATGATGTTATTTAATATTTCCCCTCCCACCATCGTTAATTCCAAACTGAATCATTCCGTTTCACACGACATGGACAATGAACACATTGGGATATGTCTAAAACTTACGAAAATTTTCTGCCACCGGAGGTGTTTGGACCTACGACCATCAGGTTGACAATCTACAACGGTGACCAATACCCTATAAGCTTTCGCTGCTGAAAGCGGGTAGAAGGAGCTGACCAATGTGAAATGTAGATGCAACTCTCCTCCTACATGTAAAGTGCAAAGAATACTTGTTTGTAACAAAGAAAACGAAGGTAGTACGAATCGGCGAAAACATTTAATGGAGAATTGCACATGATGAAAACTTTTCAGTCGATATTTGTGGAGGTATCTTTGCATTGAGCTCGAGTGGGAAAATGGGTAATATTAGTATGTCCTGAATTGCCACAAATATAAATAGTTATTTTATTAATATTTGTCAATGTCTTTGAAGCAGTACACAATTATCGTTAGAGTATCATAATTCACGATCTTATACATGAAAATATACCTTTGAACGTGTGTTAATTCAGTTTTTTTATATATACATAAATTCCAGATGCAGAAAAATGCAACCACTTTACTCTGCTATTACAAATAATGCCATTATGCTCTTCATTAATAAAAAGATAACATATCGTAAGGAGAATCGAACCTGGGACCACTAGCAGCCCAATCGAGAACTCTAACCACTACACCACGCCCTTTCCTTCCGTTGTAACAACAATTTTTAAGTATTCTGTCCCTCCAATATTGTACGTAACTGTCGTTGGGTATACATGTAGTGATGTAGTTGAACTGCTACTTTAGTTTTGAATTGCTTTCTTGTAGTATAGCAGCCAGCTATTTTCCAGAAATCATTTTCGAAGTGATGAAGAAAACCGAGAATATTGATAGTTGTGAAGAAAATTGAGTAAGAGGAGATACGAAGAGGAAAACGAGATGAGAGAAGAGGAGTTTGGAGAGGAGAGGACGAGACGAGACGAGAAGAGGGAAGTGGAAGGGAACTTTTTTTAAAATGATAACTGAAACAAAGTTTAGGTCTTGGGAATAAATTTAGCTCGGAAATCACTTTCTTAATGGTGACTTAAGGCCGCCATCTTGAAAAATGATTATCTTGATTAATGAAGTTTTAAATGAGTATCTCATAGGATTATTAGTACGTAATTTGCACTACAAATTGGCAGTGACACTTTCGAAGTACAGCACGTGGTTTACGAGGAGTAGGGATGCAAAGGTGGAAATGCACCGATTTTTTTACCACGATTACTGCCGTGAATTTAGAGCTCTTAATTTGGAAATGTAAAAGCTGCTAGAAACCTTTGAGTACAGCTTCGGTGTTGAATTTGAGGGAAATCGGTTAACACGTTTTAAGATGGTGGACAGAAAACAGATTCCCTCTCCACTGTACAAATTTGACTCCATAAATAACGGTAATATAACTACCATAAAAATGACCATGGCCGCTTTTAAAGTATCAACGACCATTACGTAGTTAAGCTAATTAATGTAATTTTAATGATTCGGATTTTAAAAATATATGGTGCACGCAACTGCAACGTAAATCGTGACAAAATATTCAGAAATGTAAAAAAAGAATCAGAAATGTAAATAAAGAACGGCTGAGTACCGTTTTTGTAAATTAACGGGTAGACTGTTAATTTTTGGCGGTAGAATATTGTAAACAGTAACTTCTAGCCGGGTGCACGGAAGCTGCATCTGAAAGGGGGGAGGTACCCAACTTCACCTCAACTTTCCTTGTCGCCACCGCTCGGTTCAAACACGTAACCATCTCCCCAGTTACTTAATGTCCAAACTTACCAGGTGGCGAACAACTTCAGTTTTCTTACTAGAAATGTTTATAATGAGATGTCACAAATTTCCCGCGGGGAAGGGGCCCACCGTCTGCTTTCATATCAACATATTTCTTTTTCACCGGATTATGCCCAAACTTCAGAAATTTTCTCCTAATTTTCGTTCCGGGAAACATGTACAATCGGCGGGAAAAATAACAGTAGGCAAATTGTCCACCGCTAATTCGCCTACTATAAGTTTTGATGTCAACTGTACTACTTGTCACGTCAATTGCACAACACACCTTTTTTTATTTAATTCGTCCTTGTGTTTCAAAGCATCCCCTCCTTCCCTACACATTGATTTGCTTTATTTTACTTCGCTTTCTGTGCCACTTTTGGCCAATTTGCGAAGATGGGGATGAGTGATGATAGGATGAAATTGATGGACATTCACAAACATCCATGCCCAGGCCAGGATTCGAACCAGCGACCCCTGGCGTCGTAGCGCTATGTGCTAACCACTCCGCCACGGGGGCTGGCCCCTACACATTGATGAACGTTGCATATACGGCACGAACTTTCAGATGGCTGGCTATGACTTCCTGCTGCTAGCTTTATATCAGGGATCTCGGGTTCGATTTTCCGAGTGATATCATTTTCAATGGGTCTGAGTTCACGTGCTGCTCCAAAATGTGTATTTCAATATAAACTTTCTTCCTGTTTTTATAGTTTTTACACCGCTTTGTTTAGTTTCCGAGTCTCTGTGATTGAGCTATTTTCAAATTGAGTTTCCAGGAGGAAATTGTGAATTGCGAAGGATCAAAGGTATTTGACAGAGGCGAGATCCCCAGAGGATACCTTGGTAGTCTTCCGTGGAGTCAGGTGCAGGGAAATGCACGAGCTTCATGTGAGCTATCATCTATCGTAATCACTAGGACTCGAAAGTTGAGGACTTAAAAAACCTCAAAAAAATGATCTTAGAATGACCTTAAAATTGTTAAAAATGACCTAAAAAATTTAAAAAATGACAAAAATAATTTCCGCAATTAATAATGAAAGCCTAATACATTTTCATAAATTACAAGACACTAGTTGAATAATTTGATAAAATCTGTTGTTTGGTGGTTTAAACTATCGAAGCAAAGGGAAAAAAGCAATTAAGTGATAATGTATTATTTATTTTTTTCATATTTATTATTTTTACTTCATTTCATCCTATCAAATGTATTTAAAATTCATGAAACAACTGGAACAAGAGGAAAAGAAACTTAAAAATGATAAAAAAAATGCAATAAGAATGGCAAAAATACTGAAAAAAATTACCTATAACCAAAAAACGATGAAAAACGCAAAAAAATGCAAAATAAAAACAATGTTTTCTGGTTCTAACTGAAGTGAAACGAATTACTATGAGTTTAGCATTTTCTCAAAGCCTCTCAAAGCCCAGAAAAAAGATGATTTGTCATCAGCTTCCTAGCCCTAGTAATCACCCATCGCATGCGTTGTAAATTAAGAGTCGACTCTTTACTGAGAATTCAGTCGAACAATTTTCGTTTATGATTATTTGAATACCACGCTGGTAGAACGAAAAACAAAGAACATCAAATTCAATAATGCATATTGTTTGCGGTGGCATTCCTAATGCGATTACAAAGTGCTCTTCTTCGAACATGTGACTCATTGTTTGGTTTTGAGCTATGATAACAAAAGATCGAGTCACTAACAATGGAGTTGTGGTGGTTAACATAGACAAAGGCCTGCTGCCAAGGCTGTTAGGATACACTCGAATTTCATTTTCCTGCCTTTATCTATTAACACAGTTATTTCTTTTTTCTTTTTCGAGAAAGCATTTGCTGTTCACAATTATGTGTCAAGGCAATCATTAACGGGAGACTACGTTTTGTTATTGTAATAGTTCAACGCTTCTAGTAGCTAAGCCTAAGGCCCTGGTTGGAGTATCGGGTCATTGATATTTAATTTATTTCTTGTCTCGTTCATGTTGTCAGTTTCATCATCTTTTGGTTGCCATTATTCAACTACACACGCATTGAACGCACATGAAGAGTGGGTTTCTATTTTTTATTGTTTTATTTATTTGGTTTATTTCACTGTGCTATTCTGCCACTTTTGGCTAATCGCGAAGATGAGGATGGGTTATGATATGATGAAATTGATGAAGGGACACCCACAAAGAATACCCATGCCCAGGTCGGGATTCGAACTTGGGACTCCTGGCGTCGTAGATTGCTGTGATAACCACTCTGCCAAGGAGATCGGCTAGGTTCATATTTTTTGAAAATTTATCTCCATTCAGCTTCACATACTATAAGCTCTTTTTTTTTTTGTTATTTAAAATTGCTTTCTACCTTTCCAAGTTAATTGCAAAGACGAAGATGAATGATAAATTGGTGGAATCGCCATTAAACGCCCATGCTTTACCCAGGATTCGAACCCTGGGCCTCTGGATTTATGAACGTGAAATGTACACGGCTCCCAATAAATTTTCATTTATGACTATTAGGCCAATTTCTCTATGTTGTTAGTTTATTAATTACCCACAACCACCGTATATTTAATTTCTAGACCCGTGGTACCTATTGGATTAACATAAACCAAGTTTCAATTTATTAACATAGCTAGTAATGCCCTTGACAGATAAAATGGGGAAGTTTGTTGCCAGACTATCAGATATTTAGTAAAAACATATAGCGGAGTCATGCTGACAGGAAAGGATTTTCTTTTAGCTGAAGGTGATTATATTTTCCTCAAAAGTAATATAAAGTAATTTGAGTTTCACGATAAAATCGATAGTTTAACGAAATAATTTGTGTTATCTTATTCTGCCCCAATTACCATGACCTAAGTTTTATGTTTTAAAATTAAGTTTCCTGTAATCAAAAAAGAAAATATTTTCAAGGGCTAATTTTATTTAAAATAATAGAATTTAATAACATTCTTATTAATTTGCCACTTTATGTACTGTTAGTTAGAGCAACCCTTGACATAAATCCGCACAAATATAAGCCAGCAAATAATGACGTCCAGGAACCTTTTTCAGGATCAATTTAAATACGGTCCAGGAACTTTTTTTTAAATGAAACTATACGCAACTTGGACCGAATTTAAATTGTGCGAGAAAAAATGTTCCGGTCCTGTTGCGGAACCCAGCAGAATCCATTATTTTTATGTGTGTGACCTGATTTTGATTACAATTGCAATAAATATTATTTTTATGTCTTAAATTGGGCTTCGTTTAAAAGTGAACTTAAGGTTGTCTTCTTAACTATATTGTAATTTGTGTAAAAAAGTAATACTCGAACAACTTAAAATAGGAATTTGGTAATATCAGGCATCTGTTAAGTAGTACGTGGCCCAATTTATCCTGGTATTGCGTGAGGTATGTGGTATTAGCTTCGCGATCCGAGAGGCTTTATACTCCTCCTGTTTCCCCCAAGGTGCAGAATTGAAAGGAATCTCATCGAACCTAGAGGCGCTAAGATTGCAGACAGCTGATGGGAACTGAACCCGGGTTGATTGCGTAGAGCTCTGATACACATTAACTTGGCTCACAGTGGTTAATTGAAATGCCTGCTCCGAAAGTAAAAGTTTTGGATTATCTCACCTAGTATAGCATTGACGAAGCAGCTTATTTTGCGTGTGTGTGGGGGGGGGGGGGTGCGTGCGTGTGTGTGTGTGTGTGCGCGCGCGAGTGCGTGCAGCACAGTGGTGGCACTAACATCTTTCGTGGGGTGCAGATGGCCCGTGTTTAGCCAAGTTTCATTGTTAGTTTTACACGTCAAGGGGACTGGAATTTAGTCTCACGTTAACTGAGAGTTTTAAACGTCTCTGGAGTCGTCGTTTAATTTTCGACGTCAAGGAGTGGCGATTACTATTTGTTTTATAATTCGTTTTAGATGTCTCGCGGCGCTCGCTTAATTGTAGGCACCAAATGAGATGAGTGTTAGCTATTCAGTATTGTATTAATTTACTAATTTGGTCGGTTGTTAGTTTTGCACGTCTCGGAGAGCGATGCCCCCTTCCTCCTCCTCGTCCTCAATCCGCCCATAGATAATAGTTTCAAGGTTCAATCTACCCATGGAATGCCGTAGCGATCAGTCAGTTTGTGTAACGCACTCCCAATGACGAATAGGGCATCAGCCTATATTTCTGATGCTATGGAACACCTTCTCGAGGTTTTTGTACTACAGCCTGTGGTAGTGTGTTTCAGAAGCAGTTGCGATTGTTCATTTCATGAAGGAAGTTAGAGGAAAACATTCATTTTATCATTTTAATGGATCCCTTAATTAACCTCATGCCACGAACTTCGAGTTCCTCCAGCTATTTCATCGCTCATCCTCATCATCTCTATTATCCAAATATGGCAGAAAAGCTATGTAAAATGCCCTAATTGAATCAATCACTCAATTAAAAATAGAAGCGAGATCCTAAATATCAGAACACTTTTGTCGTATACTTAATTGAAAGGGAGGGATTTGGCGAGTAATTTTTGCTTTCGGGGAAACCTAAATTCTTTCCAAAAGAGAAACTTCGTTTACACCTAATAGCTGCCCCTCCTGGATTAAAGATAAAATGACGAATGCTGATATAACTAACGCTGGGAAGTGACCACCTGCACAGAAATAAGCGTTTAGAGCGACTCGACTTTCAGTGCTTTGCCGCGCTTTACTGGCGTACCTATTTTTATATGCAGTTTTAAAGCGTAAGGAATAGTATACAACTTTTATTTGAAACATTTTGCCTAATCTTTTGATTCAAAAATTCTATTCAGCCTCGAATTCAAACAGTTTCGCAAAAATTTGCTTCTATCCGAAAGTAACATGTCACGGAATATTTTGATTGATTGATTGATTTGGTGTTTTAAGTCCACTTTATGCATAGTAAGGCTAATAGGGACTGGACCTACACGGAATATTTTGAGTATATTAATATATCGTTGTGTTCGTATGTTTATCAGAAATGAAACAAAAATATATTAGTTTCGAAACTCCCATTTTAAAAATGATCACTAAAACTTCATTTCACGAACTTTTTGGTCAACCCTCGTATTTTAACGTGCGACTCAATTGTGACTAACGATTCTAAAATGTATTTTACATTGCAAAAGGAAACTTTTAAAACCGGAAATACCCTGGTCGGTGGTCTACTGTGGAACTGCATAAGTGTCGATTATGGCAACACTGCAATCCACGGCGACGGTAAATGGCATTCCTCTCTTCCCCTTCACAGCTGGCAAGTCCAAGGTGCAACAGAAAGTGGATAGCTGTTGCTATCAATGGCGATGTTTATCTGCATCAGCTGAACAATCACGTCTTCCCTCACAGCAGAAATTCTTATTGCAAATAAGCGGAGCTACGATCGTAGGGGGTCATCGGCCACAGGAGAGATCTTAAACTATGTAACATCTTCTCGGACGTTTGAAATTAAGACAGCCGTCACTCACTTTGACAATTAAAATGTTGTCCCCCTTCCAGAATGTGTTCAAGTAAATCGTCAAGAGTAAATGCTCATCACCCCCATGACGTCTGAAGTCAAGTGAAACAAAGAAAAAAAAATCAGAGCAAATGGTGATCACCCCCGCCCCCACCCTTCCAACTGAAGATTACAATTAAACGACCACTCCTGAAAAAGGCGACGTCTAAAGCGGCCTTCTCGACAACGCTATTATCTTGTAATGGAGTCGAGAGGTCTCGGGCAGTGGCGGCGCCAGACGGTCTTGTGTGGGTGGCCCACTACATGGTTGTCAAAGATTTGACCGGGCCAGAACTTCAAAGAAAAATATATTCTGGTATTCACATTGTTATTACGTCATCCAAATAAGAGAGACTTTATAATGTGCATTATATATATATATACATACACACACACACACACACGTGTGTGTGTGTGTGTATTAACGAAATATTTCCATTGCATATTGACAGGGTTGTCAGAGCCGATTTTGAGTGGGCCATGACCCATTCTGGTCCACCCTTGTCGTCGCCCCCGGTCTCGAGTTCGATTCCCTCAGGAGATACATGTCACATTGGGTTGGTCACCACTTTAAACTTGGTTCGGATCCCACTTTAAACTGTAGGGCCCGTCGCGATTAGCCTCACTGTGCATAAAGTGGACTTAAAACACTAATTCAACAAATTCAACCAACCACTTTAAACTCTACGTCCAGTACTGTTTAACCTATCTGGAGACATTTTGGATTCTGAAACAACAATAATCCCTCAACAAACCTACCTGGTGGTAAGTCGAATATTTTCATTTAAAGGCAAAGGCATTTAATGACCTAAAAATTGCTGAAAAATGACAATAAAAATGCATTTATGACCTAAACGCAGTAAAAAATTACTCATTTTCTAAATGACCTATATTCGTTTTAAACTATAGTTCCATAATATATAATGAGTTAATTTTAGAGAGCCATTTCAGGGTGGCCAATCTAGGACCATGAAAAAATTCAATTCACGGTTTTCAAGGCGAACTATCCAGAAATTCAAGGCTACAAGCAGATGTTTTCTCTATTTTAACCTTACGTATTATCGCCTCTCAACACCCACACATCTACAAAGGCAAATATATTAACAATATAAAGGGTCTATGTGATTCCAAGGTATCCAAAATTTCTAATTCAATTCATTTCAATGGTATATATATTTAAAATATTTAATTTAAGGTGCGGAGCTTACATTTGCCATTTCACATACTCAAGACTCGAAATGCATCTACAAATATGTCACACATGTTCAGAATTTCAAATTCAAATTTACCTAGCTAACTTCAAGTTATCTTTTCTTGCAATAATCATTCGTCTGTTAGATTGATTTTTCAGCAAAGGGCACTAACAAAGTAAACTGATTGATTTTCCACGCAGCTTTCTTTTCCTTCCTCGATAAGAATAAAAGCTAAACTGTGAAAACTTGTCTCAGGACATTTATAAATATGTATAAATTCAATGGTATTTGGATTAATAAAGTTGTATTTTCACGTCTATGGAGAAAAATTCACTTAGAATTCACGCTTAATTCCCTGAGATAATAATTCAAGCATAACTCCAGGAATTCAAGGAATTCCCAGGGAGTAGCAACCCTGCATTTAATACATGATAGTGCAAAATGTTTAAATTTACTATAACTCGTTCGGGAAATGGGGTAATGCTCTCTGAACACCCCCAGTATGAAACACATTGTTTATTGCAGAACGGCAAATACATTAAATTTAAATCATGTCTTAAACAGATCCAGGGACCTCTGGCTTTGTAGCGCGTTAGATTGACCACGGAGGCCAGCTTTTCATTTCATTTTGAAGTGTCATGCATGGGATGATTTATGTTAATGCGAATTAACAATTATTTTGTCAAATGCTGTATAGCAATAAATGCAGTGATGAAGGTTTTTCCAATGTGTCTTTAACCAGTAAAAGTTATTAATGCATGCTTGTAACCATTTTCTCCTTTTTAGAGGTATCAAAAAATACAACTTTTTGTAGAATAAAAATGCCTCTAAGCAGTGCTATTTCATCTACACCTCGGTTGTAACTGGGACTCTCAGGAATGGTTTGAAAATAAAGCAATTCACCTGTATTTGCAAAGCGTGGGCAGGAGAAAAATGTAAACATACTGTTGCAGTTCTTCCTCCAAAGAGGCAGGCTGGTTTAACACTAACACAGGATAATAATAATAGAATTCACAATTTCATCGAGGCTATCTTCACTGAAAAAAGACTTACTGAATGAAACAGCAATATTAGCATGTTGATTTTCTTTTTCTGGTTACCTTTATGATTACAGACATTTATTAATTAATTCTCAAACTATTTTCATCTTCGCACTTAATCGACTTGCACCTGTTCCAAATTTCATACATAATACATTGTTTTCGAAAGAAAAATGTTTTATTCATAATGAACATTTTAAAAAACTTTACTTTCATGGTAATAAAATCATCTTTCGGAAAATAAAGTTAACAGACTGGTGCATTCTTCGTAATTTCCTTGCCGCATTTCAATGTTATCCCCATTCCAATCTTCTGTCAATCAATTCTGTTTTCCCTGATTTATATACAAATTTCAATTTGTTGATTCAATGGGGTGGAAACGCATGTAAGCTTTTCACTTGTCCTGACCCACAAAACGATTTAGAGCAAATAAATGAAGAGTAGACGTTACTCTTTCGAACATTTCCCATGCTTTGAACGACTTCATCACAACATAGTATCCTATATAGAGTAGTTTCAGAAAATCCCACCAGATGGCATATCGGATAATTTTAATCGCGAATATACTTCCCATCTGATAACCAACATTTGACAGATCCCCGCCGAATTGTGGTGCTGGTGAGCTAATGGTGTGGTGTGGGAAACACGATGGGTTGGTCCATTTTTCATCCACGGAACCTTAAATGCTGAGGGCCAATTGGATTTGTTAAGTAAACAGGTTTTTCCATCCGTCCTGTAAGAACAGATGAAAGTCGCTACATCTCAAGTCTTTCCTTGGCGGTCAACACTTCAACAATGACGACGAGCTGAAAGAAACTGTTTCCAACTGGTTGAAGACACAGGCGGCAAATTTCTATGAAGAAGGTATACAAAAACTTGTGCCACGCTATGACAAATGCCTGCAAAATTTCGGCAGTTATGTGGAAAAGTAGTTTAAGAGTTGTAGAATTTTGTGCAATAAATAACTTTTCTGTATCTGTACACAATTTAATTTTATTACCAAACGGAACTTACTTTCTGGACGTGCCTTGTATCTTGATTATACTTATGCGCAATCTGGCAACGTGGCACCCAGTTGCCATGACGACAGTGCTGCCATCTGTTATGGAAAGTTACCACAAAATTTCCTTAGGTACAGCCATAATGACCTCTGTACGCCGTGAAAGTTTGTGCTATGACATGCTGTATATGTAGTTTGTATTATGTATTTCTCCTCTAGAGACTAGACAAACGTAAACTTGACGGATTCTTACAAATCGAGACGAGACCGAGAGCAATTGATGGAATTGTTATTTTAAGTCCACTTTATGCACAGAAAGGCTAATCGGGACAAGCCTACAGTTTAAGGTGCAATCCGAACCACTATCTGCCTCCACCAGGTATCGAACGCGAGACCTTGATTACAAGGCGATGACGCTACCACTACGCCATCGGGGAGGCCCTGAGACAGAGAACGAGACTGTCAAGCCTCATCATCTGGATATCACTCCAAGGTCGATAACACTAGTCAACAAAATTTTATTTTTTTCTATATCTTTGATGAAAGCAGCTAATCTTTATGTTTTCGAGGGTGCTGAACATGAAAATGATCATGAAAATGCAAGTTTACCTCTAGTGTTTTTGTTATTTCAACGTTTCAGAATTGCCCTTAAAAGCATATGCATGTATTTACCTTGTTCTCCCTCAGAGGAAGGTCACTGAAGGAGCAATCGCTTTGCCTGCCGTTTGTATTCTGTTGCTGGTGATTCTCTGATGAGTGTCCAGCAGTAACGGCTAACATTGATTCACTCCACTTTCCCTGGTATCTTTCTTCCCTGTCCGAAATTTCTTGGTGGAAGCGTTCCCCATGTTCGTCGCTAACAGCACCACAGTTTTCGGGGAAGAAGTCCAAGTGAGAATGCAAGAAGTGTAACTTTAAGGACATGTTACACCCCAGTCTATCGTAGCACTGCAGAAGCTATTCCACAAGATCCTTATAGTTTTCTGCCTTTTTACCTCCAAAGAAGTTGGTGGACACTTGAACAAAGGAATCCCAGGCTAACTTCTCATCACCTGCGAGAATATTATCGAAATGTTTATCCTTGAACAGTTTGCGTATCTGCGGACCAACGAAAAACCCCTCCTTTATTTTGGCTTCACTGAGACGTGGAAATGTCTTACGCAAATACAAAAATGCTTCCCCAGTCTTATCCATGGCCTTTACAAAGTTTTTCATAAGGCCCAGTTTTACATGAAGAGCAGGGAGTATATCTTTGCTTGATTCGACAAGTGCTTCGTTAATAACATTAACTTTTCCAGGTTGAAGTGATTCACGCATAGGCCAATCTTTCTGTTTGTAGTGACATGCCTTGGCACAGCTGTCCCACATACACAAGAAGCAACAGAATTTGATGTAACCCTGTTGCAGGCCAAATAATATGGCGATGTCTTTGAGATCACCGGAAATATGCCACTTAAACTTGTCATAGTTTACTCTGCATAACAGTTGCTTCATGTTGTGATAAGTTTCCTTCATGTAAGCTGCGTAACCAATCGGAACTGACGGAAACAAGTTGGCATTATGCAGAAGGACTGCCTTTTAACTTTGATGAATCTATGAACAATCTCCAATCATCTATTTTGTAGTCAATTTTCAAAGCTGCCATGAGACCCTCTATATTACTGCAAAATAGCAAGTTATTTTCACTTTTGAAAAATGGAAGGAATGAAGTATGGCGGTCACGGAACGCAGTCACATTTACCATCTGGTCAAGACAATTCCACTGCTGCGGTCTAGACGCCAACAGTTCTGCTTTACATTTAGGCAATTGTAGATCTCTTACCAGATCATTCAACTCACACTGTGTGATTTTATGTTGCTGTGTATACTCCTCGTTACTCTGGAAATCAGGATCTTTCGATGTACTCGGTTTTAAAGGTGATGGAGTAGCACTAGATCCACTACCGCTCTCGTCACTTACTGTATAAGACTGAGGTGGGATCAGATTGAACTGAAGCACTATTACGGCACTGTTGTAACACGTCTTTAACCGCACACGCAAAGAACACAGCCGCTACAGACAGAAACTGCATCTCAATGTGTCAACCAACACAGCCAACACACGCCGCCCCTCCCTTCAGCTGCCCTGTTGCTACCTACCCAGGCTAAAAATATACTACAATCAACAACAATACACCCAGCATGATTTCTGAAGGGGACAATATCATTCTGTTTACCATCCGCGGGATTTTGAAGGCAATATTGGGAAGGTAAGATAGGAATATTTATCATTAACTGATACACCCGCCCCTCATATCTTGGAAACTAGAGCTAATCGGAGATTTTCATGGTCGTTTTCGTGATCAGCACCCTAGAAAATATAAAGATTAGCTGCTTTCGTTCAAGATACATTTTCACTGTTGATTAGTGAATTTGCCCCTGTGGTGGTGCAATATCGTGTGAGAAAGTGCCGTTTTCAATCAATATAGCCTATTCGTAATCTAGTCGCACGTCTTTAACACTAGAACGGCGAAGGATCTGATAGCCCCTAGAACAGCGGAAAGGGGTCATTTTGACCCCTCATAACAAATGCATTTAAAATTCAAATTATTTTAGAATGAGAACATATTTTTAATTTATATTATTTTCTGTGATTTATGTATTATTATCCGTTTAGGTGGTTTATGATACATTTTCATTACAAATGAAAATTATAACAACAACTGAACATCCAGAATGAATGCGCAACGTTTCAAAACGAGAAACTGCTGCTTGATGCGACATGTTCGGAGATGTCCTTCCCGGTCCAAGAACACTACCTGCATGACGACATGTAAACTGTGACAAGTGGGAACATGCTAAAGACAGGTTGACACAGGAACCGCAACCTAACGCTGATATTGCAGCACGCACAAACGAAACTTTGCAGGGGTCAAATTGCCCCCTCCCGCTGTTCCAGGGGAATAACATGAAATTTCACAGAAATAAATTATATTTTGTAGATTTCAATATACCATCTTAAAAAGGAAAAAGGATTGTGAAAAGTCACAAAACTTCGAGGAAAAAATAAGACAAACAGAATAGTTATTAAAGAAACGGTGAAGGTAGGGGTCAGTTCTAGTGTTAAATGTGATCACGTCCAGTCAGATTACAAATTCTGCATAATTGTCACATGAGAACAGAGGAACGTAACTCCAAAAATGCGATTTTCAGCTTTGTTTAACCCTGCCTTGGTCACGCACGGACTCTCGTTCCCGGTGTGTGGTAACGTCGCCATTTATTAATGATTATTTTGTCAACACCTTCTCTCTGTCTAGCTGAGTTTTTCACGTTCTTCTTTTACACCACAACTCATTATTCAGTGTTAGACAGATCCTCGAGCCATTAGCGGGGGTTCATTGAAGCGCCCGGTCTCCGAGTCCGTGCACGACCATCGGCGTAACTAGTTTCTTCTGAAAATCCTGTTTGCCGTTCCGTGTCTTTTGGTTTATTTGTGTTGTAATTTCGATTAAACAGTGATATTTGTGCAATAACTGAACAAATGTAAAAAGCTTTGATTGATTTTGGTTTGATTTGTTGTTTTAAGTCCACTTTATGCACAGAAAGACTAATTGGGACTGGACCTACAGTTTAAAGTGGAATCCGAACCACTATGTGCCTCCACCGGGTAAATGTTGTAATGAGATGGACATAAAGCAAAAAGAACGGGTAAAACAGCTATTTCTGGAAATTTCGAGGGAAAATGACTCAACACATGGACAGTTTCATTCAGATGATCATTGAGATCCATCAGCGCAACATTTGCAAGAATACCGTGAAAAATGATAAAGATTTTCAAACACCAATTATTTTATTTGCAAAAGATACTAAAATACTAAACTTTTTAATTGTCTCCCCGGTGGCGAAGTGGTAACTTAATCGCATTGTAATCGGAATGTCCCGGGTTCGATACCCGGTGGAGGAACATAGTGGTTTTAGTCACTTTAAACTGTAGGTTCAGTCCCGAGTAGCTTTCCTGTGGATAGAATGGACTTAAAACAGAAAAAAACTCATTTTTCCAATTTTATGTTCGGACATGTAACATTGACATTTTTAACATGTGGATTATTAGTTATTTTTTCTGTGTATTTAATTTATTAACTAAAATGTACATTTCATAGTTTTATAGAATCTCAATTGTTTGTAAAAAAGATCTGATCGTAATAATTGAGGAATTGGCGTTTTAAACCATTAATTTAGCATATTTTTAAAAACCCGGTCTCTGCAACGTACCTTTTTCCACGCGACCCACGAAGGGTTAAATAAACTTTTGTGAAGTCAGATCGACATACTGTATCTCCATTTCTAATCGTTAGCGCAGTAAGGTGTGCCCAGGATTTTCGAAATTATAGTTCTTTAGTAGTCAGTGCTCATTTTACCACTTTTTCCTGCATTTGACGCTATTTTTTAGGTATACTGGGTCAAAGGGGAGTGGTATGTCCCCTCACCAACCCGCTTGGGCACGCCACTGAGTTACATATCTTCAATTTACTGGCTCTTTCTAAGAAATTCTATTTCTTCTGAATCCATCCAGCTGGTGCACTACATGCTCGCTCCTATTCCCTACGTCGTAGGGTGCTACTTCTCACACACTACTGATGGGCGCTGTTATGGCCTACTGATAAGGAGGACACGGCGAGCCGAGCAATCGACAAGGAAAGGGAAAATACTCCCGCAGTTCAGCTTTCTCCTAACGGAGCAGAGGGTTCCATGGAAGCATTTGCTGACGAAGCTCACGTGACCTTCCGAAAGCATGCTTGGGATGTCGTAATGGGAGCGGACGATCCACCGGAGACAATACGGAGATACATTGAACCCACAACCAGGCATCTGTATTTCCTCTGCTCTCTTGACCTCCTGCCCCCAGCTGACGCGTAAACAACAGGCTTCGTTTGGTTACCAAGTGGGGTGAGGCTGCTCACAAGTGCCAGACAGGCCCTAAACTGAACGGAAACTTCGCTATAAACTCAACCATTCACACGCGCACATACTGAGAGGTGGAGAGATGTGATGAAACGCCTTGCACGTGCACCCAGAAATAAATATTAGCTAACAGCAGTGACAAAATCGTGTCTTAAAAAAGCAAGCGATAACGGAGAACTAAGAATAATTAATGGGTTCTCTTTAAATGCTTCTCAGCAACGTTGCTTCCATCCAACAGCCAGATAGTACAGTATCACAAGTATCAATGGGGTGAAATTTTTATTAGTTCTATATCTTACTAAAAGTTTGTTTTTACTATTGTTGTTATTATTTGTATTACTTTTCAAACATATACATTTTGTATTTACACTTTTTATTATTATAATAATTTATAATTATGCTGATTAGGTACTTTATATGTGTGTTGGCGCAGCCGTTCCAAATCTCAGTAATTAGTGTAAAATAATTTATTATGTCTCTTTTTAGGTGCTTATATTCTCGGTATATTTATCATGCAACCTCTTCCTGTTCCCATCGTATTTGGATCGTTGTAGAAAAAACTGGCAGTTTCAAATTAACGGGTCGTTGGCAACAGACGCCAACTCCACATGAGATTGGGGAGGTCCGCTGTTTGCAACTGTCACTTGGAAGGGAGAGAGGCCTTTGGGTGACAGATCTCCTGAAATGGAACGGCATGGAGATTGGATCTCTCTCTTTCTCGTCATTCTCTTCCTTTATCTCTTTCTAGATGGGGAAAGAGTAAAACATATGGAGATCTCTCTGTCTCTCTCTCTCTCTCTCTCTCTCTCTCTCTCTCCCTAAAAGAAAGAAAAGATAGAGAGAAGCGTGTTAAGATTATCTTTCTTCTTCTTTGTCTCGCTATATATGGGGTGGACAGAGAGAGATGAGAGAGAAAGGGGAAAAGGGGCCTGCTTTTCTCTTTCTCTCTGAAATCTCTTCTTTCTTTATTCTTTCTTTGAACTGAAGAAGGAAATAGGAAGAGAAAGAAATCAACACAAGAAGAAAGAAATGGAGAAAACATGTCTTTCCTTCTCTCTCTCCTTTTTCAGACCCGACCTCCACTTCCTCATGCTCTTTGGGGGAGAGGAGGGATGTGTCTGGAGAGAGAGACAGAGCGAGAGATAGGGAAAGAATAATCTTCCTTTCTCTCTGCTTTTCTTCCCTCTCCCTGTATATTATCCCATGCTCAGGGAGGGAGGGAGAGAGAGAGAGAGATCTGCACCTCGTTTTTTCTTTCTACAGGAAGAGGAGAAAGAAAGGATGAGAGAAAGGAAGAAAATTAAAGAAGCGAGAGAGCGAAAGATGAAGTATTCACCCCGTTGTCTCTCTCTCTCTCTCTCTCTCTCGAAAGAAAGAGATAAAAAGGAGTTTTCTTCTTTTTCGTCTTCTTGAGAGAAAGAAGAAAACGTGTGTGTGTGTGTGTGTGTGTCTATCTCCTTTTACACGAGCGAGAGAGAGAGAGAGAGAAAGCTCTTCCTTCATTTTCCATCTTCCCTTCGCTCTCCCTTCCTGGAGAGAGGAGGAATTTAGCGAAGAGATAGAGAGAGGGAGGGGTCAACCGACCCTTCTTCCTCTTTTCCTGGGAATCTCTGTCCCACTTATATTTATCTTCCTATATTTTCTCTCTCTCGAACTTTCTGGGGGGCTTCAACTCCCCCTCCCCCTATTTCTTTCTCTATCTTATTTATTTCGCTTCTTGTTCCCTTTTCCTCTTCATCCTTCTCTTTCACTCCTCTTCGTTCTCTCTCTCTCTGTCTGGGAGAGAAAAGAGGGAGAGAGAGAAGGGAAAGAGCGAGAGAGAGGAAATAAATGGAGAGAGTGAAAAGAGGAAAAATGAAGAATGCTCTTAGCCTCTCTCTCTCTCTCTCTCTCTTTTAATCCTTCTCAAAGGGAGAAAATGAAAAAAGAGAAGCGAGAGAGAGAGAAAAAGGTCATGCCACACGGGAAAGGAAGATACTGAAAGAGGGAAGAAAGAAGAGAGTTAATAACGAAAAAACATACATTTTAGCACAATCATGTTACTTTGATGTCACACTTCTATTCGTAGGTACAGTTGCAATGAAAATAGAAAAACAAACCTAAACATTTTACAAAATGAGACAGTTTACCCTTGGCCTTAATAACTGCTTGGCATCTCATGTGCATAAAAGCGACCAACGTCTTGCAGGTGTCTGGGCTGATTCCCTCCCACCCTAAAGCGACGGCCCTCTTCAGGTGTTCTTTTGACTTGCCCTCATGTTTATCGACACGTTTCTTCAAAAGTGCCCATAAATGCTCAATCGGATTCAGATCTGAACTTGGAACTAGTGTTTTTCAACTGCTTTGGTACATTCAAAATTAACCAGTCACCGTTGAGTTGAGCAGTATGTTTGCTCTCGTTATCCTGCTGGAATGTGAACACACGTGGCAACCCCATTTGCTGGGCCCTTTTTTAATGTTATTCTACAGGATATTATTACAGACATGTTTGTTCATGATTCCACCAATGACTTGCATTTTTACAACTCCTTTAGTCGGCATACAGGCCCAGATCGTAATGGATCCTCCACCATGTTTTACCGTAGGCGTTGTATAGGCAACATTGTCCTGCGTATTTGCCTTCCTCCACACTCTGGTCGCACCATGTGATCCGTGAGGGTATACCGTATTTTGGTTTAATCGGACAAGATCACGTTGTCCAAAAACTTCTGGTCCTTATGTAAATGCTCATTAGCAAATCAGACTCTGTCGATACGTTTGCCCTGTACGAACAACGTTGGAGTAACTGTATATATCAAGGTACAAACTAGTGTTGCCCACGGGACGAGACGGGACAAGCTTTTAAAAATTCGAGACGAGACGAGATTGATCATGTGTCCCGAGACAAACGAATATTTTCGAGACGAGACAGCATTTCACAGCATTTCCACGAGACGAGACAGGCCAAAGTCTCGTCTCGTGGGCAACACTAGTACAAACTGAGAATTCCAGATTCTCAATCTCTCACATTTAGAGTATTGTGCTGATTGCTACAGAAAAGTAATGTTCAGGTACGCTTTCGTGTGTATATCAAATTACAGTTAATTAAAGTTACTAAATTTCAAGAATTACATTTTTTTATTATTTAACAACAGTAGCTGGACACAGTAATTTATCTCGCTATATCATTTCGCAGAAGCAATCCGTTGCGTCCTCTTAGTATTCCTATCTATCTACAAAGTATTTATATAATTATAATTACGTTGACTTAGTTGCAACCCAAGTTCACTTCCGTATGAAGATTCCTCTAGACCAGCGATTCTCAAACTTTTTTCTTATTGTACCCTTTAGTCGTAACTAAACATCTAATATACCCCCACCATAGGTTTCTCAGAAGTCTGAAACAATGCTATGAAATCTGCTCTACACACCTGCAGCAAAAATGTTGCCGTGTGGGTATTCTCTCTCGTCATTTCTTTTCCGAGCTGATCGCGTACCCCCTTCAAGTCGTTCATGTACCCCTGGGGGTATGCGTACCACAGTTTGAGAACCGATGCTCTAGACAAATCACAGCCGAGTACGGGGTGCACCGAACCTCAAGAAGGGATGTAAAAGTAACAGAGTGCACAATTCGCACCAGTTCTCAGTTAAAGTTAATTTTAAAAAAGTGTGGTGATAAGGTGGATAAAGTAGAACTTGGCTGGGTTATTTGATTTTGAATGACCGTAACTTTAAATTGTAAGTCGCACACATGGAAAATTTTCAAGTTCATGTAACACGCGCAACCAACCACAGCATCAATTTGCAACTCAAATAGCTTTATGTACCGGTATGTGAGATTTTTTTTTTCAAACGTTCCGCTGTGGGTACCGATGTATGAATCACGGATAAAGGGTAGAACATAGTTGCGGTACATACCATTTCGGTTAATTGTCCAGAAAAATTAAAGACATACATATGTAGGTCAGAAAACTAGGGAAATGTGTCATTTACGTAAGGAAAGTATTCTAGGAGAACTTGCTTCACTTCTAAATGGATGAAGAATTATCGTATCAAAAACTTGCAGTGCCGCGCTGATTTCATAGGTCACTAACTGGCAGTGATGTGCGTGTAGACAACGTAGACTACGTAACATAGGCGCAGACTCAATGGGGACTTGGGGGGCTCGAGCCCCCCAATATTAACGATGTGGGGGTAGAGCCCCCCCAAATAATTTTGCTTCTCTTGTAAAGTTTACTCTGAAATGTTCTAGACCATCAACTTTGGGGGGCTGAGACCCCTAAACCATCAACTTGGGGGGGGGGGGTTATGACCAGAGACAGCAAAACACATGACTTATTACTATATACTAAGTATGTAATTATGAGTATTGTTAAAAAGAGTTTCAAAAGACGATGTGCATGACCTAGGGTAGTGGATGGGGCTTCGGGCTACAAATGGCTCTTACATGACATTCAGAACAAGATCATTGATATGTTAGGGAGATCTGTTTTGAGCTCCGTGGTAGCAGATATTAAAAGTCGGGAATATTTTGCTATTATGGTTGACGAAACTTGTGACATATCCATCCGTGGACAATTAATATTCTGCATTCGAACTGTGAATGAAAATTTTATTATTTTTGAGGAATTCATGGGCTTTTATGAGATTCCGAACACTGAGGCCAAAACTTTAAAAAGGGAGAGAGTGAGTCATTCATTAATTTAATTTATTTCAGTGATCAGAGCCCCCAATAATTTTGACAAGTCTGCGCCCCTGCTACGTAATACATGTAGAAAATGTAGACTATGTAAACAACATGGCGGTAGGCATGACAAGTGTGAAAAATACCTTGCACTCTTCTTTGTCATGACAAACAATTTTCTACTAAGTGTCAAAAGAATGTATGAAATATTCTTTCAATTAAATGAATACTGTTGTCTCACGAGTGTCACGTGTTTGTCTACATTTTACTGTTTTCCAGCACTCGCTGCTTGGAAGAGAATGCTACAAGTTTCTGTTGTAAACAGAATTGTTTTCTGGGGAAAGGCACTTTTTTCAACAGTGTCATAAATTTTAGTATAGTTTACATTGTTTACGTAAACTATGTAAACTTGATTGCACCAAGACAACTCATCTATACGTTTAAAATCTATGGTACATCCAGTGGCATGCCCAGGATTTTCGAAAGGGAGGGTTATGTATACTTTTCTTAGTAGTCAGCCCTCATTTTCGTATATTTTCCTCCCTATGTCGTTCTTTTTTTTCTTAGGAATACTGGGTCAAAGGGGCGAGGGTTCCCGGGTTCGATACCCGGTGGATCGCACTTTAAAACTGTAGTTCCAGTCCCGATTACCCTTACTGTGCATAAAGTGGACTTAAAACACCAACTCAGACAATCAATCACTGTTAACTGGGTTGCAAGGTCGGAAATTTCAGTGACCCACAGGCGGCCGAACAAATTTTCTTGATGAAAACTGTACATTCTCGAATAATATGGAATTTAGAAACGTGCCTTTCTAGTCGTAACTAAACACCGCTCATTTCTAGTTGCATAACGGCTGCAAACACTGAAGGAAGGAGGTTCATGACAGAATTAAGAGTGCGGGCACTAGTCTTCGATAAACATCTTAGGATTTTCAGAGATGCAGGAAAATAAGGTGGAAAATCGCAGAACGGATGACTCGGGGAGAGGACTCGAAAACGACTTGGCTGGCGTCAGCCAAAGGTCCGGCAGAGAAGACCAGACTCCCTGGTTTGTTGGCATGTTTATGTCAATTCTCTGTGGCTCCTCTTTGTTGTCCTTCACACGTCTATGCTGTACTTATTTTCTCGCCACACGTGACCAAGAACATCAGGTGTGGCCGATCTCTGAGCTGCTGTTTTAATGCAAGGCTCGCCCAGTCAACTAGCGAATAACTTCATTCCAATCGGTGTACTATGTTCCGGGTTCACTTTTTTTAGAGTTTGAAAATTTCACCGCGACTTGAGGAGTAAATGGCAAGAAAGTCACTTTAGAACGGATATCAGTGGCGTGCCAGGATTTTCGAAAGGAGGAGGTTATGTATACTTTTTTTTTTTAGTAGTCAGCCCCCATTTTGCCATCTTTCCTGCAGTTTTATTCATTTTTTAGGAATACTGGGCCAAAGGGGGAGTTATGACCCCCCCCAGTAACTGCCCCTTAGGCACGCCACTGACCGACATAAATGTACCAAGAATAATTTTAAAATTTTATCTTTCATTTTAATGTGTTTTTGAGATATTTAGTATGTATGGCCGAAAGAGAAGTATCTGAAGCCTCGGCATGGTTTTACGGATACATTGTATTTTGTTACGTACGATTGTTGGTATTTTAGATACATAATACGTTCCCGTTCTTCTCATATCATACACAGAATAAACTTGAAATTACGACGCCTACACTCTTTGTGTAGCACGTCAACATCTCGGTAACAATAAAAAAAAATGATATGATGCCATATACTAATGAAAACTCGAGTAGTCTTTGGCAATGCTGTCTCAATTAAAGCTTTGATTGATTGAGTTGGTTTGTTTTAAGATCACTTTATGCACAGTAAGGCTAATCGGGACTGGACCTACAGTTTAAAGTGGGATCCGATGCGAACCACTATGTGTCTCCGCCGGGACCACTTGATTACAAGGCAACGACGACCACTGCACCATCGGGGAGGCCCTCGTAATTAAAGTCTATTAAAGTACCCAAATCTTCCTGCTGGATCCATAACTGTAGACAATTTAGAATCTATAAGTTAATGATAAACGGTGAATAAAGGTATGAGTTTCCCCAGGGGTGCCCACAGGGGGGTTTCATGACGCGCCTGCGTCATGGGAATTTTTTGGGGGGGACAAAATTTTATACCAATTATATATATCTTGACACAAAAATGGGGGAGATCGTTTCGTTTGATTGACTTGTTATTGATTTTTAGTTATGGTTATTATGTACAGTTTCTCTATACCTACCTGTGGGTGATCGCGGCGATGGGGTTGAAATGTAACACCACTTCTCAGTGGCGGCGAGGGGGGGGGCAGTTGCCCTCCCCACTTTTTGTCACTTTTGCTCCCGCACTATGCTAAACTTTATCTACCAAGGAAAAGTAAATTGTCTTTGCTCCGCCCCCCAGTTTTCACACCTTACCCTCCTAGTTTTGGAACCCAATCGCCACCACTGTCACCTCTTATGCCTTTACAATCGGTTTAGAAGAGGGGGGGACGTGCTGTTCGCAATAATACAAGGTTAGTCAAGCAGAAAAACAGTTAAGAATAAGGTTCAGTACACTAACAATAGCAGCGAGTCTGAGCAGTTTTGCACGTTTTATGTTCATGAAAGTGAGCCTAAAATACATAAAGTAAACATACATTGCTTAAATATGGTTCCGCAATTTTTTTCTGACCAAAATAATTTCAGTAAATAATTCGGCATAAGGGGCGGCGGGGCGAATGTTGTACCTTTTGGGGGGGGGAATGCGTCATAGGCCTTTGGGAGATGGACACCACTGAGTTTCCCTATCGATGGCCATTTGCGAGCATGTAAGTTAATTCGGCATTGCCCCCGGCTTATCATTGTTTGATTTGGTGTTTTAAGACCTACAGTTTAAAGTGGGATCCGAACCACTTGTGCCTCCACCGGGTATCGAACCCGGGACCTTTTCATTACAAGGCAACGACGCCCCTACTTATCATAGCAGACATCGTCTTACGATGTTTTACTGGCAACCCACATGTTAAAAAAAAAAAAAAAAAACTAATAATGAGGGAGCTTTCAGACCGAGGTGACAGGCGACAAGTGTCACTTAGAAACCAACCTTCAGAAATAAATGCAACCTTTCGTACCGAAGTGAAGTTGCACGTATCGTTTATTGCTTGTGTGTTGTTCGGGCTGGACCGTTTAATCAACATCGTGCATCGTGTCGCCTCGGTCTGTTGGTAGCGTATACGCAGTGAATGCTTTTGCGAATTGTGTCTTCGTTGATCACATCTGTTTTGCAAATCCATTTTTTCCATATAACTGGCACTATCTGTTGAACTTATAGATCACATTACGGGGCCCCTGCTCCCCCCCCCCCGCATTGCGGAGATGCGTAGAGCGACCGCTACGCCACTGAAACGCAATGAATAAAGATACAGGCAGGATATTTCGAAAGGACGTGGTGAGGACCCCAACATGATGACCCTGTCACTACCCGTGTCATTTACGGTACGTTTTGGTCATGCTTTGACCTTCGATGCGTCATTCTGAAACTAATTTTATGTTTATTATTTATCTACGAATTCTAATCAGGGGAGATATGACAGGCCACCTCGACTTTCGAACGCGTTGAATGCCTGACTCGCAACATTCCACAGAATGTTCTGGATTCGAGTTCAGACTGTTCCTTCACGTTCATCGGTCTCGTGTTAGGGTATTCATCTTCATCGTTGCGAATACCCTAATGTTGTAGACAAACTACATAAAAGTATATTGCAAAAAACGAATTCAAAATATCCGAAAAGCTCTCTACAGGAGTAACTCGTAACTTAACGTGAATTATATGCTCGTCATCTGTCAATTAACTTTCGACTTTGCGCAATCTCCTTGACAGAATCGTGGTTCACGTCAGGCCCGTACCCAGGATTTTTTAGGGGGGCCAAGCCCGAAACCTTTGTTATATTTTATATATATATAAAATTGTCATGAAATATATGTCAATTATTAAATAATTAATTAATACAATTTATTTATTTATTTATTATTTATTTATATATATATTTATAAACATAATAAACAAATTAATTTGCTACATTTATAAACTAGCAAATTAGTTCCTTTAACGACTGGTTCAAAATGTCAAGAAATTATAAGATAGGTGAAACGTTTTTAATAAGTGTTAGATATCATTTAATTATTGCTTTTTATTAAAAATGATAATTAAATTTTCATACTTCTATTGTGTTATGTTTTTATAATCGAGTAAATCTATTAATGGTTTCTCGAAAGGAAATATTTCCTTATCAGAGTTGTAGCTAGAGATTTCAGAGCCCAGGACGAGAATGATTTTCACACTCCTTGCACCGAATTTGCACCCCCCCCCTTCCTACCTAGATGTAGCTGGCATACTTAGACATTGTAGACACTTTATGTACTTACTCTTTTCCGTTGAATCCTATGAAAAGAAAACTTGGCATTCAAGAAATGTGGCTAATAAAAGGACAGTCGGTTGTGCATCCTACGCCATCTTCATTGAAGCAGTGTGTGTGATTGTTCACAGCTGCAAAATCGATTGCAAATTAAAGATAACTAGGTGGGAGGACAAAAGATAAGAAACTTTAAGAAGACATTAGTTTCCTATTAAATTAACATGTAAGTGCTATGTTTTATTCCCGACGAAAGGAGGTGAGAAATTAGACCGTCATTTCTATGTTCTAGGGGGGTGACAATGACAACTACCTTCGCAGCTACGGCTCCATTTCTTACTAGTCCAATTTGATATATTTTTATCAAGACTGTAGAAGTACGTTTTTACCCTATGCTGTTACCAGCCCGAGAGAGAGAGAGAGAGAGAGAGAGAATGTGACCACCAACGCTATGGAATTATCCTTATAATGAAGTACATGTCTGAATGTGAATTAACCACAAAAAGAGGACATTTCCTCATCAAAACTGCAGTTCCAAAGAAGTCAAAACAGGGAGTAAATATGGTGAACTGTGCCGGCCAAATTGGAACATTTAGTAGCTTCGCATAAATGGTTGTAAAACTAAAATTACTAAACATAGTAGACTGCACACTTCTGGAGTCTGCCTCTCTCCAGAGACAACCCATTCATTTATACAGGAAGAAACTCTAAATTCTTGCAAAACCTTAAAAATTATCCATGTTATTTTTGTAGGTTTGCATCAAAATATTTTATGGCTCGAGGGGGGGCAATGGCCCCTGCCCCCTCCAAGTTCACGTAACATATTCGACTTGCAATTAGCTGTTCCTGGATTCCAGTCCTAGTGGTTCGCATGTCGGTTTAAACCAGTGCTTGAAGTGGAAAATGTTGGTGAGGGGATGTTGGATCGATTCTTGGAGTAAGCTGGAGGATGCTCCAAAAAAATTTGCTAGCTGAAGGGAAAGGGGGGGACCATCCTCCCGCAGCCCCTCTCATTTGGAACACTGGTTTAAACCAATGGCGTGCCCAAGGGTGGGTTGGTGAGGGTCATATCATCCTCCCCCTCCCCGTTTGGCCCAGTATTCATAAAAACAACAACTTCAAAGACAGTAAGGGCTGTCAACTATTAAAAAAAGTATGCGTAACCCGCTCCTTCCTAAAATTATTGGCACGTCATTGGTTTAAATTACAAGTCAGTCTGGTCTCGAATAGCCTATCCGAGCATAAACAATTTGTTCCATCGGTCTCTCAACAGCCCACATGTAATATACCACCTTAAGCTGCAGGCCTGATTTTGTAAGATATTTGTTCCTATTCCTACCACAAAAGACTTAACACTGTTTTTGAAGTTTTGGAAATATAGCTCGACGATTGCTTCAAGTACGGACAGATTCCAGTTTTATTTTTCAAAAAAATATTATTGTTAACTTATTTATTTATTTATTATTATTATTGCTTATTTACGTTGCTTTTCTACCTTAGCTTAAGAGCATCAAACCCAAAACCTTCGTTGACGATTTCGCGAGTTGAACACGTAAGCAGCAGTAGAGGGGTTAAAAAAAAATATCCTTTGCAGATTGTTTGATGACAACGTTGTGACGTTTCCCTGAAACGAGTTCTGATCACGCATTTTCATTATATTCGCGAGAATCTGCTTCCTTGATGGTGGAATTCACGCACAGTCTAATGTGCAAGTCCAGGACTCAGAATTACATTCTTCGCTTTTTCTGAGGCAAGGAATATGGGCATTGCCATCAGGGGTTGGGGGGTTTGTGGGGGTCATAACCCTCCCCTTTGGCTCAGTATTCCTGAAGAAAAAAAATAGAACGCCAAAGGCAGGTAAAGGTGGCAAAATGAGGCTCACTACTAAAAGTATACGTAACTTCCTTCCCATTTCGAAAATCCTGGACACGCAACTAACTGCCATTATCCCCTCCTAATTTTAAGAAATCGGTTTCATCATTTATCATGCAACTCTACAATATCTGTAGACATTGTGGAGCTTGGGCAACCACAAAAATCATAATTAATATTGCCTTCACACCACAAAAGCGATATTGCCCACACAATAGACACCGATAAATAATCCTTCCAGGTAATCTGCTTATATATATATATATATATATATATATATAACTACGCATGGGGGAGGGGGGTAGGTATACTTATCTTAGTAGTCAGAAGTAGGGTTGAACTCCACCAACCCCTTGGGCACGCCACTGGAACTACGCATATCGACGGCTTCCCCAAACTCACAATGTATTCGGGGACTACTGACAAGATAGAAACAAAGTTGGATGGCCCACCCTGGCAACATCCAAATATCACACAGAAATTACATATTTTGGCTGAAAGAGTATTTATTTATCTGGATTTTCTTGTTTTCCCAGGGGGAGGGGGCGGGCTATTCGACAGAAAAGGACGTTTGCCACCCCCTGACGCCGTCACTGCACCTGCTGATCTAAAGCTTCAACATCATCACAATTCTAAGCACACGAAGGAAAATATAGAAATGATATTAGCACTTACCTATTGTTATGCAAAAGCTGTAGGGGAGTGAGCTTCCTCCAAGCTGGTTGATCGTGAGCAGGATGTAACCAAAAAGTAAGCTGATGATGTGATTTGTCTGGCAGCGTCCATGGAGGAGACGAGATTTTGGAAGTAGACACCCAGAAATCAGAGTAGCGATCAAAAACAAAACTGAGATAATCAAGCTTGCCGGGTACCAAGTAAATCGCCAATCTGTCGTTATTTCTTCAATTAAAACTGGCGCGCAGGAAAGCGCCAATAGTTCTCCACTGTAGTCCAGTACCGTTTCTAAACAGAAATTGCCCGGGGCATAGATATTTGGGCCAACTATTAAAGAACCATTCGGGGAAAGTGATTCGGGCTGATGGATAATAAAAACTTCACTTTCTTCACATCTTGGGAAGCCAGGGATCGTCCGAACGGAGAAACCATCCGTCAGATTATCAACGGACCATGGACTGTCTGTTAACATGCACGTAGACATCGTGCTGTTGTACGATGCACCGTTCCCACAGCATTTTTTGACGCAAACCTTAGATTCACAAATATCTTCACGGAGACACACTAACGCTATGCGGACGTGTTGGGGACCTTGACCCCAAAACGCTGCATCAACACAGTACTCGTCCGCTGTCAGCAGGGTCGAGCCGGCCAGTTCCACCCACAGGGAACCGTTGTCAAAAAGTACAAAACTGGGTATCGACAGGTCCTTAAATGATAAAAGAGTAAAGTTCGTGCAATTCGGAAGCTGATACGATACACTGAAACGTTTGACATTGGTTGGAATAAAACTTCTGGTGCCAGGCGAGTAGATGAGCGGTGTATATTCCACTTTCACTTTGACATCAGCGCAAGCAGCTAAAATGAGATCAAAATATTGTCCTTTGGGGCAGCATTTGTGCAGAGGTGGTTTGTCGAAAATGTCACGAACTCGCAATTCACGTTTCTCAATGCGCGCCTTGTCCTTCATGCACATGTAAATCATGCTACTCTCACCATCTAGTTCAGCACAGTAATATTGTTCGGAGTCCTCCGACATGTCGATGTAAAGTGCACCATCTTTCACGACTTCCCAGTAGTTGTTGTCCGATGGACACCGTGGAAACCCGTAGGGGTAAGAGCAAGGAGGCATGAATCGAGCGATGTCATAGTTAAATTTCTGTCGCCACACACACATGCCGCTCGAATCTCCTGATTCGTCATCGGAACAGCACTTGTAAAAGCACACATCGGCAGTGGTCAGGCACCACATCAACGCGAGACACAAGGCAATCATCTTGCACGCCATGACCGCAGCACACAGAAGTGACACCAATTGCACCCTCCGCCGCGCGAAACGGACTAACGGAGACACAAGCAGGGCAATCTGTGCAGCGCACCATGTGCCCGCCTTGCGCAGCTTTGCCAAGCATTGAGGGGTATAAACAACGAACCACCCCTCCTTTCTCCCTTTCAGAACCGCTACGCAGTGTTGCCATATGAAGGAAAATTTCCCTTTTGGAGGGAAGTTTGGACAGAATGAAGAGAAATTCGTTGAAAAATATCCCAATTTCAGGGAGATACGAAGACATCAGACTCAACATATCTGTGTTCGGAAAGTTACTTTCAAGAAATAACTGAGTTACAGTGACGGTTGCTTGGATAAAAAAAGTAACTGAATTAGTTACTCATTTTAAAAAGTAACTCAGTTACAGTTACTGGTACTTAAAATTTTAAGTTACTTTAACAATTACATTCTACTGGAAACTTTCTTGCAAATAATTACATAATGCAATTAATGAACATTATTTGGAATAAAATAAATATATGAAAACTTACATGAGTTTAGATTGATTGATTGATTTGGTTTATTTTACTTCGCTATTCTGCCACTTTTGGATAATCGCGAAGGCGAGGATGAGGATTGATATGATGAAATTGATGAAGGGATAATCACCCATGCCCAGGCCGGGATTCCAATCCATAGGCGTGCGCACGGGGGGGGGGACAAGGGGTGCCCCCTTTAACATGGACGTCCGCAGATTTTTTCCACAGAGGGACAAGCAAGGTATTTTTTTTCAAGGTGCGTATTACCTCGATAATAGTGTTGCCCCAAAAAGCACCACTTAAAATTGAAACTGTCGCATTTATGTAAATTACTGTGGCTTAAAACAAATTATACGTGTGAAATATATATATATTTATGTTCACATTCGATTTCTAAGGGGGGTGGCCATTCTTGCCCCTCTTTCAGACGTCCAGGTTCCTACATTATTATACTTTCACCTAGAAATTTAGTGCAGAGGAATGTTATCGCCGTTATTAAACGATATTAAACTCTTAAAGAAAGATTATGTATTTTCAAACCTATTAAAATTAAAAGCAACTTCGGGGGAAAAGGGTGCAGTGGTGTAACCACACTGGGGCAGTGGGCATTACTCCTCCCCAACCTTAGACGGAAATCAAGGGTGCAAGGGGGACAAACATTGAGGTAAAAGAAACCAAGACTAGTAGAATCTAAGAGTAGTACAAACAGGCCCGTAGCCAGGAATTCTTATTAGGGGGGGCAAAGTCAATCCTAGAGGGGGCAAATTTTTAATATATTGTGTTGCATTGGCAGATATAGCAGGGTACAGACGGGCACTTGTCCCCCTCCTCCAAAAGTGATATGTAACAGGAAAGGGATGATATCTTCCAAAAGTGATATGTAACAGGAAAGGGATGATATCTTGAAACTCCAATGAACAAAAAAAGTTCGAGCAACATCAAATAACAATATTTCGATAATGACTTTCCGGAATACCAAAGAATACAAAGCTAAAGTTTAACATAAATAGCGACTGTATCTACTTTATATTTACAGGTCGAAAAGGTTAATAGACGATTAATATGTAACAACACTTTTGGGCTTCTCTGCAGAACTGATTAAGAAAGACCTTTATAAATCGTGATTCATAATGTTTCCCTCTAGTTTCCAATATGCAAGATTTTTACGCACAAAGGAATCTAACGGAAATCCAACACCACCATTGTGTTGTGTTATGCAAGAAAAATCGAATTAATTAAATAATAATGATTACATTACATCTACACTTTGATGAATTGTGTAAAAATTTGTAATACATTTTTTGTATTACAAGAGGTTAAGGTACGTATCTCCGAGCAGCTTGTTGTAATATAAGCAGAAATGGGGGTAAGTTTCGAATAAGTGGAGGTTTACGGATTTCAGCTGCGTGTCGGCAGTAGCATGCATGTAATACTGGAAAATTTCTCATACCATACGACATACTGTGCACGCTGTTGTGACGTGATCACCACCTTTCTATGCACATTAGTCCCGCCATGTGGCTGAATTCGAAACTTACATCCCTTCTGCTTATATTACAACAAGTAGCTCGGAGATACGTACATTAACCTCTTGTGTATAAAGGTTTACTTTTCTGACATCTCAAACGGATCACCCGGTATTTTTCCAACATGTTCAATTTCATATTAGCTAATAATGGAAAACAAGCACACAAACTGTATTTTTGAAAGACAGAATATGCATGATGAACTTACTTTTTTTGTACATATGACACGTATAACTTTCATGTACAACATTTGTATTTTACACATATGCAACATGGAGCGACGTAAAATAAGAAAATGCATATGCAACATGTTAATGCTAAATTGTGTACGTATTAAAAGTTTCTTTAATATATATATTATTTAAATACATTACATGATCAATTCATACGCCAAATTGTCTCTCAAATGTGCGTGCTCCTTTTCCTCAAAATAATTGTTCGTGCATTTAAGCAGCAACAATCTGAAGTATATATTTGGCCTTACTTCTCTCTCTGGTAATTTAGAATGCATTACAGAGAAGAATCATATTGGATCGAAGCGAGCAGGAAAATCTTTAGATCCACATATTTGCAAACTGAAAACAATATTGATTTAATAGGGCGCAAATAATTTCACAGGGTGCCATGGCATTCTCTTTAACATTTTTTTTTATCAATTATATCGTTTTGGCTCCCAGGGCTTTAGACTATAAGAATAGCAGAATCCATACTTGCGAGCGAAGCGAGCAAGAAAATTTTACGAAATGTACTTTTATTTGTATAAAATTTGAAAGCGAGGGGGCAATTGCCCCTCTGTGTCCCCTGCAACTGCCCTTGGCCGTCTGGAAGAAAAATTCAAGAAAATCTTGAAAACTAATTACATCTTGAGTATCAATTTGTACTGCTATTCTTAGATTCTGCTAGTCATGTTTCTTTACTTCAATGTTTGCCCCCCCCCTAGATTGGACTTCCGACCAAAACTGGGGCGGATAATGCCCCCACCCCCTGCAGTGGTTGCAGCACTGTTTGTGAGTGTTTTTTCATCAATTTCACGTCATCACTCATTGTCACGATTAGCTCGAAGTGGCAGAAAGGCAACGGTAAGTAACAAAAATCAAATATCCACTCCCTCTCTCTACCACATGAATCACTATTACCAATAGGCAGACTTCGGAAACTAAAGATTAAGCAGTTCAAACTTCATAGCAACACATCCAAGAAAAACATCCAAACACATTAGGCACCTTTCATACAAGACTTCTCAAAATGTCACAACTGTTCTAGATACTAAAAATTACGAAATCATTTCCGGAAGTCTGAATCAGGAAGAGATTTTCTCCCTCTAATCCTAGTACGACATTATTCGGAATCCCACATACCTTAATAAATCACAAAATCAATAAGTGTTTTTGTTATGTTGCTAGAGTAATAGAGGATATAATTGTAAAGATTAGTGAGTATTCCAGGTAGGAATATGTTCTGTATTTTTCACAGGGGGGCAAAGCAGGCTCTCAGGGGGGGCAGTTGCCCCCCCCTCTAGCTACGGACCTGAGGATACTCAATATGGAATTAGCTTTCGCGTCTTTCTTGCATTATTTCTTCCAGACGGACAAGAGCACCTGAAAGGTGACACAAAGGGGCAATTGCTGATCCTGTGCGCTATAGGGCCAACCGCGCCTGGCATAACATCTATCGTTGCTTTGTTATTCACAAATGATATCCGGGAGATATTTCTGCCGCACCCTAACTTGTAATTCTTACGCTGTTCAAGCATGGTATTGGCATTGACGAAAATTGAGTATAACAAATGCTAAACAATTATATTTTGATAAATTACTTTTATTACTTGGTAAGTCTTTTGGGGGGAAGGGGTCCGGACACCCTGGACCCCCACAAAAACGTCCTTGATACCTAGGTATAATGTGAAGCCATGAGAAATATTCTCTTTTAGAACAACACACACGAATGTCCTGTTATTTAATGCAAAATATGCATAAATATTTTTCATTGTTTTTTGTTAGAATTTAAGTTTAAAAAAAAAACAAAAAAAACAGATTTTAAAATCAGATAACAATTCTGAAACATATAAGGCTAAGCTCTGGACCTCATTCTGGGCTTATTTGGATTTCACGGAACAGAAAATCAGGAGTGAGGGGGATCTTGAGCCACCCCAACCAGGAATAATCATCTCCCACCCACTGGATATAGAAACTACATTATATAGAGTTCCACTTCAGTTCCGTTCTTTCTAATTTTAAAAGTCCCATAGCTACGCATAAAAATATCTTTAAACAATTTATGGCAGGTGTGTACCATATCCAATGCCTTTTAGAAGCCATGTATTTGGTATTTTCTCAGACATCTATAGGGTGTTGTATTAAAAAAGAAAAAAATGAGTTCAGATGGTTCCCAATCAACTCGTAAGAAGTCTAACTTTGAAATATTTGTGAAAAATATGACAAATCATTCATTTGTAATATAACTAGCTGTACCTAATGACACTCTTCAAGTACTGAAAGTAATATCATTCGGTTAATTTACAAAACCGAAATCCTTCAGCTCTCAGAAGTAGCAAGGAAAGCCATACCCTCAAAAGTTTATTCTTTCTTTTCAATTTTTGGTGGACAATGTGAAGAGCCGGCCAAGATTTATTTTCGTATGCAGTGGTATTAAATGCAGATACATGCGTGTGTTTTAGGATGAAATGTCAATTTCTCGTTTATGTGAAAATGTAAACTTTAATGTAAGCAGAAGCATGTGCGCGTCACAGTTAAAGATTTTCGCATCTACAAAGAAAATCCAAAACACATTCCCACCTCGCCGTACTCCGTGGCGGAGGGGTTAGCATAGCGCGCTATGATGCCTGAGGTCCCAGGTTCGAATCCTGGCCTGCCCATGGGTGTTATTTTTGAGTGTTCATCAATTTCATCATATCATCATCACTCATCCTCATCTTCGCGATTAGCCAAAAGTGGCAGAAATGCGAAGTAAAATAAACCAAATCAATCAATCAAATATTCCCATCTTACTCCCAGAGACCTTGTAAATCCAATCCAAAATCTAGCAATAGAACCTGCAGTGAGTCTCATTTATCTCGTGCATTCATCTGACTAATGTAATTTTCTTACAATTTGACTTTAGAGTTTAACATAAAATGGCGTTGTGTTTGTGTTGCATTCGATATCACAATTAGATTTTAAGCAATTTATGTCCAATTATAAGTATACCTAATATATAGGTAAAAAATAGTCCCCCCTCTGATAAAATCGCAAATTGCACCCTGTTTAAATGTCTAGGAAAGATTTCATTTCACCTAGGAATGGTATCGCGATGCGATGAGTCGAGAATTGTCACAGCCTCATCTTGTATCCTGTGTGGTGAGGTCCTTCTCGTTCTTGTTCTTGTTTGTGCTTATTTTTCTTCTGAAGTTATGAAAACTTATTCCAAATTCACCTCATTCTCAGATAGGCAAATCGGCAACCTATTTTTTAAAAATATATATATCTTAATATATAGGTTTAAGCAGGGGTTTATCCAGGATTTTCCCCTTGGGGGGGTGTTGGAAAATTTTGGGGGGGGTGTAAGTTTGGGGAAGTTAAGTGCATATTTTGGACCGTTTTAAAAATGTTCGCCCTAATTCAATTTGTTCATGGATGTTCCTAGAGATTAAACCTTCTTCTCTTCACGTAACATTTCAGAAGGGAAAAGATGGAAAATAGATTAATGTTAACATTTCAGTTTAACGTTTCGAGTATTACTTTCCTTCCGATAATGTTCAGTACTTGATTTAGTCAATCGTTAGACAAAACACAAGGAATGACAATAAAAAACACAAAATTTTAACATATTATTACCAGGAATCATTTCATGCAATTCTTAAGCTAGTTATAAAGAAATTGGAAACACTTGCACAATATTTTAACTGTATTTGTATCGTTCTTGCAGTAGGTGTAACTCGGAGTTCAAATTGGAGCTGCCCAATTGAAATAGTAGTGAGAATGCATTGCATGCGTGTGCGCGCACTTGCCTGTCTGAAGTAGTAGTAATAAATACAGATATAATATGACTTAAATAAATTATGACACTGCCAGCGAAGCGAGCAAGGACATTTTTAGAACTATTTCTTTGCTAATTGATTATGCATATTATTAGTTAAACATAGCGACAGTATCCCATGATGTTTACTCCTTACAATCTTGCTTTGCTCGTTCGTTGAAGACTTCAATATGAAATTCCTTGACCGATTTCATTCAAAAGCAATATCAGATATCTATCAAACGTGCATCCCAACTTCCCACTAAATTTTAACGTCTTCATGGCCATGCTCTAAATACGTATATCGAGTTTCATTACTTTATTTCAGTTTTTGAATCATCGTTTAAACAGAGATTTGAAAACACCAGCAGAATTTGGAACTCACTCGCTACATAGAACTATTAAAAATTATACATGCATATTTTTTAACTGTTTGAACAGGAGGGGGCAGAGGGCATGTAGTGAGGTAAAGAGGATGCTGAACGAGCAAAGCAAGATTGTACAGAGTCAACATCATGGGATACTGTCGGTATGTTTAATTAATAATTAATATGCATTATACCCTTACAAAACTTTGGAAAATATGCTTGGTGCTTTTGAGAGTTTATCTTTCAAATACTAAATGAGAGACTCTAGGGAATTAGGAGTCACGTGCCTCTTTGCCTTAAAGAAAATTAAATAACATGTGCAAATAAACGCATGGCATGTTAACTGCAAAAGGAAGGCAAGGAATTTTCACTTCTAAATTGAGGCAATGCTTTATTTTCAATTATTTAAAAATTGAATAGCATTTATTTCACTATCCAACACAAAGAGCACAATGAACCAAACAATTTTCTCTCTCCACGTTTTCCAGCAGGCAATGGCAAGCCCCGTCGTGCCCTCACTGGTGCGCCTATGGTCAGATAAAAATTTGTGACTTAATGTAAATTAAATTTATTTTATGTTTAATTCCTTACACTCAGGCCCGTAGCCAGGAATTCTTTGTAGGGGGGGGGGGCAAAGTCAATCCTAGAGGGGGCAAATTTTTAATATAATGTGTCGCATTGGCAGATATAGCAGGGTACACAGAGGCACTTGCCCCCTCCCCCAAAAGAGTTAAGTAACAGAAATGGGATGATATCTTGAAAGTGCAACGGACAAAAAAAAACAACTTCGAGCAACATCAAATGACATTTTTTCGATAATGACCTTTCCAGATTGCCAAATAATATAACGTTTAACATAAATAGGCTAATAGGGACTGTATCTACTTGATATTTACAGGTTGATAATGTTAATAGACGATTAATGGGCCTCTCTGCAGAACTGATTAAGGGAGCCCTTTATAAATCATGCTTCATAATGATTTCCTCTAGTTTCCAGTATGCAAGATTTTTCCGCACAAAGGAATCTAACGAGAATCCAACAACACCATTTTGTTGTGTTATGCAAGAAAAATCGAATAAATTAAATAATAGTTGCTATATATTATCTACACTTTGATGAATTGTGTAAAAAATGGTAATACACTTTTTTTGTACTTGCTAAAACAGGGTCCCTTAGTCCACCACGGACTCTATTTCCTTCTGAATCACGACAGACAATGTTTGCCTACTGGTTACGTTAACCATTTTGCAAAATATTGTGTGAATTGTATTATATTATAGTTGAATACATGTTTTGACACCTGCCAAACAATAGGGCCTCCCCGATGGTGCAGTGGTAGCGTCGTCGCCTTGTAATCAAGGGGTCCCGGGTTCGATAGCTGGTGTTCGGATCCAACTTTAAACTGTAGGTCCAGTCCCAATTAGCCTTACTGTGCATAAAGTGGACTTAAAACACCAAATCAATTAATCAATCAAACCTGCCAAACAAATAGGAATACCTTGATTGTTCAATGACTTCTTGGATTACAGTGTCATCATTAATATTTCATATTAAGTTTCATAGAAATAAATTGTTTTAATAGGGCGCAAATAATTATACGGGGCGCCATGGCATTCTCTTTAACATTTTTTTTCATATAGATCGTTTGGCTCTCAGGGCCGACTCCCACCGCCCCATAGCTATTGCTCTGAACTTGGACTATAAGAATAGAAGAGAGTGCGAGCGAAGCGAGCAAGAAAATTTTACGAAATGTATTTTTATTTGTATAAAATTTGAAATCGAGAGGGGGGCAATTGCCCCTTGCAAGTGCCCTTGGCCGTCTAGAAGAAAAATTCAAGGAACTCGTAGAAACTAATTCCATCATGAGTATCCAATTGCCCTACTATTCTTAGATTCTCCTAGTCTTGTTTTTTTTTACTTCAATGTTTGCTTCCCCTAGAATGGACTTCCGCCCAAGGTAGGGATGGCGGGGGGGCAATGCCCCCTGCCGCCCTGTGGTTGCGGCATTGATTATGAGTGTCTGTTCATAAATTTCACGTCATCATTCACTGTTGCGATTAGCTATAAGTGGCAGAAAAGCAACGCTAAGTAACAAAAATCAAATATCCACTCCCTCTCTTTACCACATGAATCACTATTACTAAAAAGGAAATTTGTGCCCCCTCAATCCTGATGCGACATTATACTGAATCCCCCACACCTTCATAAATCACAAAATCAATAAGTGTCTTTGTTATGTTGCTAGAGTAATTGTAAAAATTAGTGACAATTCCAGGTGTTCTGTATTTTTCACGGGGGGGGGGGGGCTACAGGCCCGCTTACACTTCCTTTGCTTCCTCTGAAAAGTTGAATAAAATTAAACATGTCATTATATCAGGGAACCGACTAGATACAAAGAGAAAGACAATTTTTTACTAAAGCTATATCTTTGCAAACTGACAATAACTTTAATTTAATTGGGTGCCAGTAATTTCACAGGGCACCACGACGTTAACGCTTTCCTATTTTTATCTGTTTTGCTTGTTCGGCACCCCATTTGTACTTAGCGCCCAGGCAAGCACCCCACGTGGACCCTCCCCCTTTTACAACTCTCTTTCTAATAGTATATAATTTCTTTTACAAAGGTAAGAACTCTTGGAGCCACAAAAATGGTCATCAACTATAGACGTGAATGAATCACTTAGGTTCTTCATGAAATACTTGCCATTTTATATCGAATACTCTGTCAGTAAATTTTATATTGGTCCTTTATGAATAACGGTTGGAAGATATTATACCTACATATAGTGTCACTGATTTTCTACTCACCACTTTCGTTTTTTTTTTTCATTTTCTCTATCTTCTTCAAACAGTTTTGCAGTAAAGTTTCAGACATTGTTATACACTAAACAGAACGACAACACACGAAAGGAGATGCTTCACTGAGCTGTGACTGAGACTGACCTAAGGCCAAAGATATTTGACTGTTCTTTTCTCTACCACTTCAAAATCATTCATCTCGCCAAGTTACAGAAAATAGTGTTGCTAACCATAGTAACAGAATTCACTAAAAGGAGTCGAACCTGTATCTTCGAATTTCTTCCCATACTTTTATCGTACATTTTTCACATGCAAGAATTGAAAGGATAATGCAACAAAATGTCAATTTCATTGACTCAGGGCTTAAATAATTGAATTTAGGAATCTGTAACGAATTTAAGAAATATATAAGGTATTCAAACGCTGAATGTGCTCCCTGGAAGGAGGGCGAGAGGTCAGTTTGACATTTTCCAGATGGCAGTGTCCCTTCCCTAGAGCTGACCGAAGGGAGCTAGTGTTTCCAGGAAATGTCCATGCTGCACATTCCACCCTCCTTCCTTGACACTTTGGTTTTAGTTGGTCGAAAGGTCCCTTGGACTACGCTTTTTCAGCTACAAATGATTCCTTTCTGTTAATGTTGAAGTATTGTTATTCTATTGTTGATATAAACATCCCTATTTACACCCCCCTAAAGGGGGGGGTGTTCCACTTTTCTGCTTGGGGGGGTGTTCACCAAAATTTGGGAGGGTGTTGGGGGGTGTTAGGGGGGTGTGGATAAATCACTGGGTTTAAGTATAGTTTTCCCAACACCATCTTACAAATTTATGAAAAATATGGGTGAGGTACAGGAGTGCATTGTAACCCCCCCCCCCCCCAGTTTGTCTGTCGTGTCTCGTCTCGTTCGTGTAAGTGTTCCGTTTCGGAAAATTCCATTATAAATATTCAAAAGAAAATGGGGTCAGTCATATACTCTTCTGATGAAGATTTGTATCTTATCTTCGAATCGACGCGACCACTGCTTTAGAAATGTGTACCCCCCCCCCCTTACGCAAAGCAGCAATCGTCTGCAGCGTAATTGTCTGAGAGTCAATCTGATTCCATCGTTCCCCACACATTTTAAACAATTTTCATCTCGCTAAAGAGGTTTCCAAGAACTTAGGTCAATGAACTAACTAGTAGCAAGCACAATGTAGTATAATAAGTTTACAATTAAATGTTTTGAATTTCTGTGGTAAGGACTATAATGCTTAAAATTTATAAACAATAATACATTTTTTATTGGGCGAATTGATAATAGGTAATTTTAACAGCAGCACCTTCCGTCTGCTGTCAAATTACCAAAGGGGGGTACAGGGGGTACAACTCGATTTACGGATTTAGGAGGGTACAGTACCCCCCTTCAAAAATTTGCGGGGGTACAATGTACCCCTGTACCCCCCCGTTCCTGCGCCACTGCCGGGTTCGATACCCGGTGGAGGCACATAGTGGTTCGGATTCCACTTTAAACTGTAGGTCCAGTCCCGATTAGCCTTACTGAGCATAAAGTGGACTTAAAACACCAAATCAATCGATCGAAATATATTTCTAGATACGAGCCTGAGAGTGTACTACCACACCACAGATAAACGTATTATATTACATTATACATACGTTTATCTGTGGTATTACTATGTGGGAGGTTGGCATTTGGGTGTCTTTACAAAACGTCACCCCTTACACTTCTATACTACTACCACTATCACTACGACTACGGCTACTAATTCTACTTATTATTATTATATTTCTTTAGATGAAGGTGGAAAATGGGCGAAAAAGGGAAATTACTCCCCTTGCAAACCGACATTGTGCCCTTCCATTGTGGCAACACTGCCACGTAGCGCGGACGGAAACATCCGCTTGCAAGCTTTACCCACTCACTGTCTGTCCCCTTTCAGTGACCTAATTTCTATACCTGGCTGCCAACCAGCATGTTTCCTTTCAGTGTGAAAAATATAAACATGAAACTCGTCTTTTATTTACCTCTACACATGAAAATTGCATTTTGTAATAAATGATAGAATAATCACCATGTTAATAAGTTAATAAGCAAAACGGACAGTTTTACAATTCAATGTTAACACCGTCGGAAAGCAATCAGCGTGAATCATTAACCATTTACTGCGTTATTTGTAAATGGAAGCTTTCATTGTCGAGTAACGGAACGCTTTTGTTGGTACATTACCTTGCTTACGCAGACAAGGCAAACGAAATCAGTTCCGCTAATGTGAAATGTTTGAGAAGCACTAATTACCAAAAGAAACACTGCCTCGGCACGGATGACCTAGTAAGAGTAACGCATACAGCTTCACAATTTCCATACTTTAAAAATGCCAATGCACTATTTGTTTATCTTTACATCATTTTGCCATGCACGATATTCTATATCATGTTTAATTTAAAAAAATCAAAAGCCTCCAAGATGGCAAAGTTGTTGCCCATGTAACCATGATAAATTATTTACCTTGTATGCCTATCAGGTACTGCACTTACATCAGGCCCGTACCCCTGGGAGGGGGCCAAGAGGGCCATGGCCCCACTCGAACAATGAAATATTTTGATGCAAACCTACAAAAATAACATGGATAATTTTTAAGGTTTTGCAAGAATTTAGATTTTCTTCCTGTATAAATGAATAGGTTGTCTCTGGAGAGAGGCAGACTCCAGAAGTCTACAGTCTACTATGTTTAGTAATTTTAGTTTTACAACCATTTATGCGAAGCTACTAAATGTTCCAATTTGGCCGGCACAGTTCACCATATTTACTCCCTGTTTTAAGTTCTTTGGAACTGCAGTTTTGATGAGGAAATGTCCTCTTTTTGTGGTTAATTCACATTCAGACATGTTCTTCATTATAAGGATAATTCCATAGCGTTGGTGGTCACATTCAAGGTACGAATTCCCATAGCGGAAGGGGGATCTCCCACCAACGATCTTGTTCTATTCAAATTTTTCCCCCATTAAAATTTTCCGAGGGTAAGAGTTTGTGTTATAACAACAAAGATAACATCATAAACACATCCATTACTTACTTACATGACTAACATTATTGTCACACGGAATTGTCACGGAAGAAATAAGCCTTCATTGTAAACGTATACTATTATATTAGCACTACCTATAGTGGAACCACGAGCAAAACAACCTGCGCAGACCCGCGACTTCTGTGCACCGTAACCCCGCGGGTAGGGGAGGGGGAGAGTGGACCATGCTTCCTTATGGCCCGAGGTGGAGGGAAAAAGGGAAAGCTGCGCGGGGACTTTTCGTCCCAAGTTTTTTTCCTTGTGATCGATCTATAAAAGACTATTCCAATAGTTCACTAAGAAGATTAGTTTTCCTAATTCCGTAGAATACTTTTCAATGTTCAAAAATCAAAAGTTATCATAAATACCCTTTCTTGATGATTCTCTTATGGAAAATGTATTTACAATTCAGTTTGCTTAAAAATATTTCTGTTATAAATAATAAATTAATTACAATGTACAAGTTCTTAATATTTTCACTACTTTATGCCGCTCTTTTACCTCTTGGATTAATCGCGACGATAAGAATAGATGGCGAAGTGATTAAATGGTGATGGGACGAACACAGTGATACAAACGCACATGACCATGGTTCGAACTTGGGACATCTGGCTTTCTAGAGCATTACTCTGACAGTATTGCCATAGGGATAGGGTAAGGTAAGTAATTTAAACACACTTCGTGCGGGGTAGAAAAAAGTACCACCTTGTTACCATTTGTGGTTTGGCATATTTTACTTTGCTTTCCCGCTATTTTTGGCTAATTGCGAAGATGAGGATGGGCGATGTATGATCAAATTGATGGAAACCCACAAACACCCACGCCCAGGTCGGGATTCGAACTTGGAACTCTGGCGTCTTAGAGTGATAACCACTCCACCGCAGACACTAAGCTAGGCTAATCCGGGCTGGTCATATATTTTAAAGTAGATTCGAACCACTGTTTAATGTGCCCCTACCCCGAGATTGAACTCGGGGCCCCTTGATTACATGGCGACAGAGTTACTACTACGTCATCGGAGACTTCATCGGTTCAATGAAATCAACATTCAATCTTATCGTTGCGATTATTCTGGGAAGGCAGAAAATAATTCGTACCCTGTCGTAGTTTCTTGATCAGTCAAAAATCCAAATAAATGAAAATACCTTAACATTGGCTTGTAAATATCATCATCCCCAAGGCCAGAACGAACTCATTGGTTTGCTCACTTTGGTCAACTCTTTTCTGTAAACAATCCTTGTAGAATTGATTTTCCTTTCTACTGTATTTTTGTTCGCTGAAGCGTCAACCTCTCTGTGTTTTTGTATTAAGCTCTCAAGGGCTTGATTCTTCTCGTCCTGGTCACTGCAGTTCTTTGATTTTACTCGCTACAAATACGGAAATTTCTTGTAGAACTCAATGAACTCGGCTAAAAACTCTAAAGACTCGCGTGAACACTTACTAAGATTGGTCATCGTTGTATACAATTGTAGAGTTGCAATGTTAATGTCCAAAGTAACAGGAAAAATCAACTTATCGATAGAGCCCCGCAAGGAAGACATCTCAAATAAAGAAGCCACGGAACACCCCAATACTTCGGGGTTGTCCATAATACCTTATTCAGAAGCTTAGTGACATAAGTCTACGGACTGATACACCATAAATAAGCAAAGTTTCATGACTTTTTTCTATTAATTTTATAATCGTGTATTATAATCTATGTGTTCATATATGTCGCATATGATTCATGCTTCTTTACATAATTTCTTATAATCACATTTTGTTAGTTATTTTATTTTACCTTATTCTATAATTCATATATTATGTATTTATATTATATTTATCATTATCATTATCTTTCAATTTTTTTTCTGATCTAAATAATATCAAACACGCCTTGGTTTAATTCTAAGGTACCAAGGCCTTTCTTGGAAACTTGGAAACTTGCCTTTCTGTAAGTTTCTCTCGGGTCTCCCCCGTGGTGCAGTGGAAGCGTCGTCGCCTTGTAATCAAGGTGTTCCGGGTTCGATACCCGGTGGAGACAAGTACAGGCCATTCGGTTTAGCTTGAGTTCTGGCCTTCAGCGGCGCAGAAGCCTGCCGTCAGCGCGACGATGCGAGAGTTCCACTGAGAGCAGACTTGCTAACTGCCTTAACAATTACCTATATATCCATAATCTGACTTCAGAGCTTATTGGTAGGTGCGTTCGATACTTACTGCATTTATATATATACGTATATATATTTTTAAAAAAGCGACAGTTTGAGAAAGTGATAGTTCAAGGAAAAGAATGACAGAGAATTCTTCTCGTCGGTGAAACCCCCATTGATTAAGCCCCTCGGCGAAAGGGGCATCCTCCCTCTCCTTCGCTTCCTCTCTGGGGGGGGGGGGCAGATCGTGTTACCACGAGTAAGGTGATTGTTGACCTGTGTTTTATTCAACGGAAGCTGAGTATTTTTTTATGACATAACAGCGTATAGCCTTTGCCAGTTTCCCGCGTATTGCAACACTGCTCCTATGAGTCACGTGGCGTCTTCTGCAGACGACAAACATTTCCCGCTTTGCGCATGCCAGAGCTCAGGCTAAACCGAATGCGCTGTAGTGGTTCGGATCCCACTTTAAACTGTAGGCCCAGTCCCGATTAACCTTAATGTGCATAAAGTGGACTTAAAACAACAAATCTAAGTTTCTCTCCCTAACAACCGGAGAAGAGGAGTCTTGTGCAAATACCTCTACCGTTCATTTTGCCTAACCTTACCCTCTCCTTTAGGACATGACCGCACTCAGCAGGTAACCTATAGAAGTTTATGTGAAAAGAAGAGTTGAGTGAGAGGGTGAGAATGTGAGAGTGGCGAGTGGAGGCGGAGGCTTGTACTAAAGTAACGGGAGAAAATCAACTTATCGATAGGACCCCCTTGATCCGACCATCAGCAACACAACCACTTACAGACAAAGGTTGTCACATGGCGTACAGCTTGGTGCTCATTCTTTACATTCAATTCTCAGAAGTATTCGAATTGTACTGTGTTTTGCAAATTAACATTTTATTAAATTCTTATACCAGCCCCATCGATGAGCCATGATAATTCTATGGTTAGAAAATAATATATTTATAAATTAAATTATAAATAAAGAACATGTCTATATGTGCGTTAATAAGAAAACAAGAAGAAAAACGAAACATTTTCGTAACACGACTGCAGTTTGAGAAAAGTCGGGACAGGGATTAAAAAGAATGTTCTGTTCCGACTAAATGGGGATGTTTTGCAGACTTGCATCAATGGTTATAAAACAAAAATTACTCAATATTGCGGACTGGAGACTTCTGGAGCCTGTCTTCCTCCCCAAAACAACCCATTCATATATACAAGGACGAAATCGAAACTCGTGCACAATCTGAAAAATCGTCAATGTCATTTTCGTAGGTTTTTATATCTTCACATTATAATATTTCATATTTCGCGGGGGCATGCCTCTCCGCTGGGTACGGACCTGTCCTACAGCATCTCAGATTATAGCTCTCGGAAAACAGAGAAATACATCTTTATGGTGAGTGTAACTATTAAATATATATCAGAAATGTATTATCATCTTTCAAGTATGATATACTTGCTGACGTATCCCTGAAGATTTTGTATCGATTCACGTTGAGATTTTAAATTTAAAGAACGAATGGAGGCCTCGCATTCTATTCTCGTTCTGGTACACCTGGTACTGCCCTCTCACATGAGTAGTTATTTCAAAAACACACACACACACACACACACACACACACACACACACACACACATATATATATATATATATATATATATATATATATATATACGTTTTTATATTAATATGCCATAACATAGTTAACTCCATAAATCGTCTGTAATGTATAAAATGCGTAAAAATGTATTTATCGTTCTTTTATTAATTCGATAAATACCTACACAAGACAACCAATACACATCTAAAATTAATGAAAGGGATTCCATAGCTTTTATACATGTTTCTTTTTAGTTCGAACAGAAAGTTACTTACACCTTACCAACTTCTCCCCCACACTGAACGTCCATGTAGATAACCATTTTCTTGTTTAATGCTTAAAAATATTTCCACACAGACAAAGGAAATACCAAGTGTAAGGTTCATGTCTTTATCGCTTTTTGTGTACAAAAGTTACGTACATTCAATGTCTTGGTTGCGTGACTTTTCGTACACTCTGTACAATAATTAATATTAAGTGTTGAATACATCTGGTCAAGATGTGTTCAAGAAAATAATGATTGCTCACTGCTTAAAATATACTATGGTAACTATATGTGATAACCACTAGCTACTATAAATTTACACTTTCATTTCTGCCAATTCACTATTGTTTGGTTTATTTTCATACTGCAACTGAAGTTGATATACAACGTTTTTCTTGCCAAGTGTGTTCAATTATTATTTCCTTGTCCAAGCATAAATTACATAAATAATTATACAGTTAATTAAATATATTTTATTTAATATGACAGAGTCATTAATTTACATGTATTAATTTATGTTACCAATTCAATGTAGGCTATTTGTCCCTGCATTTTCTCTTAAATTACATCCCAAACTGCAGCATTCCACATATTTCAATGCTTTATTCTGAGATTCCAACTGTTGGACTGTTGGAATCTTGTTAAGCTTTCCAGAATCTGTATTAGACACTGGTAACAAAACGGTTTGTACACACAAGCTAGGGGAAAAAAACACGGATGGGAAAGGCCAAATACGTGCTGGAGAGCTGACGTTCACCACACACTATGTTTCCATCGCAGTAGGGCCTTTGCGAATCTTGGAATCCTATTATTATAATGGATATGGTAAGTCCGTCCATCTGAATAACAGAGTCACGTAAAAAAGGTAAAGTGTTCCCCTGTGCATAGCACCACGCCATGAAGGCGTATAGGGGGTGTGGGGGTAACGCCCCACACTTTCTTGATCCGGTCGTGAGTGGGGGTGATGTGATCAGCATCACGCCCCTGACCGCCTTTACCCCCCAGGGTTTCCCCCAGGTACCCATGTTATTCGACGCTGGGTGGGCGCCGGGGCCGTTTCCACCGTTAGAAAAGTTCCCGGATTTGAACCGGCCGGGGATCGAACCCGTGACCTTGAGCATGGTAGTCAGACGCGTTACCGACTGAGCCACCGCGGCCACCTACAGAGTCACGTAGATGCCAAATTCACAAAAAAATCAGCATTCGAAATTCGCTACAAAACGAAACGTTCGTGATAATTCGCAATAGTGCTCATATCTCGCATTAAGGATATATCTCACTATTGCTGCGATTGTTTCATCGACAAATTATAGTAAAAACATTGCGAGTTTTGTTTTAGTTTTGTTTTAAGTCTACCTTCAGGCACAAATAGGCAAATTATGACGACCTACAGTTTAAAGTGAGATCCAAACCACTAATGTGACTCCACCGGCTATCGAATCCGGGAACTCTTGATTACAAAGCAACGACGTTATCACTGCGACATCAAGAAAGCCCTCAAATTCTTGTGAATATCAAGTAAAATCAAGTGCTTATCTGCCATGTAGCGATTATTGCTGTCTCCATGAATACTTGCTTATGGATATGGCATAGCTGTTTGTAAAAACAACTCTCGCATCCCGGCGAAGAAAAGAGACATGCCGCAGAATTCTCTGCTTGGCCATTATCTTCTCTCGACTGTTGCGAGGACCGTCTCCTACAATTTGAAAATTCGGGGCAAATTCTTGTCGAACTATAAAATAATTAATCCTGAGAACAGAGAGTTCTGCAACTCAAACAGCAGTGTTAACAAAAAAAATATTCCTGTTTTTGGCGTTTTGGCGGCCATGGTATCATTGCAACGAAAGTGAATTAAATATTAAAAGCAGAAAGTGTGTGTGTATGGTTGGGGTTGTTTGGCCAGTTCGCAACTTCCTACAAGTCTGTATATGAATGGGCAATATATTAGCTGAAATTACTATATTTGTTTCATTAACGACGTACTCAAGGAGAGAGAGAGGCTTTCCCCACTGACTCCCTTACATCCGCCCTTGATTTATTGCATAGGATTGCACGGTATTTAGATTAGTAAGGCAAGAGGAATTTGAGGGAATGCAGCGCTGTGCTTTGTTTATGTTAGGAGCTATACAATTCAATTTTGTTACAGAGAATAGCAAGAGTAAGTAAGAAGGAAATATGTCTATAACATGTAGTGTCGTTTGCGTTGCCACCATATTTCGTCGATATAGATTTGTGCGCAATATACCTAAGGTACGTTGCAAAATGGCATGTAAATAATACAGTGAAGGTGATGGTGATAGTTAGCTCTGCCAAAGACCTTGTAAATGAACATTCGTACAGGAAATATGTTGAGTAAAATTCAAATGTACCTTTTGAAGAAGGGAGACTGGATATAATGATATGTAAAATTATATGTAATGTTAATTATAGGAAATAATATATTCAAAGTCCTTGCTGTGAGTGATATGAGACTAATTATGAGACCTGTAGCACCAATGGAGGATTAACGGCCTTATCTTGAAGGGGAAGGATTCTTGTAGGTACCACGTATGTAACCACAATGAAAGTATGTAAATTTGATATTGTGATATATATATATATATATATATATATATATATATATATATATATATGTATGTATGTTTTTGAGGTGCGTGATTACTTAATTATCAAGTAGAGTGATGCAAAAAATGAAGATAGAGAGAAACGTGGAAAATATAAGGTATAGTTATAGCACATTCCCTCGTCGATTCTCCTGAAAGACCATCTGTTCTACTGTTACGAATCAGAAAGCGACTATTCTGCATTCCTTGATTATGCTGTCGCGGTTGCTGACTGGGGATGACAAAGTGAACAGGTGTTGCCTCATTCTCTCAGTCAGCAAAACACGAATGTTTGCTTATTTTTTCATTCAAGAGTAAAAAAAGCAGAATGGCCATTTCACGGGTAAATGTAGGGTCATTCGATTTCAATTTATTTTTAACGGCAATTTAAGATGTTGGATCGTTAACCAGAGAGAAACCTAGGGTGCGTCGAGAGGATTTGGAGACGGAGGGGGACTTGGGACTTAACTGCCTCTGAAATCATAATAAGTGAAATGCAGTATATTTCAAAAATAAATTTGATTGGATCGTTCGTTTTAAATCGCAAAGATACCGCCCCTTTAATAGCCGTTTACAGAGAGAGTATCGCTGAAATGTGCTAATATCACTCTGCTATAAATGGACGAACTTGTATATTTAATCCTGACAAAACTTCTCCAGAATTTTTTAAATGGGTATAACCACGCATGCAAATGAATGTGAGGTACAAGGAGAAAAATTAATTTGACAAGGTAGTGAATGGCAGTCCTATCTCGTGGCTGTTCAAGTACCGCCGGTTGTGACATTTATAAGAGCCTTTTGTGACCTTTGGAGCATACTGTGAATGTTCGGAGGTGATTTGAGTGCTAAATGCTAAGTGCTAAAACTGTTATTGCTCTCTCCGCTTGCAGTGAAACAATTTATTCAAGAACCACGTCAAATCTGTAATCATTATTAGTTTAAATCAGTTCTTATTACTTAACATGTTTTCAACTGTCTGTATATGCTAAATTGTAATATATATATACTAAATTCTAAAATATTGTAAATACAAATGCACATTTGTTTTTATCAAATGATGATTTTTTGTTAATAAGTCATCTTTGCTGCAGTTAAGAAACAAAAATATTTTTATTGTAGTGGAACGAGAAGCACTTCAGACTAAAATGAATATTTTTTTACATGGATTGCCTTACGGGGTCAGACTTAATTCCACGCAAATTAAGAGAAGTGCAAGTTAAGAAAATAACACTTTCTCAAACATGGGTGCAGAGTGTGCCAAAATCTATTCTCGCCCCGGACACAGAAATCTCTGGCTAGGAATCTGAATATAGGTACATGTATAATTTTCACAGTGGTCAGAACGCTACATTTTAAAAGTAGCTTCGCTACAGCTACAGCTACATTCACCACAAAGTAGGTCGCTACGCTACTCCTGTTCGTTACTCGCTACTTCGCTACTTTTGCTCTACTTCTGCATAAAAAAATTTAAAACAACCACATGGATATTCAAAAGGAGTCCTTAGTATGATAGTTGTACTTACTGGAAAATAGATTCTGTTATTTATTATCATGATTCCCATCATTTTTGATAAGAGTCTTACTTCATTTAATAATTTTTGCTATAGTGTTCGAGAATAACGTACCTAAGTAAATGATATATCAATTCAAATTTCATATATGGGTGTTATATTAGGGCGTTACTCAAATTAATGATTACATCTATATACAAATAAAATTTTGAAGGATTATTTTTACTTTGTATATCATCATATTTTTCTTGAGATTAAACATTTCATTTTTTAATAGGTAGTATGAAGGTAGTATTTTGAAGAAAAAATATATATTACTGACTCTTTCAAGGATTATAATTGTTGTAAACATGATGGATAACCAAATTTTCTGAATATCTAAATAATCATGACTGATATCCTTCATTAAAATAGAATAATTCTTCTATAACTGACATTTCCACTAAACGTTTATGTAAAGCAGTTTTAAAAACTACCCCATAGAAACATTACCCCTGCGCCTTCTCGCATTTCTGTCCGTTCAATTTAAGGTAAAAAATGACACATCCAAGTTGAGAGGCTAGCGGGGAACTCAAAACACAATCCGCCATGCTGATATGTCACTGGGCCCTGACTTCTTTGTCGTCTGCTCTTCGAGAGTCTATTTTACTATGTCTACGGAGAGACAACGTGTGGGGCAGTTTTAAATGAAATAATGGAAGAAGGGGCAATAAATGTAGGGTAAAGTATGCTTTGCAAAGTTCATTTTCCTCATTAAATATTCCTGCGGCCCACATGGCAGATTAATGCAACGAGGTCTTACATGTGTTCGGGTTCTGCTCATTAAGTTACATCAAAAATATTTCTCACTGACAACTTTTTAATTGGAAGTTATCATATATATCGAAATTAACTATACATTGTTGTGCAAAGGGAATAACCAAGAACATTTTTGGATCCAATTTTTTTGCAGGCTGTAATTATATTGATTTAATAGGGCGCAAATAATTTCACGGGACGCCAATGAATTCTCTCTTTTAAAACTTTTGTGCCTCCCCGATGGTGTAGTGGTAACATCGTCGCCTTGTGATCAAGGAGTCCCAGGTTCGATACCCGGTGGAGGCACATGGCACAGTCGTTCGGATCCCACTTTAAAGTGTACGTCCAGTCCCGATTAGCCTCTCTGTGCATAAAGTGGACTTAAAACAAAAATCAATCAATCAATCCACTAATGTCTTCTTAATGTCTCTTATCTTTTTCAATTCACCTAGCTACTTGTTCATAGCTTTGGTGCATTAGACCTTTCAATTTGCAATCGAATTTTCAGATACTAACAATACACACATCGCATGCATCAAAATGAGGTGGGCTAAATAACCGACTGTCCATCTATTAGCCACATTTCTTGAATACAATGAATTATTTCTTTCTTCGGATTCAACGCCAGGCTAGCTATATCTAGGTGGAGGAGTTGCAAATTCGTTGCAGGGGGTGCGAAAATATATTTTTGTTCTGGGCTCTGGATGCGAAAAGCAGATATTTGTATAATTCAAATTTAAAATAACAAAAGCTAAATAAATAACAAACAAAAATTTCATACATTTGTATAAATATATGTGCATAATTATCATTATTACATTTTATAGATATCCCTATGCATTTCTGACAAGTGGCGATGAATAAATTAACCCACCAAACGATGCTCTGCTGACTTATCTAATCTGTGGCGGTGAAAATTTGGGGACGACAAATAAATCTCTCCTTTCGAAGATGCTATAATTGTACCACGAAAGTTTTCATGTTGTTCATACCTTTGCATGTGCAGATTATAGGGGAGAGAGGAGTAGAGTAAGGAATTGCTTCCACACCTAAGTTCTTAGTTTTTCGTCACAACTTGTGTGGCTAACGCAACTGCCATAAAGTTAGTCGTTTAGATAAATTGATACTGCAATACCGTGTAAGATACTTTGGAGCACTGGAAAGATATTGGATTTGTGAGAAATAGTATGAGGTGTTTTAAGAAAACAGATATTCCCTAGTAATTTTTCGATAACAGATGGCAGCACCGTTTTCCATGGCAACCGAGTGCCATGTTGCCAAATCTACATGCATAATGAAGATAAGTACATACAGGTTGGTCGATCAGGGTATTTACTGATGGAAGATGACGTCAGATTGATTAGTGGAATTTAGACAAAATTGGTAGGTGTGCAGCAATGTTATTGATTTTTATAAGATCAGTTAGATACTCTTATCAGAAAAAAGAACGAGTGTATCAGGAATGGAAAGTAATAAAAGTCCAAAATATTCCAAATTATTAACAAAAAATAAAAACAATTGTGTGGTTAGTTCATACACCAAACAGAGCAAGTAAGAATAATACTATTACGTTTGAAGCAACTGCTGCGTTGACTACGAGATAATAGGTGTGTTTCACCTACGTCACAAACTGTTGAATAATGACTTCGAGCAGCCATGATTGAGGCCAGTTCTTGTAAGCACACGGAATTCAAGCGGCGGGCAGATGATACTAACACAGACATTCGTGATTTAAAATAAACGTGCAGTTTATGGAGATGTAACGAACGCTACGTGGTGGATATTTCCTTGCAAACGACAAATAAATTTGGTTGCAAACATGGCATGGCAGCTGTGCGCATCCTGACGTCACCTATTGAGGATACTTACAGATAACCCATTTTGAACAACGCTACTTGACGACATTTCTCGCTTTTATCAGAAATCTTTACCATATTTTCTTCATAAATTTGCAGGAGGAAGTTCCGTCTTCAATATATCAATATTTCTCATAGTTACTCCCTAGTCGTTCTCCAGTCCTTTGCCTTATAAGTGACTAAATATTGAGTTCTCTGGAGTTATGTTGCATTATTTTTTAAAAAATACCAAAATACAACAAATTTGGAAAAATTAAACTTAAGAGTCCGGGTCCACAAAAGAAGTCAGTAAAACTTGTTTGTTCTAGGAATTTCTTTGCTTGCGTGTGATGGTGATCCTTAGTATTACCTCAAAATTTTCTTAGGTAGGCATTTCAGGTTTAGATGATTTCCAAAATAGATACTATTTTCCAAGAGAATGACAAAAGAGAGTCGAGGATTTTAGAAACCGCGTAATGTATTAGTTTTATTTTGGTAATATATGTTTTGAAAGTTGTTAAATTAAAAAATAAAGTTACAGACACAATAGATTTTCTACAGATGTTACTCGATTGATTGATTGATTTGCTTTATCTTACTTTGCTTTTTGTGCCACTTTTGGCTAATTTGCAAAGATGGTAATGAGTGATGATATGGTGAAATTGATGAATGGACACTCACAAACATTCATGCCCAGGCCAGGATTCGAACCCCTGACCGCTGGCGTCGTAGCGCGATGTGCTAACCACTCCGCCACGGGGGCCGGCTTTTTAAAGAAATAAATTAAATAAATGCTTAAAATTCACTCGGAATTTTAATTTTCAAGGGCGCCCGTAGAAAAGGAGACCAGGGAGCACTTTCTCCCCTGAGATATCTGGAAAAACTTCATGTAATTCGAAGAGTGAAATTGTAGCGTAAAGACGCTCGAAAGACTGAAGATTAAGAGGCATCCTATACAATAATATCTCTAAAAGAAAGTGCAAAGAACAAAGAACTGTTCATTAACAAAGCGATTGATGTTAATGGAAAGGAAGCAAGTCGAATTCAGTTTGCAGTTCGATAAGCGGGCTCAGGTCTGAAGTTCAACACCACGGTATGTTAAATTCAATTTCAAATCTTTGATTTGTAAAACAATAGCATTAATAATAAAATGTGAACCTTTATAACTGAAGAGTAATATAAGAAATCTTACTCTGCTCCCCACCCCAAGAGCTCGAAGGGGAAATTCCTATCTTGGGAGGATGCTTCACCCAGTTTGGGGACAAGTGAGCTGAATCTTGTATGGACAACATGGAGAACATGCAGTGGGTGGTGGGATGCCGCGAAAATTATTCTAGAAGCGGAAGATTTATGAGTATTTCCATAATTGTGGGATATCATCACCCCACGTTTTCCCCACTCTGAGCACTACTGCCTCCCCGAGAAAAAATCCTTTTGGCGGCCTTGGCTGATGTCCAGTCCTTGGGAGTAACGAATTAATTACATAACAAGTAACAAGTGACAATTGACTAGCTGCAACTAGTTACTTCTTAAATTTGTAACTGTAACTCTGTTAATCCTCCAAATAACTAGTAACTAAATTAAGTGTTAGTTTTAAAATTGTTTTTCTTTACTTTTTGCATGGAAACGAATTTTCTTCAGCCGCAAATTCGCAATATTGTCAAGCAAATGTCGGACTGAAAGAAGGATGATTATTAAAATTGTAATAAAAATAATAATAATAATAATAATAATAATAATAATGTTTTTTAATGTTTGTTTTAACCGAAATTAGTGTGGAATCCATAGTTTTCGCGGTCGCTAAGATGAATAGTGACACTCTCAATGCCGTTCAACTCCAAGTTAATTTTACACTATAGTTAGAATTCAATTTTTTCCTGTTTAATAGAAGATTGGGATAAATACATACCCGGGCAACGACGGGCAATCAGCTAGTATTTAATATAATGTTTGTTAATTACCAATAGGTAGAGAATGAAATCTACTTTGTTGTTTTTCTGCCTTCAATCAACTCTTTTATCCATCATACACTAAGGGAGCTTTGAGACCGAAGCAACAAGCGACAGGCGACAAGCCGCATGGGGAATTTGCACCGAAGTTACGATCAACACGAGCTTCTTCCGTATATAGGCAAATATTCACCCCATATGTACTACCAACTAACAGACCGAGGCTACACTATGCACGATATTAAGTTTCAGCGATAAAGAGCACGAACACCTTGTCGTGTTACTTCGGTTCAGGAGGTCACATTTACTGAGGGTTCGTTTCCATGCGGTTGCTTGTCGCTTCTCGCCTATCGCGTGTCGCTTTGGTCTGCAAGCTCCCTTGAGGGAGCATTCAAAACGAGGTGACAAGCGACATGTTAGTTCACATGTGACACAGGCAACTTCAGTTTATTAGCAAGCATTCACAGTCCGAGGCAACATGACGCACGGTATTCAGAAAACGGTCTAATCCGTTCAACACGCAAGCGACAATCGACCCCGAACAGTTTGTTGCGTCGCTTCGGTTGCAAGGTTTCATGTAAGGGAGAGTTCAAACCGAAGCGACACGCGACACATGCTGCTTGGGAACTAGCCCATCAACAGCAGTAGCACACCGTGGCGACATGAGACGCCGTGCAAGCCTGCGTTCGATCGGTGGAATCCGCAAGCGACACGGGGGTTTCGCACCTAAGTGACAAGCGACAAGCGACACAAGCTCCTTTAGTCTCTAAGCAGGCTTTCCCAGGACAGGCGAAAGCGAAAAGTGAGTGTCGCTTGCGAACGAACAAACAGTAATAAATGCAATTCTTCGTGCCGAAGCGCCGCGACAAGCAAGAGAGGATAAGGATCACCCAAGGAAGTTATGCCACAAATTGATTACATTTCCTCACAAAATTCAGGTGTTTTCTTGCTTCAAATTTAGTTTCCATGTCTTCCCTTTTTGTCGAATCCCGTTTCGCCCAATTACCCAGAGGCACATTATATCATATTTCCCATCCAAGTAAAAATTTCGGCGAAAGGGGAATTCCCGTTTCGCCGATTATTTTGAAGGGAGGAAATTTTCCCTCCGCTGGGAAATTTCATGTTTAAACAGACAGAATGCTTAATAAAAAGTTGAAAGGTGAGAAATACCTAGAGAAAATAATTACTGACCGCGAGGGGGTATGGATGGGGAAATATTACAATTAGCAAGGGAGGTTACATGTCAAAAATCACATCACTTCCTTCCATGAGAAGACTACAAAAATTGCTTTAGGTTCGTTCCTTAGATGGCACGATTTTATGTGGAATATTCCTTATTCCTTGTGCGGGAATAATCGTGTTGTGAAGATAACAACTATTGTATGTCTCACTTAACTGTTCAGTGTGGTATTTAAGAAATTTCCAGTGGGGGGAAATTCTACTGACTGTCTAGGGACAGCATGAGATAATGACTTTATGCCATATAACATTTCCCCCGATGGATAAAATTTATCAAGCAGAGGGGGGATACAAGTACCCAGAGGGGGGAAATCCCCCCATTCCCCTACAAATACCACCCTGCGCGTTATAGCAGTAGTTTTTATTTTAAAGGCGTTAAATACATTTAAGCTGTTTTAAGGATAAACAAATAATAAATTTCGTTACTATGGAATCAGTAATCAGGTGATCAGTCTCGTCTCGTCTCGAATTTTGAAACGCTTGTCCCGTCTCGTGTCTCGTCTCGTTTTCGAGACGGGACACGAGACGAGACGAGACATGTCTCGTCTCGTGGGCAACACTAAAATAAATATACATTCTACATCTGTTTCATATAATAATCGTTTTGCTTTTAATGGATAATATCAAGGAACAAACAATTAAGTACAAGATTTACCTAAGTTATTCCATTTTTCTCACATCCTCGATGAAATATTTGTCCCCTTGTTCTCCTATATGTGGTAGTTACATTAGTTATTCTCTGGTAGCTTGGTTTGAGTTTCGGGCAATCAAGCACTTGCATTGATCATATCGTTAGAAAAGACGGAGTGAAATTTTGGCAACAGTGTATGATGTATGCTAAAATTAGCACCACTACGATACGGGACTTCTAAAACCATTAATATAACCACTACTTTCTGAAGACACGAAATGTTTTCACCTTTTCACATAGTATTTTAGGTACTTGCGGCTACATACTGGATTCGTTGTTTCACAACAAAATCTTGCTTACTGGTTATAAAAGACAAAAATGCCCCGGTCTTACCAAGAACTACGACTTGAACGCCATCTGTACGCAGCAGTTTGAACATGACGGAGACGTTATATATTCTGTTATTTACTTAAATACCTTTAATGTTAACAAATTTATAGATATTCCAGGTTCTAGTGAATAAGACAATCTTTCATATCGGAAAATTTCTTCCTTATCGAATCTATATTAGAGCTACGGTTGTGTCTGGGAATTTGGGCCTATTCTTTAACATGGCTTTAGAACCCCACGAAATCAATTAAAGCGTTTCAAGATAATGGGCAAAAATAACGTTCCTCTTGAGAGTAATACTCCACTTTCAGCTGATATTTTCCAATCTCTGTGTAGACCAATATTCAGAGGTTGAGATTAAGAAACGAAATTTTCAGTAACTTGTAGGTTACCTGCTTTGGTTACAGTTTGGCAAAGAAGGCTTTGAAATATTAGCTGTGCTTGGAAGTGGTCTGGGTGTCCAATATGGAGAAAGTCACCAATGCTTTGACTACACCAACTGCCTTAAAATTAGATAGATACACTATGTGGAAGAAAGTCATTGGACACCCCGGTTTCAACTCTGAAACGAACTCCTCATGGAAAAGAGAGTACAGACGGGTATATATACGGCAGCAGGAGGCTTCTCAGATCATTCGCTGATAAAATTATGGACAGGAAAGAGCTCAGCATGTTTGAAAGAGGGATCATAGTAGGCTGCTCCATAGGAGGCATGAGTATACATAGCATAGCTGATGCCCGACAGGTCCCTAAATCAACTGTAGTCTTTGTCATCAAGAAGTGGAAGGAAAAGGGACACTGCAGCAATGCACCACGAAGTGGAAGACCCAGGAAATTGGACAACCAGGACGGGAGAGTGCTGAAGAGGGAGATTCGGCAAAACAGGACCCGTCTGATGCATTCGATTGCAGAAGAGTTTCAAAGTGCGACCAATTTGACTGTTTCGACCAAGACACTTCGCAAGGAGGCCCATGCACTCGGTTATCATGGTTGAGCCGCTGCCCACAAACCCCTGATAACAAAAAACAATAAACGGCAGACACTAAGCTGGTGTAAAGAGCGGAGAAACTGGACGGTGGAGCAATGGCACAAGGTCCTATGGAGCGATGAATCACGCTTCATACTGTTTCGATCAGATGGGAGAGTGTGGGTATGGCGATTACCCGGAGTACGTCTGTTACCCGAGTGTGTAGTGCCCACAGTGAAATATGGTGGTGGCGGCATCATGTTCTGGGGTTGTTTCAGCTGGCATGGCGTGGGTCCACTATTACCGGTGTATGGTCACATGACGTCTGCGTTCTACCGATTTAATCCCGACAACTCCATGCCCCCCACGTTGTCGCGTTTCTATGGAAATGAAGAATGTGTGTTCCAGGACGATAATGCGACTTGTCATGTTTCCAGGGCTACCATGGAGTGGTATGCAGAAAATAATGTCACCCGACTGGATTGGCCTGCTCAGAGCCCTGACCTCAACCCTATCAAACATCTATGGGACGAACTGGAGTGCCGATTGAGGTCGCGATCGCCTCGCCCTTCTACACTTCCAGGGTTGGTGACTGTACCGAAGGAGGAATAGCGGAATATCCCACTCGGTGTACTACACGACCTTGGGGCCAGTTTACCACGACTAGTAGCTGCTGTTATTGCTGCCACAGGCGGACCGACCTCCTACTGATTGCAAGAAAACTGATGGTATCTGCTGACATGTGGTGTCCAATGACTTTCTTCCACATAGTGTATTTTGATCTCTAATTTTCATAGCATCTGGCATTTCATTTGAACAAAATCGGCCACGGCGTTTCAATATTGTGAGTTTATAACCTACCGTAACGAAACTAGAAAATACACTTGGCGTGGAAGAGAGGTTTATCTTCCAAGTACAGAACTGACACGACCCAAGGGAATTTAGGGACTTCACGAAATTTGTTGCGAACCTCATTGCTATAAGAGAAAACCGAAAAATATATGCAAATATATCGCAGGTATATGTTAGCTACATACACGGGGGAACAGATGGCTCTAAAACCCTCTCAAAGTTTTGAGAAAAATCCGTGGCCCTGGTTCACTGCACTGAAACACCTAAATTAACAAACCATTTCAGGTTGAATCGAATTAATGTTTTATTTTAAGTCCATTTTATGCACAGATAAGCTAATCGGGACTGGACCTACAGTTTAAAGTGGGATCCGAACCACTGTGCTATGTGTCTCCACCAGGTATTGAACCCGGGACCCCTTGATTACAAGGCGACGACGTTACCACTATGCAGTTAGGGAGGCAAACCATTTAAGGTATATTGACTTAGGTGCTTTTTGGTGGTTGATTATGATCATTATATTTTTACATCATTTCAACTGAATACTGACTTATGTGGTCAAGAAAAGTTATGATGTAATTTATATAGTCCATATCTGCAAAAAATAGAAAATAGCATTTTGTGACTTTTGTGCCTTTTCCCGAACGCCCTAGATTTCTCTCCATGTGGCAGATTCAATCAAGCAGCTCTTTGCGTTGATTGTTAAATTATGTATATAAAATAATATATACAGTAATATCAACAAATGTGTTTAGACTCACGTGTATTTCTTATGGAGAATAGAAATGTGACGTTTCTGGACCGACATTATTTTTTTTTTTTACTTTTCTTTCTCCATTGTGCTTTGTGTAGTTATATTAAGTTCGAGTAATAAAAAAAGCAATGCTTCCATAAGTGTAGAATTCCAGCTCCCTTTTTTGCCCGACCCTGTGGCCGCGCTGCGACGCCAAGGGTCTCGGGTTCGAATCCCGGTCGGGCTTGGTTGTTTGTGAATGTCCATTCATCAATTTCATCATTTCATCACTCATCCCCATCTTCGCAAATTAGCCAAGAGGCACAAAACGCGAAGTAAAATAAACTAAATCAATCAATCAATCCAGCTCCCTTTCGTTCTGGAAGCTTCGTGAAGGGAACTGCACCTCTTACGCTGAAAATATAGAACATATTAAGAACAATTACAATTTCTACAACGAAGGAAATGTAACTTCCCAAAGACGACATGGTATTCGTGGGATCGAGGAGTCTTCCCCCCACACTATCTGGAAGTTGTGGGATTGAACTTCACCCAAGATCCGAACCTTGGACTCCTGTGTTAGTAGGGCAGTTTTACTTTACGAATTACATCTTAAATTTTTGAAACTCAAATTTTTCGAGAACCATGTTGGAAGATCTTTACAGTGGTTGATTTGTCTTCAGCATTTCAATGAGCTACCACTTCGTACTTGCTGAAAATAATTGATAGACACACAAAAGGATCTTATTCTTTTCGGATACTACAGGAAAAATGCTCCGTAATTATGAAAACCGGCCAAGTACAAACTTCGAGGCTATCCCTGCGGAAATACCAACTTAACACACGCAAGATTTGAGCTCAGATCAACAGCACCTTCGGCAAACATGTCAAGCTGTCGCTATTGGCAAGTGCGGCACACGTTTTAGAAACGAGAAGCCCTGAAAATGATCTAATGCTAGGTGGCTACTATATTGCCTGGCGCCTTCTTCGGCTTTATACGTATACGTATCAACAGATAACTCAGCAGAAGAATTGAATATTCTTGCTAAGTTCGTTGTATCTGAGTGTGCACCTGTAGAATCAAGACAACTTGTAAAATTTAAACAATAAAGAAAAGAGAAAAGAAACCGACATTAATGTAAATGACGTCCTAGTCTTTCTAGGCACGAGGACATAAGCGCATACCTTCGAAAAACTCCTGGAAGCTAGTGTAAAGAAGTATGATTTCAGGCCAAATTTAGCGGACTCAGTATTCTCATTGTTGAAAGTCAAAGGGCAAAATCTAACGAATCTAATCTAATCTAAGTGTCATTCGCAGCCCAGAAGGCAGCTTTCGGTTAAGAGGGCCACTTTTGGCTAATTTACGAAGGTGACGATGAGTGATGATATGATGAAATTGATGAATGGGCACTCACAAATATCCATGCCGAGGCCGGGATTCGAACCCGGGACCCCTGGCGTCGTAGTGCGATGTGCTAACCACGGGGGCCGGCTTAACAGGTAGAGGTTCGATTTGTATAATTATTAAAATTAATGTAAGTGTAGCCCCAACCAGCCATTCAAAGAAATTACTTAAATTTCTCGGAAGAATCTGACTGTACATAGGAGGCCCAAATTTGTTTATTGTGGGCGCGTACATGGCGATTTTGTTACACCATTGCGTCAAATATTTAATGCTACAAGAATATTTCAGACGAGTACAACAAAAACGAGATTCACAATTATCATGTGAGTCCTGAAATTAAAAATCAACTGGTATGTAAGTACGATTAATGTGCAACAAAGTGAAAATAACTAAATTTAAAAAAATGGAAATTAGCTATACAAATTGACTGTACCAAAGATTCCAAACGTATGTAGCAAATTACTATATATTTTTTAAAGATTTGTTGAAATTGAAACCGATTGTGTGGAGGAGACTGCCTCGTAGCTAGATTGTGTATTTTGACTTCCTAGGTAGGACTGTGATTTGGCACCGCCGCCTTCCCCCCCCCCCCCCCTCTACCAAAACCCGACAAAAAAACCGTCCTTCGATATTTTCTACTTATGCCTTGATTTGTGATATTTACATCCTCCAAATTTTGAAATGAGGAAACACTTACTGAAAATAATGTAGGTTATATTGAGAGATTCGTAGTTTGCATTTATGATTTTTTTTTAAAAAAAGTTTAGCATATTTAAAGATATTTCAGTTATGTCTTCGGAGGGCCTCCCGGATGGCACATGGCACAGTGGTTCGGAACCCACTTTAAACTGTAGGTCCAGTCCCAATTAGCTTTTCTGTGCATAAAGTGGACTTAAAACAACAAATCAAACAAACAAGTTATGTCTTGGTGCCTGAAACGTACTATTACTACTACTTTGGTTAATGAAAATTCCAGCAGTGTGTTGCAAGAATATACCTCTGCCAAGTGTAAATTTCTTCGTCGCATATTATTAAATATTATTTTCTTCAGTAATTTATTATTATTTAAATATGTCGATAATCTGCTGACGTATCTCTGAAGACTTTGTATCGATTCACATTGAGATTTCAAATTCAAAGGACGGATGGGGGCCTCGCATTCTAATCTCGCCCAGGGCCTCGCGAGATGTTGCTTCGGCACTGTTCTTTATTATTATAATAATTGCTAATATGTATCATTTGATTTATAAACATATTATTTTCTAAACATAGAATTATCGTGACTTCAATGGGGCTGGTATAAGAAAATTAAAGGGAAATTGAAAACCTTGTTAATTTGCGGAATACAGAATTATTCGAAAACTTCCGAGAATTGAATGCAAAAAATAAGCACTAAGCAGTGAGCCGTGTGACACGTTAGTCTGTAAGCGACTGTGTGGCTCATTGTTGGAATAATAACGCCAGAGGTTCCGGGTTCGAATCCCAGCCTGGGCTTAGATGTTCTTTGTGAGTGTGTTCTTTCATCAATTTCATCATATCTTCGGTCATCCTCGTCGTCGCGATTAGACACACTTGACAGAAAAGCAATGCAAATAACTTAATTCAATCAACCTCACAGATCTTCTAAACTTCTGGGTTCCACATCTTCGGATCTACCCTCTCCCCCTTAAAAATCCTGGGTACGGGCCTTATAAATAAAGATAAAACAAATAAAGATATACAAAATATACAAAATAAAAATAAAACACGAAAACAAGACTTATATATAAAAATGTGTGTGTGTGTGTGTGTGTGTGTGTGTATGTGTGTGTGTGTGTGTGTGTGTGTGTGTGCGTGTGTGTGTGTGTGCGTGCGTGTGTGGGGGTGTGTGTGGGGGTGTGTGTGGGGGTGTGTATGTGTGTGTAACATTTTCTGGTCTAGCCCATCCCTAAAAAAATATCCTGGGTAAGGGACTGAGTTGACATAGTGTGAGAAGAATTTTCAGATGTTATGGAAAGGAAAAATATCCGGTCAAGTGCCGATACGTATGTTCAAAGTGTCAGATATTAATTTCGTGGCAGAGGGCTACATTAACATGATAGACTAGGGTGTGTGCATTGCAAAAGAGCTCCCTATAGTTACTCATGTGAATTCCAATGACATTAAGAAAACTGTGATGACCTTAATATTGCTGAAACGGCAATTGCTCGCTTCCCATATCACACCGAAGCAGTTGAGAGACTGATTAGAATAATGAGCGATGCTTCCTCTTTTGTTTGTGGTGAAAGAGAACGAGATGCTTACATCAGATCTGAAGTTGATGTATGGAAACTAATACCTATTAGAGGAAATCTGATTATCTTGCACAATGAAAAAAGTAAAATAACAGTCATGGGATAGACAAGTGGATGGCGGTGGAATGTAACTCGCTGGCACCTTCATGTGGTGAGTTCTGGGTTGGTGCAACCTGCAGCATTACACCATACTACAGATACACCACATACGAGTGAGTGCGCACGGATACATATTAGTTTGTTTGAATGGTTGTTTTAAGTCCACTTTATGCACAAGTAGGCAATAGTGGGATTCGAACTACTGTGCAATGTTTCCTCCACGGGTATCGAACCAGCGGCCCCTTTATTACAAGGCGACGACGTTACCACTACGCCATCGGGGAGACCCTAAGCTACACATTGGTCTCATTCCCATATTTGATTTTATCTGGAATATCTTTAAATACATACATTTCGCCACAAAAGTTGTAGTTTGCAAAAGGGTTTCGGAGCGGAGCGGATCAACGCTACGGCCGTTGCCCACGCTCCGGAGCGAGGAGCGAGATTCTAAGAAATATGTCTTAGCCCGCTCCGCTCCGGAGCGGAGCAGCGGGAATCGGAAAATTTCTCGCTCCGCTCCGAAGTGTGCCTTCCTCACTGATGGCATTTGATTTGATTTTTGTTACTTAGCTTTGAATTTTGGCTAATCGCGACGATGATAATGAGAGAATTGATAAATGTGTACTGAAAAAAAAGTAGCGCGCTGTACCCCGATAACATAGTGGTAACAACGTCGTCTTGTAATGAAGGGGCACTGGGATCGATACCCGGTGGAGGGACATAGTGGCTCGAATCCCACTTAAGGTAGGATTTAAACTGTAGTTCTATTCTCGATAGCGTATTGTTGAGTCTTAAATCCACCAAAAGTCCATAACAAAAGGCATTGTTTCAAAGTATGTTGAATGTATAATTGAAATGTATATTGTGATAAATTAATCCTTAAGCAAATATACATTTGTAATTCTGTTTAACAATAAGAGACTTCACTTTCCTTTACATCTGTTCACAAGAGCATAAAGATACAACTTGGAAATTAATTTCCAAATGAACAACATCTTATTCATATCTTTTACGTATGTGTGTGTGTGTATGTTTGTGAGGGTGTGTGTATGTGTGTGTTTTCTGAAATCTGGCAAAGTCCTAATAATGTATTCACTTCATAAGTGTCTATTACATAACAGAAAGCATCATAAAAAAGGTAAAGTGCTCCCCTGTGCTTAGCACCACGCCATGAAGGCATACAGGGGGTGTGGGGGTAACGCCCCACACTTTCTTGATCCGGTCGTGAGTGGGGGTGATGTGATCAGCATCACGCCCCTGACCGCCTTTACCCACCAGGGTTTCCCCCAGGTACCCATGTCATTCGACGCTAGGTGGGCGCCGGGGCCGCTTCCAACCTTAGAAAAGTTCCTTAGAAAGCATCATTGGGTATTCAATATCAGACGAATAACGAATTCCATGGGAATATTTCTGCGAGTTCGTGGATGTGAGTTCATCTCCCAACAACAAATGGTGTTGGTTTGACCCGCGTTAATGTTATTGGTGTTTCCTTTGTGTTTGTCTCTCTATCACAGTATATTTCTTTTCCATAGTTTCGGTGTCCTATTTTTTTACCGACTTATCTAGGATTTGTTTAAAATTACGGATCATGAGAAATATACGATTAAAGGCAAGGCAAAGGTAATAGTCCGGAAGAGACAAATTGAAACTTATACATAGTTGAAAGGACAATTGGTCATTTTTGATTACAATTATATAAATAACTTGATCGAAATACTTGGTTTTCTTTTACATACATTTTTGTAATTCTTTTTGTGCACCTTTCCATTCCTACTTGAACAGGTAGACTATAAATAAAAACTCGGCATGGTTTCCTTCAATTTATTATTACAGTATAGATCTTCCATGATTCTCGTGGCTTATGATGCATACAATAAACAATTACGGATTTTTCTTTGTTGTTCTTGTATATTTATTTAACAAATCTAGTCACCTTATAATTCCATTAACCGAGACTGGTTGGAACGATTTCTCCATTCTCATGGACGTCCGGAAGGGAGGGAGCCACGCCACCCGGAAATGAAAATCAATCCAAAAGTACATATTTCACGCATATAATTTCATTTCAGTCACAGTAATATATGTTAATTATTGAAAGGGCGTTGCAGGAACATGATAACTTCAAACTGTATAATTTTTTTTAAAGGGAGTAATACTATTTTGGGAAAATTCTGCCTCATTCTGCCCCCCTCCCTTGGAAAAATACCTTGCTTGTCCCTTCCTGGAAAAAAATCCTGAAGACGTCCATGTATCAGCGGCGTTAAAAATTTCATTAAATGTCGATACATCACCGTTGACAAGCACACATAATATGCATGTAATGATACAAGAGAACACAGCTTTTAAAGGCTTCTTTTTATGACAGTGAAGAGAAGAAAAACACGCGCAAGTAATACTTTTAAAAGAGAACAATCCAGCCAGAATTGGTGTAGCATAATTCTAATACAACTGGCAACACTGGATCTGTCTGGCAAAGACGATGTCTCTACCATTTACGGATAAGTCGAACGCAATGCAACGTACAGCGCAGCGAACGAAGTTCTCAACCCCGAAAGCTCACACAAACAAGCTATGTACCAGTTTCACCGTCCTCCCCTCTTGAAACGGGCACAAGACCAATGCGCTAGCCGATTGCACTCTCTATGCAGGGGGTGCTCGTTCGGCGGCGCAGATCGTATGCGCAGTTGTCCGTGGATGCATTACGTCATCGTCGAAACGCTCGGCACAGGAAAGGCTGGTTCCTTATGCAAATATTGAGATATTTGACTACGAATATCTTCTAAAATATAGTAGTAGGGGAAAAGTTACAACTTTTACTGTTAAGATTCATCCTTTCTAATCAATTTATCACAAAGTTGATTCAAATGTGTAAAATGGTTTTCAAGAAATCGTGTTACAAAGGAACCCCTGTTTTGTTCTCTCCAGGCTTCCAATGTAAGGGAGTTTTAACGCGTTGGATTTCTTTTTGCTCTATGTTTTGAAATAAGATTATTTTGTTCTTGTCAACTGAAATCATGCCTAAATGCTATGGAAAGCTGTGAAAACTCTTATCAGAAAACTAACGGAAGAAATCTAAAATATCACAGCTTGATTGATATAAAAAATGTGGGATTGCCCATTTTTGTGAAAAAGGCATTGTGCGAGATCTAAAAGCAGAACTTTTTAATATTGTATGTAAATGTAAGGGTGTAATAAACGTGACTGCTTCCCGTAAAATATCACTGCACTCTCCACGTTTCTCTTCTGTCTTTTCTTTGGCGCCGTCAATAGCTTCAACACGTTGTTATTTTATATATATATATATATATATATATATATATATATATATATATATATATATATATATATGTATATATATTTGTCACATATTTGTTTTAATTAGTATTCTGCTCGTTCCGCCACCTGAACACATTAGCTAGGGCTCAAAGGGCAGTGCAGTTACACCGGAAGAAGGCTCGGAAATGGCAGGCTTCAGAAGTTAACTCATCCAAATTAAATTAAACAGGTATGTGCTGTCTCTAAATTTAAATTATAGTCCACAAATAATTTGATTAAAAGTTTTAAAAGTATCTGTTTTATTTAATAGCGTATAAATTGGTGCATTCTTCTCCAGCATAGCTATTCGCAATTAAAATTAACCGATATGCCATCTGCCGGGATTTTCAGGAAGTACTCTAAGTAGGATACGTTGTGTTGAAGTCGTTTAAAGCATGGTGAATATGCGAGAAAGTAAGGTCTACTGTTCAGGTTTTTTTTTTTTTTTTGCTCTAAATAGTTTTATGGGTCAGAACAAATTAAAAGTTTTCATGTGTTTCTACCCCGTGGAATCAACAAAATGAAATTTGTTAATAAATCAGCGAAAACGTAATCGACAGAAGATTGGTATGGGGGATATAACACTGTAATTCGGCAAGGAAATTACGAAGAATGCACGAGTCTGCTTACTTTATGTATCGAGAGATAAATATCACATTCATATTTCCATGAAAGTAAAGTTTTAAATTGTACTTTATAAATAAAGCTTTTTTTTTTCGAAAAATAATGAAGCGTCTTAACTAATGCGTCCATGTATTACCGGTGTTACGTATGTGTGAAATTTGGAACAGGTGCAAGTCGATTAAAAGGGAAGATGAAAATAGTTTGAGAATGAATTAATGTCAAATGTAACCAGAAAGAAAGTGGATATGCTAATGTTACTGCTTCATTCAGTACGATGTCCTTTTTCAGTGAGTATAGCCTGGTCATGAAATCGTGAATATTATTATTAAACCAGCCTTTCTCTTTCGAGAAAGAACTGCAACGATATGTTCGCAATTTTCTCCTGTCCCAGCTTTTCAAGTACAGGCTAATTTCAATTTCTTTATTTTCAAATAATTTCCGAGAACCCCAGATACAACATGACGTGCAGATGATACAGCACTGCTTTGGACAACCAGTGCGTATACATACTTCGTGCATTTTCCGTGTTATTTTTGCCTATCATAATTAAATGCTTCGTTCTCAGTACAGCTTCACGTTTGTTAGAGTACCTGGAATTCACATCGCATTCGCAATATTTAAAAATAATGCGTAATTTAAACGTTTTCTACCATACCAGTCATGACAACACGCTGCTCTTTTGTACTACTGCTGAATGTAAACAAAGATCTATCCTACTTAGAGCGGCCATATTGGAAGCGACACTAGCGCTCAGGTGGTAATTTTAATCGCGAATAGGCAGTGACCACACTACAGGGGGACAGGAACGCCCCCCTATTCTCGTTCGACAATTTCTCTATATCTCTCTTATCTGCCCCCAATAAAACGACAAAAATAAATAAATTAATGAATGCTCTATTAGCCAAAATATGCATTTTTGTGTCGTATGTAACATGATTGCCCCGGAAAAATATGATTTACCCCTCCATCTTTACTATTGCGCCGTCACTAGATACAACATATTTTGATTTCTATTGTTCCCACATATTTATTTTAATTTTAGTATTGTGAATCATATTCCACTGTGTTACCTCAAGTAGCCACCTCCCCCCCCCCCCACGTACGATTTCAGTTGTACTTTTTAGACTAAGCTTGTCAAATGTCCACTTATATCTTTGTATTCTTGAGCCATTTAAAAAAAAAATCATTTCGCCCCTTCTACTGGACTATTTCATAGCAATGTTTTCCCACTGGAAGCCCATTTGCAGATTGAGATCTGGGCTATAGCCTTCCCAAACCACCGTCCCCTCCAAATACTCTCTTGGCCTCATGAAAGAAAAAATATATGTATTTCTGCGAAATATTAATTTGACTTGGCAGTTTCTTTTTTCGAACAGGAATAAGTTTTAAATTTTAATAGCTTATAAATTTACACTAGCAATTTTGAGTAAAGGTTTTGCGTAACCCTAAAAGTACATTTAGAGACTGCAAGGTCAACTCTCGATATTTCAGATATATTAATAATTTTCATCACAACGTCTTGTAATAATTATTTGTTACTTCAATAACCTCCTCGCAAATGTTTCTCGCATATTAAAACATAGATGTTATTTTCTGTCTATTTCCTTGTAATTCTGACCTCCGTGGCGAAGTGGTTAGCACAACACTTTACGATGCCAAGGGCCCCCAGGTTAGAATCCCCGCCCGGGCATGGGCCTACTTTCCTTTCTTCAATTTCTTCATATCATCACGCATCCTCATTTTTGCGATTAGCCAATTGTGACAGATAAGCGAAGTAAAATAAACTAAGTATATTAATCAATTATTTTTTTCAACTCTTTAATTCTTCTTTAGCATGCCACGTTTTTGTTAAAATTATATTACGATTTGTAAAATGACGAAATTCTAAAGGAGAACACGCAACTTTCTTTGTAGCGCTTCGGTCAGAAAGTTTCAGGAATATGGATTTTCAAAATACATTTTTTCACATGTACTTTGCCCCCTTTTAAAAGTAGCGCATTTTCAATTATGTTACTAATCATTAAAAGGATGCCTCAATACAATCTTGGAGGATGACAATTATTATTTTCCCCCTCCTAAAAGTAATAATATACTTTCGCTCTCTGAATCTCCCATATAAATGCTAGGGGCCGTCTGCTTCAGCCGAGCTCACTGCTTCTCCGGTGACGTCACGCGTTCGTGCAAGATCGGCAATCTTCGGATGGCTTTACCTAATCTCTATGTACCTTGGATTGCACTGAGTCACCTGCAAGGAACACGGAATACGGCACAAAACGAAGCTGTCTGTTGTATGGGGGAGGTGGGTCGGACAAATCCGCAAAGCAGAAAAACTGATTACTTGAAATTATTCGTAACCCATTCAACACATAACATTCAAACTCTTATATCTAAGAGTCACAATACAAAATAGTACATCTCAATACAGAAATACTATTTACGTAATTCATATTTCAACTTACGTACATAAAATGAACAATTTACGTACTATAGCTCTCTCTCTCTCTCTATTGAGCCAAAGCAACATTCTTGTATTGTTTTACCAATGTTTAATTTGCATGATTGATTGATTGATTTAGTTCATTTTACTTCTCTTCTATGTCGCTTTTGGCAAATCGCGAAGATGGGGATGATCGATGTTATGATTAAATTGATGAACGATACACACAAAGATTGTACACTCGCCTCACTTAGTACTCCGGCAGTTTGTTTCTTTATACAGCATATTTGCAGAAGATACAATTCAACATACAAGTGTATAAAACAAACTTATTACTAACTTCGTTGACCCTGTACGTACAAGCCCATGCCGGAATTTGAACCACTCCACGGATCTTTGACGTCATAGGGGCGCTAAAACAAAAAAGCTTCGGCCAAAAAGTCCCCGCGCACCTCCCCCTTCACCCTTCGACTAGGGCCATAAGGAAGCATGATCCACTCTGTCCCTCCCCTCCAAGCGGGGGCGATCATACAGACAAACAACTAGAGTACGTGGAAACAGGACTGCAGGCTTTTTTCCATGTGATTCCACTATAACCACTCCGTCACGGAAGTCGGCTTTAATGTACTGCACATTCCCATTATTCATAGTTGCATTACAGCATTCGTGTAAAAAAAAACTCCTAACCGGAGCGGAGTGCTGTTGTCTCACGGTCACGCTCCGCTCCGGATCGGAGCGTGCGTCTAAAAAATCTCTAAACCACTCCGCTCCGGAGCGGAGTACTGCTGTATCACGCTCCACTCCGGAGCGGAGTGCTGTTATATCACGCTCCGCTCCGGATCGGAGCGTGCGACTCAAAAAGTCGAACCACTCCGCTCCAGATCGGAGTGCTGTCGTACCACGCTCCGCTCCGGAGCGAGGAGCGGAGTAGAACTGACGCTTCGAAGTCGCTCCGGAGCGCTCCTTTAGTACGCTCCGCACTCCGCTCCGAAACCCTGGTTTGCAGCAAGTGAAGAGCGGCACCATCTTTATTTTGAAACAATTTAAAGAGGCCTCTTGAGGCGCGGCTAGAAATTATTCACAAGGGCTAATTTTCACTCTTTTGATAAATCCTAGTCGAAAGCCTAGGTGAAAATGCCGTCTCTCACACACTAATGTATGATAACTGGCAATTGGATTCCTTACTTTATTAGTAAGATAAATGTGTATTTCCCACCTATACCTGCAATTACTGTAAGATTTAAGCACATCAAACATTTTTGAAGATTTTTCGTAACTGTTGAAATTTATAAATAAGTATAACCATATGCAAATTAATGTTCAGATGATTAGAAATAACAATATTACAAGCAGGGCTGGACAGGTTATTTACTTGACACGTATTTTACGTAAATTTTTACGTCTGCGTAAAAAAAATTCTTTATTTTCTAAAAAAGAAACCCACTTAACTTAATACTTACATTTTGTTGTATGTTAGGTGCTAGCTGCAATAAAAACCAAATATGTTTATTTCACTTGGGATAAATCACGTCATCTTAGGGTTTTTCGTGTTAGGTATGATAACACTTCTACGCTTTATTTAACCAAGGGGTGCCTCATGGACCTCTTTCATATTTCATTTTAGTAGAGTTTCCTCATCTTAAATGTCTTCGGCCCCTCCAAAATATTATCTTCACGTGCTTTTAGAGGGTGGATTATATTGTTTCCTCCTTTCCTTATTTGTTAATTTAAACTACCGGGATCTAAGTAGAGGGTGAAGAAAAGGGGCTAGTGAGAGGTTGTGTAAATAGGTTCAGACTTTTATAAGTTCTGAGTGACGCCTCCGTCCTCTAGCTGCGCTCTTTCTTCCACGATGTTGACTCACTCAAATCAAATCCAAAACTGATCTCGAAATTTCCTTCCAATCTTCTCAGATCGGTTCGGTTGCTTCGCAAATTCCAATACCTGTCGATTCAGATCCGGCTGTCAGGCTGGTACCTTTCCACGGATGAGGCAAGTAATGGAATTTGTAAGATCTACATTCCAAACCGACGAAAACATCCTGTCTCCGTAATGTTTCGTTTTCCAGTACACCTTCTAATTTTTACCTACAAGTCAACATTAGGAAATAGCAAAATAAAATATAACTAATTTAGCGAAGTTCCAAATTCGGTATGGGTGCACGTGCCGTGATAGACAGCAGATTAAGTGCCTATGCAAATTATCCTAGTTCTGGGGATGCTTTATGAGAACTCTCTTAACTGGCGGAAAGCATCAGTCTACGTTTCCCCCCACTTTAAGCACTGTTGACCCCTAGAGAAAAAATCCCGTAAGCCTTGCCTACGTTCGCGATATCGTGAGTCGACCATTCAACGTGCTTGGCCACCGAGGCGGAAATTATGCAAATATATATCCTAGTAACAGTTTGATTTTTTTTTTTTTAATGAAGATGCCCTCCTCTACCCGCATACATTCAGTGGTATGCGCTTATTTCCCTAGCTTCTAATATGATATGCTAGGACGTCAGTTTGCATTTTGTTTTCTTTTGTTATCTCTTTCTTTTTTGTTTTATTTCATTAGTATACAAGTTTAAAATTATAATAAAGAATACAACATAAAATTACATACACGAAATAGAAGAAAATATAATCAAATAAAAATATTAGCATTCCAGCAACCTTAAGGGTTGCTGGCTCTGCGATGCAGTTCCAAATAGAAGCTGTTCTCGCAGTCTGAAGGACTGCAAGTTTGAACTACATCAATACAACACAAACAATTTAAATGAGTACATTACTTCTTCTTTTCCAACCCCTTCTGCCTTTTAAGCGTCGGGTTCCATCATCCACTTCCTGTACACTTTTCGGTCCAAGGCTAGTTTTCGAACTTCCGGCATTGTTTTCCCTTTCTTCTTTCCTATCTTTTCCACATACTCTTCCCATTGAACTCTTGGTCGTCCTCTTCCCCTCTTGCCTTCTGGTCTGGCCTCCAGAACCTGTCTAGGCTTGCGATCCTCCTCCATTCTTGTAACGTGTCCAAACCATTGCAGTGCCTTTCTCTCTATTGTTTCCAATAGTGGTTTTTGCTGTAACTGGTCTCTAATGATGGTATTCCTAATCCTATCTCTTCTATTCTTTCCTACTACTTTTCGTAGGTATCTCATCTCTGCTGCTTGAAATCTGCTATTCTGTTTTGGTAATAATGTTAAGCTCTCTGTTCCATACAGCAATGTGGGAGTGTAGATTGTCTTGTAAATCACTTATTCACTTCTTCATCCATTCTTCCATCTGACGTTATGATTGTTACTAGGTTTGTGTATCAGTTTACTTGTTCCAACTGCTTCTCTTTCCACTGTATATTGTAACGATTGATAAATTTTGGTAAATTTCTTTGTTATTCAAATTACTTTTCGATAGCCCTCGTATAAATTCTTTTGTAGTCTAATCTTTTTGAATGTATAGTTTATCCTTGTTAAAATTGTAACGCAGTTTCTGCCAAGCGAAAAAGAACGCAAAGCAAGTTGAAGCTTGCATTCTTTTTTTCTTCTTATCAACAATGGGTTCTTTTTCGTTCGGCGCTGCGCGGTTTTGTAAGTAAGTTTTGCTGCATTGTGTTTCTCGATATGCTTTTTCAACGGTGTAATTGTTTAGGCTAAAAATAACTTTCAGTAAGTCCAATTCTTTTGTTCAGGGAATAGAATTGCGCAATCCCGCAAGTAAAAATACCAGCCGTTTCGCTGGCAAAATAATCAGTTAATCAGTGTACTCAGGAATCTTAGGTGATTAAATCGCTTGTCGAGGTCCAGGGCTGGGAGAATACGGGCGTTGTGTGGGGAGTGGCTGGTCAGCTCTCCCTTCCACAATGTCCGAGATTTTCCGTAAGCCACCTTTCAGGATTTGTGCTGGTCAGCATGATCCTTAAAGGAGATTTTGGCAGGCTTATATATATAATTAATTCATATATAAATATTTTATCTTAATAATTTAAACTTTGAAAATATTTATAAATTTTAAATTCTGTCGAAGTTGGCACTGGTCAGTGTGGCTCCGGTGTAAATTCAAATTAAATAAATTATGCTCATCAAAGTTATACATCCTTCTCGTCCAGTAATTTTTAAATCATTCTGAATTCTCCTGGTCAGGAGGTTCAATTAAATAAATTTGATTCTTTTTTAGTTTAATCCGAGAGCATACCTCTGGTCAGAGGGTGTATTTTAAATCTCACAGCTTATATAGTTTACATGTCCGTTTTAAAATCTGAGTATCCGGAACGTTAAGGAAAGTTTATTGGTTTCTCTTATTTAGGTTTATATTAGATGTAATTTTGAAACAGCTATAATAGGTGACCGGTCGAGTATAAGTTTTTCTAGAATTAATTTAATGTAAAAGTCTATTGTTTTGCTTTTGCAATGTGAGTAGCCAAAAAGGGTAGACATAGAGTCCCCTATTATGTTAAGGAATTCCACGTGGACATTTGTAATTTGTGGCCGAGATATGGCTTTGATATTGGGTAGAGAAAGGCTCCCCTTATATTTTGTTATGAATGTTTTTGGAGGTTGACCCTGAAGATGGTAGTTTACCTCATGAGTTCTAGAGAACATAATGCAGATGTGAAAATATGACAAAAGCACGAATAGAAATTTACGGAAAGATGCTATGCAAATTTTTCTTTGGTTTTGGTTAATAGTAATTTTGTCGACCTTTAGTTAATAATTTGTCACCTGTTTATTGAAACCAAGCTACAGCTGTGTTAGTACTATGATGGGATATGGACATGTTATATAAGAGAGTGCTCTCTGGGTTTTATGTTTACTCTATAGCAAGTTTCAGTATATGTTACGGAAGTCGTTATTGATCTAAATTTTATCTTGGCATTCTTGTAGTTTTCCTTTTGATCAGAAGTTTGTATATTTTTCTTTTAACTTAACTATGTTTGGATTTGTGAATAAGTTGGTTAAGGTTTAAACGGAGAACCTTCTCTCATGTTAATTTTGGAAAGTTTATTGGAAATTTGAGATGTAAATAAATTTGTAATCGTTAATGGGTATTTCCTTATAGTAAATTTGGTTCATAAGTAGAAATTAACTGGCCTCCTTTTGGTTTGATGAGGTATTCAGTGAGGCGGAGGTTTTATCAACCCATAAGATGTCAGTTTAAATTATGCTGATTTCGCTCGCGACTCGCATGCGTATCCTCACTGGTCAGTGGGATGCGGGTGCGATCACGATGGAAGTTTAAGCGTAAGGAAGGTTACCTACTTTAGAGTTAAGGTTTTTGGTTAAGTAAACAATTTTTTTATTATTATTATTCCAAAGCAGACCCTTACCCAAACTTTGGGATGCGGGCTCTCATGCCCCGCAGGAACTGAGAATTAGTCGTGGCATATATTATAACAGAAAGATAATTGGTAGGCAGCGAAGCCCGGTCTTGGTCTTTCGAGGGGACCGAGCCGGTGTGTAGTGTGCCTTTGCAACGGGCTGACGGCCTACATTGTTGCAAGTGGAGCCCATAACGTGGGGCTAACCAGCTGTTTGTTGCAATATTTAGGGGTGCAGTTTCTCTTGCTTTTGTCACCACCATCACTTTACTCTTATCTACGTTCATGCTCATTCCTTTGTCTTCTATTGTACTTGCCCATTCAATTACCGCCTTCTGTAACTACTCTCTATTCCTAGCCACCAGGGCAATGTCGTCAGCATATACAAATGACTGTACTTGTACTGGTCTCATCTTTTGGTTTCCTACTTTGTATCTCCCAGTTCTTAGTTTTGCATTGTTTGATAATCTGGTTCATTAGGATAATAAACAGAAGGGGGCTCAGGCTGTCTCCCTGTTTTACTCCTATTTCAATCTTAAATTCATCTGAGCATTTCCTTGCTAATCTGACTGTTCCTTTCACTATTTTGTATACACTTTGTATTCTCTGTACACTGGAAATCTAAGGAAAAGACCCCCCCTTACGGTTATGCAACCCAGAATTTTATATCATCTAGTTTCGCCAGGAAGAGCAGCTCGCGAGAAGCGTAGTGTTTCCAACTCTTGAATCTAGCCACAGATTCACGCGACCGGATGGAGATCTTGCTTTCCTCTTGATTTCCTTTCAACGGACATCAAGTTTATTTTGAGAATGTTTCTGGTAATAATAACAAGTGTTATTAACATTTATGATTGAGTTTTTTATTATTCTTTTACCACTTCCGAACGAATATGTGAAGAAAGGAGGTATCACGGATTTCGCTATCGCTCGGATACTTGACACCTCCCATGAGAGAGTCCTGCAGACGAAAAGATAGCATTATGACTAATTCTGTTATCTATTTCAGAAAAAAAGTCCCTTCCGATAGCCTACAGTCGCCTTGTAATCAAGCGGTCCTAGATATAATTCCCACTGGTGGCTCACCACTCTAGATCATAAGTTCCGTTTCCATTAATGTATCTGTGCATAAATTGAAAACTAAAATTTTCTTAAAAATTTACGTGTGCTCGGAACCCTTGAAAGGCAAAAGTAAAATGACGTGGTAGTTGTGATTGGTTGTTACATCACTCGCGCTAATGCAGCCCCTCGAACTCCATTGCTGCAGTTATTCTTTTCGAGATTTTTCTCGTTGGTCCTGCCACCATAGGCAAGTCCAAAGAGAGGATTCTGACCCCCATAACCATCCCCTCCCCGTTCAGTGTGCTTGTGCTTTTCCCACTGTATCCTATTTGCACCCATTACACATTTTTTTTTTTCATTTTGCAATAACGCTTTCGGCTTTTTTTCTTCAGAGTTATTATTTTTGTTTTTAAATGTTTGGAGACATCTGTTTTGGAAAAAGTTCCACGAAGTTTGTTTTAAGTGTAAATGTATCTGGACATACAGTGTGGAGTGGGATTCGAACAACAAATATGAGCTTCCGTCGCGAATCGAACCAGCGCTCCATTGATTATGTTTTCTTTCCACGTTTATTAAAATTTGCTTCCTACAGCCTACTTCCGATTGCCGTATATATCAATTCGTATCAGTTCTTTTCCCTTTTTTCATTTGTATTGTTCGAGCCGTGATAACGTTCTCTCTTAATCTGGTTATTCGAATACTTTCATACTTTTTTTTTCTCGATTTTCCCTTCGCACTCATTACAGATTTCGGTATCGCGCTTTTCCATATTTTCAGTAATTTAATTCTCTTGTGTATAATTCCGTTGACTATTTTTAATTTGCCCTTAGTCCGAATCAAGAAAATATTTTAGGAAATGTTTCCCGTGTAAATCTTATTGTATGGTAGTGTAAAATTGATGCCAGCTTTTTCTTGCGATAAGGGATTTGAAAGTGCAAGGGTCTCATTTATTAACCATGGTGCGAAGGGGGGAGCGGAGGGGTGCCAGAAACCTTCCAGACGGAATATGCTTGAAACGAAAAGTAGGTGCACCATTTTACCGTAGTCTTCCATCAGCAGGTGGGGTGCTGAGAAGGCTACCTGCGAGCGAAGGGGAGGTGGCGACTGCCACAGCGAGTCGCTGTAAATGATTTAATCGTCTGTGCTGGGTGAAACCGGTTCTTGGTGTTCCTATACTTTTCCGATACATTTCTGCCAGCCTTTTTAGCGAAGCGAGGTCATATATTCCAGATTCGAACTCTGGTCAAGCATGATTGTATCATTGAGTTTGTCCCGTCACAATTTTATAAATTGATAATTCATCCGTATTATAGCGATTAACTCAAGAGGCAGAAGAGTGATGTAAAATAACCGAAATAGAAATTGATGCATTCCTGCCTGGTGCTAGTGTAACGACGAAGTTAACTCTTTATAAATGGTGAAATAGGTATCCCCTTGCTCTCAAATACACTTATATCTTGGCAAAAAAAAAAAAAAAATCCAACTTATCGCTGATCTCTTACTACATTTGGAATACATCCAAGAGCAATGTAAAGCAATGCAATTACATTGTGAATGTTTCACATTCTATGGTCTTTCTTTTTCTCGTAGCGTGTTTGACTCACAATTTTGCCATTGAAGGTTTGGGTTGTATTTGGGTTATACGTATTGTGTTTTTGGTGCTCTAGGAAAAAGCAATCCCAAAGGTTCGCACTGAACAGAAAATTGTGTACTTTCCCTCTCTCTCTTCCAACTTCGTCCCTATCTATCACCCCACTATTTAGGTAAACTGTTCTTAGAAACATATTTTCCGAAGACTATCTACATTGAAAATAATATTCCCCAATTGTTTTGATAGGACATTTCTATTGCTCCGAACGAATTATCTCCGTAAGAGGACTACGGCATCCCCGATGGCGCAGTCGTAGAGTCGTCACATTTTAATCAAGGGGTCCCGAGTTCGATACCCGGTGGAGGCACATAATAGTTCGGAACCCACTATAAACTGTAGGTCCAGTCCCAATTAGCCTTTCTGTGCACAAGTGGACTTAAAAAACAACAATTCAACTCAATTCAATTCAATCATCTTATCAATATTTTTAAATCTGCATGCACCTGCTTAATTTAATAGATTATACATTTATATTTATTGCGGGCAGAAATGTGAGAGAAAACAATGCATTTTTTTCAGGGAATGCATGAGTCAATAATAATGTTTATTTTGCGGTATATACTCTTTTATATTGCATTGATTCAATAGTATCCTTATTTCCTAAAGCAACGTGAGTTTCTTTGCACACACCACGCAGGCCCTGCTTTGACTTAAACCTCAGAAGCAGTAACTTCACGGTTGCCTTTTGCCACCACGCTTTGGCTTGAATTCGAGCCCCGGTGGGTGCTTCGTTCGAGATCCTGCAGCAGTTTTACTCGTATCTATGCCTTGAGCATGTCACTTGCAACGGAACCAATAAAATGAAACTTTCTGCACCGGAATGGGTGTGAAACTCTACATGCATGTGCCACGTGCAGCATGTCCCTTCGGTCCGAATGTTCCTTTACGATATCATTTCATCATGGCTTACACTTCGGAATTTCCAAGAGAGAAGATAGTCCGCATGTTCTTGTGGGGCGGATCTGCTTTCAAGAGTAGATTGGCCAGCGAAGTCTCCCAATCGAAAACATTTGGGCGTTGATGGTGAGAGAGTGGGAACCTAGACGACTGAGAACAATGGAAGCTCTACTGGCTCACGTGTTTGATGTTTGGGAGAGTTTAAGGAGAAGACCAAACATCTGCTCGTGGAATCCTTGCCTCGTCGACTAGATGCAGTGCTTGAATCCAACGGCGGATGGACACAGTATTGAAACTCCGCACGGTTTAACCGATGTTCTTTGCTACATCCCAGAACAAAACTAATAATTACACACATCTCCATATGCAACTTATCTTTCCAATTATTTCTTATTGATACCTTGGTGCTCATGGTTACTTTTCGCACACATGCACCATTATATTATATTCTATAATATTAATATTAACATTATTGTCAGATTTGATTCACATGAAATTCAAATGCGCAGCACACATGCATCCATTCCTAACACTTAACTGTTACTTACATTACACCTATCACGTTGTCACAGTTCTAAATCAGGGGTGTCCAGGGGGAGGGGCATTATGGCGCAGACTGTGATGGAAATTTGACTGAGTAAACAGGGCACAAGTTGAATTACGTCATCAATTAGCCATTGCTGTTATACAAATAGTCATTTGTATAACAGCAATTTCAGTTCACTTCCTCAACAAATCCTTTCTCGATTGACTAGGTTTTAAGCGGAGCGTCATTCAGTTGTCTGTGAGTGTTCTTTTTTCCAGAAGCAACAGCAGCTCGTTTGCACCCACAGTGCCCCGCCCACTCGATGAGACGCGTCGTCTGTGCAGTGCAGAACAGTGACAGTGTTGCCTCTCTATTCGATCTTTGTATTCTCCTTTGCCTGCCACTACACACACATTTCAGACAATTCTTCCCATACAACAAATGGAAAAGCAATCAGCAATGGATTTTTTTCTAGATTTTGTATTAACACTTTCCAAGGTCAAGATATGTTAACTTGGTTCTGTTTCGTATTCCCACAATTTGGCTTCGTGCAGTAGGGGTTTATATTGCAAGCTTAAAAAAAATCGTAGGCAGGTATTTTAACATTTTAATTTTCATCCGTTTCATGATTTTATGAAAGAATATGTACAGTACAAAGTGAGACAAGAAACTCTCCCACCGATGTGCTGGGTCGGAAACGCGGCAAGCGCATGCGCGAACTTCCCTTATCGTGCACACAGGCAGGGTTGCCGAACGTCATAAATATTGTGTGAGCACCGAGAAACAACGCGATCGACTTCCTTGTCTTCATTTAAAGTGTGTGTTTGTTTTGTGTGCAGTGTACTTGATAGCATAGTGTTTCAGTCAGCACTGTGAGAAGAATTGTACTAATAGAAAGTAAAGCATTCACTACGTTGAAGAATCACTTTCATACGCATAAAACACGACCTCGCCGAAAAATCAAAAGTGATATAGACGAGTTGGATAAGTGTGTTGTTAGGCGTGTTGTGCACGAATTTCACCTTACGGACGGGGAAGGTATCCGAAGGGTTTTGAAACAAAGAATAGAGTTCCAAGGCAGTGTCTGGTGTGTTCGCAAGATAATACGTGACCTCGAGTTTAAGTGGGAAAAAGCAGAAAATAATAGACAATTGCTTATAGAAAAGGACGAAATAAGAAGTTTACGTTCATCGTACCTCAAAGCCATAAAAATCTTTCGTCGACAAGGACGACCCATTGTTTACATTGACGGACTTATTTTCACAGCTCGACAACAAAGAAAGAAGCTTGGGTGGATGGAACCGCGGCTGCCGTCGAAGCACCGGTGTCTAAAGGGCAACGTGTAATTGTTGTACATTGTTGTGGCGGTTAATGTTCAAATCTGGAAAATCTTTTGGCGATTACCACCATGATATGAATGCCCAAAACTTTGATTTTTTTTATTTGATATATTTTATTTTACTTCGCGTTTTGTGCCTCTAGGCTAATTTGCGAAGATGGGGATGAGTGATGAAATGATGAAATTATGAATGGACATTTACAAACATCCATGACCGAGCGGGATTCGAACCCGGGACTCTTAGCCCGGCTAACTCTTGGTTAGCAGCGCGATGTGCTAACCACTCAGCCACAGGGTCCGGGGAGAAGTTGATCCCAAATATGACACCAAACAGTGTGGTTGTTGTTGACAACGCCTCATGCCATAACGTACAAATAAATCCTGTGCCTTCCTCCTCCTCCCGAAAAGACATTATGATTCAGTGGTTCGTTCAAAACAACATCCCCTTTGACGCACACATGTTCAAACCAGAATTGTATTCATTGATGAAAATTAACAAACCCCGTTTGAAGATGTTCGAAATTGATTCCTTCTTAGCAGAACACGGTCATTCCGTTGTATGTTTAGCACCATACCACCCAGATCTTCTTGCTTAGTTTTCTTGTGTTCTCGTTCTGCGTAGACATTTGACCCGTATGCACTGCCAACCCTGCCGCGAGGAGTTTCTTGTCTTACCTATTCTACTGTACGCTAACCAACACTCTATCAAGAACACCATGTTTTCTTTTTTCCAGTCAATCTGTTTCCTTCCTCAACAACTGAAGACGAAAATACATTTTAATTTCTCTCATAATTGTTTCATTGTCTATTAATAGAAACCACGTATGTCAAAAATACACACATTTTTTCTGTGAAAAATCCCATGTTTCGCACATCGTGCTTCTCCATTTACTGTTATTTGGACATTCACTTGGAAATTAAAACTTAGCTTTATGTGTTTGTTTTCACGTGCATGTGTGTGAGAAGAGTGGTGTGCACGTGTTTTCGATGTTTCTCTGGGTATTATTTTCGTTCAAAGCATTAATATAATTGTAAAATATGGAATTTACTGTAATGCAAGGAGTGAAAATATAAACCCAGTTCGTCAGGTTCGTTCCCAAACAACATTAAATAATGGAACGTAACGTGGACCGAGTATTATTCCAGGTCGAGAACACGAGACATTACGATCGACAATCTTCATCTCGTATTTCTATTTGGCATCACTACTCAATTTACAGAGATGTATACCCGTGACTGGTATACAAGCCGCAGAATTGCAATGCTGGTTGGGTTGTCTAGTCACAAGGCGCTTGGTGGTCAGACATGAATGGCTTGCTTCAGTGCTTCTTCAATAGGGTCGTTACAACCCAGAAGTGTCCGTGACTGTACAAGGGCTGCATCTACTGCAGAGATTCCTCTCCTTTTCATCCTTTATTCAAATGCCAGTCATTCAGAGGCGTCTCGTGAACGCATGCGGTTCATGCTGCGCATGCGTCAATTGCAATTTGTTCTAAATTTGAACCCAAGTCTGATAATTTGTTTAATGTTAAAAATTCTTCTTGGTTATTAATTATTCTTTTTGTGTTTTGATCTGTTAATTTGGTTTTATGTGAGTGCACGTCCTGATTCAGGTAGTTGCAATAATATACCTTGTGTTCTGTAGTATCAGGTTGGTTATGGTATCTTATACATCTTTCTTCTTCACTAAGGTTGAATCGTTTAAGGTAATTTCCATACGGGCCACGACCTGTCAAGAAGTGAATAAGTCCTTTGCTAGGATTTAGATATTGGATTCTTAATCTTTCTTCAATACTTGGGATTAATTCATATGTTCTACCTTGTTGTGCATTGCTCCACTCCTCCTGCCATTTTTAAAATTAAGTTTAGTTTAATATCTAGTCGAGTTTCAATTTTACATTGAAGAAGTTCTTCTACTTTTCCAAATTGTTCTTTCTTAAACCAATAGTTTGAAGCTCGTCTTAGTATTTGCAGATCTAGTGGCCAGACTCCGGTAATTGCCAGGAGTGCCAACGTTGGAGTTGAGCTAAAGGCTCCTGTTAGCCTAATGAGAATTTTTCTTTGTGTACTTCTTAATTTGTTTATGATTTTGGTTTGTTTGGCCATTTCTGCCCATGCACTGGCTCCATAACCTACAATAGCTACAAGTATCGCGTAATGACGCTCATGGGAAGTCTGTAATTGTTTATGCCTATGGTTGCTATTTTATTCATCACCGCCGCTGCTTTGTCACGTTATGTTTATATGTGAGGTTAATTTGAGGTTGTCTGTTATGTGTATTCCTAGATATTTGGCTGTGCCTGGTCTCTTGATGGTTTTGTTTGAAATTTTTATTATTGCTGATCTTTTCATTTGTCCCTTTAATATTAAAATTTGTCTTCTCCGGGGCCAGTCTCAGCTTGGCCTCAGTGCATGCCATCTCCATTTGGTGCAAGGTACATAAATTTTAATTTTAAACCTCAGCTAGAATATCTACAGGGTAGGGTTCTTTGTAGACAACGAAACCAGACAGGATGCCTTCCAATGAAGACGTTTAAACGAATATATTATATAAACGAGGATACATGGAAATAGAATATTTACATGATGAGCTACTTTTCTCTATAATTCTCATCTACAGTCAAGTTTTATCTCAATATTTTTTTTTATTATTTCTTTTCTTCAATTTGTATATTCTTCTATCTGGACTTCCTTTTTAATGGACAGTCTGGATCTGGACTTCCTTCTTAATGGACAGATCTGGATCTGGACTTCCTTCTTAATGGACAGGTCTGGATTTCCTACGTGATCTTCCTTCTTAATGGACAGACCTGGATCTGGACTTCCTTCTTAATGGACGGTCTGGATCTGGACTTCCTTCTTAATGGACAGATCTGGACTTCCTTCTTAATGGATGGTCTGGATCTGGATTTCCTTCTATTTCAGATTTTTGCGGATTTAATGAATTCCTTTATCCTTTTTTCCAGATTTTTCCTTTAAGCTTTGGGAATTATATTAATCTCCTCCCTTGAGGCTGCGATTGGAACGCGCCAACATTAACTGAGTACAACAGAGTGTATACTTGGTGCCAAACGACTGACACGCACATCCAAGTAGGTGCTACGGTTGAAACGCGCAACCAAAAGTGCTGTGGGGCGTCGACTAGAAAGCGCCGCCACTGGTGTAAACAAAATTTCCGCTATTGGGATGGTAAATCAATCATACAGATTTAAGATCTGTTCAAAGACACAAATGTGTATCAGTGCTTTGAATTCTTTAGTTTTCTGATCAATTTACATATGATCACTGGTTTGATTTATCGCGTATATACATTAATTTATTTCTTTTATATTTATTCATTATCTTCTTATAGCAGATTCTATTGTTTTTCATCTTTCCAATCTGCTTTGTTCTTATTTATAAAGTTATTCACATATATTATGTTAATTCTTAATCTTGCACGCCTGGCGCTGCCATCTCTATTCCTCCTTAGCAAACTATTTACATTACTTGGTCCTATTGGGTACGTAACATGCACCATGTTTGTAGCGTTCCAATGGCTATTTTGGCTTTTAGTTCAATGTTTAGCCGGACTCTGTGGCCGAGTGGTTAGCACATCGCGCTGCGACGCCAAGGGTCCCAGGTTCGAATCCCGCTCGGGCTTGGTTGTTTGTGAATGTTCATTCATCAATTTCATCATTTCATCACTCATCCCCATCTTCGCAAATTAGCCAAGAGGCACAAAACGCGAGGTAAAATAAACTAAATCAGTCAGTCAGTCAGTCAGTCAGTTCAATGTTTATTCTGCTGTTGCCTTCTATCATTACTAGCAGATCATCTGCTTATGCTATCATCGCTGTCACCTGAGGAAGTTCTTGAAGGGCTTACAGGCCTGGTTCCATACCGATGTTCCACAGTTCCGGTCCGAGCACCGATCCCTGAGGGCATCCCTTGGTGATTCTCTTCGTGATAGTTTGATATGGACTTATGAGACTGGCCTCCCTATTCTTGCAAGAATCCTTCAGTGGTAGATATAGCTTTTAAGGACAACCCATGGCGCAAATAACTTTCAAGATGTATGGCCACCACAGGCTCCTGAAATGTCGGCCAGTGTCGATATTACGTATTTGGACGAAGAGTTGTGCACAACTTGTTGTAATTTGCAAATCTTCTGTGCTTCTCCCCTTCGTAAAGCCATACTGGCAGCCAGAAAGTCCGTTCATTATTCTTATGTCTCGGAGTCGTTTTAACAGTAGCTTTTCTTGTATTTTGCCCATCACATTTAGCAGACATATATGTCTGTATGATTTAGGTTTTGTTGGGTCCTTGTCCTTTGCTTTTCTGATGATCACCACCTTTGCCTTTTTCCAGCCGAGAGGTACCCTACTCTGTATCAGACACACATTATATAACTCTGTTAGATGTGGTATTCTTATGTGAATTTCGTTTTGAAGAATTTCTGTTGTAGAAAGGGTTGAGTTGGTGTTTTAAGTCCACTTTATACACAGTAAGGCTAATCGGGACTGGACCTACAGTTTTTTAAAGTGGGATCCGAACCACTTGTGCCTCCACCGGGTATCGAACCCGGGACCCCTGGATTACAAGGTGGCGACGCTACCAGTGCGCCATCGTGGAAGCCCGAATTTCTGTTGTAATTTGGTCAGGTCCAGGTGCTTTTTTTAGAGTAACAGTTTGAATATTTGAATTTCAAGTTCACTTTCATTCACAGATAGGCTAATTGAGACTGGACCTACAGTTTAAAGTGGGATCCGAATCACTATACACCTCCACAGGGTATCGAACCCGGGACCTCTTGATTAAAAGACGACGACGTCCTTGTTATAGTGTACACCTTTGGCTGTGGTGATGTAAAATATTTAAACGATCGACAAGTCAAACTCATCGAAATTCACTTTGAAAGTAGGAGTTTTCAGGCTGAGGGCACAAAGACTCGATTCATGTTTTAACATCCTTGGATCAGGATTTTAATCTCTTCCAAGAAGAAAATCCTAGCACCACATTTGCATGTAACATGAGCAGCAGGGGCAATCAACACAAAGACGTCCAGGGGTGCCCACAGGGGGGGGGGGATTATAGCGCAAGTTGCGCCATCGAGATTTTTTGGGGGATTTTTCCTTTCAAATAATATAAAATTCAACATTTATATCTCTTTCCAAAATATATATAAAAATTTTACATCTTAAATGCACCATATTTAATCCATTAGATGAAGAAAGCAAACTGTTTAAGAGTATTATCGAAAGGGGGGGGGAGAAATATCCAACTCTTACATATTAGGCCTTAATTGACACGTGGGTTCTGGGGGGGGGGTCTGAATTATACTTTGGGGTGGACAGTATCCAACTATAGGTCTTAGATTATGGCGTGTATTTTAGTTAGTCTAAAATTGTTATGGGAATTTTGGTGGTAAAAATTTAAAGAGAAAGATAGAAAGCTCTTGATAAAGCGTTAAATTTTGATTTCATTTGATTTGATTTATTTTACTTCGCTTTTTGTGCCACTTTTGGCTAATTTGCGAAGATGGGGATGGGTGATGACATGATGAAATTGATGAATGGACACTCACAAATATCCATGCCCAGGCCAGGATTCGAACCCGGGACCCCTAGCGACGTAGCGTGATGTGGTAACCACTCCGCCACAGGGGCCGGCTTAAATCTTAGATTGACAAGGAGAGAGAGTTCGAACATTAAATTTCGGAGTTTTCGACCAAAGGAGAAGCTGGAAAAGACTATATATTTCTTGAAAGGATCTTAAGAAAGTATTGACATCCCATTAAATTAATATTCTTGACAGCCTGCAAAGAAATGGATGAAAACATTTTCTTGCTCGCTTCGCTCGCATTACTGTGTTGCGAGCATGTGTGTTTGGCACTTTAATGAGGTGAATGTGAAGTTTTTATACTATAGCTGCATTTACAAGACAAGCGATATTCTCGATAATCTCGATTATGATCAACGATTTTAGGGGTGGTCTTGAGTGATATGCACCCCTGTTTAGGGAGGAGGGGCAGGTCAAGTATAGTGTTCAGTAGAGCTAAGAAAAAGTTACTTTCGGTAGACACGCTGTCGCAATTAAATACTTTGTGGGGATTACAATATGGTTTGAGGGCGCGAATGATTTGATTTGGGGGGACGCATGACATGATTTGGGGGGGATGCGCCATTGGCCTTGGTGGGGATGGGCACCCCTGGAGACGTCTGGATATTAACATCCACTTTAGTCAAAATTACACGCACAACATAACTTCGACTTCTATTTAGATTTAAACGCAACAGAGTAGCTCTTGATTCATCAATTCTGGCTTCGTTGCTTCGTATAATTTTCCTCGTGTTCTTTCGTGTTGACATCTGACAAGGAACAGTCGCGTGACTGCAATAGAGGCCAAGGGATTTCGAATCGTTATTCAGTCGAAGTGGGTCGGCGAGGCAAAGCGAAAGGAAATGCTCCCCGTGGGAGGGGGTTGTTGCTCTGTAAGCACTTTAAATAAGAAATAACTGAGTCGTCAAAAGCATTTTAGATCTTCAATTGTTTCTAAGGAAAAAGTTTGAAGGGAGTTATGTTGCCATTTTTATCACTGTGTAAGATAGTTGTTTCATTTTGCGGGGAGTAGTTTTCCTATTTTGCTTTTCATTGCTTTTTTTATTTTGGTTATATTACGTCGCTTTCCTACCTCTTAGGCTAATTGCGAAGATGAATGATAAGCTGGGTGATGATACAAACGTGATGACACACCCATGCTTGACCACGATTCAAACTAGGAACCAGTTTCGTTCAATGTCCATGAAACCGTAATTTTAATAGGTTCTATCAAGTTTAGAAACAAGGATCGGAACCTTTTTCCTTATACTATTTAAATGTGGTGCAAGTTTGGTATTATTTCTTTTTTTGTACTGAAATTCGACAGTTCTTATATGGGTCCAGAGAAACGATTCTGGTGCATGATAATTTTGGTTTCATGTGGGTTACGAATTGATTCTCTTCTCTATCTGCAATATCAAGTTGTGTTCTAAATAGGTACACGAGTATGTTTTATATTGGAATGGCACATACTGTGGTTTGAGAAAGATGTAATGCAGTGAAGCAATAACAATGCTGTTATTCTCTCATGGGCCAGAGTCATAAACCTTCCTTGCTGAAGTGTTAACCCAATATGATCACGAATGAAATGTGGAAAATGGATGTTAAATCGGCTTACTTGGAGTACAGTATTGCAGCCACAAACTAGCATCTTGATTTCTTCATGTTGGAGATGTACTCTAAATACTTCTGTATGAAATTAAAGATCTTCAACAACATTTCATTGCTGGTCTCAGTCTTTGTGCGATTTTATAGGTGACGAAGGATTGACAACTAGATGAGAAATGAAGCAGGTAATATGGCATGCCTGAGCAAGGCGAACTTCCACTGCCAGTGACATACCTTTACCTATTCACACATCTCTAAGAAAACATTTCCCTGTGTATGTTGCCAAATCCAGGCCTGGCCCTCAAGGGCTGCTGCGTCATAGAGTTAACGTTAGCTTTAGTTTTGCCAACTTTCGTACGCACTATCCGTGGTTGAAAGCAAGCCTTCAACACGAACCCCAGTACAACTTAAAATCTCAAACGCGAGGTATCCGCGAAATCACCATTCAGATTCTGTAATTCAGTGGTCTAACAGGTTCTGCGGCTTTTCGATAATAGCGAGCGTCGAGCGAGTTCGAATCCGAATGACGGCTACAATTTTATTTTATTTTTTAACTATCGCTCACACGTCGAAAACACACACACACACACATATACACAAACAAGTCAGCGCTTAACATTTATCCTGTAGGCTATGTTTGCAACCCTTTACAATAATCTAACTTTCAGGGCCATGTGGCAGGGTTGCCACTAGCGCCCATTGTTGGGGAGTGTCAGAAAAGCGATAGCCGAATAGTTATTTTTATTGCTATTGAAGTTAACAATTAAGAAGAAAAACTTTCTTAGATCTGAAATTGTGGAAGAGCGGATATACTGGATATACTATAGCCTGACAAGTTAAGTCCCGATATGCGCAGATCGCTGCGGAGCACTTCGTATTACGTCATCCTCCCCACCACTCTTCTACTCACTGGTCTGGCGTTGAGAGTACCAGTGGTGCCAACTCAGCAAAATTAAGCTAAAACAAATATGACAAACAATTTTCACTGTTTAGCGTGACGGTGCATGCAGGCTCCTATTATATCGGTGGTTCATTTTATTTAATCCGGCCTTTGAAAATGCGTGCGGTGCGCCGATCGTAAACTGTAGCATTACGCACGTGCGTTAAGGTTTATAACGAAGAGAAACTACAGGGCGAATGACTTCATTTTCTGAATGCGAAATCGATCAGTGTCCAGTATTTTTTTTTGGTTATATATATTTTTTAAAACCGAGTGGGGTGGTGGTTCGTTTGTTTATCGTACAACAATCACCACGAGAAGGCAATCTGATAACACGCTTGCCTCTGTTCTTTTCTAAAGCATTGAAATGTTCATGCTCTTTACTCTTGGCTGCAAGATTCTTACTTTGAAAGAGATGGACTTATGGACGAGCGTGTAGATGAACTGATAATTAGACTTGGTGAAGCCGATTCAGACACGGACACAGATTCATCGGTAGACACAGACTCGGATGAGTGGGAGAGTGAAACTGATGAAGGAGAACTGGAAAACATTTAGAAGGTGAGCTCAGTTCTATCGTTTATATATTTTTCATTTTTCTATCATTTTATTTCTTACATTTCTTATGCTGGTAAGAAATATCCCTAATATAACTTAATTCATTTAAGGATTAAAGGGAAAATATCAAAATGTATTTAGAATTTAGCGCAATCAATAGGTAGCGTAGGTGACGGGATACTAATTCATGCCTTTCACATTCAAATTTCGTTGAAAATTCTCAGAGGATTCAGCTCCCTCCAGTTTGCAACACTGCGAATGAACGTCGCCGCAGACAATGGGGTGGGGAAATATGATGCGAGGTGCGCAAACAATGGATTGCAGCGTCTTGTTTTTAAACTTGTCAAGTTATACCCACTGAAGCTACTAAAAAAAATCCTAAGGTTAGATTTCCTGTTGTGACAAATTTCAATGTCCTGTTCCGATAATTATGTTTGTGAGTAAAGCGGACTCCAAAGTTTGAGGAAATTTGTTCCATACCGCTCATTACGAGCATGGAGCAAATTCAAAGAAGTTAAATTGGTGTCTTTCTGGAAGAAAGAATATTCCCGTCCTCTTTTGCTTTGTACTTCCACAGTAACCTTCAGCATTTCACACTCGTCTTCGAAGAGAACTAACTGGAAAAAGAAAACACCAGATCTTAAATAGTATTTTTTAAAAATGAAATCAAATACTGGTTAACTTTCTTCAAGATAAAAAAGTTTGAAAGAATGTTGCCACCAGGGAAAGGAAAGCCACCAGAGTAAATTGTTCCACGCCCGTGGCAATTCTATGAGTAAAGTATTCTCTAGTTACTCACGGAAACGAATGTTTGCCAGAATGTCCACGCCCGACATCTAAGGCGTTAATGGAAATTGGCACCATTTATCACAAGTTACAAAAAGAATAGAGCTTGTTACTTTTATTGTTAATAACATAAATATAGTTCATTTCTTTAGTATTCGAACAGATTACTAAAATATAACCTACATTATATCGAAAAAATAGTGTAAAATACAGGAACCAGGTTATATATCCTTCTATCTACTATTAAATTCAAGTAATGAATGTCGTTACAGTTTCCAAAATTAGAAAGAATAGTTTTATGTGAGAGATAACAAAAACTTAATGAATAAAATTCCCATAATTTTTAAAGGCTTTCCTTGAAAGAGGTGTGTAGAAATTAATAACAAAATAAATAACTATGGAGTTCGGTATACTAACTGTATGAAATAATAAAAAAATGAACACAGTTGTGCTTGATATACTCATCTGGTAGATTGAGTAGCATTTATGTAATAATAATAATAATAATAATAATAATAATAATAATAATAATAACTACAATTATAATTGGAATATAATTTCTTTATTTTTATTAGTTTATAATAGTTATTGTAAAATAACAATTATAACCGTAGTATTTGTTATTATTTCTCCGAGTATAATCTATTGTCTAACGCCCCTCTACAAAAATTTCTGGCGACGCTCACGTCATGCCTGCCCGCTATCTGAAATACCTGTTCCCTGTGTATCGGTTGCCTTCCCCAGGCAGAAACGCGAAATAACGTAAGAAACATTCAAATTTTATCCGAGGTAATTATCCGTGTATATGAGCATTGTTACATATTTGTTTTCTACACTTCAAGTTCTGTTAAAATCACATGGTCTATGCATCAGATTTCATCATGGGAACTTCCAAGGACGTAAATTTTCCTCTGAAAAATACACCACTATTCCAATAATACATGCTAAACATTAGGTCAATTTTAGACATATTTTAACATAAATATTTTTCATAAATATATTTCTTACACCAAGAAACAACATATCAAAATATAGAAAAATATTTGTAGAATACAGCGCAAATGATGGATTTACTAGGATAGCTGCTAATACGTTCAACCCATTCTGTTAAATACAATGCGTGCATTTTTGTAAGGTCCCAAACTTAATTGAAGGTTTCGGGAGTAAAACATTCTGGTAATTATTGAATTTCTTGAGCAGAAGGTTATTGGAAGCTAAACTGTAGTGTTTCCTTCTTGTGTCTACCAATTTCAGAGGCATTCAATGAGTCCAATGCAAATTGCATGACATGGCAAATACTCGCAAAATCTGAAGGATGGCTCGTTTTTAACTTTGAAACTCAATAATGACCAAAATGTCACTTGCCATATACTATAATCCCCGAGTCCTTAAAGATTGAGGTTAGATTTAAATATTTTTAAATTAGAATAACATTATTAATTAAAATGTACACTCTACAGCAGCATTATATATCTGCTACAGAATATTTATTATTACAATTGAAGCACATGTCCTCCTCCGTAGCCGAGCGGGTTAAGGCGTTCACTCGTCTTGAGATCGTTCGCTGCGGGACGGCGTAGGTTCGAATCCGGCTCTGGTCGGAATTTATTCGGCCTACATATAGGGCCGGTGGCAACCCACCATCGTGAGGAAATTGGGGAGCTCCCAATGAGTGAGCGGTAACCCGGTCGAGAAGACCTACAACGGCTGGGGGTTCGTCGGGATGATCACCCGTCACCCCAATACTGGTCTAAGATCTCCACGCTACAACAGGTGACGGAGGAACAGTGTGGGAGGGAGACCAGCAGTCGGTAGGTAAGCCAAGGGCTGTAGCGCTGTGAGTTTAGTTTAATTGAAGCACATAGTTGACTACTATATTTATTAGATGAAATCAATCAAACCTCACTAACCCTAAAAACTATTGGGCATCAATGATATTGAAGCTACGAATACTCTGATTTTATTTACATAATTTTGAAAACGTTGTTCTGTTAAACACACTTTTGTGTTATGAGTTCTCTGTACGCCATAATAATTATACTCAACATATCGCATAGTAACACATCGTAAATTGGCGAATAGGAAAGAGAAATGAATATTACCAAATACGTATTAATGAAATTTTTGCTGTTAGACATTTTGTCTTAATAGTTATTGATAAGAGAAATTGGTTTTGTTGAAAGTTAAAATTTAATGGAAGCTAAATTTTCGAACCTGCAATGTCTAGAATAATAATCAAATAATCATATCCAATTTTCCTATACTTCATAATTCGAACGTGTCTTATGTGTATGTGTGGGTGGGTCACCCTCCACATCTATATGTATACGGGGGGAAGATTAGGGGGTGGTTTCCACTAGCTTCCGCTACCCCTCATTGGAACGCAGTGTACACCACTGGCAAGGGGATACTGGGAATGAAAACGAATGAAAAAGGAAGAATCTTTCTCGCCCTCTCTTGCCATAACTTACACGTGATTCAATGCACGATCCAATGTTTTGCAGCACTCCACGCGGTATAATAAGAGAAGGGATAAATCAGTCGGTAACGCGTCTGACTACCATGCTCAAGGTCACGGGTTCGATCCCCGGCCAGTTCAAATCCGGGAACTTTTCTAACGTTGGAAACGGCCCCGGCGCCCACCTAGCGACGAATAACATGGGTACCTGGGGGAAACCCTGGGGGGTAAAGCCGTTCAGGGGCGTGATGCTGATCACATCACCCCCACTCATGACCGGATCAAGAAAGTGTGGGGCGTTACCCCCACACCCCCTATACGCCTTCATGGCGTGGTGCTAAGCACAGGGGAGTTCTTTACCTTTTATCTTTACCTTCAGGAATGTGTTTATGTGTTTTCTATAAAATAATTTAGTGAAAATATTTCAGAAATTAGAGAAACATTTATAACTTTTAATTTCAAATTCCGTGTGGTTAACCTGGCTCAATTTCTTATCCGCAGTTAACCTCATTCACTCCAGGCAAATCCTGTAAAGTAAGATTTGATTTGATTTTTGTCATTTAACATCGATTATCTGCCACTTTGGTTTAATCGCGACGATGAAGATGAGTGATGATATCCATGAAGGCACACACCCGTGCGCAGACCTGCATTCGATCAAGGGACCTCAGGCGTCGTAGCGCTGTGTTCTAACCACTTCGTCGTCGTCCTGGAAAGGAGTAGTTTTGAGTTTTTGCCCAGAAAGGCTAATCAGGACTAGGCCTACAATTTAAAGTGGGATTCGATCCACTATGTGCCTCCATCCGGTAAACCCGGACCCCTTGATTAGGAGGCGACAACTTTAACACTACGCCATCGGGGAGGCTCCTGGAAAAGAGGAGAGGGGCGTTTCTCCCACTTACATGTCCCCTGATTGCCGTGCCCCTCTCATCCTCCTGTCACACTTAACCCGAGTGAAGTTAGTTAAACCAACTAACGAATTAACCAAATTACTACTAGTGTTTTATTTGGTGTGCATTACGTATGTTTTTATTATTTTTTCATCGTGGTTCTTCCAGCAACACGAGCGTCGTTAGCAGGAGCTTCTTCACCAGAAATCCAGAAAGAAAAGTATTATGTATACATGTAAGATATTAGTGCATTATGAAGCATGCCCCTCCCTCCCCCAACAACTCAAAAGAATGACGATTATATCCACAACAGTGACCTTTAGGAAGTATTGAATTGACTTAGCAAATAGCACAGATTAAAATTCACCGCAACAAATTATCCGAAGGGTATCCTAGAACACCCGAACGCGCTTCGCCTTTCCTCGTGTGACGCAACTACACGTTGAGTTCGAGTGGCCCGTGGGAACTCTGATCAATACTCGGCCGGTGCGTCCACGTAACCGAGGAGTATCGAGAGCGCAGTAATCCGCGGAAGGCTGTCCAGGAGACATGTAACTCCTCGGGCGGCTCTGGTTCGACAATGGGCACAGGGAGCAGCAGGGGCCAGCAAGTGCAAGAGTTCACCTCCCAGGAAGAGGCCCCGAAGGAAAGGCGACCCACGAGAACCCGAGCGCCTCGCGAGGACCACGTAGAGCGGCGAAGGTCGTTGGCGATGGGGAACTCCCACGCTAAGACCCTCCAAGACTCCTCGGCGGTTCGGCCCCCGGCCAAGAGGCTCAAGGAGGAACTGGACGCAAACATAAACGAGCTGGAGAGAACTTTCGATTCTCTGGGTATAGTGGGAAGGAAAGTGCGCACTCCTCTCGAACCGCCCAGAGCGAGCACTGGACCGGAAACCCGACGAAGGTCAACCGCCAAACCCAACAAAAGTTCGGGATGTGCAAAATCCACGGCGCTTAAATTTAGTTGGGATCAGTCGAAAGAGGAAAAGGCAGACAAGGCAGACGACTGGATATACGAGAAGGTAAGATACGAAGCTGCACCTGCACTGTGAATTGCACCTGGTCGTGTGTTCCGAAGCAAAACTTTCAACTGCACAGCACATGCATCCAATCAAGAACTTGATTGCAATTTCCTTGCAAGGAAACAACTTTGCGATGTCGTGTTTTTCATGAAAGAACAACCATTTTTAAAAATGTAATTGGAAAAGGTTCATTGAAAATAAAGATGTCATCGTTTCATTGTTATTTTCTCCTTTTGACAATATTTATGAAAGAATATCAGCAACATTCGAATATCGTGCTGTATTTTTTAACGTACTCTTTATGTGTATGTGAAGTAGGTATTATGCATAAAGAATTATAACTTTCGATTATTTTACACACAGTGACATTAGAAGCCAGACATACAACAAATCCACTTGGATATCTGAAGCAGGGATTTTTTAAGGGTGGGACCCAATCTTAAATGAAGTGTGCTGGAAAATTACCAGTGAATAGTATTTAAATAACGAGTTGCAATGTATCTGTCACATGCATGTGCATATCAATAGTGTATACATAAAATACTTCTTCCGGTCCCTAATAGTAAAATACATTATTACGTCGCATTCTATTTTTATTTTGAAATTCCAACTTAAACATTTTCGCTGTTAAGTTATTAGGTATTAGTAGTGATCAAGTGCGCAATATGTATATGTGTACTTCCATCTGGCTCTGTAACAGATCCAGCTCTTTGTATGGGATATAGAATTGTATTATTTGCGAGAATTTGAAACGATAGAAAAATCTATCACGAAATACCTGTATTATGCTAATCAGATCTTAGAAATTTTATTTTATGTCGCTTTTTTGCCTCTTTAGGCTCTTTGTGGCTCTTTGAGGATAAATGATAATTGAATGAAATCGATGAAGGGTCCAGGTCGAGACTCGAATAGGAAATTTTAGATGACAAGATCGTGAGTCGATTGCTCAAGGTGTTCTGCCATCGAGGAGGATTTAATTACAGTGGTTAAGTACATGCGGTGGCGTGATCAGAATTTTAAAAAAGGGGGTAAGGTACTTGAACCCAATATGGCTGAAAGATAAAACTCATTGCAATATTCAAAAGAGGGAATATTTTTGTACGTTTACTGGAAATTGGAGCCAATTCCAAATAAAACATAGGTGCAGGGATGATATTATTAAAAAATTACGTTTAGGCCATATTGGGTATTTACGAACCCAATATGTTCTAGTTACATATTTAATTTTTTCAAATAAAAATGCAACATAAATAGTAAAGAAAGTGCCAGAATGTTGTTTTTATAAGTAGATAAGTGTATTGATGCACTTACATTTTATTTGCATAATAACATATGAGATTTGCACACAGAAATAACATTTTACAAACTAATAAACAAGGGAGTGACATGTCACAATTTGTCACCAGAAGAATATGTATTACACATCTCAGTCTGGTCAAATGAAAGGTTCCTTATCATCCTAAGTGAGTCCCACATACTCTACGTGAACATAAAACTAAGAAATGTCACATTTGCGCAAGTTCTTCACTATATATTCCCATGTAGACCATATTGAGTCTACCTTACATAGTGTTAGGTATTAATTTTAAACAGGATTTTAGATTAAAGTCTAAACTAAGTACATTGTAAAGTACAAATTATAAGCTATCATAATATGTACTAGAGATATAAACACCTATCACTTGGAAGATATAGCAAGTAATAATTTGATTGTGCAATATTAGATCACGTAGAACGCAATCACGAGGTCCAGCTATTTCGCTTCTTTGTTTTAAAGTTATTGAATAGGTTCAATCACTTCATTCGGATAGTCTAAGCAACATGGGCGTAACTTGAGGCCTAACTTTGGGGGGTATAATCGAAAACGTTTCCATCCCATAACAATAATGCACAGGACTATTTTGTTAAATAATTGTTACATTTCAGAAATCATAAAAAAACTATTTTTTGTTCCTCGGTACTAGAGGGTTAACAAAAATACCCTTGAAATTTAAACATCTGAAAATTTTGGGACGCAAGTGCTCCCTCCTTACCCCCGCGTGCTAACTAATACCGGCTTAAAGGTATTTACTTAACATTTTTCTACGGTGTCATTTTACCAATGACACATTTAGTCAGACACGAAGATAAATCGCTATCTAAGATGCATTCTGTTCCATCATACACAAAATAACTTTTGCGCACAAATCTTTCATGTCAAATAAGATATCATAATTATATTTTTTATTTTCCCAAGTCATTATTTAGTTGAATAATATCACATTAATACTAAAAAATCACTAACCTAATGTTCATATTAACAGTACAAAATACTCTATAAAAATTTCATTCACTCTCTGGATACATTACATGTAACACTATTTCTATGTAAACAGTGTGGCTACTTTCTTTCTGAAATGAGAAAATAAACAACAGCAAGAAACTACAATAAGATACGTCTTTTGCTAATAGAGAAAATAGATAGAGCACTCAACCTCTCGTTACCAATCCGATTACGAAGATAACACTTGATTTGCCGCAAACTAGAAAAATGTTCTTTCACACCCAGCTGTTAATAGGGTATGCACACTACAAGAACACAAAGCTTGTAAAGTTCGTAAAAGGCAATTTTGAATGTTTCGACCATTGTAAGCAGCTGCTGAAGGGTCCTTATTTGAGTTTCCTTTCGTTAATTGAGATATTAGGTGATCAAAAACTGGAAAATAGATCCTAACTTTAACATCCTCTTTGTTTTCACATACTGGAATCGAAATGAGCTACTATGATGGTACTGTAGAAATTATTTTCTAACCTCAAAAATTATAATTAATTTACATGTAGTCCTAAGCCTACGAGCATTAACATTGCCGAAATGTACTGGTTCTTGAACCGTATTGCAGTGTTTATAATAGTTTGTTGGATTTGTATTCCATGCACAGAGGCTAATCTGCACGAGACTTACAGCTTATAGTGGCTTCTTATATGTGCCTCCAAGGGGGATCGAACCCGGGACCACTTGATAACAAGACCACAGTCTAACAACAGATAGTCTGCCGGAGTGAGAGGATATTTAATCATTCTAATTCTGAGCATTTAAGAAATAAGTAGTTTGTCTACTCCTTGATTTCTAACGTGGGCACATCCTTAACGTCGTATTTTTCCCTCTCGGATATTTGCCACGATAAGTATATTTATATCACACACACACACGAACACACACACCCACACCCACACACAGACACACACACACACACACACACACACACAAACACACACACACACACGCACACACACACACACACACACACACACACACACACACAATGTTGAAACGAATGAGACAAAATTGCTAACACTCATGCCACTGCATGTGGAATACGGAACTAACAAACAGAAATGAAACTTGACTGTTTATTAAATGTTGAACATCTTCCTACTTCAAAAGATAATTTTTCACACCTTCCTAAAAATAGTGATTGAATTTATAAGGGAGCTGTACATGCATATGTTCTTTGTCACCGTTAGAACCTCCAACAACCAAAGAATAATCTCACAGCCGCTGAATACATCCACCTACCATGAAGGCAGCAGAGTATCATGTCAATTTAGTAGCCAGTTTTACGATTTACGATTGTGCAGTTACTTAGTATCAAATAATCAGTGGCAATTGTTGATCCACTCAGATCTGCAGGTACCCCCACCCCTTACAATTTTAGAACACACCGTAATAAAGTAATCTTGCGATCTTACTCAAGTAGGAAATGTACTTGAACATTGTAATGGTCATGCCCTGATGTAAGTTTTATTATTGAAAATATTATGTAAGAAAGCTTCTAGTTCTTCTGTAAAATTCTGAGGGGGGCTATAAAGGGGCTGAGATCCATTTGGAGGCTTCAGCCCTCCCTAGCCCCCCCTTAGCGCCGTCCCTGCTTAACTGGGGGAAAGCATCACTCCACGTTTTCCCCAATTTAAGCACTGCTGCGCCCCTGAGAAAAATCCTGCTTTGCATTAGTACGTAATTCCCATGTGGGAAATAAATATTTATTTGTGAAGCAATTTAACAGTTAAAGGTATCTACGTACTTCATACAAGCTTAAAAAATTACTTTTCGATCAGTGGGGCCGACTGGTTCGTACACCAGGGATACTGGGTTCGAATCCCGGCCTGGACATGGGTATTCTTTGTAAGGGACCCTTAATTAATTTTATGACATTATCAATCATCCTCATCGTTGCGATTACCAAAAAATGAAAAAAGCGACGCAAGATAACAAAAATCATATTTCCCCTCACTGCTAAACCAAGCTTCTGCAGCAATCCATTTTTTAAATTACTACATTTCTGGCCGCCTTGTGCTTTATCATTTTTAAACACATAGACACGATTGTCTCCACAGATAACTACCTACTTCCTTTCACGCACACAATAAAACAAATGAGTACTGATTGACTCCTACAATCTTTCAAGTGGAAAAAAAGAAAGGGTTGACGTAGTTTTGTCCAAATATGAGTCACCAACAGGTTGTCCAATTTGTTTAACCTGATTAAGCGACATTTGGTGTTTCCAAAGACCTGAAATCTCTTGAGACCCTCAAATCTGGCGAATACCAGATTTCAGTCAGTTCATCATAAACAGAGGCTTGCCTTTTTCAACGTATGGAAAGCCAAAGACGCGTAAAAAGCTGAAATAAGAAAAAAAAAATGGCAGAATAGACATTTAGGCACGATTAAGCAAAATAGGCATTAACCCTCAAAATAGGCATTTATAGGCATTATATAAATGCGTCTTCGGACTAGAAACACCATGAAACGAACTATGTTTTACTACAAAGGAATAAAAAAAGGCAAATAGGCAAAAATCCGCAATCTAATCATTAGTATATGAATTGCACAGAGCTCCTCCATAAATCGGCTTACATTTCATTTTCTTATGGGCACAATTTTGATTGCAACTGCAATCCTCTTGTTATGTATAAATGTAAATAAACAAATAAGCTTTGGAGTTAAAGAAGGTTGCTGCATTCGAGGCTGTGGGCGGGAGAAGGATAAGTGCAGACCGATTTGTGGAGCTCTGTGCAGTTTATAAACTGAAAAACATCTTCTTTACTACGTGATTACTGTATAGTAAACAATATCACATCGTTTTGGAAAGAGAGTGGGTAGGGGAATCTCAAATAAAATAAAACTCCTTACTTTTTAAAACACGGATATTATTTTCATTATCTTAATGAAAGTCTTCATTTTTTTTGATAACCCCTGGCACACCCCGTGCACATGCCTGTGCATGTGTGAAATGTGCATATTCGTGCATCCACGATTTGAATGGAAAGTTTGCTGTAAATATTTAAGACACATGTCCTCCAGATTGTGAAAAACAAAGATATCTGAGTTTTGAGATTTCTTAAATTCATTTCTTAAAAAGTGTACAATTATTATTACATCATCACATCACACCAGTGTAATATAATATTAACCCGTGGCTCGACAGCCTTTGAAGGGCCTAGACCGATCTTCCGACAGCCAGTCTCCCTCCCACAATCCTACGCGGGAGATCTTCAACCGGTAATGGGGTAACGTGGGGTCAGCACGTCGAACCCCCAGCCGTTATAGGATATTTCCGAGACCGGTTACGCTACTCACACGTAGCTTCCCAATTTCCTCATGATGGTGGGTTGCCACCAGTCCCATACACAGGCCAAGAACCCAGAGACTGAACTCAGGCGGACTCGAACCCATGTCGTCCCGCAGCACAGCGCCTTAGACCGTACGGCCACAGAGGAGGACTCACACAAGTGTAGTTAATTCTAATATAAATTGAAACCTAGGATTCTATTTTTTTTTTTTTTTTTTGTTTTTTGTATGGACCACTGTGTGTCGTTCATTAAATAAAATTGCACCATCTTCAATTTGATTCTTTGTCGCATATTACACTTTGACGTTAACTCTGATAGTGAAGATGGAAAAAAGTAACACTGAAATATAACCAAACACCTTCACAAACACCCATATGCTTATATTTGTTTTGAAACCACAAACCTTCCTTCTGTGTGTTAAATCACACACTACATCGACTTTTGTGTTGACTTGAGTCTAAATTATATAATTTCCTCAATCCTCAACAATTTCTATTATGTATCATGTTATAATAAAAAGATAAATGCAGATGACCTTAAAAAAATTAAAGAGAACTTTCGGCTAATGAATTGAGCTCTTTCAGGGTCAAGAATCTTTCTGTATGGGGTTCTGACATAATGAATTGTAAGTTCTATCTATACGTCATATTCAAAATAATTCCCCTTTCTATTTGAGCGAACTATGATGCATAGCAAGATCGTTATCCAGTTAATTCAATTCTATCATTATGTAAAACTAGATATAAGGGATGGGAAGATATGACAGCCTGGACAAGAAGAAGATTATACTTGTTAAAACTGCTATGTGAAAGTAATGGGAAGAAAGCCAATAATTCTTCGGTCCGGAAGATAGACCTCAATATGGTCCAACTAGCCATCTGCAGAGTAAGAAACACATTGTTCTAAAAAGTATCTAAGGAGGTTTACTTTGTGCAATTTGACAACGTATTACCACTCATATTGACACGAGAGTGATTGTGTGGTTTAGTCGTTACTATTAGTAGCAAATGCTACTTATATATGTATGTATGTATGTGTGTATATATATATATATATATCGGGAGGTCGAAAAATCCCGAAACGGTCACATATCGTGAGAAACACACATCGAATCGGAAAACGAAAAAATACGTGTTTAATAAGTGAAAGAAAGCTGTTCAATGATATCACACTTGATTTTAAATGGAAACCCCCATTTTGTATTGTAGAATCGGAAAGAGGACTTCATTCCGAGTCCAACGAGCCAATGTTTACATTCAAAATACTTTTTCAGCAGCCTGACCTCCATTAAAAACTTTTTGGTTGGGCCTATGCACGCAAGCACACAAAAACAGACAGACAAAGAGAGAGACGTGAAGGGAATTTTAAGAAAGTGCTCTTTGATAACAATAAGCACTTGGAAGAAAGGTCTTGAGTTCAAATTCCGAGTACAGTATGAACGTTTAGGACTTTCCTCATCACTACCATGAGTTCGTTAGCCATTCGTTAGCCATCCCCGTATGAGAAAAAACGGAACATGTTGAAGTTAATCTTCAACTAAAATGTCTTAATATATAACTAATTTCATATTTTTAAGTTGACTTAGGGTTACCTTATCAGATGAATCAGTTTATGCTGTGTGATCTTATAACTATTTATTTAATAAATATATTACTGAAAAAAGAGTTTTCTCTTGTCCCACATTTAATATTGTTAATGTTTAGTTAACTTCAATTTGGTTAACTGTTAAGTTGAAACCAATCTTAGTGCAAGACTCATCATCCTTACGTTTCACGTGTAGAAGAATGTCTTCAAATAATTCACATTGAAATAATTTCCATAAGAGGGTAATGGAGTTTGGAAAAATCAGTGAATTATAATAATTTACATAATCTCTTTTTTGGCTTAAACTAATGAACGTTTTGTATGCCATATTGACATTTCACGTTTCTTTATAATTCAGGTCCCTATTTAAAATTCATCTTTATGTTGACGCATTTCTCGGAACGTAAAGTAGATGGTTGCAGACTCATACGAATTATTATTTCACTCTTTAGAACAGAGATTCCTGGGTTTCCTCATGAAAAGTTATTTAGTAGAATATACCAATCTGTCTCCAATTATATTATCCCATTATTTTCATACCTCCTTCCACAGAAGCAATACTTAGCACGTTAGGTTGCTAAAGATTTTGCTTTTCATTAGTGCAAATTATTGAACTACTTTAGTTGGTAAGAAGAAGAGTATTTTCTTACAATTCTACTCATTCAACTATTTCTATAGCTTCATAAATAAATCTTCCTTTGCTTATCGCTTCATTACATTTCTCTTTACTTAGTTTCAGCCTGAGATTTGCCGCGATAAGAGGAAGAACGCAGATCAGTTTTGTTATTTTCTGTCTCCGATTTACTCCCGTTCCATCGCTTCCAGATCCATCGCTTCTCGAAAAGTGGGCGTGGTTTGTCCCGATCCATCGCTCCTGATAACGAAAGTGTTTTTTCCAGGTCAGGTGTTCCCGATCCATTGCTTCCGAAAATAAGGAAATGAACACTCACAGAATGTATTTAAAAATCTGTGCCACACGCACAAACAAAACTAACAAACGTTGTTACACACATAAATATGTAAAAAAGAAGTAAATAAACAACTGAGCATTTCGCAATAATAAATGCAAATAATAAACAAATAATAAGCAAATAAATAAATAAATATATGAACAGTAGGTACACAATAAATGTAAAAAATCTTTTTGCTAACAGGAAAGTAATCTCGACCCTACTGTACGATGATGTGGAATACGTCTAGAAGTTTGCAATGGACGAGATTGTTATAGTTGTACGTACATCCCATTCAAGACAAATCCCTAGGCGGCTCCAATAGGAGCCGTGTCACGTTTTTCCTTTGCAAGTAGCAAATCGTCAACGGGAACGGGAAGACACGTAGAGAATAGAAACAAATGTGCAACAGGGATTAATGACATTTCACTCCAGCTTAACCACATATCCAAGGTATCGAACCCAGTGCCGGATCTACAAGCAGCAAAACCCCGCAGTGCGGGGGGGGGGGGGCGGCGGAGAGAAGTAAGCCTTTAAGGGGGCCCTCAGCCACTGAGTAGAGGGTTCGTATATACGTATGTAAAATACGTACAAACGTAGTTATTCAGGGGTACAGAAACGAATACAATATATAGAGGTTAAGGTAAAGTCAGTGCCGGATTTACAAGCTACAAAACCCCACAATGCGGAGACAAGTAAGCCTTTAGGGGGCCCTCAGCCATTGACATAGTAGAGGGTTCGTATTGGAGTGTGTTAAAAATAAACTCAGTTATTCAGGGGTACAGAAACGAATACAATATATACAGGTAAAGATAAAGTTCGTTGTTCATATAGCACCGTGCTATGAAGGCACATTTAGGGTATGTGGACCCCACATATTTTCAATGTCGGCCATATTTTAGGTGATGAGATCAGCACACGCTGCGGCCGCCTTAACCCCACCGGGTACCATTCGATTTTAGGCTGGGTTGGCCCTAGAACCGCCTTATGGGGGACAAAGCCGGAAAAATTCGGACCTTAGATCACCCACCCCGGGTCTCCCGCGTGGCAGTCAAACTAGAATCAGATCAGGCTAGAATTTCACGAGAAATGCAGTGGTGAAGGTTTCTTCAACCTATCTTTTACCAGGAAAAAGTTAGGTCCTTATATGTGACTTTGTCAACATGAGATCGAGAATTACACACACACACATGTATAATGTATGTGTGTGTGTGTGTAAAGCTAGGTAGGTAGAGGGGCCCTTTGGTAATATTTTGCGGGGGGCCCAAGATTTGTAGATCCGGCACTGATCGAACCTAACCTAACCTAAGCTGGAAAGAAAACATACTCATAGTGGTCATATTGCTATTATTATTATTGTTGTTATCATCATTATCATCGTGAACACCTGCATACAACTGACGCTTCTGCGGTGCCGTGCTATTAGCGAACGTGCTCATATCAAACACGTGCTCTTAGCGAACACAGTTTCGGAAGGATTTGCAGGTGCGTGCTGTTAGCGAACACGCAAACTTGTCCTGTCTTATTTGTCCTTGAAACTGGTCAGCATGCAAGTGTTGCCAGTGATAAGCCAACTTGCGTGGAGATACACCTCTTTGGCTGGTGCCTCTTGACCTGACCTGACTCACCCTTGATCATTCTTCAATCGACTGTGAAACCAGCAAGATGAATGAAATAGAATTCATTAGAACGAAATACGGAAATTTGTGTTTGGTTTACGATGGTTACCAGTATCGAAAGGAACGCGAGGCGAAAGACGTGGTGACATGGCTATGTACGAAATAGAAGAAAATGAAGTGTAAGGGGTTACTGAAGACAAAAGACGGAGTTCTACTTGAGGAAAGTTTAAAAGTCCATTCGCCACGAACCAAATATTACTGAAATGGAAGGTAGTGAATGCTGCCACTACAGTTTTAAGCAGTCCGAATGGCTGACGTAATGTCATTAGTGACGCTAGGTTAGGTTAGGTTAGGCTCGATTGGGCAAGATAGAACAAGAAGAAGAAAGAGTGTTGTGGTACTAATTCAACCGAAATGGAAGTGAAGAAAAGAGCTGAACATTGTAGGAAACGGGCGAGAGAGGATCTTTCTGTTCGTGTTAATACGATCTTCCAGGAAGAATGTAAGGTACATTTACTTCAGTGGACACGGCACCAATATTTATTATTGGGCTTGCGTACGTGTTTTAGGCAAACCCTATTTTATATTCTTCTTTGTAGCTGATCAGTGGTGATTCATTCATTTATTGTATAATACATAAAATATAATGTATCATACAGGAGCTCGAGAATCGTGGCTACGGCTTCGTAACGGAAATCCCAAGCTGATTTTAAGGAAGATGAAATATATCAATATTTTAACAAAAACTTTCATGTAGTTAACCTAAATTATTGAGGATCCTTCACAGGGACGGCGCTACAGAGGGGCTAGGGGGGCTGAAGCCCCCCAAAACAGGTTTCAGCCCCCCTGTAGCCCCCTAGATTTTTGAGGTACGGTATACGCATCTTGACCGAAAACTTAAATTTATATTTTCCATTATAAAACTTCAATTCTGGCAAGTACAATGCTCAAGTAGATTTTCTAGTTCGGTTAGGTTGCTTTATTACGATGCGATCTAAAATCAAGAAGGGAGCAAGCAGCTGTGGCCACTAAGCCACTGATAATTTGATACTAAGTAATTAGCTAGTCATGAGTTGACAAACTTCCTACGAAATCTGTTGCCTGCCTGGTAGGTGGACGTATTCAGTGGCTGTGAGATTGTTCTTTAATTTTTGGCATGTACCTACAGCTAAATGTGTAGAATTATTAGCTTCTAAAAATCATATCGCTATATTTCGGTATAGGTCTAACAGGTGTGACAAAATTTCTGTTTGTTAGTTCCTCATTCGAGTACCGACAATTGCATGAGTGTTAGCGATGTTCTCTCATTGGTTTCATCGTTATATCTATCCTTATCGCTGCAAATATTCGAGAGGGAGAAATACGATGTTAACGGAATCAAATATTACACAGATTACCCAATTCTTAAATGCTAAGAATTGGAATTATTATAATTGGGCTCCAAGCCCCGACAGTCTAGTGATAAAACTGCTGTTTTAAGGGGTCCCGAGTTCGATCCCAGGTGTAGGTAACATTTTATTAATTGGTTCGGATTCCACTAGAAAGCTCTCGTCTCGATTAGCCTCTGTGCATATAGTGGACCTTAATACCAATCCATCAACTAATCATTGCAATACGGTGCAAAAATCAACACGGTTTGGTAATTTTATTGCTCGCAGTTCTAGTCATAGCCTACATGTTAATTAATTATCATTTGTGAGGTTAGAAAATAATTTCTGTAGTACCGTCACAGTGGTCAAATTTGATTCCGTGCAGGAGAATCAATCTTTCAAGCACATCTAAAACTATTGATCTAATTCTGATAAGTATTTATACATAACTTATTCTGAAATAAAATTATAATCTTTAGCAGTTATTTTCTCTAACCAAAACGCCGCTCCCTGTGTTGTGATTTGACAATTTGCAGTTATGGCACACTATGAGGCAGAAGGGACCCTTCAGCACCTGCTTGCACTCGTTGAAACATTCAAAATTTCCTTTTACGAACTTCATAACATTTGTGCTATAGAAAAGTGCATACCCACATCAACGGCTGCTTGCAGCAAATCAAGTGTTACCTTCGTAATCGAACTGGTAACGAGAGGTTGAGTGCTCTATCTCTTCAGTCCTTTGAGGAGCTTGCAAAATCTTTGAATTAATTAATTTATTTATTTGCTATATTTTATTTTGGTTTTTGTGCCACTTTGACTAATTTGCGAAGATGGGGATGAGTGATGATATGATGAAATTGATGAATGGACATTAAAATCACAAATATCCATGCCCAGACCGGGATTCGAACCCGGGTCCCTGGTGTCGCAGCGCCATGTGCTAACCACTCCGCCAAGGGGACCTGCCAAATCTTTGGATTTAATGAAGGTTGTAGCTAGACGTATCTTATCGTAGTTTCTTGCTGTGGTTCATTTTCTCATTTTAGCAAAAAAGTACTCACACTCTTTACATAGAAATAGTGTGTAGTACATATACGTTTATCCGGCGAGTTGATAATGAGTGTATTTTTATGGTGTATTTTGTACAGTTCATATGAATAGTAAGTCTGTGATATTATTCCACTCAATAATGTGTTAGGAACAGAAAATAATATAATTATTGAATTGTATTTTACATTAAAGATTCGTGACTAAAATAAATTTTATATATTATGGGAAAAAGTTCAACATCTCGGTTCTGACTTGTGCTAACAGAAACATTATATCACTGGTAAAATTATACCGTACTAAACTTACTCGTTTTAGCCGGTATTAGTTAGCCCCCGAGAATTTGACTCCGAAATCTGTACGCCCCCACTCATTTCAGGCTGGCGCCGTCACTGATCCTTCATTTAGCTAATTTCAAACACTAAATGATTATAAGGTATCACTGGCAACACTTGCATGTTGACCACTTTCAAGGACAAACAAGACAGGGCAAGTTTGTGTGTTCGCTAACAGCACGCACCTGGAAATCCTTTCCTTCCGATGTTCGCTAAGAGCACTTGTTCGCTACGAGCACGTTCGCTACTAGCACGGAATCTCTGGGGCGATGGATCGGGAACACTTGACCCGGAAAAAAACACTTTCGTTATCTGGAGCGATGGATCGAGACAAACCACGCCCACTTTTCGAGAAGCGATGGATTGGGAAGCGATGGAACGGGAGGACATCCTGTCTCCAATATGATTTTAATTAATACGCATTACTTTGAACTACATTGTTTCTTTGGTGATTTCACGTCTCATATTTTAGCTGGAAATTTATCCACGACATTAAACACACAGCTCTCCGTACCGTACTTAAAATGCAACCGAATTGGAACGAGAAGATAATGAGTAAGAACGACTCACTACAAAAATGACACATTGAGAGGCAATTTCCTGTCTTTAGAAAGACACTGTTTAAAAGTAACTCAGTTGAAGTTTTTCTGCTCTAGAAATAACTAAGCTAAGTTACAGTACAGGTACTCATTTTGAAATGGAACTCAGTTACAGTTCCTGTAAAAAGTTACTTTTTCCTAGACAAGCTATAGCTATAACTTGCAGAATGCGTTCCTCCCATGAACTGCAAGAAGACAGTTATTTTACTGTTGAATATCTAAAATTTATACTAATTTTCATTAAATTATAATAATAAAGTTTATATTAAAATATAAATATATGGTGGTAAGGGAATTTTAAAAGTAAACCTTATACTTGATATAATCTACATCAAACATAACGTTTGCTTATAACATAGGGATATATGAGATTCAGATTTCTTATATTTTTATTTCCAAATCTTCATTACTGTTGAAACGCTTAGGAAAGTATCTACTACTTTCGTTACTTGGAAAAAGTAACTGAATGACAGTTACTCGTTACTTCCAAACACTGGGACTTCAGTGAAATTTATAGGAAATTTTCAACCAAACAACAGGCAGTGCTCGAAGTGGGGAAAGGGGGAATGCGGGGAGATTCTATACTCCCAGTTAAGAAAATTTTCACAAAGCATCCCCCACCTAGGATAATTTGCGTTAACGTCCCCCACCAACTACATTGTCTCCATGTTAATCCATTCAAGCATCCCCCATATATCCTGAAACTCCATCAAACATCCCTCCTTGCTAGGAATTTCCATTTCCAGCACTGACTATATAACACACGTAAGAAACGACAATTACGATACGATAATTATTCACTTTCTAATTTTATATATTGCTGCAAGACACGGGACTAGACCGAGATGTGTTACTTGATATCGAGAATGAAATAAGCATTTAAATAGCACAAAAAGAATCTCGTCTCGTCTCTTTCCGTCTCGGTAGGACGTATATTATGCGGACAGTACCTGGAAAGTTATTTTTTAAAAGTAACTTAGTTACGGTTACCGTTACTTTAAGAAAGTGATTGATTGATTTGCTTTATTTTACTTCGGTTTCTTCACTTTAAGGAAGTAACTAAGTTACTATTAGAGTTACTTTATTCTAGATAAGATGTAATTCGTGTAACATGTTCCAAACATGATTGCGTGTGCACTTGAAAATGAAGATTAACGTTATATTAATTTTATATATTTTTTAGTACCATAATGTTGTTATTGTAGAGCAAGAAGCTTCAAGATGATTGTCCGAGATTGAATATTCTCACGTCCTAGATGTTCTAAAATAAATGAGGTAGTTATTTTGACGAGAAATGTATCATATTTTCATCATACTTTTATTAATCCTCAGCTCGTCCGTTTTATTCCAGGCGTACATTTGGTTCAATATATTAGAAAAAAGAACGTATTCGAAGAATGATTTGCTGAAGAAAATTTCCAAGTGAAAAAATAAAAAAATAAGTAACCGTAAAAGCAACTCTTAATTTCGTTAATTGTTACTATAAAAGGTTACTGGGTTACAGTTAGTGACTAATTTTAAAAGTAACTCAGTTACTGCCTCTCGAAAAAATAACTGTTACAAGTACAAGTTTCAAGTAACTCGTAATTTCCAAAGAGTGCGTGCGTGCAACTGAAACATGCGAGACAACCTCATCTCCAATTGCGCCAGCAGCGGAAATAAGTCGAGAGATTCTATTCGCCAAAGAACACGGTACACCAGGAGTTGCATTTCCTTGGATGCTGCGTATGTGCTCATGAGCAACTAATACCAGAATAATTGTGGGGTTATCTGAGTCCTTTAGTTTTATCGATCGGTGACATCGTGACTCATGCAAGTGGACTCTGAACAGACAATTCCGCACTCCCTATCGAAATTACGACATGCATGCCTTAGCATGAAAATATCGGAAAACGTTTTCTGCGACACGTGTAATGCACGAAGCACGAAGCATTGATAAGCGTCCTGTTTTTACAGGACTCTCCTGTAATCTACAATCTGCATTGATACCCTGTAAAAGTTTGAATACTGTATTACATATTTTCTTTGATTTGATTTTTGTTATTTAGCGTCTCTTCTCTGCAACTTTTGGCTAATCGCGACGATGAGGAGAGTGATGATATGAGGAAGGTGATGAAGGGACACTCACAAAGAACAACCATGCCCAGGCCGGAATTCGAACCCAGAAGGACCCCTGCTGTCGTAGCCCACTTAGCTATATTTTTTGTGTTAATGGAATATATGTAATACAACAAGACAGTTTTTTTTAATATAAAAGCAGTGTTGTTAATACTATAGTATGCTATGTCAGAAGTTTTCATACTTACATAAAATGTTCAAGGAACCATTGAAAATAAATATTGTTTCATAACAGATTTTAATTTTCAATAGAAAACTAAGTATTAGCTGATGCAGTTAAAAACAGAAATTTTAAAAATTAATCATGTTCAAATTGAAACATTATTATTGTACAATGATATTATATGTCTTACAATTTATAATATTAAATGTAGGTTCAAGTACTACCATGTAATCTTTGATTGCAAATTGTTGTTATCTTTTGTTAAAGAACATAATGAACGCTATCTAATTCAATTAAAAAGGATGTCTACCATCGTAGGAAAACCGGTCTTTTAAGCTTTTTCTACCCATGAAGACTTACATAACTAATATAGCCGATTGTTTCAATTATGCCTAGCAAGAGCGTCGTTTCATTTATAAGAGTTATATTTTGAATGTAGTTGCAATGCATGTGTGTGTGTGGGGGGGGGGGGGGGGTATTCGACAAGAGGCTCACCGACCTCATGGCGGAGTGGTTGACACAGCACTCTACGGTGCCAGGGGGTCCTGGATTCGAATCCTGCCCTGTGCATAGGTGTTCTTTGTGAGTGTTTCTTCATGGATGTCATAATATCGTCACCCATCCTCATCGTCGTGATTAGCCAAATTGGCAGAAAAGCAATGCTAAATAACAAAATTCACAATCGACAAAGGCGTAGTTGTAACGTCGTCGCTTTGAAATGAAGGGGTCCCGGGTTTGATACCCGGTGGAGGCAGATTAAACAATGGTTCTGATCTCACTTTAAAACTGCAGGCCCAGTCCCGATTAGCTTATCTGTGCATAACGTGGACTTAAACTCAAACAAACAAAATCTGTGAACTATTGCAAACAAATATCTGAAGCCAACCACTACAGCAAATAGTATGTAGTTTTTACGTTGTTAATAAAACATTTCGTGTACATTTTCAAACATTTTAATTTACTTCATCACTCCATTTCTTTGTATAAACGATTTTCATTTCATGTCAGTTTTTTTGGTCAGATGTTCCTAATAAATATCATTCAGTGTTCATGTCAAAACGTACATTTTACTTTCTCATATATTTATATAGGCTATTTAATCTTTTTTTTTTTACTTTGCATATTTAAACGTCAATTACCACTGTACCAACTTTCTAAGTGCTTGTCTTCGGATATATATCTGTAGAACGTAAATCTGAACCAGAATTCTAATATGTTAAAAAAGAGGTCAAAAGGAATGCGTTCTTAAAAAGTCTGAAAGATGCTTTCGAAATAGGAATAGAATTAAGTAGTGGAAGGACCAATACATAAATTAAGCAAAGGGATTAATATCAAGTGTTTCAACCTGTCGGTTTCTCTGCTTGTTTCCGTAGAGAACAAACGTGATGTAACAACGAATTTGTCACGGACAGTTCTGGGTTGTAACAATTCTATTTCCAATGGAATCGTTACAACCCAGAAGTGTCCGTGACTGTACATGGCTGCATAAAACGTGTTTTTCGAGTGCTCGTGGCTCAGAAACAAGACCTCAACCACCAAATATATATATATATATATATATATATATATATATATATATATATATATATATATATATAAATATATATATATATATATATATATATATACTGTGTGTGTGTGTATATATATATATATACATATACCGGGTGCGTCAAAAAAATGTATACACATTTTGAACTGTCATAGAAAATTCATTTTCCAACCTACAAGGTTAAATTTCTGGGAAAAGAAAGGCTACAGTCCAATTTCAAAAATAAGTGTACCTTCTGGTCAAACTGCATGTTCCAAATGGTGCTTATAGTAAATGTTCAAAATATTGGCCTTCAGCTTCGATACTTTTCTGAGTACGAGTCACAACTGATTCCGTACTTCGCACCAAAGTGTCCAATGGGATTTCTGCACACACCGCTTGAATCTCATCCAAAAGTGTGTCCAGGTTACGTGGTTTACGACGGTACACCTCATCTTTTACTGTGCCCCGTAAGAAAAAATCGAGCGGCGTAAGGTCTGGAGAGCGTGCATGAAACTCGATTGGTCTCCTGCGTCCTATCCACTGGCCTGGTACATTTTGATCCAGGTATGCTCGCACATCCCTATGATAGTGCGGCGGGGTGCCATCTTGTTGGTAATGAAACTTGTCTTTACCATACATTGCACGAATGGCAGGGAAAATGGAATCAGAAAACATTGTTAGGTACTTTTCTCCAGTTACAGTACCTTCAAAACGGAAAGAACCAATGAGTCCCCTAGGACACAAACCACACCACACATTTACACCAGGCAAATTCACAGTCTCTTCAACAGTAATGTGGGGATTATCTTCAGCCCAGTACACACAATTATGCCTATTGACAGTTCCATTAAGTTTGAATTGTGCTTCATCCGACCAAACAATGCTACCCATAAATCCCGATTCACGTATAACCATCTCCCGAACCCATTCACAAAACTGTACCCTGCGATCTGGGTCGTCGTCACTTATCTGTTGCACCAGCCTTGGAATATACACACGCAACTTGCCTTTCTTCAGAATGCGTAGCACACTACTAGCACTTACACCACTCTCACGTGACCCTTGCTCAGAAATGTATCGAAGTTAAAGGCCAACATTTTGAACATTTACTTTAACCACCATTTGAAACATTCAGTTTGACCAGAAAGACTGTAGCCTTTCTTTTCCCAGAAATTTAACCTTGTAGGTTGGAAAATAAATTATCTATGACAGTTCAAAGTGTGTATACATTTTTTTGACGCACCCAGTATATATATATGAGGATAAGTTATTTGCTTTGAGATTATCTACACAATGTCAGATTGTGTGGGTGCTTAACGGCGAAACCCTGTGTTTTACATATACAACAATACATACTTATTAGGAAGTACTAAGAACTTTGGCTATTGTAGAATGTTTACGGGAAATGAAAGTTATTTATATTTTCACGTTTCAAAACATAAATGGCGGCACTTTTTTTAAGTATCTATTTCCCCTATTTTACTACTTATTTTAGGACCTTTTTTATTGTCTATTAAGCCGCCACATTATTTTCGAGGTGGTCAAATATTCCAGAGACTTTGCTTTGGTTTTGTCATGTCTAAAGATTTAAGTGGTCGTTTAAGTGGTAAATGTCAAGTTCGTTCAGTTGACATCGAAGTTTTCCTTTACACAGCAACCTTATTATCGTCTCTCTCGCTGCCACACCCAATGTCGTTCTTGTTCCTCCTTCTTCACTCAACAAGAAACAAAACAAAAACATCTGTTTCTTTGGTCACGTCTTTGCGTGCAGTAGCAGGTCGTCTGGTAACCAAGGACGATGAAAAAATATTGATCTGCGTGTGTAAAAATGTCGGCGATGATTCATGTGATAATAGACGCTTTCAGCAACGCCTTTGAAGATGAAAGTGGAGTCCTTGGAGGGAAGAAGAATTTGGAAGAATTCAAGGAATTTCTCGAACAGAGCTAGTAGTTACATGGTGCCACAAGTTGACCGGTGTTACTCCAGGAGTGCGTCTCTGTTTGGCATGAAGGTTTTACCTGCGGGTGTTCCGAACAGAATTAATGAAAGTAGAAAGTTATCTTCCTCAATCTTCACGCCTCGTCAAAATGGTGAGGACATCCTTTAAGTCTGCCCCGATCTGTACGTTGGTTAGATATACGACAAAGAGGACATGCAACCGGGCCTACCCACGCCATTACTCTTATAAAGGTGTATTTACTTATTTCGTCAAGACATATGTAATGCAATGAAAAGTTTGGAATTTTCATTTATGATAATTACAAAAAAAAATTAACCCTGTCCAGTATACGAACTTTCCACGGAGTGAGACACATCTGCTGGGGCCTCTTCTCTTCACTTTCCGTCGTATGGTCGTATATACGGGAAGCCTAATCTTACGAGTACTGTACGTATGCTTATAACGTGCTCGTGAGGCCGGCCTCGCGGTGTTACCCACTAGGACCAACAGAATATCAGCAACACTGCATTTCCGCCAGGGTTGGAAATTTGTGGTGTACCAGCATTTTTATAAACATTAGCATGTGTTCGTGCAGAGAGATTTCTATTTCATTGTACATTCTCCATATTTTGTACGAAACTTAGGTTTTCCTCCCTTTCATCGACAAGTGTAAGTGAAATTTAAAATTACGGAGTATTGTAGTTCTGACTTCGTTTTCTGGTCAGAGTGCTGATGGTCTTGTAGATTCACCCAACACCGTAGCGTAAACAGAAAATCTAAAGAACTTATATTTGTAAGTCTTCATACCAAATTATGTAAATTAAAATGCTAGTTACGCCTTATATTTACAAAGTAGTTTTACTTTCACTGGAAATAGAATAATTTATTTCTATCGTGAACGGGGATTCCCCTCGCTTGTTCCCTCTCTGTGAAAACTTGCCTCCTGCTCAGGACGCTACAAGGGAGCGTGGCTCGGAGCGCGAGGTTCGTGGCGGTAGAGCTTTCTTTGTGATTCGTGTCGTGTGCAGCGATGAGATTTATGCAAGAAAGTGCTGGACTATAATGCAAGAATAACAAGATCAATTGAGTTCTTAATTGAGTGAAGATGTAATCATCGGTAAGGTAGGACCCACTTTTGGTCTTTCATGTTTCCTTCTTATAACAATAATTTCTAAAATGTTTTCAACTCTATTTTCCTTTGCAAGTAGCAGTGGCAAGTGACAGCAATTTTTTTTTAAAAAAATAAAAGTTGTTGAAACGTTATTTAATGCGTTAACACTGTCGTCGAATATATATTACAAGCAGACATTTTTTTATGCAGGCGACACAAGCGAAGAGGTAGGCAGTTTCGTTTACTCTGAAGGGATAACAAGAGAAGAGGGCGGGCAATGAGAGTACAATGCAAGGGAAGACTTCTTTTTGGGATTAGGACAAAGAGTGTTATGGGCAGTGATTGGAACGCTACATTTTAAAAGTAGCTTCGCTACAGCTACAGCTACTTTTCCAAAATGTAGCTTCGCTACAGCTACAGCTACATTTACCTAAAAGTAGCTCGCTACGCTACTCCTGTGCGCTACTCGCTACTTCGCTACTTCTGCATGAACAAAAAACAAGTCATGAAGATATTTGAAACTTCCCAGCTGTTAGTTAGATAATAGGCAGTTATCACAATACCAGTCAATTGATATATTTTTTGAGTTACCATCTGACTTGTTTTAACATTTTTGGTGGCAACAATTAATTTTTTAATGAAAAAATTATGAAGGAAAGATTTTGAACAAAAAGTTTCAATTGCATCTTTTCATAAACTCCTAAGAGAATTATCAGGAGCATGAACCCAGAGAACTATGACAAGCAATATCTAAATTTCCTACACATCAATCATTTAATTAATAAATAAATCTTTAGCAATTTGAATAGTGGAAATCCAATATCCTCAATTTGGATGTCTAGGTACCTTTGTATAGTCATTGGATTACCTGACAGCATTTCGGCACCATGAATGTATAGTAGGAATGAACTGATACAGAGTCCCATGCATTGAATGGTATCATAGATGCTGACATACTTTTTCCAGAATCTGCAGAGGGTAAATATCCAGACACATTGGGAGTAAAATGAATGAGGTGATCAAACGATCATCTTGCGTGAAAATCAATATTCAAGACAATAGCCTAGTTCCACTGGGGCAGTATCATAAAAAATATTACACATTCTGACCTACTTTGAATTATTACATCTTTTCAAGTATCGCCATTATGATGTATGTTGGCACTGATATTGATTCGAAGTAGTATTGGCTTAGCCCTAATATATAGATAATAAAATTATTCAGGTACTTGGTAAACTATACACCTGGATGTATAATATCCAAATACAGTACTTGATTATACATCCTCTACATACTTATTTGTCAATGTATCCAGATATCAAATAACTAAAGTGTGCATACATACATTATCTGTACTATCATTACATCTATCATCTAGATGTCCTTATCTTGATACTAGCCTTCAGCACAACTAAGCATTATTGTCCACTTTTTTCTCTCTACCTATTGGGCTGCACCCTCACTCATTGCATTCTATATCAACACTCAAGTTAATGATTCTGTATTACTGTTCTATATACTAAACTTTCACAATAGATATTTGGGGAAAAAAAATAAAGTTTTAAGGAAAACCTGTCCTGAAGCTAGTTGCTGACGAACTTTTGGTATGAGACAAGATATTAATTTTATAACACTATTGAAAGTCCTATTGCGAATGTACAAACCACTTTATTAACTGTGTATAACATGCATGTTTGGTTTGTCCAATACAAGTTTTTTAAACCAAATTCAACTGTCTGTTGAACTTTAGCAACAGCTGCATTTCGAAGTTCTGGTCGGTCAGCCGTGTCCTTCTGCTAGAAAACAAGTTTCCGCCAACACTAAACAAACGCTCAACAGCTCCACTTGACGGCATAACAGTGTTCAATTTTATGAAAATTTCTTTGAACTTGCTACTGTAACTGAGCAGTGTCTCCACAGGTTTGGGACCATCCTTTAGAAATCTGCACAGTTCTTGTAGTTCTGTTTCAGATTGTGTTTGCTCAAACTTGAAAAAATCTTCAAAATCGTCTAGCTGCTTCTCTTCATTCTGACAAGCTGAACTTTCCTTCGTATCATGAGATACAGCTTTCTCCATCCATCTGCGTGCCTCACTCTTTTTTTCCGATTCAAGCCATGACAATTTGAATCTGAAATACAATAAAAGTGCTATATCAGGGTATTGGTTAACTACACTGAAGACAAAAAAACAAACAAATCTTTGATGTCCACTTTGGGGCAACAATTTCAAGTTTATTGCAGGTTTACATTGAACTAATTGATTTGGTTTATTTTGAATATGAGAGGGAGATATTTGAAAAGTACAGCATGGGACAAAATAAGTGAGACAATAAATGACATATTGAGAGAGGGAGAGAGCTAATCGCAATCGCAAAGATGAGGATGGGTGAAATTGATGAATGGACAATCACAAAAAACACACAATCCCAGGCTGGGCTTTGAACCCAAGACTCCTGGGTATCATAGTATGCTTTGATAACTACTACTGCACCATGGAAGACAGCTGGTTTACATTTGAACACTGAAAAAAATAATAAACAATCATGTTATCAAGTTCTGGAAACTATAAAAGAAAACCTCTTAGGCTATTGAGAAACTGCATAAAATAATATATTTACAAAAACAAATGAGTATGAGACAAATGTTAAAAAAAAATAGTGAAAAGAAACAGCTGAAATGTATACTTCACATAACAAGGTATTATTGGCCAAGACTAGATATCCGCCTCTCAACCAAAGACAAGTTTAACATTGGCATGCACTAAATAAAATACAGGTTGCCAACAAATTATTTTGAACATCAAATAAAGCAACTATATTCTGATTTGTGCAAATATGAAAGCACGTAATTGTTATCTTATAAGAGAAGTTAACAATGTTGATGTTTTGTTATGTAAAGTAAAACATCATGCATCTTTCATGTGAATAATCAAGATATAAAAGACACTGCAGTGAATTAATTCCAGATAACTTCTTACCTTGGATGGAAACAAGCAGCTAGCACTGTATCCTTATCCCATAAAATGCCTGCAAACCGTTGCTTCACACCATCAACAATAGCTCTGGCAAGGGCATCACAATGTGCTACATCCCCAGAATCCAATTTCAAACCAAGTATCCGGAGAAGTTGGTGGAGTGTGGGAAGGAGATATCCAATGGACACCTTCTTGTCTCCCTGGAGAATGTCAATTGCTTTGGCTAGTGGTTGTGTAACCTCAGCATATTCCTTCAAAAATAAAATGTACGTTACTTTAAAACATTGTAGGAATTAATTTATTCATTTGTAAATATAATGTTTGTTATAGCAATAAACAATGGTGAAAATATTAAAAACAATTCATAAGTATGATTCCTTCATGTACTTTAAATGTAGCATATCATTCAAAGGAAATCCATTTTGGAAAAACACAGCAAACAGTTTCTAATCTCCACAATAAAAATGTATGTTAATAATTTCTTCTGATTCCAGCACATAAGTGTATGCATCACTTAAAATTTATGAGAAAAATATTATGCAAATTCTGCACTTTGGAATCTTAAAAAGTACACTATAATAATTGAAGGCAAAAATTAAGAATATTATAGCAGTTTGTAAGTACAGCTTGCAATGACTGAATAAGTTAAGAGTATGAAATGAGTGCCAACTACATAAGTAATTTTATCATATCGGACCTACCTTCAAAAATTCAATCTCATGTGGAGAAAATCTGCACAGGGCAACTGCATCAGAAATTGCATGCACTTTCTCCTCATGCTTTGTAAAATGCTGACATAGTGCCGATACAGCAGAATGCACTGAATTCCACCGTGTTGCATTTGGTACAATCAGACATGCACCAAGCTGTTTTTTCACTATGTCAGCAACCTGGGAAGACTGCCTGGATTTATTCCACAATGCCTGTGCTTTAGCGAAGGCACTTCGGAAGAGCCTTTTGTAATTTGCATCTGATGATGCAGCCTTTTCTGAATCTTTCACTGCAACAAGATGTAAAGTGTGTGCTGCACAGCGAATGTGTGGTGGCAAAGTGCAATCTCCTGTGGCAAGAATTTCTGTAATTTCTTCTTCCACCACATCAGACTCTTGGCTGTCCTCCGGCTCACTTGCAGAAAACTCCTTGAAGGCTTTCACAAAGTTTGATCCATTATCAGTTACCACACCCACTACTTTATTATGAATGTGGTACCTGATAAATATGTCCTGCAGCTCTTTTGCCAAAACATCGTAAGTATGGCTTCCTATGAGACGCCGACATGCAAGAGCAGCAGATTTCCTCTCTAGAGACAGTGGATCCAACCAGTGGCAGGTTACTCCTAAGAAGGACCTATGATGTGCAGTCCAACAATCTGCTGTGGCTGAGACAAAACTGACCTTTTCAAATTCGTCTAACATTGAAGATTCCATTCTTTCATATTGCTCCCCCAACTTTTTCTTTAAGGTCGCAGAGCACATCAACTTCTTCTTTGTTAAAGACTGCCATAAGTCATTGAACGATGGTCTGTCCACCTCAGAGAATGGATGCAACCCATCTACTATCCACTCAAGCAACTTATTGTCTATACTCTTTTGGTTTTCCCCTACAAATGAAAGGATATGAAATTTGATTAATGCCATGAAAGATTAAGAATTAATTAAAAGTTTCAATATATAATTATAATTATCAGTATTCAACTAACATTCATGCAATCTTTAAAAAATAAAGGGGGGGGTGTGAGAAGAACAGTTTACTTTCTCTTGGTAGATAAGGTTTAGCATAGTAACTAGCATATATAGCAAAAAGTGGGGGGCAACTACACCCCTAATCGCCTCCACTGATTAACATAAATTACTGACTGAAATGAAATTATATATCTTTAGATTGACATCCATTTTCATGAGAAGCTGTGCCCCCCTCCCCCCAGCTTGAACTCCCCCTGGACGTCCATGATGATACTTATACTCCAAGAAATTTGTCATACAGTGTAAACATTCAGATACACGTTGCAGTCTCATTGAACTATGTAGTGAAATACAAAATGAAATTATCCTGACCTTTAAAAACACAATTCTTGAACCTTTTTAATGTAACCAGTGGAGTTACAAAATACGATTTCATAGTACATTGTACCTTCCGTCTGCCACTTCAGGATAAAATTCCACCCCCAATAACTTATTCCAAAATTTTTTCGTGAACATTGGGCCTCTTCGTAAGAGTTTCTGAAAAAGCCTGAAATGGTACGTTTACTAGACATGTAATGTGGAACAAATACATAGAATGTATTAACAAGAAAACTACCCTTCACATTACAACTTGCTTAAATAATTTCCTGATAATTTGAAAGCAGCTGCAATTTTTGCTCCAGTAAGAGGAAGAACAAGAACAAAAATAAACCATTTATCAACAATAAAGAAACAAATAAAATAAAAACATAACTCACACCAAGCTCATAGGCAGTGGTTACCAAACAGTTCACTGCAGCACACTGGATGGTTTACAGGCGCACCGCGAAATGTTCTATTTTACTGAAATGACACTCCAATATATGTGCTTATTTAGTACTTTTTATTATGTGTAATATATTTCTGAATTTGATATATGTGTTTATTTTTTTAACTTGAGGCAAGCAACCTAACCACACTAACTGAGCGTTGCCAAGTGTTAGATAGGCCTACATTCTGACTTTGGCACCTCGGAAAAATCTTGAAACACTAAGGGTGCCGTGAAACAAAAAAAGTTTGGGAATCTCTGCTATAGGCGATTATTGAAAACCGCATACAGAGCACTTAATGAAAGAAAGGAAGAAAACAATCATAACAACAATGCTGACTGAAGAAAAAAATCTGCCGCTGATCTTTATAGAGGCTGCCGCTGCATCTCTTTACGTGCTTGTCCATTGCATACAATAATAACGGTCTTACTTCATTCAGTACCTGACATTCGGTGCTCAATGTGACATGACATAATATACACTCTAACAGTTAGGGTTTTCAGTTAAACGTAGGGGATGCGGAAGAAAATTAAGGGGCACGCAAGCACCCCCTCGCACTGCCCATGGTTGAAGACAAAAGAATTGTACAATAAAAATTATGAAATTGCCAGTCCCTATGGTGGATTTGCTAGCATTAGCATGCTACTTCACAGGGTGGCCACTCTAAGACCATGAAAAAATTCAAGTATAATTCCCAGTTTTCAAGGCAAACCTTCCAAAAATTCAAGGATGCAAGCAGAGGTTTTCTCTATTCCAAACTTACATACTACCGCCCCTCAATAAAAATATTAACAATATGAAGAGTGTGCGATTCCAATGAATCCAAAATTCCACATACTTCCCGGAACAAAATATTCATGCATAATTCCCAGAATTTCCGGTGAGTAGCCACTGTCCTTCATCAATTGGTTTGGATCGTGGGTAAAGTATGGATGTGACTGTCTCTTTCATTCTCTCCATTCATCACAGTCACAGTTCACTCATGAGTGGTATAAGAACGATGAAAACCAAAATAGAAATCCCAAACATCAATATGCTCTCACAAATAACTCACCTGAAAAAGAGAATCTTCCATCTTTGAGGCTGCTTAATTTTAACTGCTTCTGCCGTTGGTTGCTATCGCAGATCTCTCTTTTTCTCTTTCTGCTTGATTCGATGGATTTATTCAACTCTCCCAACTTCTGCTCATGTTTTCTCTAAAGAAAGAAATATTATGACTATAGGTGCACAAATGAAAGTGCAGTGATACAGTAACAAGATTTAATCTCTGAAATTTTGAACTTCTTACAAAATACTTGGGATTTAAAATAATCACAGGAAATCTTACACATGTTACCATACAGTAAAATGCCACGGGACCATTTATAAGGTTCTAATAAGAATAAAAGTTGCCGAGACTGTCATGAATAAATACTGTGGAATTCCATGGCAACTTTCTCCCATGTTACCTCAGAAACTAAAGACATGAAGTTGTCTTGAGATAAATAATTCTGCAATGGAAACAATATATACAATTTTGGTCCCTAGTGTTTGTGGGAAAACACTTCCCTTAATGTGAATAGCATGTCATGAGAGAAGACATTGGGTATTGCTTCTAGGAATTAATTTGTTTTTGCCTCATGTGTGTGCCTACTAGGGCTGAGCTGATACAAGTGGTATCTGTATCAGAAAGCATCTTTTCTATTTATCAATACTGGCAGATACTTTTTTGTTGTTTGATTGTATGCAGGATCCACATAAATGGCACAAAACACTTTCGCAGAGGCTAATTATCCTGGGAATTATGCAAAATTGGAAGTTGTGCCCGATTTATGTGCAAAAACATTGAATTTTGTATTAGCATAACATAAAATATTCATGAATATTTTAAAGCAAAAACTTTGGTAAATTTATGCAAATAATTCTAGAGCAGTATAATTTCTGATATCAATCAATATTTGAAAAAGCTTTTATCATTCCAATTCCCAAGCATCCAAGTGATATTGGCTCAGCCTTAGTGCTTACCCAATGGCAAAGTGGTAACATAAACGTTATGTTTGTTTTTACGTTAACGTCAAGTTTTACTGGGTTTGAACACTAGAGGATATCTGTATGGATATATTCTAGCTCTATGAATGTGCACACATTCCATTTAATAACGGAACTGAAATTTGAAGAATGCACTGAAGAAACTGATTAGTCAGTTTCATTTTTTGTCTAGCTATGAATTCCATATCAAAGCAGTATGTTAAATTTTAAAATAAGTGTTTAATTACACTAGAAAGAATGAAAGCTGTGAATAAGAATAATAACTAATAATTTTTTATTCATTTCCAACCCTTGTGGGGAGGGGGGGGACGAGGGTCAAGAATTTTGATTCATACCTTCTACAGCTCTACTCTTTCATAACTTGTCAAAACACCTTATTCCACGAATTGAAAATCCAGGACCCCAGATTCATAAAGTAATGCAAATGTCTCCAAGTTTGTGAAATCAGATAATGAGAAAATGTCACTTCAACATCATTCCAGGCTATGGCTACTCTGATACCTATCTGTACACTTTACTCACAGTCTCAACATTTTCACTACAAAAAAGTTATTCTGCCCTGAGAGATATTTATTGGAGGGGCAGGAAGAATATCAACTACAAGGAAGTGATTCTTATGAGGTTATGCAGTTATGTTCAATTGCTCTCAATACATTTTTTTTTTATGGAGTAACTATTTTCACCAGGTGGTGAAGCTAGCTTTGAAGCTATTTTCACCAGAATTTAAATTCTCATGTGTATGATCTCCAACCTGGCCTACTACATGTATGTGTGCATTCCTTAATTGTTGATGTGTAAGAAACTTATGTCGGCGTGCATTTATTTTCGTATGGACAAGTAATTTTTCTTCACACTATGAAGTTTGAAAAATATCACAAGGTGTTCTAATATGAATTGGTACTGCTAATATGTCACATGATGTAGTATGAAAGGGGCATTGCATTCCTTGTGCTTTCATTGTTAGGTTAGGCAGGTCACTTCCAGCATTAAAATTATTTGTAAATACTTCCCAACACCAGATCATGTGATTTCTGGTCTTAACACTTTCTGCTATTCTCACTACTTTGTGACAGCAGTAGTTGCACCAATTTTACTTTAAATTAACTCCTTAGCAGTAACTTAAGTACTACTGCCCAATGAGATTTTTAGTCCACTTTATGCACAGTTTGGCTAATCGGGAGTGGGCCTACATTTTAAAATCTGAACTACAATGTACCTCCACTGGGTATCAAACATGGATGTGGGTAACGGTTTAGATTATTTTATGAATTTTTGTTGTTTTTTTTTCAAATTATCCTAGCAGTAAGACTAATCTTAGAATTTTGGCAATCATTATCACACAAAATTTGAACCTTTGTTTGGATTTCGGTAAAAGTTATAAATGTTGAAAAAAACACTTAAAAATTACCTTAGGCGAGCATGCGTGCTTCCCACGGACAATGCATTTTCCATCGTGAAGCAACTTAAGTATTGTAGACTAGTAGAAGTAAATCGGAAGTTTAGTAGAATGCATTTAGGGACTTTATTTTAATGCTAAGAAAACCAAACCTGGCCCACCTAACATAACTATGAAAGCACACATCTTTAAGTAATCACTAAAACTCCGCAGTATGTGTTAACAGACTTAAATCTAAGCATATAAAAATTGCATTCGTAGAATGATGAAATCGCAATGCAACAAAAGAAACTTGCGCCAAATACAATGCTATGGTCAAGTATTTACATTTGTTGGTGAAAATAGCCTCGTATGCTATTCCCACCACCTGGTGAAAATAGTCACTTCCATTTTTTTATGTCTTTTGTGGTCATATCACACGTGCATGATATTAAATGACAATGAACACCACATTGACTTAAGAACTCCACATTGTAGTAGCTCCTGATTAGTGAAAAAGGTATTAAATTCATTATAACTCTAAATTTCAATTTTTGCACTGTGAAATTCTCTGCAATCCCTTTGAAAATTCTTATTTAAGCGGGAAAAAAATAACCGATTGAAGACGTCGATCAAAATTCCAAGCAACAAACATTTCGTCTACAATATTTTTTGCTCTTCCAAAAGGGTTGAAATAACAGTACGTTGGACAATTTGCAAAACGGCAGATTAGGCCCAAAATATTACTTTATTCATGAGAAAATGATTCGGCCAAGCAAGAAGGTTAGATAATACCGAACTTTATATTCGGGTCTCGCTATTTACGGGCGAATGTTTCAAAGTTGAGGTTAACACACACACCTCAATTTTATGGGCACGGAAACTTTGGAAATTACTTTCCAGTACAAAATTGGCGCACAGTTGGAGGTTTCTTCGACTAAAACTAGGTGCACGTTCTGCACAATTTTAAAAACTTATTTCGGAAACTTTCGCATGTTTCAATTAATCCTTCCAAAGTAATACATTGGACAGAAGTCGAAAATCTAGTACTATTTAATGAAACCAACCACTTACCGACTTTGGTGAGCACTACATGCCTTTGTTCGAAAGACTGTCCAAATAGCACACAGGAGAAAAACTGTGTAAAATGTACAAACGTATGATAAATGTTAATGGTTACCAACTGGCAGGTAAACAACGTGGCATGTAATTGCATTATTTCTACATTTACACACTTTCAAGAAATTGTAATGAAACATGTGACCGAGTTTATATCTCCCCTTTCATTATTATTATATCCTTTAATTTTACACTTACCTGTAAGTGAATTTTCATATTGTATGTGCTGGTCTTCGTCACCGACAATTCGTTTCCTATGCAGCAAAGATTGCAGCTTACAATGAAATTTCCATTTTTCCCTGTCCTCTTGAAAGTAAAAAACTTATTGTATTCTTCCCATGGCAACTTCTCGCGTGGTTTGCTTCCACAATCGTCGCTGTCGATATCACTCATAATAATAACGTGGTACTATAAAACAAAGGCGACGCACAAAATTAACGGGCTCACGAGCTTCCACTACCTCCCAAACAAAATACAAATGAGATCGAGAGACCAAAGACGAAGGTATTTATATTTTTTCCTTTAGGAACAAACAACAAAGTTAACGCGCTACACAGTTGCATGGCAACCTTTCTTCTTCTTCTTCTCTGGTAAACACTGTTGCCACGTAAACATTTACCTCAAAACTCCAACAAGAAAAGTAGCGGTAGCGAGGTGATTTTCGCTACAAACTACAAGAATTTGTAGCGACGCTACAGCTACAGCTACAATTTATAAAATGTAGCGCCGCTACAGCTACAGCTACAAATTTTGTAGCTAGCTACAGTAGCGCCGCTACAAGTAGCGCGCTACTTCCGACCTCTGGTTATGGGGTTATTGAGGGGGCCATGTCTGTTTCAGGTCTGGCGGAACAGGCTAGTGTTGTCACTTTGGATTGGCAGAAAAGAGCTAAATTGCGCCTAAAAAGTGGGATTCTATTCTCTGAAGCAACTACATTTATTATAACCTGTTTTTATGTTACATAGTAACCTTTCGTGTTGCCATCATAGAAGGGTCCCAAACAAGGATCCTATGTTCTATTATCACGTAAAGGTGGGTAGAAAAAAACTAGGATGCGAAGTATTCACACTGAATGAGATAGGTCACCTTTACCTATGTTTTTTCTTGAAAGTCCCGTAGTGGTCATCCTAACACGTTACGAAGCCAGGTGACCTAATTGTGGTCATGTCAATGTTTCCTGATCCTCTTTAATTCATTCTCCATACATTCTCATCGTCACGATTAACATAGATCAGAACAAATGAGACGAAAACATCCAAAATTTAAATTATGTTTACTTGCACATACAGGTGTCAGAAATTCATTTGGAGCGAATTGACAATATAGAGAAAGTCTCCAAATTTGTTAATTTTCGGTATGCTAACTGATTTTGGCCTCCTAATCACGAATCTGTTGTAAAAAACCGGGAGTCACGTCTGGAAATTTGAAAAAAAGCCGATTGTTTTTTTTATATATAGGTGTATATGCGTAGTTTTACGAACGAAATGTTATAACTATGCTTGCCTAACCTAACTGAACCTAACCTAACCTTCCGTGAATGGTTTGTGGGCCAATGATCACTTTCAATAAGGAATTCCTAGTTTTGTAGCACGTAACCGACGAAACAATGTTTCATCACTACGGAACACGTCACTACGGAACACGCCATACGAAGAATTATCGCGGTAAATAACAACGTTATTTTACAACTTCTACACGTACATGTACAATTTTAACACGCGACTCCCACATCGTAACTCCAGATACGTCACCAGGAGTGCATAAGAAGTGAGTATAAGAAGTAGGAAGTGAATTACAGACTTTCTCTATATTGTCAATTCTTACCATTCATTTATCTAGAAAGCCAAGACTGGAATTAACTACAACCATTCCTTTAGTTAGACAACAGATAAAAATGATGTTTTCCTCAGTGCGAGGAAGTCTTGCTAAAAAAAAACTAAGTTGACAACAGTAGAACGTACCAAACTGAAAGTCGCTGAAAGTGCGGAATTCTGTCGTCTGCTCACGGCACAAACGTCATACTGACCCGAAAATGATGGGGTTCTTCTTCCCCTTCTCACCTCATTGCAAAATAAATAAATAAATTTAGAAAAAAGTGATGAAGCAGGGCTCGAGCACTATTCGTTGGATTTTCGCGATGTCTCATGATTGGTAGTTCATTCTGGACGTGCGTGCATAAATCAGGGGTTGAAAAAATACAAACAAAAAAAAATGAAAAAGAAATGAACAAAAATCTAGATGGATGACATCTGGTGGGCGGGAGGAGAACGTCTAAAACAGAATTATCGTACTGATGTCCGGTGACAACACTTTTGAAAACGTCACGCCACTGGCAAGTAAAGAAGCGGCCTGGAGAGACATTAAACCACTCTCCATGACATAGCCCACCCTTTCTTTTTACAGATTTAAGCAAGTAATGGATATTATCGCACTTTTGTGCCTACCCTGCTAGCAACTCTACGCTTCGCCACTGCATGCAACGTGCCATGAAGACGCACAGAGGGGTGAGCTAAGGCATCGCAATTCTCCAGCTTGTCTGTAGTTGAGGTCATGTGATCATCCCCCCCCCTTTAAGTTTGTCCGCAGGTACCCATCGATTACAGTAGAGGCTGGGTGAGATCCAGAGCCGCTTTTTCACGGAAATCGTTGGAAAAGTTCCCCACCTGAGATCACCTAGACCTGGAATTGAACTCGGGTCTCCAGCTTGGCAGTGAGGCGCCTTATCGACTGTTCCCAAAAGCTTCTAGATCCACAGTATGTACATTACACAGAGTTTAATTGAACTGGGGCCGCAGTCTCAAGAGGACGAAAATGTGTGACCTCTGCGGAGAAGCTAACGTGGGGTGCGTCTATTACACATGCCTGCATGGGTTTGGATGGCTCACAGATGTCTGTTGTCTCTGAATTATTTCAGCATGCTTATTCCAAAAATAAAATCAATTTTTACCCACCACGTCTAGTTTTTTCAGAAAACAGCAACATATTAACTGTCTTACTTTCACAATAAAATGTGTAGTTCCATTATTTCCTCAATAAATGGCTTTGTTTAGATGATGGTAAAATATTGTTTTTCTAGAATACAAATCCTCCAATTTTGAACTATAAATGCACATAGAATAGTGAGCATTTAATCCACCTTCTATCTTCGCAAGACACATCGACATAAAAGTTGTAAACTCTGATTACCTAAGTTCCATTTTTGACATCCCTCATAAAAATTTCCTTCACAAAATGTCCAAAACTCAATGTTATAATGTAGTGGGTTGATTGAACTTAATGAAGTGTAGAAAAATCCTGATCTATGGAAAAATCCTGACGTGATGAGAAGAAATTTGTCATATCCGTCACCAGCATTCAAAATACCTCCACAATCACCTACTGGTTTGTAAACAACCGAAATTTCCTTTGTTTAGATTTATTTTATTGCGTTCTATAATTGGCGTAATGGAATGGCGAATATGAGAATTTTGATTGTGAAATTGTGAAAAATCCTGAGGTGATGGTAAAAAATGGATGTCATTTCCGTGACCAGCATTCAAAATACTTCCAGAATTACCTATTGATTTGAAATCGTCCTAATCTTAAAAAAAAAAAAAATGCAGGGTGGCGTTATAAATAGGAGTTTTTTGTCTTTTGTGTCAACAGTAACCTATATCGCTCTAAGCCCCGTGACATGTTAAGTTTGCAGCACCTTTTTGCATATATAGACCCAAACGTACGCTCAGAATATAGTTCCGCTGCAATACTACCGATTTTCTCACTGTCTGTGACATGAACAGCTCGGCGGTTGAGGAAAGACTGGCACGGGAGATGCTGAGCGCCTTTTTCACGCGGATTAATTCATAAAACCTGCTGCAAACTTAACCTGTCGCGGGGCTTAGTTGGGTCAAATACATCCAGTAACTGGAAACTACTGTTGTTGCAAAGATCAAGAAAACCACCCTCTCACCAATCAGCGATAGGCTACCGAAATGAGTCACAGTTCCAGGCGCCAGTGAAAGAAGCATTGACTACTGTTGATATGTTATCTTCGTAAATCTGTGTGTATTTGTTTGTCTGGGCCAAGTGGCCAAAATCAAGAATTTGGTATAATTTGGTGCTACTAATTTACCTTTATACCTCAGTTATATGGGTGTGTAAGGATACCAAAAAAACATGATTGCCATCTCAAAGTAATAGCTAATAGAAATGGCGGCCAATCCAAGACAGCGGATGTTGACTTCCGAAAAAAAACGACTATGTCTCTAAAACTAATGTTCCGATTCCAATGTTCTTTTTTTTAAACGAAAGCTTAAGATGGATCTTTATTGAATGTTATCTTAGGTTTTCGATATTAGCAACCGTCATGGGCGTCCGGAAGGGGGGGCAAGGGGGGGGCGTGTCCCCATGGAAAATGAAAGTCAATCAAAAATTATGTATTTCATACATATAATTTCATTTTAGCCACAATAATATGGGTTAATTATTGCATTAACACCATAAATTCAAATTTAAGCAATGTTTTTTTAGGGAACTACACTCTTTTGGGGAAAAATGTGACTTATTTGCCCCCCCTGGAAAAAATACCTTCCTTGCCCCTCCCTGGAAAAAATCCTGCGGACGTCCATGGCAACCGTAAATTAGTAAATCACGGATTTTTACTAATAATTTTATGTTTATCATTAAATTACTAATAATCTAGGCATCTGAGAAGAATATGTTCCAAACAAAAATTGTAGCGTAATTGTCTTTAATTTGACATATTGCATTTGTTGGTTTAGTTCTTCGTCTGAGGAAGACCCTGATACAGGGTCGAAACGTTACCTGTTAAGTGTTTTTATCTTAATAAACTGCCTTGGTCAGCAACTTAGTGTTTTTAAATATGGAAACAAGGCTTAATTATATTACAATTAGACAAATATGCAAGATATTGAAAAATCCGAAGTCTGGCCTTCATCATCTCACGGGTTTCACATAAATTACATAGTTTTTCGTCTTCCGTTGATATCCTTTTCGAGGAACTTTAGGAGATTCGTCACTTCGAATGTCTAGACTAATATGATGCATTGCACAAATATATATGTATGCTAATTCGAAATGTAGAATTTCAAATCCTAAATATGTCCTCCTCTCCAAGACTGCCTGGAAACGTTTAGACAGTTTCAATTTATATCATCTAGGCCACGGATCTAGCCGACAAAAGCTTGACGCCCACCAGACGCAGGAAACGCGGCAACAGAACGCAACAGACCCGTTTCCGGCGTCTCAGTGGGTGATAACCCTTAAGACAACCTGCAGACTTCTGGCACGGAAATTCTCGCTTCTGTTCCGCGGTTTTCCCAGTAGTGAGTGTTACAACATTTGATTTCAATGGAAGCAGACAACAGAAGCTCTTTTGCCGGATATTTCCGTGTTTCGCTGCGTCTCAGTGGGCGTCAAGATTAAAATTTCACAAATGCACAGCGTTGTATATGGAGCAACTCTCCATAAAACGTTTCAAACTATGTAATCTTGTCTACATGAAACTAGCCTTGCAATACTTCCTTGCTTGCTCCGGGTAACTTTAGTACTAGAACTTTGTGGCAAGCACGTACACGATTTTTTTTTGTTGACAATAATTCCATTGACGCGATGGAAAGTGATAGCCTCGCTTAATGATTCCTCAATACGGTCTCGGTTGTCATATCCTACTACAGAAGGAATATTCACATGAATGCTGCTTGATAGAGCACCCTCCCTGCCACTGTTCAAATTCTCCATAAACAACCCCGTACACTGGCGTACGCAGGAGTTTTTTTCCGGGAAGGGGGGAGGCTGAACTTTTGAACTTCGATGGTGCATAGGTGCGTTCAGTGGCGCAGGAAAATTTTTGATCTGGGGTACAAAATTCGTCCTCCATATACCGGGTGGGCCACCTAAAAGTACCACAGCCAATAGTTCTGAAGCACGAAGGTTTACGGCAGTTCTGACGTCATCGATGTAAATGTGGTCAAGGGGCCCAGTGGACAGAACATGTCTGGTCTCTAGTCGCCATCTTGAATTCAACTTAAGAATTTGAAATGGGAAGGGGGTGATATGATATATCAAATCAGGCTAGAGTTTCACGAGAAATGTAATGGTGAAGGTTTTTCGACGTAACTTCAACCAGTTAAAAGTTATGACTGAATTTTTGTACCAATTTGCTCCTTATCAAGGTGTCAGAAATTAACATTAAAATGTCTTTAGCGCGTCATTTTTACATGATATTTACATTTCTGTGTTTCCTTGGCGCTGGCGGGGACTGCACTTCCGGTTTTGAAAAGAATAACATTGAATTCAAAGGTGTAAAGGCAGTGTCTTCGGAAAAGGCAACAATATTTGTGTGCCTTTTGGTTTCAACATGAGATAGGGAACAAACAATTGGTCTCAGGTATCTATGCATCGTTTTCAGACAGACCCGATACGGAAAAATCAGTGGATTTAGGCAGTAAAGCGAAAAGGTTGGACACAAACACGAGGGAGTAGGCTCTGCAGACTGCACTTCATCACATCAAATGAAAATATCTTACGTGTTTCGAAAATTATAATTGTCTAACGTACACCTGTTGACTAAATTTAAAAGTTGGATCTATTTATAATCATATTATAACGCATTTGCCTTTTGGTTGTTGATGAGCGCTCTCTCCATGGGCGTCGGTAGGTCAGTCGACCACTCCTCCCCCTTCTGGAAATTGGCATCCTTCATTTCAAGTTGCAAAAAAGCAGAAAGTTTGTTCTTTTTATTGTTAATAACAGAAATAAAGTTCACTTGGTTAGTATTTGAACAGAGTAATCAATGTAAAATATGCATTAAAACGAAAAAAATGAGTGAAAAATACAGGAAACAGGATATATTTTCTTATTCTACAATTTAATCCAAAGAATAAATGGTTCCACTGTTTTCAGAATTCGAAAAATTATAATTTTAGATGAGGTCACATAATATAAACTTTGTGAGTATTTTCTTTCTAACTTCTAATGTCCTTTCTTAAACGACACTTGCCAAAGTTAATAACAAAATGTAATAACTGTACATTTCAGTATAGTAACTATGGAATGTAAAAGTATTAATGGAAAATAGTTGTGCTGGATATTCACTCGACTTGTGGATCGAATAGCATGATAATAATAAACAACAACAATAATAATAAAATTCGAATAACATTTATTTAATTAGGTATATACTATTAGTGTATAACAATAATTTTAAAAGTAGTAATTATTATTATTATTTCTTTTACTGTTGTAATCGAAGTATTTCAATGTTTATAATTAATGTAAGTTTCATTTTAACCTGGAGACGTCTTTTCAAAAACGAAACTGTTGGTAGAAGATCAACATTGCCTCGGAAAATATTGGTATTGTCCCTTACATCTGCATCCAAAGGATCCGGGAAATTGCCAATTTTTTCTAGGTACCTTTGTTTCTCTATATCACTCAAAAAATTCAAGTGATCCATTTTGTTTCCGATCTTTTATAAGAAAATAAGCTCGGTGACGATCTGTTTTCCACTTGTTTACATTGGAAAATTCGCCAAACCGGAAGTTCTTTCCCCGCTATGAATACTCGAATTGTCTGATCGATCATTTTTTGTTTACTCAGGAATAACCCCCATATAATAGCCGAGACCCAAAATTTTAGGGTGCACATGTTTGGCCTCCCGCGTTTGAATTTTACGACATTGCAAAATTGAGAAGAGATGAAAAGAAGAGGATTGACCATGACAGGGAAGCTTGTCCTGGGTCGATATTCCTCTTTTGTGTGAAAGATGGCCGCAGCTGAAATCGAAATAAATATCAGGAGATACTTTTATTTTTATTCCTGAAAACCCATTCTAGAGAAGGGACGTTTAGGGATTTTGCCAGATTTTACCTCGGCCAACAAGTATAGAGTCCAGTCATTATCGTTTGAAACAGTAGTTCGTGCGGTTTGCAACGAAGTATTTCATTTTCAGTAAAAAGAAGAACCGGCTAACATCAATGATAAAATCAGTGATTGGCAAAAGGAACTTCTGTGTTTAAAATCGATCAAAACGTATTTGATAACCATGTCTTAAAGAAAAGAAACGTTCACCACCGTTAATATTACGTAGATTGTTTGATTGATTTGTTTTATTTTACTTCGCTTTTTGTGCCACTTTTGGCTAATTTGCGAAGATGGGAATGACTGGTGATATGATGAAAGTAATAAATGGACACTCACAAACATCCATGCCCAGGCCGGGATTCGAACCTGGGACCCCTGGCGTTATAGCGCGATGTCCTAACCACTTTTTTCTTTCTAAAAGGAATACCCCTAAGCAGAATTATCCCCCGTTTTTCACCTTTTCTCAATTTTTCATATATCTAGGTTTTTCTCAATTCTCAGTTTCCCTCATCAGGGCAAACACAAACATCCATGTCTTACCTGGGATTCGAACCCGAGACCCTTGGCGTTGCAGCGCGCTGTGCTAACCACTTCGCCACTGGGGCGGGCACGTTATGATTAGAAAGCGATGTGATGTCAAAATTCGACTTATATGACGTGACTGAAGACTTTGATACACATAAGGCGAGGAATTGTAAGTATGAAAGGTAAACTAGACGATTTTTGTTTTTATTGTATTCTACATGTTCTCCAAAGGAATTTTCCCCTACGATAGTTAACAACGCCATACGGAATGTTCATAATTTTACAATACGAATTACAATTTGTGAAGACTAGATAAAAAAAAGACACACACATTTATGTAGTAATTATGCACACAATATATAAATTCTTTTAAGAAATAAAATGCAGAAACCGACTTACGAGTTCGTGTATTACACTATATATCCCTTAATACATAATTGAAACAGTAACAATGATAATGAAATGTCCTTCTTCTTATCAAAGATTTTTATCATTAATACAACTAAATTGTGAATTTTATAAAAAGATGACAGTCACAATAACATCCCCTCCTGGGGTGAAGAAAACATAGTGATCATACTTTGATGGCTTACCATCATAGATACAAGATCTTAATTATACACATTGAACAGTAACATAACATTCACATATTCAACATTCAAATCAACTTTTAATACTATTAACAAATCTTTCAAAGAATGAAAATCAATTCTAAACTACATTTTATCCTTGCATCTATTGTGACGATCACTGGTCAATCATTTGCACGGTTACAATTCGTTCATAAATATTTCGATTTTATAACACGAAGGTGAAGAATCAACTTCTATGGGTCTATGTATTAGTAAATTAACTGAGCAATATGCAGTTCACTATTACCTGTATTTTCATTTTGTTATAGCCATTGCCACATAATAACTCTTGATTTTCGTTGTTATAGCAACGTTAGAATTCCAAATATTACCTCATTTATACAGCGTTTAGAGCAATTAATAACATAAAACGTGTACAAAGTAATTATTATACATTTATTATACATTTTTTTAAACCGTTAATAGAAGGTGACTTGTATATCTAATGTGAAATTAATAATTTAAATAAATATATAATTATATTGTGCGGATCTACAGGACAGTCACAACATTCCCCTCCTCCGTAAAAATGAAAACTACGAAACGCTGAGGAGGAGTTTTCATTTACAAATCATTCAGTTACAAAGTTACAAATACACAATATTATCTGACATTCGACAACAACGTGCACATACCAACAGATTTGTGCCTAACAGGTAATAACAAATCAGAACATAATACAACGTTCAATTATACAAAATAATAAACAGAATTTTTCTTTTCAGTATCTACTCTCATAAATTTAATTCTCAGACAAAAGTTGATTCCTCTTTGCTTGTGAACAGTTAAACACTCGAATGTTTGAAAAGTTTACCTTGTCATAATATTGCTGGTTCATTGTGTAAAGAATTGCATTATTGTCCTTAATTTCCATGACAAGGAATGGCCCAATATACAAATTGAACAATTTATGAATCTGGATTTGAATCTTATAACTAACTTGCGTATTTTTGATCATAACCAAATCTCCTGTTTGAAGTTTGATAGAGTTCAATGCATTCTTAATCTTTCTACTTCTTCTAGCTTGCCTAGTCCTGACTTCTGCTAGAAACAATTTGCGCTTCCATGGCAAAGATTTAATTTGTTCGGGCCAGTTGATTTCTTCAAAAATTGAGTCCTTCATGTCTTCATGTAAGAACAGTTCGCTAGGAGAAAATCCAGTAACTGAAGAGCATGAATGATTTAGTAACTGGATAATACAATAATAGGGACAGGAAACTGTAGAATAGCTGAGTCTTTATCATGATCGACCTTAATATCGAAACTTGACACCATATGACCCAAAAACGTATTTTCCGTTTGGATTTGGCAAATTTTATGGACATATTTGTCTTTTGCAATGTCTGTAGAACATATTCAAGATGTTCAAAATGTTTCTCTATTGTTGGGCTAAATATTAAAATGTCATCCACATACACCTCTGACAATAAAGTTCGGTGAATGATCCTGAATATCGAAAGTAGACGAATTCTTAATGAAACCTACCTTACTCTCCTTCGAAGTAGTCCCCTCCCATGGCTATGCACCGTTGAGAACGGCTGTACATGTCCTGGAAACTTTTAGAAAAGTCTTCTTTCGGGATGGTGTTCAAGACCCTCGTCACGTTCCGTTGGATGTCCGGAATATCCTCAAATCTCTGACCTTTCAAAGCGATTTTGAGGCGTGGGAAGAGAAAGAAATCTGGAGGATTCAGATCCAAATTTCTTGCAATGCATTGCTACAGAGGATGAGAGCTGGTGTGTGAGGTACGACCCTAAAACGAAACGCCAAAGCATGGAATAGCTTTCTTCTGCATCACCCCGTCGGAAGAAGGCCAAGGCGGAAAAATTGTTGTTCCCTCCGGCAGGAATTCCTTGTGGATCATGCCATCACTGTCAAAGAAAGTGATAAGCATCGTCTTGATGCCTGATTTTTACGCCTTGACCTTCTTCCGACGGGGTGATGCAGGAGAACGTCATTCCATGCTTTGGCGTTTCGTTTTAGGGTCGTACCTCACACACCAGCTCTCATCCTCTGTAGCAATGCATTGCAAGAAATTTGGATCTGAATCCTCCAGATTTCTTTCTCTTCCCACGCTTCAAAATCGCTTTAAAAGGTCAGAGATTTGAGGATATTCCGGACATCCAACGGAACGTGACGAGGGTCTTGAACACCATCCCGAAAGAAGACTTTTCTAAAAGTTTCCAGGACATGTACAGCCGTTCTCAACGGTGCATAGCCATGGGAGGGGACTGCTTCGAAGGAGAGTAAGGTAGGTTTCATTATGAATTCGTCTACTTTCGATATTCAGGATCATTCACCGAACTTTATTGTCAGATGTTGTATATCATCAGAGATGAATGAGTCTCTGGTCCAAACACCTTATTCATTCTCTCAACAAAAACAGAAACAGCAGATTTTATACCAAATGGCAAATAACAAAACACATGCTGTCGTCCTCGATAAGAAAAAGCTGTATACTTATATGAGTCGGGAGTAAGTGGTATTTGAAAATATCCACAGGAGAGATCAATCGAAGAAAAATATATTGCACCATTAAAATGCTGAAGTAGCTCGTTCATCGGTTGAACATGGGTAAGCGGTGAAATTATATGTTGGTTAAGCGGGCGAAAATCCACTCTTGGACGCCACTCACCGTTAGATTTTGGGACGATATGTACTGGGTTTCAATAAGGCAAAGACATCTCCTTAATTATTCCCCAGGCTTTCCATTTCTCTAGTTCCTTTTCTAACGCTGCTTTTTTTGCGAAAGGTACCGGGATTGCAGATCGGGATTGGTCAGAAAACAAAGTATGGTATCTTATTATAAAGTTCTCAAGCTGAGACTGCTGCTCCCTGTTGAGTGATTCACACGACCGCACCTTCGTTGTGATCTGATCTAAAGAAACGACAAGTGAATTTTCTGCTTCTTTGACTAGAGTAACCTCCTGCATCTGCCAGTGATCCTCATCAATTGTGCTTTTGCTAGAGTTAAATGGCTGAACCAATTCAGAACCAGTAGACGCCAACAAACTACGTAATTTCATTTCTTCTAAAATCGAGTAAAGCTTCGTATTGCCTTAAAAATTGTATTCCGAGAATTAATTCAGCATGGAGTTGTTTCAATACAAATATCTCCAAAGGAAAAAATCCAAGTTAATTGAAATACTTAAATCTTCCGATCAGCAACACCAAATTTCTGTTATCTTGCAAACGGCAATAACTTAAGTTGATTCACTTCATCCAGTTTGGCACTCGGAATAATTAATTTTATGCTGCACCATAATTCATAACTGACCAAATTACACTGGCTTCCACTGTCGATGACACATTGTATGGTAATACCGCTAAACTGTTCCTGTGATCATAGGTTGATCAGTAATGGCAGTAGGTATACCAATATCATTAATAGTCTAAGTGGGTTCTTCTTCGTAGCAATCTAATTGAAAAAATATTGAAAGCGTATAGCAATGATCAACTTCAGATGAAACGGAATTACTTAAGACGGCATACTGACAAGTTGTGTCTATATTATCACTACGATATGATTTAGACGGACTCTCCTTTATGTTAGTGCGAGCAAACTGGTCCACGTTCACCCGCGATGTTCGTTTAATGTTTCTTTAGGGGCAGAAGAGATGAACTGTTTACAAGAAGTTTCTCTTGGACCATTCAATGGAGTATTTAATACTGTAGTTGCATTACAACTGTTTCCCGTTGGCAATTGAAACTATGAATATCCACAATTGGCACATATATTGCATGGTTCACATGAGTGGAAATAATCGTCAGGGAAGTGAGAGTTAGGATGCAGTGTAAATTGCTGTCGTTTTTGCTGATTTCTGGCATTGAAACTGTTGCCCATAAATCTACCATTATTGTTGAAGTATCGACAGTTTTGTGTGCTTCAATTTTGCCGGAAATTTTGAGTTACTGTCCCATTACGTCTATGACGATTATTTGGTCTGTTAGTTAAGTTAGGTCTCCCATAATTATTATTCCTATTAAAAATCATGGTCTTCTGGTTGGAGTTTGATTGTTGGTTCCCAGCAACAGATGGAACATCTGTACGTAAGATCTTGATTCCTTTACTTTCATCGCTAGAAGAAACAAGATTAACATTATCGTTAAGTCTTGCATTACGTCTTGAACTTTCATTTCCTTTAGATTCATTACCGTTCGCAAACGATGAACGTTTAGCAACACTTTGAACTCTCAGATTTGCCCTTGCACTATTATTGTCGGTAAAACTTTTAGAATTATTCCCATCATGTCGGAAATTTTTTTTCACGTGCATGAACATTATCTTGTTCGATCTTGAATTCACTAAATCCAACCTGTTTAGTAACACAATTGCATCATCCATTTCATCTAACCTAGCAGCTAATATAGTTTGTGCAATAGATGTGGGCAACTGATTGATTAAATGATTGATTTATTTGGTGTTTTAAGTCCACTTTATGCACAGTAAGGCTAATCGGGACTGGACGTAAAGTGGGATCAGATCCACTATGTGCCTCCACCGTGTATCTAACCTATGACCTCTTTATTACAAGGCGACGACGCTACCACTGCGCAATCGGGGAGGACCCTGATGATGATTGATTAAAATATCAATAACTTCTGCATCATTCGGACGATCAGCTAAATTATAATATGCTGAATGCATAGCAAAAACTTCCATACTACTCGTCGATTTGGGATCATATTTACGGCTTCTAAGTTCAGACAATTGAGCCTGAGTTAACGAATAAGACGTGTAGTGATTCAGAAACTCGTCAACAAACTGTTTGTACGAAGTGAACGAATCGACATGAGTATTGTACGTACCAACCTTCTGCAGGGCCTTGGAAACAATTAGTAATACATTCGAACCTTTGCATGTCAGGAACCTGCAGTAAATCTAAGTAGGACGTTGAAGTTTTAATAAACTTACGTGGGCTTGATTTTCAGGATCTCCCGAATACTTAGGAAGCACGGTAAGTTCATTCAATCTTACCAATCGTCGAGGTTCTTGAGTAAGCGACCGCACACAATTGTCAGGATGATCACATCGATGATTCTGCGGGTTTGATGACTTTTGGTTTACTTGCCTCTTTTTTTACTGCCCAGGTCCATCAGAGTACAAAGAACGGGTTGATTGACATAACTTGTTGGTATTAGTAGCTCTCACTCGATTATTTCTAGAAGCAATGTGATTGTGAAGCAATGCGATTGTGTTCGTCATCAGAATCATCACACGCTGAAGAATCAGATGATTCAAGAGAGGTTAGGTTCCGTGCAGGAATACGAGTTGACAGTTACCATTCACATGAGAGCTATAAACATGTACAGGGTTACTTGATTCAAATCTTAGATGTTAAGTTAGTAATCTTTTCCTCACAATCTTCCACACGCTTTGTTATTTCGTCCTTGTTCACAATGTCTTCAAGTCTTTGAACTTGTGGAGACAACCCCGAAACATTGCTCTGACATTCTGTAATCTGATCATTCAATCCAGCAAGTTTAGCAGAATTCTCTGTACAAGTAGTGTTGATTTCCTCGATTTTCTTCGTTAGTCCTTGCACTTCCCTTTCCATTTCCTGATGTAATGAACGTGTTGCTAACTTTCAGCTAATTCTTTCCGTAACTATGCACTCAATTCGTGGAAGTTAAGGTTGAGTAGTTGATGTGAATTTTGAATTTCATGGGGGTCCTGTCAATCGCCACTATAGTGGAACCACGAGCAAAACAACCTGCGCAGACCCGCGAGTCCTGTGCACCGTACCCCCGCGAGTAGGGGAGGGGGAGAGTTGACCATGCTTCCTTATGGTCCGAGGTGGAGGGAAGAAGGGAAAGCTGCGCGGGGACTTGTCGTCCCAAGGTTTTTTCCCTCGTGGTCGATCTATAGTGACAATCGCCACCAGGGACAATCACCACCAGTCCATTAGCTGCGCGTGACCCATTATCCCCTCCCTCTCTCCCCTGAGGCAATGACCGATGATTCCCATCACACTTTTCACAGGCTTTGGACTGGCTATATACAATATGTATTGCTATTGGCTATTGGCTATTGGCTTCGTCAGTTTTACTTTGAGCTCAAATTAAGCTCCGTCACTAATATTTACTTTATTTACATTTTTTACTCTCATAAGTCAACGTTTAAGCTCCTGGACTTTATAGGAACTCTTCAAAGTTTTTGGAGATGAGAAATTGTTTTCAAACAAGTGACAATATCACCACTTTCTTCACATTGTTAACAGTTGTGTCCAGTCTGTCATCTAGAGTCATGTAAACAATCTTCCTTTGTTTACCTTCCATGTTGCCCTTATTAGCACACTTGCTGTGCTCCCTGCTTCCTTCTTTAAACAGTTGATGAGGTCCTTGACTCGAGGATTCGGTCTTCCAAGTTCAGTATTAATTTTATTGTGCCATCCCTCGTCAGAGTTGGTGGTTCGATGACGCCTGCCTGTTGTTAACAACTCCAAAGCTCGACTAGAACTTCTTCGTTTTCCACCCATCTCTCCACGAAGTAGTCCAAAAATTCAGAACGTTTTTCATTGTCAGGCACTCTGGAATGTATTTCCAGCCAGCCGTCGAGAACATCCTCAGGCCGAAGAAACGCCAAAGCAGCACACATGCGGATGATCATTCTCACTTCTTCGTTCTTCATATACTCACCAGTGTTCTTCCTAGACTCAATTGTGCCCGACCCTGTGGCCGAGTGTCGACCTCCGTGGCGGAGTGGTTAGCAGAGCGCGCTACAACGCCAGGGGTTCCGGGTTCGAGTCCCGGGTAAGGCATGGGTATTTGTGTTTGTCTAGATGATAAGAAACTGAGAATCTGTAAGAATTGAAAAGTGTAAAAGTGAGAAAAAGTGTGAATGGTGGGGGATACCTCCGTGTAGGGGGTATTTCCTTTAAAAAAAAAAAAAAAAAAAAAAGTGGTTAGCACATCGCGCTGCGAACCCAAGGGTCCCGGGTTCGAATCCCGGTCGGGCTTGGTTGTTTGTGAATGTCCATTCATCAATTTCATCATTTCATCACTCATCCCCATCTTCGCAAATTAGCCAAGAGGCACAAAACGCGAAGTAAAATAAACTAAATCAATCAAATCAATCAAATAGACTCAATTGAAATTTCCCTCATGAACGACAAAAAATTCCCTTTCCGAGCTTAAATTTCCCCGTATTGTGTTTCAACGTGTTTCCGTTTAATTATGCAGATCTAGCTGGAAAAAAAATATTGAGGGCTATGGATATAGCCACTAAACAGTAAAATTAACGAAAATACTAATTTTCATTATAAACTAGTAATAAACTATAATTTTAATGTTAATTTACTGTTATTATTATTATTGCATCTTTAGAAGATATACCATGTGAGAGAATATCTGGCACTATTGGAGGTTATGAGGGTTAGAAACCCCCCTCCCTCCTTGGACTATAGATAATGGACAATATTTATTTCTTTGCTATGAGTTGAGCCACCCCGTTTAAAATTTTTTTAGTTGCGCGCTTGTTTCAGCACATCTGTTTTTCTTTACTTTCTCACATTTGACACTTAATGTGAAAATATTCGTTGTGTTTATCTTACTTTGTGAATTTAAAAAAATCATGGAACCAATTGTGTTTTGGATTAAGAGGTTGAATATGAAAACACGACGTTCTGACCTGATTCGTGCATTTTTTTAAAGATAAAGGCATTGAACGATGCTATTCTCTATTTAAGGGGGGGGGGGTCGACGGACCCATTCATCAATAAAAAGTTGCGAATAAAGGGTTGTCGTACGTCAAATCAGACCCGCACAAGCAAGAGCTCACTCCACACAGAAACCTCCGAAAAATTAGACCTCTTTCCGAGTTGAAAGCTATTAGGGATCGGCATCCTCTGGCCAGACGGAGGGTCACAAGAGTTCTTTTTCGGGTACAGATTTATGACATGATGCTACCACATGTTCCTCAGACTCAACCGGACAATTGGGTTCAACAATCCAAAGAGGGAAGAGAAGATTTAAAATTATATTTTTCATGAGGGAACTTCAAGAAGGAAAACTGAAGAAAATATAAAAACAAAATTGAAATTGAGCATCAATGTCCAGACTCTAAAGTTCCCCGTTTCTCTCACATATTTACGTGTTTTTCCCTTTTTCCCTTTCCTGCAATTTTCTACTCCAAAATTCCCCGTTCCTGGGAAATTTCCCTGCTGGGAACATCACTGATACTCACAAACAAGTCCCAAATCTAATCTGTGTCCCAAACTGTCCTTACTGAGAGAAAGCGGCGCTAGCGGGCGTAGGGGAAGGTTGTCCAGTCATTGCCTCAGGGGAGGGAGGGAGGGAGGGGACAGCGGGTCACGCGTAGCTAATAGACTTAGTGGCGATTGTCACAAATTTTAAGCTGGTGGCGATTGTCGCTGGTGGCGATTGTCGCTGGTGGCGAATGACATGTATCCTTGAGATTCTCTGAGTTTTGTAAATTCTAGCTCTTGCCTTTCGCTGATTTTTGTAAACTCAAGCTATTGTGACTCTTGAGTTTGCCTAATTTTTGTAAGTTCCATCTGCTGTGACTCGCTGATCTTCCTTAACTCTGCAAGGAGATCAAATATTTGAAAAGGAACATTACCTTGCTCCTTTGACGTCTCGGCCAACACAGAAGGTCGAATAGTAATTTCTCGAACATATTCTTGACTTCGTTTCCATTGCACACAAGCCTCAATACTAAACGGATCATAAGATGGATCACAATTTTTACAGAAATAATTTCCCTTTAACTGATATAATTCCCAATGCTTATCGGACAAGCCCAAACATTGTAAATAATACCAATGGCCACAATTTTCAAAAGCTACCAGCCTTTCCTTATCTGGATCCTTGCAGCACTTCACCATATTCATGGCACCATTCCAATTTTGCGATTAATCGGGTTCATCATAACAATTGATAGATCTGGCTGTAAAACTAGATTTGGATCTCAGATTATAAGGGCCAGCCCCTGTTGCGGAGTGGTTAGCACATGGCGCTACGACGCTAGGGTCCCGGGTTCGAATCCTGGCCTGGGAATGGATGTTTCTGAGTGTCCATTCATCAATTTCATCATATCATCCCTCATTCCCATTTTCGCAAATTAGCCAAAAGTGGCACAAAAAGCGAAGTAAAATAAAGCAAATCAAATCAAATCAATTTATAAGGATTTCTTGATGCGTACATAATAGAACTTTATGTACAAACTAAATTAACAAGAACAATGGTGTAAGTGACCACTTAAGCAAAACGCATCACTCAAGATCGTGCTGATCACGTTCCACAATACTGGACCACCAATTATCGCAGACGATCACTATCAACCATTTGCACGATTAGGATTCGTTCATAAATATTTCGAATTACAACACGAAGATGAAGATATAACTTCTATGGGCCTATGTATTATAAAAATAACTTAGCAATATGCAGTTCACTATTACCTGTATTCCCATTTTGTTACAACCATTGCCACATAATAACTATTGATTTTCGTTGATATAGTAACGTGATTTCCAAATATTACCTCATTTATACAGCGTTTAGCGCAATTAATAACATAAAACATAATTAACGTTGTACAAAGTAATTATTATACATTTTTTAAACCGTTAATACAAGGTGACTTGTATAATATGAAATTAATAATTTCAATAAACATATAATTATATTGTGCGGAATCACAGGACCGTCACAATGTTATGATCAGAAAGCAATGTGATATCAAAATTACACTTATATGTCGTGACTGAAAACTTTGATACACATAAGACGAGAAATTGTAAGTATGAAAAGTGAACTAGACTATTTTTGTTTTTATTGTATTCTACATGTTCTCCAAAGGAATTTTCCCTTACGATAGTTAACAAAGCCATACAGAATGTTCATAATTTTACAATACGAATGACAATGTGTGCAGACTAGATAAAAAACACACACACATTTATTATGGATATACACATATAAAAGGTCACCTACCTCCGTGACGGAATGGTTAGCACAGCGCGCTATGACTCCAGGGTTCGAATCCCGGCCTGTGCATGAGTGTTACTTCATCAATTTCATCTTATTATTCAGCTTCATCGTCGCGATTAGACAAAAGTGGCACAAAAGGGACCCTAAAGAACAAGGTTACATTATGAACCTCCAACTAACACTCACGGTGTGCAGAGGACGACAATGCGAATAACTTTGCTTGATAACAGTTTGTTCTTTCCACTTCAGCCCTAGAATAATAGCTAAAAAAATAGCATTTTTTAAATCCTGCGTGCTTGCGGCCATGCATCTCATTCATGGTTTCTACTAGCATTTTTTTCCTGTCGGAAGAGGACAGAATCTTTAGAATCTGTGGAGAGACAGGAAAGGATTGGCCTCAGTATATAAATATGTCTGAATAAAACTTAACGCGTCTTTAATGTAACAGTAATTAGCAGCGTAACTTAGAGCCGAATTTGAACCTTAGGCTTTCAAACATGTAAAAGGTTTTACATTCCGAAACATGTAATAATAACCGTGGAAATTCTGAACCCGCCGAGCTATGCCTATGACGATAAGCAGCAATCCATAAATTAAGCGAAAGGGAAATCTTAGGGGGTTTCATCGTGTCTGTTGGCATGAACCAGTTTACATGGAGTACTGACGTATTTTGTATCACCTAACATATCACCTACGTATAGCCGAAGTGGGGAGGGGTGTCAAACGCAGTGGGACGTCAACCCCCTCAGTTAAACAAGTTTTAGAGAGCATCCCGGCAGCTAGGCCAATTTGAATAAGTAACTCCCCCTAGTGCATTGTCTCAATGTCAATCTCCTTCATCTCCAAACTCGACCAAGCATTCCTCAGTTAGGATTTCCACATCGATAACTGCACAAGACAAAAAATTATATTTTTCGAAGGCTGGTAGTGCCGAAACAAGAACTACCAAAAGTTTATTAAGAAAAATTGTTTGTCTTGATTCCCTCTTCAGGCTTTCAAACTTCGCGGTAAAAATGTGTGATGAGGATGTGGTAAGGGAGGTAGGAAGTTGGAGTTTATAATTTTATGACGAATGAGCAATGTCTACATTTTTACTTTTCAAAACACAAGGGCCTCGCGGGTGTGACTCGCACAGGACCTCGAGTTTTCTAACGGTGGCCCTGCTTTATGGTGACATGTCAGGTGAACTTTAATGTAAGCAAAGGAACGTGTGCATCACTAGTGAAAGTTTTTCACATCTACAAGGAAAATCTAAAACATATTTCCACCCCGTAATTCTTAATCGATTTATAGTTTAGACCAAGAAATTTTCTAGAAGATACGGCCGATCGATGAGTCGGCCTCTATTTTTAGTGTAATTGTACGTTTCTGGGGGGAGGGGGTTATGAAACTTTTTACACTCCATCCATATACGTGAAGAAAGAAAATTTAAAGTAAGGTCCAGAGATTATTGCCGCTATTGAAATACTATTGCAAAATGGAATTTTCGAAGCGATCATTTTCAAATCAGTCTGCACCGGTTTATTAAAATTGTTCGTAAACCTTTATTTTACAGTTTCACATTAGAATGCTTGGAAAAATGTACACAAATAATCGTAAATATTTAAAATTAAAGATTGAAGAAGAAAATATTTGCTTGAAAGTAGTGTTGCCCACGAGACGAGACGAGACGAGACTTTGGTCTGTCCCGTCCCGTCTCGTGAAAATGCTGTCTCGTCTCGTGTCTCGTCTCGAAAATATTCGTTTGTCCCGTCTCGTGTCCCGTCTCGAAGGGGTCTGTCCCGTCTCGTCTCGTCCCGTCTCGTTTTGTCCCGTCTCGTCTCGTAAAAGTGATCCGGGATATCATGCCAACAAAAGTCAAAAGTAGCAGAAACACGAAATATTTTTCCGGAAAGTGGGATAAAGCTCCAAATATTTTACCCATTGCGTGGTGAGAATAAATAAGATTCGTTAATCATGAGGACATTAATATTAAAAATGCAGTTTCTTGGTTACTGATTGCTAGGTATCTTATGAAATCTACCTTGTGGTTTTTCTGGCTTCCATACAAGAGTGCTCTTTTCATTACTGCTATACCTTTTGGAAGTTTTGAAATGTTTTCCACTAGACCTTCTTTCTTTCTGAATGTCGAACTTCCGTGCACTATGAAAATGTACATTTCTTCTTTAAATTCTAAGCTTGGCGCTCGGGAGCAACAAAAAAGTTTTTAAATGTGTAGTACGAACACAAAAGACTATTTAAAATTTCAATACTTAGTATATTACAAATAGAAAGCATTTATTGTTTTTAATATTGTTAAACATCTTCTATGACATAAGTTTCAAAAAGTGTTTCTTTGTGATATTGTGCTGTTTCTTATGCTCAGCTTATGACGCACATACTTCTTTGTTTTCTCTTTAGCCTCTAAGTCAGATACCACCACCGCTTGATCTAATTTATCCTTCGGCAGGCACGCATCTAGAAATATATGTCGGGGGAGGGTGTCCGAGCCAAGTGTTTCAGAAAAAATGATAATAATAACATTAACGACAACAATTAAGCAAATGTTTAAATTAATACATTAATATAATTCATAGGTCTATTCACCTGAATATGTAAATTAATCAATTCTATTATTGTTATTACATGAAATGTTACAAAGATTGTAGAAGAATAGTAATATAACAGCACGAATATTAGCTAATATCTAGCTTACGTGTAGTTAAGATCGCCTAAATTTGCATAAAAACAACTGTCCTGGCAAGAAGTTTAATGTCAAAAAAGGTGATGAATTGAATATTTGCTAAATAACAAAAAAGGATGTTAAGTCCACTTGACGAAAAATAAAATTCCTGATTAATATTTTATTCTCATTATTATAAGTAGTAGTGTACATAAATCTTCATTGATACTGTCATTCAAAGCCGTATGATCGCAATAAAATCCTTGTTCGGCATAAAAAAGTAACCCTCGATTATGCTAAAGAAATATATTTTTGTTTAGCTAGAGCAAGGCCCCAGAAGGATGCAAGAAGCCGTTCCTGCAAAAGTGTATGTTGTACGAAGCGAAGAAACGTGACAAAACCACCACGTATGGAAGGCAAACCTGCATAATTTTATATCGCATGTTTACAGAGCCGTGCCTACTGAAGTTATAAAAATCCCAACTTCAATGATTCTTTTAGACATGCTATAGTTGAAAAAAATATGTTTAGATGCACCAAAAGTGCATCATCATCAGATTATACATATAACGTGTTATTGGAATCAACATATTTGTGTAAATTGGGTGCCTCCCCGATTACGTAATAATAACGTCGAAGTCTTGTAATCAAGGGTCCCCGCGTTCGATACCCAATGGAGGCACAAAGTGGATCGGATCGCACTTTAAACTGTAGGTCGGTTCGCGATTTAGCCTATTTGTGAATCAAGTGGACTTGAAACCCAATATCAACCTTAAGAATATTAGAATCCACTAATTCACCCGCACCTAAGTCAAATTTCACATATCCCTTTTCATCCTCGTTTATAGACTTCCTGCAATACTCTTGTGCATGTATGTTGCATCCCACCAGGTGCGAGAAATGTGAAGTTATTCTTTCCCTGTACTGCGTTATTTCTTTTCATAACAGCAAGGCTAAATTCTCGTTTTATCTGAACTTTTAAAAAATGTGCAAAATACGTCTCTATCTTTAAACAACCACCCTTTCTCATGCATGTGCAAAATAATCCCACTCTGTCTCAGAAAACCTCTTCCTACGATCAAATGAAGGAAACAACTCTCAAGTCTCAACAATTATAATTTTTTGCTTAAATTTCTTATAATTTATTAATAATAATAATAATTATTATTATATTCATGTATGGTGTTTTGTGTTTGTCTTTTATTTAGAGTGGACGTTTACTGCCTAAATTTACTTCTTGATTACGAGTTTATCTCCACATGATTCGTTTTAATAAAAACATTAATTCTTTTTTATTGATAAGTTGCGTTGTCTCTAGTGGCCTATTTCAGTATTGGAAGACATTCATAATATTATAATTCATCGTCTTTCTTGAGATGAAACTACTAATATAAATATTTTAGTTATAAGATAATAATATAAATGACGAAAAAATGCTTCGAAGAGTTTAATTTTCTTGGAAAATAAACGTTACGTTGGAAGAAATGAATCTTCTTAAGTATTAGAAACAATGTGAAGCACTTCTCCTGTAGGAGAATTCTGCTCTATGTGCTTTGGAGAACACATTGCGCACCTTTGGTACGTCCAGGACTTGACATTTCTTCTCAATGGCAAGAACAGCCAAATGAGGCAGTTTGCATCCAGCATCCTGTTTCGAGCAAGCCTTTTCAAAGATTTTAAGGACAACCATCTTCGTAACGCTGAAGCGTTTTGGGCAAAATTTGTGTTTCACCTTTCAGGGAAATGTTATCACAGGATAAAAAAATCAGACAAAGGTTACAGTTATCTCATAATTCAAGAAATATTCTGACCCTGCCAATACTTACTCTTACTCTACCACTCCAACGTATGTCTGTGTTACCCAATTACAGGCACCTCTGGGGTTCGTGGGAAGACGTTCTTCGATTTTGTTATGTACGAGAAAGAGCGAACCTGCATCTAATGATTGAAGAGTGGCAAATCCTAATAAGCGTTCTTTTACCTGCCCGCGATATGTTTTGAATCGAATTTTAAGTGTAATTTGCATTTAAGGTTCACATTCAATACATTTCCAAACAACATCCCCTCATTAGCTTCAAGAGTATCGAAGAAATTCCCTTTGTTACGGTTTCCTCAGACTCATCATCTCGAAATACAAGTCCCTGAATAGTAAGAAACCGCGATGAATCCACAACAACTGACATGTAGTGTCGGGTTTTCTTCGATCACCTTTGGTCCTGGGTTCGATACCCAGAGGAGGCACTTTTAACTATAAGTCCAATCCCGATTGGTTTTTCTGTGCATAAAGTGGACTTAAAACATCAAATCAACCAACCAACCAAATCTTGAATCAACTTTGAATGTCTTTTAATAATTAGCGTTGTCACTAACGACCACGATTAGAATAATTTGCCCGTACTACAGATGATGTCTTGTGGTCCTGAAAATATTCGTGATGTTTTAAAACCATCCACATTCAACACTTTTCCCCAGTTCTTAAGACTGGTTAAAACTTAGGTTAATCTCGGCTATTACAGGATATAAATGAATGAGAAATCACCTATGCCCAGGTCGGCGCTCGAATCTTGAACGAAAGTCACATACACATAGCTATATAATATACTAAACAAATTAATATTTGTTAATCAAGTTGGTATTATAAGCAGGAAAGTGATATCATGCAGAATACACCACTTTGAAAAGGTGAAAATCGTCATACTCTTATAAATGAACTCTCTTATTATTCGATATTTAATTAACTTCAGTTGGAGGGCCCGGGGGGGAAGGGGTGGCGAAGTGTCTGACATGGGGCGTCCCCCTGCCTCCTCTGGTGTCGTCACTGCTTCCAACCCTCTAATAACTTCGCTGCTGATAGCCTCACCTTCGAAATGGAAGCTTGTGTGTCGGCGAATAATACAAAGCACTTGTGTTCACTGTCCCTCTTTCATTCAAAGTCTGCCGTTTTCCTTTTCAGGTTTTCCTGCAAAACTTCCTGTCAGCAAGCAAAGCAAATTACAGAATTTTTATTGCCCCTCCCTTGCATCAACCTTCATTCCTACTTTAGGCCTGGATTTATGGCACTTACCCGCTACTGCAGGTCAACCTCGCCTCTATGTTTGGTGTTTACCCCCTGAAGCAACGGTGTCCATTGTTCAAAGCGAAACCTCTGTCAGTGAGGAACGGCGAAAAATAGTCTCGGAATACACCCTGGCCGTAAACAGGCTCCCGCCACCCTGACATTGGTGTCAGTTTCCCTCTGAAGTTTGATAAAACTACTTTGTGAAATTTGTTTAGTAACGATTGAAAATGTAGACAGTAGATACTACATGTATTTTGCTCATAAACTTGAAGGCTAAATTCACAGAATAAAAAGATCAGCTACAACATTCCTTCATCTGATTTACAGAAAGGCTAATCGGGACTGGACCCACACTTTAAAGTGGGATTCAAATCACTATGTTCCTTCACTGGGTATCGAACCCGGCACCCCTTGATTACAAGGTGACGACGCTACCACTGTACCATCTGGGAGTCCCCATAGAACAACGTTTCCTTCTACGACGATTATACAGAACTTAGTGCACTTTCTTCATTTGAAATCTATTCTATATCAGGCTCAGTATTTCGTTATTACAATCCAAGGAATAGTATTCTCCTTAAATAAGAAATAAGTAAATAAAAAAAAAGCATTGGAAATAATCTTCAAACGAACGTAAAAAAATCGAATCCAACCACCTGTAGAATGCCTGAGGGAAACAACAAGAATTTTCTCAACAAAGACATTTCCGAAATTTCCATAACATTCTAAAAATTTCGCAACCCGTGCAAATAATCACGTGGTAAAATCTTGTCATGGTTCCCTGTAAACACTAAAATCACCAAATTACTTCTTTCCATAATACCCGTATTTTCTCCTCCTCTTTAGCTCTCAGCTGTTCGGAGTGGGATAATGCAAGATTATTTGTCCCTAATTATCTCTTTCTCTTAGTCTTGCTAATATCTTGGACTCCTTAATAACTTTCCCAACAACTCCTTATCAATTTGTACTGCCATGTTTCCCACAATGTTTTTCCTACTTCCTAATAACAATCACTTCTGTACACCCTTTGATGTAAAAATTAAATAATAATAATAAACCATATCCGTCGGTCCGTTTATCTTTCCAACCTATAGAGCTGAGACTAATTTTACAAGATAAACCTCGGACGCAGACATTCCACGATCTTTTGGCCCCTCCTTCCACCTTCTCTACCTACCCTTTTACTTGATGTTATTCAGAATTGTATTAGTATCTGGAGTACTATCGTAACATAAAGTTATTAACCTGGAAAATCTTTTTTTAAAAAAAATGGGGAGTAACGCTGTGTTTCGAAAGAGTATAGGAAATAAGTTTAGGTATTCATTCATGCCTCTCCCTAGAATAGTCTTCTTATTTTGACTTAATACACGCTTATCAACGTTTCTAATTGAAATACTTTATTCCAAGCAAACAAGTAATTGCAACTGATTAAAAATTTTGCTTTTATTTTTTCGAGACATTCGAGACGAGACGAGACTTTTTAAAAGCCGTCCCGTCCCGTCTCGTGTCTCGTCTCGAAAACGAGACGAGAAAGGCATTCCGTCTCGTCCCGTCTCGAATTTCAAAAGGCTTGTCCCGTCTCGTGTCTCGTCTCGAAAACGAGACGAGACACGAGACGAGACGGGACATGTCCCGTCCCGTGAGCAACACTACTTGAAAGATGGTTAACATTAACGAAAATAACGTATATACTACTTGTTCATGATAATGTAATAATTTATGTGCAAGGTACCGAGTGATAGCTAGTGGTTAAAATAGGAAAATACGTGTTTGGAATTTAAATCGGGTGATTGAGAAGGCATTAAATATTTCAGGTCCATTAAGAGTATTGATATTCTATAAAGAAATTCTGTAAATATATTTAGTATCAGTATTGACTGATGTCAGTTAATGACTGATTAATTATTACCATGCAATGTTAATTGGAATAAAGTAATACTTTATCATTGCGTTCTATTATATTTAAAACACATGTATCACCTTAACGATGTTTTTAGATTATAAAATAATATTGTATTCATAATGGTTCTGTCTCTTGCATTTTCACCTACTATCAATGTCTGAATTTGAGATTCTGGCCTTATTGTGGTGAGCCTATATTAATCATATGTCAAGTCTATTTAATTAGCAGCTGCTCACTAATGCAACGTGTTTTCAATTTAATTAAATTTCGTCTGACCTCGTAATATCAATTTGCTCTCTTGCACACACACTTGCAATAGCCATCAAAAAAATCTTTTCGAAGTTCAAAAACATATAGGGGACAAAAGTTGTATCTTGGTCCCTAATGTTTAAAAAATCAGAATGTGTATTAAATTTATCACCGACCCTCATCAGTATTGAAGTTTCATATTTCATATCAAAATCTAAAAAAAAAAATGTGTGAGTTTGTATTACAATTTATGAAAGAATTGAACTCATCACAAATTTGATTTATAATATTTGAAATGATAGAATAATACATTGAAAATGTGTGAGTGCGTGTTTATGTAGGGTTGCGTGAAAAGATGTTATAATACAGAACTGAGGATTAAAAGAAGTCACAACCACCCTTGTTGCCATATCACCGCTTTTGAAATTTCTGGACATGCTAAAGTAAGTAAAGAGTTAATTTCGTGACCAAGGTAGCCGAACCCCGTGGCGGAGTGGTTAGCACAGATCGCTACGACACCAGGGATCCTGGGTTCGAATTCAAACCTGAGCCTGGGTGTTCTTGTGAGTGTCCCTTCATCACATCATCACTCATCCTCATCTTCGCGATTAGCCCAAAGTGCCAGCAAAGTGAAGTTAAATAAACTAAATAATCGATCAATCGTGTCCATGGATGAGTCGGCCTTCGGTGCACCTTCTGTGCTTACAAGAAGCAATATATCTCTTTATGTGTCCTCTTGATTTGAACTTGAGCACTTAGTGGATATATGATGCAATATAATTTTCATAGACTAGTCAGAATTAAAAGCAGAGGGAAGTTCTTGAAAAATTGAAATGTACTTAAAAGGTAATCAAAATTTTAAAATAACTCCTTCTGTTAAACCTTTTGAAAATGTAGAAAGTTGAAGTTGATGAAGACACCAGAATAGACAAAATGGGAAAGCTCGGAGAAGCAGAAACGTGGTTGTGGGTGGCATTATTATATTAGCACCTTTGCCTCGGTGACGGAGAGTGATCGACTCACGGTCTTGTCGCTGAAGGTTCCAGGTTTGATTCTTGGCCCGGTCATGGGTGCTTCTTTGTTAAAGAATAATAAATGAATATTTATTTGCACATGTGAAGTTTCAAAAATAAAGGGGGTAAGAAAGGAAAGGGGAGAATGTGGTTTGTAGACCACGACCTCCAAGCCAATACAGTACAATGTTTCATAACGCCGAAGACCGGCAATTACGCAAGTTACAAATTAGGTGATTTCACTGAGAAGCAATTTAGACGAATCGAGAAATTTAAGCAGAAATATTCGAATAGTTCTTGTCTGTTAATGTCTCGTGTTTCTCTCCTGCATGGTCTGAAGTATGTTATCTGACGGTTGATCACGGGAAGTAGCGTTCTTAAAATTAATTAGCTGATGCCTTCATGTTTCATGTGGAACCGTGCGCATTCTGGTCCACGGAGATCAATATAGAAATTAAACACGTGCAATTGTAACGAAAGCCCATTTCAAAGACCTTTTTCTTTCCGTTATAGTCTGACGGAAGTTTCTCTCTTTATTTTAATTTATTTCCAAATTGACAGGGGTGCGTGATTCCGAGTTCTTTCCAGGAATAGGGTGGAGTTTCCAAAGTTAGCTTCACTCGATGTTTCTGATGCTTACGCAACCTTCTTGGCGGGTTTCAAGAACAAAGGTGATTTCAGTTCAGTGGTGGTTTAAATTAGAAAGTTTGATGTGGTCACACAAATGCCAGGATGCTACTATTTCCAATTTATTAAATCCCCTTATACAAAATGTAAAACTTACAGTCATTTACGTAAAACTGACAAAACAAACAAAACCAAGAAGTCGGTTACTAAATCTAAATATTACAGCAAAAATAAATTATTGTGATGCAAATTTCAGGCATAATTATGAACATTGTTATTTGAGTTCACTGCCTGCTTCCAACGTTGCTGGCAAGGTAAATCGTCAAAACTGTTACATGTCGAATGTTCCAATAAAAGGGTCATTACTCGTTATAAAGTGGCTCAAATAAACGTGAAAAACTCAATATGAAAGTAGAGAACATCAGCTATTGAAAAGGAACTTGGAAAGCTGTCTTCTTTCATTGCTTCCGAATACATTTTATAGGCGGAACGCATTTTTCTTAATAGTTATATTATATCATTTACATAATAATCTGCTTCCAAATATTGGCATTTTCTTCCCAGAACACAGTTTACGACAATCGTTAAGAATGCAAGAATGCACGTGCAATTTTTATTTTTTTTCTGTGCAATCTTTTATTGTGTCGTTGAGTTGAATTGGTGTTTTAAGTCCAATTTTTGCACAGTAAGGCTAATTGGGACTGGACCTACGGTTTAAAGTGGGATCCGAACCACTTGTGCCTCCACCACCCTTGATTACAAGGCGGCGACGCTGTGCCATCGGGGAGGCCCTTTTTATTGTGTCGTTTAGTTGTTCTTGCTGTTACAGTTTCAGTATAAAATGGTATTTCAATACTGTACCTGAAAAAATAATTGGATAAATAAATAAATAACATTTATGTTTAGGGTGGCATTTGAAGGGGGAACGAGAATTCCCTACTCTGGTCTCTACATCCACCCTATGCTTGGTAATTTTTGGCACTAGGGAGGAAATCACATTCATAATTCATCACAATTCTCCATGCAGTTCTGAAATTTTTCCCAACTGGGAATTTTTTATATGCCACATTGTTTATTCTACGAATGATATATTATCGTGAAAAGTGTAAATGTTATAGAATTTAGATGCTGTAGCATATTTTATGGCATGTTTCACACATACGATATGTCCTAATTTCCTAGCACATTTCGTTGAATTACCAATCAGTTACGTGCTTATGTCAGAAATAAGGATGTAATGGTGGCCATGTGTGATGAAAACAACGAACTGTCATTTCAATTTTTTTAAAAGTCAATAATAATTAACAGAAAGGGAAAAAATGAATAGAAATAGGTATAAATCATTCTATGCTTCATACATACGTACTTGATGACACATGCTTGAAATTGTTATTACACCACGTACGAATTGAATCATATATATTGGTTTCATGAATAGTTAATTGTAACTTTTTGAAATAGGGTGTAGTGGTAATGTTGATTTTGTTCACCCTCCTTTATTTATCTCGAAACAAATATTACGATATTAAGTTCCACAGTAAATTTCAAATTTGTTTAATGTTTGTGGTGAAGCTTCTATCCTTCAACAAGTTGGTACGTGAAGCACATTCTTGAGTTTTCCGTTCAGATCATTTAAACGTTTTTCACTAAATTTCTTCGTTCCAGAAGCAAATTACTTTAATATTTTAACTCTAAATAGCTCTCGTGTTTTATTCACAACATTACCATGCAATGTTAAGTGGACATTATCCATTTTCTAGTGCTTCTGCTACTTATAGTTGTTCTAACACTACGATTCAAGAGAGCATCTCTTCTCTCGTCATAAGGTGAACAAATTTCTTTTCGGCGGTGGCGGGGAATCGAAGCGACGACAGACTTGTGATTTGACTAAGATCTGGTGCGCTAGCCAACTGGTCCACGGCGAATAAATAGCCGAACGTGCATGGAATGAATCGCATAGAATTCAATGGATTAACATGTCAGAATAACGCGACAAATCAAATTGGAAACGGTGGAACCCAAAACTCTAGAAGCTAACCCAATGTAGAATTCAAGCAAATATAATCCTCACTCCTCCGAAAAAAGAAAGAAAGAGTAACTTAAAAGAGGGGGAGTAGTAAAGGGGGCGCGGGTGCCGTGGAGTAGTTGATTAGCGCACAGAATCTGTAATGAAACTACAGGTCTGTCGTAGGTCCGATCCCCACAACCAGCAAAGAGAAGTTGTTCACCTGAAGATGAGAGAACAGACGCTCTCCAGAAACATAGTGTTGGGATAAGTATCAATTGAACGTTGGTGTTTTAAGTCCACTTTATGCACAGTAAGGCTAATCGGGACTGGACCTGCAGTTTAAAGTGGAATCCGAACCACTATGTGCCTTCACCGGGTGTCGAACCCAGGACCCCTTCATTACAAGACGACGACGCTACCACTGCGCCATCGAGGAGGCCCAGGATAAGTATTAATAGTAGAAGCATTAGACAATGGACAATGTCCAATTAACATTGCATGGTAATAATTAATCAGTCATTAACATTCACAGAATTATTACATAATGTCAGTCCTAGGTGGAGCACATCACAATCACATGTGTAAATGCGAATGCTACGTGAAATGCTTTTGTTTAAAATGGTGTCCAATATATAAAGTAAGTTTTACGATTTTGGAGAGCATTATGTAAAATGTTAAAGGGAATGAATACTTTCGCATAAAAAAATTGATTGATTTTGTGTTTTAAGTCCACTTTATGCACAATAAGGCTAATCGGGACTAGACCTACAGTTTAAAGTGGTATCGGAACCACTATGTGCCTCCACCGGTCGCATGAAAAGAGCCTAAACCTTGTACTCGATGAGTGTGCCTATTAAGACATCATGAACCTCCTGACATAGCAGCAGAGTTTCTGTATCAAATTACAAGCCTCCAAGTATGATTAATAAGGAACCACCTCATCCACATTATAATTTTTAGACGGCCAAGTGCACACATGGTTTACGTGATTTCGGTACCGATGGCGCAGTGGTAGCGTCGTCACCTTGTAATCAAGGGGTCCCGGTGGAGAAACATAGGGGTTAGGATCCCACTTTAAACTGTAGGTCCAGTCCCGATTAGCCTTACTGTGCATAAAGTTGACTTAAAACACCAAATTTATCTCTCTGCATTTTGTAAACAAGTTGCGTTCCTCTGTTGTTCCTTAATTGCACTTACATGCACAGGGGTGATTAGAGAGGTGTATGATGTTCTGTTTTACCATTCTTAGACATCCGCAAGGAGCCGGTTTCTCTTTAAAATATATCAATTTTGTCCCGGAACCGAAATCTCACGCACCGTTTTAAAGTGTCCAAAAAATGTTTCGTTTAAATCGGTTCTAACTTGATTGTCTGCGGAAAGTGGAACCGTAATACTGGTAAGATATATTATTACGGTACATGTTGCAAACAAACAAAAATCCAATTCCGGTCCAGACCGTTGGCGAAAGCTGTCGTTGCTTCGTCTCAAGCGAGCGTGGTTTGCATGTTCGTGAAAATCATGATTGGGTTATTTTGGGTTAAAACTGACATGCACTTGCCTTTTGTGCTTTATGGAGAATAACACCCATATTCCACATTACATCCTCCATCAAACTTACTCATTGAGTTAATACTTTACCAAGGGATGTTTATGAGCATGACAGTACAACAGCGTTTTCACTGCTTCCCTGTGCTACGTTTTCTACATCCGCGGTGTGTGCCATTCGAATATAAAACGTACTCGCGGACCTATTTAGGTCAGAACGCAACTTTAAAATCGGACCAAAATCAATTCGGAACCCATATAGAACCTTAATTATGGTGGACCAGTACTTTTTTCCTGACCGATTGAAATACGGTCCAATTTTGGTGCCGAAATTAAACAATATGCAACTTGGACCGTATTTAAATTGTGTGAGGAAAAAAATTCCGGTCCCTTTTACCGAACTCAATAAAACCCATCAGAATTTATGTGTTCCTGGACCTTTAACAACTCCTCTTATCACGTTGCGCCATAAAATATGACAAGCGGGCTACGATAACGATAAGTTGGAATCCTAAAGCATGGATGTGTGTTTTGTTCCAACTTCTATTCCATCACCTCATCATTGATCTTCAAAATAATCCAAAATGCCAAAAATGACATAAACTAAACAAAATATGTAGACATCATTGGAAGTTTAAAAATGGCCTGTCTGAAGGCTGGAGTGGAAGTTAGTGTAGTGCACAGCGACGCAAGTTTCGAAACTGGTGTGCGGTATGTCCCCATCATCTATTGCATCGAATCAAAATCCAATCGCCACGATTAGCTCAGTAAGGTAGAAAGCAGGGGAGCCCACAGAGGGGATTCGTGATGCGCCTGAGTCATGGGAATAGTGGGACAAAGTTTTATAGTTTAGCTGTTATTGATTTTTATTTATTATGTACAGTTTTTCTACCTGCCTGTGGCTGATCGTGGCGATGGGTTGAAATGAAACAGCGCCTCCCCTTATACCTTTAGAATCGGTTTGGAAACAGGGGAGGGGGTTGCTGTTTACATTAATACCAGGCTAGTCAAGGAGACAAACTGTCTGCTGGACCAGTTGTTATTGTCCAGTTTTCGACATTTCCAAATTTTGCAGGTTATTTTGTAAAATTCTGATCTCTATACCAGTGAAACGTTGTTCTGCAGAACACACAATGAGTGTCATAAGAAAAATTAAAAACAGAGTATATTCGTGTATGGCTGATGAATGGTTAATATCTACCTTAATTCCTTCCTGTGAGTCCGATGTTTTAAAAGTGGTTCAAAAAGAGGGAATTATGAATAAATTTGCTGCAACAGCTTTGCAACGTCAGAAGTTATTATCGCTTATGTAAAATATTATTTCAATTAATGTCAAAATAATGTACAATATACATGTAAATGTCTATATTGAAAACAATACCTAAAGTAAGCATACGTTGCTCAAATATGTCTGTATTATATTGTTCCGCAAATTTTATCTGCCCAAAAGAAGTTGAGTAAATAATTCGGCATAAAAGGGGGGAGAGTGCGTCACTGGCCTTGGGGGGGGGGGGATGGGCACCCCTGGTAGAAAGCGACTTCAAATAAGCAAGAAGACTATATTCATGTCACAAGAAACATTGCTGGATATAGGGTTGAACAGTTAAAAGATGAAAAGATGAGGGTCCAGCCTGAGATGGACCCACAAGAACAGAGTAATATTTATAATACTAATATAATTCATATATTATATGTATTGATTAAAATCATTACAGCATGTGGAGAATCGTTACTGCAATAGTATTTATAATATAAGGTATGCCCAAATGAAAAGGAGACCATTGCTGTAGCGGCGTTGTATCTAATCGAAAAAGATAAATGTGTTTACCGATAGATGGCGCAGTGTTTGTCCCAGTTTGCAGGTGTAGCGAACGGTTTCGCCTGCTGTTTCCTCGGTTGGCAAGAGTTGTTTTACTCGGACGGGTGCATTATGGATTCCTCCAGATCAGCGCAGAGAGCTGTAATCCAATTTCTTCACGCAGAAGACGAGCATGCTTCACAAATTTATCGCAGGATGAAGGACGTTTACGGAGAGTAGTGTCTCGCACGTTGCACCATATTCCGTTGGTGTCAGCGTTATGCGAAAGCGCCAAGGAAAATTGCACGTTGTCATCAACCCTGCCACGATTGCTGCTGTGGATAATCTCATTCGTCAGAATCGTCGGTTAACCACACGTGAAATTGCTGCTGAACTGTCGATAAACAAGGGAACTGTGCAACACATAATCCACAAGAAGCTGAGTTATGGCAAAGTTTGTGCACAATGGGTGCCCAAGCATCTGTCAGAGACGCAGAAGGTGGAGAGCTCCAGGACAACGCTAGGCCACATGTGGCCAAGAAGACCCTCGACCTACTGGGAACATTTCAATGGGAAGTCCTCACACATCCTCCGTACAGCCCCGATATTTCCCCTTGTGACTCCCATATCTTTGGCCCCTTAAAACAATCACTGAAAGGTCAACGGTTCACTTGGGACAAGGAAGGCAGAACACCGTGGAAAACTGTATCCGTAAGCAACCCAGGAGTTTCTACACTGAAGCCATGCACTCCTTTTCTACATGCCGGGATTAGTGCATCAATATCAATGGTAGATATGTGTAGGTATTATGTTACACATTAACTGTAATTCACATATTCTGTAATATGATATTCTTTAGATATAACCGTAGTCTCCTTTTCATTTTGGCATACCTTATACAACAATATTGTAAAAAAGATGCACATCTACAGAATGCACGTAGTATTTACAACTGACATTAACCAATACTAACGTAAGAATATGTTTATGTGTTTCTTAATGCAGCTATAATAGGCTATATATCATGATAATTTAAACATTTTATCAAGCACAGAGCACTACGACGCAAGGGGTCCCATGTTCTAATCCCGGCCTGGATATATATATTCTTTGCGAGTATCCCTTCATCATATCATTATTCATTACTCATCCTCATCTTCACAAGTAGCTAAAAGTGGCAGAAAATCAAAGTAAAATAAACCAAGTCAGTCAATCAATAAATAACTTTATCAAAACGTGTATTTCCAGATTCTTGACCGATTTCGATTTTCCAAACACCCCTAAAAAGGTAAAGTGTTCCCCTGTGCATAACACCACGCCATGAAGGCGTATAGGGGGTGTGGGGGTAACGCCGCACACTTTCTTGATCCGGTCGTGAGTGGGGGTGATGTGATCAGCATCACGCCCCTGACTGCCTTTACCCCCCAGGGTTTCCCCCAGGTACCCATGTTATTCGACGCTGGGTGGGCGCCGGAGCCGCTTCCATCGTTAGAAAAGTTCCCGGATTTGAACCGGCCGGGGATCGAACCCGGGACCTTTAGCATGGTAGTCAGACGCGTTACCGACTGAGCCACCGCGGCCACCTTCCAAACACCCCTGCCCATCATTAAGTCATCGCTTAGCATCTTGCATATCATATAACTGTGCACATATTGCTCTTTAATTTTGCCTTAGAATATGCCGTTGGGAAGGTAAAAAACCTAATGAAGGACTAAAATGGTCTGACTCAGTTGTTAGAATATGAAGATGGTGTATACTTACTAGGGGATGATGTAAATACGATTGAAGACTAAAATTGGTAAACGCTGTAAGTGCCACAATAATTCAAACACCGTTTTCCACGTTAAACTGTGAAATGTGCCATGCTTTATAATGTGGTAAACGTGAAATGTGGCTGGTAGCCCTCTAAGTAGTTCAAAGAGCGTGTAAAGAGGTCACTAGTGTGCACTTGCTTAGGGGCTGATATGCGGAACGATGCGATTTCCCCACACTTTCGCTTTTGGCACTTACAACGTTTACCACTTTTAGTCTTCAATTAAGAATAATGCTAAGACATTTTTAAAACCAGCTAAGGAGATAGGTTTGGAAGTTAACAAAGAGTAATAACTATATGTTTACAGGTCGAAACCAAGTGTTAGGCAATAATCAAAACTTAATTATTGATAATATCTCATTTGAATCAGTTTCCAAATTAAAATACTTAGGAGTAATACTAACAAATGAAAATGATATTAAAGAGGAAATAAAGAACAGACTTAATTCAGGAAATGCGTGTTACTTTTCTCTTCATAAACTTTTATCTTCTCGAATAAATAATATCTAAGAAACTAAAAGTTAAAATATACAAAACAGAAATTTTGCCTGTAGTATTATATGGATGTCAAACTTGGTCCCTTACATTAAAAGAGGAAAATAGATTAAGAGTATTTGAAAATAAAACACTTAGAAAAAAAATTGGACCTAAAAGGGATGCGGTGACAGGTGAGTGGAATTATGGTGACATAATTTACAACTGCATAATTTGTATTCCTGTCCAGATTATTAGAATTAGTTAATGCCCAGATATTTTAGGTCCTTGAAAATCTCAGCGGCGTCTTCTTTGCCTTGTACCTACAAGGCACCCACTGCTGCACGCTTCTGTTCGATGTCCATTTTACACACTTTCGTAGCTGTTACTGACTACACAAAGCTTGAACAGGAAACACCCATGTTTCTACGTGTGTTTTACCATCTTTCCACTAGATCGTCCTGGGTTTGCAGTGCCAGCAGACAGGCGATCACTTTGTATCAAAACTTATGGCGCGATTGGGTAGTTACAAGTAACAGTTACATTTTTCGAGGAATTGTAACTGTAACTAAGTACTTTTAAAATCAAGTAGGTGTAACTGTAACAGAGTTACTTTTTTGCAACAGAAGTAATGTTTCAACAGTTACTTTTACAGTTACGTTTGCAGTTATTTTACGACTTAAATTGCTAACTTGAATATTTGTAACGTGGAAGAAGAGCTAAATTTGCTACTCTTCAAGATTTTCGTCCAATCACCTGAGGCAAAATTTCAAGGCTGACTGAAAGCATACACGTTAACTATCTGCTTGATTTCCCTGTTCTTCAGAGAGCAGCAGGGGAGAAGGAAGGGGAATCCATTTAATCTTTCCTGGGGTCGAATGTCTTGTTTTGACAAAAAATTCCAGATTTCAACGTTCCTCATACTGGAATCTACTTAAGGAAATCGCCTAGGTGGTATCAAACAGGTCCACTTGGTTAATACCTTCAGAACAACGAGTCATTTTATTTGATCTGTGATAACAATAGAGAATGTAAGTACTTTGTTGCTGAATTTCTACAGTGGTGAATGGCTACTGCTCGCAAAGCAAAATCCGCGAATAATCATATCAACACCTACAGGTATGTCAACATGGCTTTAAATAATTCTTTATTATTTGGATTTCCTTCTTAAAGTTATGTTGTTCGCCTATGCGCGGTGCATGTTTGCTTATAGACCGAAGGGCAGTTGCGGCTGGTGGTCTTACTTTATGGGTGTGCACTTCAGCATCGCGTCCAGATGAAGCGTTTTATCACCCCTCTCATATACTCGCTCCCTTTGTTGCGTCCATAATGATGCTAAATGTATTGGTAACCCAAGTTATGAACACCTTTTACTGAAAATGAGGCTATGGGAGAGTTTTATTTCATAAAAAAATATTAATTTTTACAAATTTGAAATACCGCGGCGAATTTTCCGTCGATCACGAAAAGAGCGATGTTATTGGGTATAGATCATTCAGCATTCGATAACCTGACAAAAATCACTATAAACATAGAAATGCCGATTACAATATTCAATATTATTACAACACCAATAAGCCTTGTTTCCAGGATAACCAAAAACTCAATATGCTGACCAAGGCCGAATTTATTTTATTTTAAAACATAAACTAACTTCTGCCTTGGTCAGCATATTGAGTTTTTGGTTAATATTATTGTTGATTTGCAAAATATTTAGTAAAAACTTTCCCCCTCCTCCGCTGATAAATATGAACAAGAATAATAACATTTGCATACATCAAACAAGCAGAATCGAGCGACTACCCAGGGCGCCAAACCAGGGCATCCTTCTTGATTAGAGCCAAATTCAAAGCGTGAGTTTATTTTTTAAGTCCACTTTATGCACAGAAAAGCAAATAGAGACAGACGATCTACAATTTAAAGAGGGGTCCGAACCACTATGTGCCTCCACCGGTTGCGTGGCTATTTGTTTTAAAAAGAGTTGGATTTATTGTTGACAAGAATTAATTGAAGCTACTGCTGAATAACTTAATACGAATATTGCAAAATCATCTAAGCTAAGAAATTATTGTTGTTTTTATGTCATTATGTAGGTATTAAGTAAACACATACCTACAATAAACGTGTTCTTTAACAGTCTCATAGTATTTTTAAAATAAGGCTATTATTATTTGTCATTAAAACCATACATATATGACATGGTTATGATTTATATTGGAGGAATGTGGAAAGTAGGGGGCGTCAAAATTCCACCTCGCCCGAGTATAAATTTTATCTTGAGCCACTCCTGCAAACAAGGTAGTCGATCCAACGACCACATGCAGAAAATCAGTTGTAATCTATCTAGCAGTTGTTTATTTCTAACGACCGACTGACCAAACCAACAAACTCAAGCGAAATCAAGAGAATAAATAAAAAAATATTAAAGAAAATAACAGTACTCACTCACACTGCCCTTCTTCGTACTTCAGAATTTGTCTTTCCCTTCCGCCTTATCTGTCTTATTACTGCAGTCGCTGCGCACTTTGTACGAGTAGCTAACTTCCCTCCAAATATTCATTATTACGTCTCTGCTTTCGCTATGTACAGTTTTCCCTTTCATCATGCTCACTTTGCAATGGAACAGGAACGAGCATTTGATAGTGTAAAAATTTTGCCACACAATGGGAACAGCTGACTGATGCACGTCTGCCCCCCCCCCCCCGGAGCGGGTGGATAATTCGACTACAGCGCCACAAGGACAGTTTATTTTGGTCAAGCAAAGGCAATGCAAGACATTGTTTAAAGCACACGTTTCGCTTTCAATTGTCCTTCCTTCCCTCCCTCCTGTCTTCTTCTTTGTCCCTGTCATGCTCGGAACAGGGTGGGAAAAGATACCATAGATACCCTTTAAAAAAACAAAAAAAAAAAAAAACACCTCGATTTACGATGATGTGTCGTGTGTGCTGCCTCTACTCCTCCACACGATCTCGAATGGAATGGGATTGCAACACTGCTGTATCGTGAACACAGCACTAGCAGTGCGAGTTTACCCCATTATACTGCGAGCTAAAAGAGCGAATCCCTTCTTTTTTCTTCCGTGCTGCAAACAGCGGCCAATTAGCACACGGCGACTTGTGTGCGAAGCGAACGTATCTCAGCGGCAGGCTCTGGTAAATCGAAGCCGATGGGGCGATGAGGTGTGGGAACGTTTGATGTTTTCACGGAGATAGTGTTCAGTGAATAAGTATAATAAAAAGTAATTGCATTGCAGATTCCGCGGCAAAAAAGAATCGGTCCCTAGTAATAAAGTGTAAAAATTTTCTTGCACTGTTGGAACCGTTTCAGTAAACATTTTCATCCTTTATGCCTTCAGAATATCAACTTTCTTTCTATTGTTTCAAGTATGTTTACGGCAGTTTGGGGGCATCCATCTTTACTTATTTTAAAACAATGAATTTGTTGGCACCTTTTAACAATGGATTTTCACACTTTATCCAAATTTATTCTCCTTCCGAATCTCAACTTTCTGCATTGTTCGAAGTATGTTGACACGAGTTTGGGAGCATATTTTGAATGAAACTAATCAAAGGTAACTAAACAATAGCGGAAGGCAATAAAGACCATAAAGCTTAACAATTTAATCAACTAACCGCTTTCTTTGTTGATTTCTGCATTATTACCTTCATTGTGAAAGTAAAATATCAGAAAATGTTAAAATTAAATACAGTATGTATAATTGTCAAAATAATTACAAAAAAATAAAACATACTGGTTGAAAGGAAATATTAGATTTTATCACTAGGGGGCGATTCTTTTTTGCCGCTGAGTATTTGGGTGTGCAAGTGCGAATGTGCGAATAGGCAGAAGCAGCTACTGCCGAAGGGGCCTGTGTCGCTTGTCACTTCAATCTAAAAGTTCCCTCAACGGAGCGTTCACACCGAAGAGCGACACGGAAATTTCACGCCGAAACGACAAGCGACACTTCAGTCAATATGCATGCACACACCGCGCTAATAACAAACCGAGGAAATACGGTATTCAGTTTTATACAGTTGTGAAATATAAATAATTAATTGACTACTAATGAATAGCATATAAAGCACATATTTAATAATAATCCGGTCCCAAAAGTTAATATTGGCCACATTGCTAATCAAAAACATGGTGAATTTTTGCTTTACCAGCTGTGCGTGTGAGTATTTAAAGTATGATATGTTTTTCGATTTAAATTTTGTTATTTTTTGTTGTTATGGAGAATTCGAAAAGTAGTTTTTGTATTTGAAACTGAACACCCCCTCTACGAGAAATAATTGGTAATTTTTCCCCTCCCTACGGGAATACCTCCCGTCTCCACTGAATAATATAAATATATGAAGACTTACATAATTAGTAATTTTGTACCAACCAGAAGCATGTAAGTCTTTATGTATTATTTTATTCCAATTAATGATCAACAGTTGTATGTACATACCATGTAATTGCTTGCAAAAAAACTTTCAGCACGAAGTTACAGTTACTTTTTACAATTAGTAACTGTAACTGTAATTAGTTACTTTGAGGGAGAGAGTGAGGTTTGGATATCCACCCTCGATCCCAAGCAACAATTAAGCGGAGTCATATCAATATATATATACAGGGTATAACATAAATATATGTCAATACTTGGGGGAATTATTCCTCACATGGAGACGATGAAATAATGTTATATGAACATGGGTCCGGAAATGCGTCCGCATTTTCGAAAACGCTGCACACTGTGTATGAGGCGAAAGCGGTGTAGTGTGGAATGTCGAAAAAGCTATCAGATGCCACATACCCCACATCTGAACTGGCGGGAAACATGGTGTGAGACATTGGAGTTGACCCGTGGGAAATTGGGGGGGGGGGGTCGAGAAGCATATCGTAGTCAGAAACGCTTTATTGACACGTTACAGTTCGTATGCTACATACTACACAACACCCCATACCAGAACACGCAGTCCCCACGTAATGTAGTAGACGTTCTGGTGAACCCCGGATGAACGTACGGAGGAGGGGAAGGTACAACGCGTCAGTTCTGCGGTGCACCACAAGTGGCGTCCCGTGCGAACAGGAAGACGTAGTGAGCTTGCCATGCGAATTACGTCACTGCTTGCCGGACTAGCATAGAGGAAGTACTGTCAGTTGTTGCGTGTTCATCACGGACGTGGGTATTCAAATGTAGAATTGGCCGATGTCCATTTCATATATGGGTTAGGAGACGGCAATTGTAGTCGCGCTCAGCGTTTGTACCCCGAGAGATATTCAGAACGACAGTGCGCAGACAGGACAATGTTTCAGTCAATACATCGTCGTGTGATGGAACAAGGAACATTCACGCCTGCCACACGTGACAAGGGGAGGCCGAGAAGGACGAGGACACCACAACTGAAGGAGGCGATTCTGCATGCCGTTGAAGGCGAACCGAGTGTCGGCACAAGACAATTAGCAGCCAGACGTAATGTGGACCACATGACTATCTGGAGAGTGTTGCGTGACGACCGGTTGTACATTTACAACATTTACAACGCGTGCAGGCACTGTTAGCAGCCGATTTCCCTGCACGAGTAGTGTTCTGCGAATGATTTCGCCATCATTGTGCAAACCCTGACTTTAGTGCAACTGTGCTGTTTACCGATGAGGCCTCCTTCCAAAGTAACCAGATTGTGAATTTCCACAATCAGTACGTATGGGTCAACGCGAATCCGCACGCGATTGTGCAATCACGTCATCAACACCGGTTCGGTTCAATGTGTGGGCTGGCATTGTGGGTGATTGCTTGGTGGGATTACGGACGGACATACAAAGTGTTCTTCCGGGCACCTTACCTGTGATATTCGAAAAAGTCCCTCTCGATATACGACGGCACATATACTTCATGCACGATGGAGCTCCTGTCCATTTCAGTGTGAATGTTCGTCGGTTTCTGCATCGACACTTCCGTGGTAGGTGTATCGGTAAGGGTGGACCCATTCCGTGGCCTCCACGCTCTCCAGACCTCAACCTACTGGATTTTTATTTGTGGGAACATTTAAAGGCTCTCGTGTATGCAACACCGGTGCACGATGCTGAGAGTCTTCGTGTCCGTATTCTGGACGGATGCGATACGATACGGAATTCTCCAGGGATTCACGAGCGCATCCGGGAGTGTATTCAATGCCGGGTTGCTGCATGTCTCCGTGCACATGGCGGGAATTTTGAGAATTTCTTGTGAACCTGTTTGTCTGTTACCTACAGGTTTGGTGTGCAGTGTTCTGGTATGGGGTGGTGTGTAGTATGTAGCATACGAACTGTAACGTGTCAATAAAGCGTTTCCTGACTACGATGTGTTTCTCGTACCCCCCCTCCCCCCTCAATTTCACCCGGAGTCAACGCCAATGTCTCCCACCATGTTTCCCGCCAGTTCAGATGTGGGGTATGTGGTGGCATCTGACAGCTTTTTCTAAAATGCGCTCTCACGCGTCAATGACGCATTTCCGGACCCATGTTTATATAACATTATTTCATCGTCTCCATGTGAGGAACAATTCTCCCAAGTATTGACATATATTTATGTTACACCCTGTATATATATATATATATATGTGTGTGTGTGTGGGGGGGGGGTGTGTGTGTGTGAGTGTGTATTGCAAATGGACACTAATTTTAATTTAGTAGGGAGTCAATACTCTCACAGGGTACCAGGACGTTTACTTTCCCCAACGTTATTATCTCTTTTGCTCCTTCGAGGTCCACCACTCCACCGCCTTGCCAGCAGTGAGAGCTTCGTTAGCCTGCAATTGTTGCCACTCTCGGGAAGAGACGCCAGCATGTTGCTCTTAGGAAAGAACGCCCGTGCGGAAAGACAAGCAACCGAGAACTCGCAGCTCACGAAACCGTCCAAATCGAAACCATGAAATATTCAAAGCATTCCTAAAGGGTTTAGACAATGTAATTTTATTTTGATTCCTAGGAAAATCGAAGTCACATGTTCAAGAAGTGTTAGAGAATTGCGTTGCCACAGGTGACCGCAAAAACACGAGGCGACCCTAAAGAGACCCAAAGGAAAACTACTAAAGTTTCTTAGGAAAGAAAGAGTAACCTGTCGGCTGAGCTCATTTCATTTGATGGTCTGACCTTCACAACGGGTATAATTTGCAGTCCACGACGCTGTAAGTAATGCATTATAATTGGAAAAGATCAATATTTCTGTTGCTTATGCGTAGCAGGAAGTCGGTTTACAACAACATCGAAGAATGCTGACCTACTTTTATGTTCAAAGAACATCTCTTTAATATTTGACAATTCCCCTGAGCAGAAACGAGAGAGTTTTCCAGTTCGACTAGAGGTTCTGCAGTGAAGTTTGAACAAGCACATATTGCTGCAGCAGCTGCTCCTTAAAAAAAATAGTAAACTTATTTTACATAATGTAATCATAACGCAAGTTACTTCCCGAGTATTTTCTGTTGTTGTTTGCCTACGTACGGGATGAATATCTGATTCTTTCCGCGCGGTGGTGTATTCGGCTGCTCCCACTTCAAGAAGGCATTGGAGGCCTCCCTATGATTTTACACGCGTTTCGGGCCTTCTTCCGTGTACCAGTATATGGACGGCTGGCCGATTGCTACCACCTCCAGCACTGACAACCTCATAAAGTCGAAACTTGGAAGTTAATGAAATCTTCCTAATGATAACTTTTGTAATATCACACTGCGTGTATATATACATACTTAAATTCGCATAACATTTCATAGTTAAAGAACAGACAGGCCCGTGGCGGAATGGGCGGCGTCAATGACTTCGAAGCCAGAAGTCCCAGCTTCGAATCCTGGTAAAGGCATTGTCCCATTCCATTTATCCTTTTCATCTGTCCATCCTCATCGTCGCGATTAACCATTTAGATAAATATAATTAATCCTAAGTTCTTTTGTGAATAATAGTAACATGACGTAATCATAAGATATACCTAGGTAGAGTCGAGGAAGAGGCGGTGTACTCGGCTACTGCAACTTCAAGAAGACATTTTGTAATTTCAATTTCTGCTTTTGGTAATTTTACGTCACTTTTCTACCTCTTTGGTTAATAACGATGATGAGGATGAATGATGAAAAGAAGAAATGGTGACGGGACAAATATAATACACACGTGCCTGACCAGTCTCAACCTGGGACCTCAGGTTTTGTAGCACGTTTCACAAGTGATTGCTTACCAGAACAATCCCGGGCCCTTAGATCGACAGCTGGTGGAGGTACTCAGTGGTTCGGATCCCACTATAGGCTGTAGGTCCACTCCCAATTAGCCTATCTGTGCATAAAATTTGACCTAAAACTCAATCAAAAACTCAATCACTATTTGAAGCGTTGTATTGGAGCTACGAGCACCCGGAAAAATAATATTACAGTTGAACCTGAGTTATAAGGTGAAGAGAAAATAATACGTATAGCTGAGAATTACTTACAAGTCAGATTTAGATACCATGTCATATCATTATTAAAATACTGTAATTATATTAAATTTGAGGAACAAGATACAGTATAATACAGGTTATTTCTATCATAAAGTGGTAACTTAACTAATCTACGAGTAAAAGTTTGAATACACTTTCTGCATATTTTTTTTCAAGCATGTCTCCATGGTCGACGAGTAGCAACTGAAAACGTTCGCTGAAGGAAACGCTGTTCTGCTTTTATTATGGAACACCGCAAAAGTCGGCTATCGGCATCTTTTTAACGTGTGTACTTTCATATCACAATTACATAGAAAAGAAAATGCGTCTCATGCAGTGACGGCGCCAGGGAAAAGTGACTGGGGAAGCTAAAGGGGGCGACAAAATATTGTTGGGGGGCAGTCACATTAAAACGCCCGAAAACACTACATATATATATAATATATAAAAATCTATAGTAATAATACTTATAATATTATTATTAATATTATCATATTCATGTATGGTGTTTTGTGTTTGTCCTTTATTTAGAGTGGACGTTTACTCCTAAATTTTCTTCTTGATTACGAGTTTATCTCCATATGATTCGCTTTAATAAAGGCATTAATTCTCTTTTTTTTTATTCGTGGGAACTGCCGCAAGTTGCGTTGTTTCTAGTGACCTATTTCAATATTGGAAGACATTTATAATTTTATAAATCATCGTCTTTCTTGAGATGAAACTACTGATATAAATATTCAAGTTATAAGATAATAATATAAATAACAAAAAAAAGATGTTTCGAAGAGTTTAATTTTCTTGCAAAATAAACATGACGTTGGAAGAAATTAATCTTCTTAAGTATTAGAAACAGCGAAAGTCACTTAGTGAAGTGCAAATCTGCTGTATGTGCTTTGGAGAACACCTTGCCCACCTTCGGTACGTCCAGGACTTGACATTTCTTCTCAATAGCAAGGACAGTCAAATGAGGCAGCTGGCATCCAGCATCCTGTTTCGAGTAAGGCTTTCCGAAGGTTTCAAACACGAAAAGGTTCTTTCACACGCTGCATTTGAAACTGGGATTGTTACAGAGAATACAACTAGAGTGTGAACCTTGTGAAATGCCAATTTATGCTTTCCTAGGATTTCGAAAAAATCCATTAAGTGGAGTACTTTCGTTCCACCTTTGTAACGTTGAGGAGTTTTTGGCAAAATCTGCGTTTCAGCTTTCATGAAATGTTATCACAGGAATAAAAATCTGAAAAAGGTTACAGTTAGTTATCTCATAATTCAAGAAATATTCTGACCCTGGTGCACCTCTTACTCTACCCCTCCAACGTATGTTTGTGCTACACAATTACAGGCACCTATGGAGTTCTTGGGAAGAAGTTCTTCGATTTTGATATGTACTACAAGAAAGAGCGAACCTGCATCTAATGATTAAAGAGTGAAAACCAAACAAATAAACAGTTCTTAAAACTGGTTAAAACTTAGGTTTATAGCGACGATTACAGGACATAAATGAATGAGAAATCGCCTATGACCAGGTCGACGCTCGAATCTTGAACGATAGTCACACACACATATATATACTAAAACAAATTAATATTTGTTAGTCAAGTTGGTATTATAAGCAGGAAAACCTCTTAGAAAAGGTGAAACTCGTCATACTCTTTTAAATGAACTCTCTTATTATTCAATATTTAATTAACTTCAGTCGAAGGGGCGGCCGGGGGGGAAGTGTCTGTCTGGAGGGGGGCGCCGCCCCCTACCCTCCTCTGGCGTCGTCACTGGTCTTATGTTCTGAACAACAGCGGCAAATCTTTCTCCTCGGATTTCATGCCGCGTGCCGCCTCTGTTGCCTTCTCTGTAACACCGTCGCTCCGCAATCTTCTTTCTCGCAACTCGAGACCGACCACCGCCATGCCCGCCGTGTTTCGTGTTTGAAACTTGCCTTGTGGTTTTGTAACGACAAGAAATGTGTACTTCTGTGACATTGTTGTATCTTGGTTACGTACAAATCAACCGTATTTTATGAAAAGTTGTAGTTATAACACAGAATTACGTATAAATACATTACGTACAAATAAGGTTAAATTAACACGTTCTTAAATTATATTTTGCTGGGACCTACAGTAATTTACGTATAAAAAAGAATTACGCAGAACTGAGTTACGTATAAAGCAGCCTCAAACTGTATTCCTGTGTGTATGCAGCCATGCGGCATACATTTTTCTGCCACGCTCCAACCGTCATTGCCCCGTAAGGGTGCCTCCGGGCACCCATTTATCAGAGGCTGGATGATGCCCAGAGCAGCTACAAGCTAAGTCTCTGTAGCATTGGATCGCTTGAGTGTATGTGTACCTACATAAAGAAATGTGTCAGTGCCTGAATGGGTTTTGCAGTTGTGCATCAAGTGAAGACAATGGGCCAGTTTTAATGCATTCGCTTGTAACATACGGTATGTTCTATTAGGGCATTAGTTGTCCCGCATCGGGGCCTTGCGGTCTAACCCTTAACTGACACACTTAAAAAGAAGTTACACTTAAAACACACCTGGGTCCCTGTGACCAAGCTTTTTATTTTATTTTTTATGTACGTACATAAAAAGTTGGAAATGCACAATATTTGTTCATGCTGCCTTGAAATGCGTTTATTGGTAGTTCAAACAACATTATGTTCGTATGATAAAATAAATATATTCACACTGTAACAAATAATATATTTATATACTGTATATCAGTATATTTACATCATGACAAAATATGCATATATAGAAATTAGTGTATATGAAGAACTATCTGCGTCATTCTCTCCAATCTTCATGTGTGAGATGCCGTAATGTGCCAGTGATTAAATACTAATTATATTAATTATAAAACATAGAAAGATCTACATTAGGAATAAGGATATTAAATTAGGCACCTGGAATGTTCTGAGCCTTTACCGGCCTGGGGCATTTAAGTGTACAGTTAATGAGATACTTAAGTATAAATTAGATGTAGTAGCTGTCCAGGAAGGTAAGTGGCCACGAGAAGGGAACTGTAAAACTAAAAATTATACTTTTTTCTATGGTGGTACTGAAAATCATAATTTTGGAACAGGCTTTTTCATAAATAATAGAATTATCTCGGCTCTTAAAACAGTAGAATTTATTAATGATAGGATATCATATGCAGTTTTACAGGGTAGGTGGTATAAAATTATTTTAATAAACATACATGCTCCAACGGAAGATAAAGATGATAATACTAAAGATGATTTTTATACAGAGTTAGAACAGGGCTTTGATAAATTTTCTCAGTATGATATGAAAATTCTGTTAGGTGACTGTAATGCACAGATTGGCAAAGAAGAGACATTTAAACCCACGATTGGTAAAAGTCTTCATGAATTAAGTAATGATAAGGTATAAGATTGATTACTTTTGCAACCTCAAAAAATTTAATTGTGAAAAGTAGAACTTTTAAACATAAAGATATCCATAAATATACCTGGTCTTCTCCAGATGGTAAAACTCATAATCAGATAGATCATATTCTCATTGATAAGAGAAGGCATACTAGTATAATTGACGTTCGTACACATAGAGGTGCTGACTGTGCCAGTGACCATTATTTAGTAATTGCTAAATTAAGAGAAAGACTCGCAGTGATAAATCATAAGCAACAAAATCTAAAAGTTCTAAAATTTAATACAGGAAAATTTGCTGATGAAAGAATTAAGAAAGATTACCAAATTAAACTGTCAAATAGATTTGATGTTTTGCAGGATTTAAATGATGATGAAAATATAAATGAAACAGACGTAAATAAGAATTGGGAGCACATACGTAATGCAATAGAATCAGCAGCTAAAGAAAGTATAGCATACCATAAACCAAGAAAAAGTAAGCCATGGTTTGATAATGAATGTCATAATCTAATAGAAATAAGAAATCAGGCTAGACTTAGGTGGTTAAATAAATACAAATCTAAGCAATTATATTATAATAGAATAAAGCGAGAAGTTAACCGCACGTTTAGAAGTAAAAAAAAAAAGAGATTACTTGAAAAGCAAATTTAACGAAATTGAAACAAACAGCAAAAACAAAAATATCAGAGATTTATATAAAGCTGTAAATTAATTTAGAAAGGGGTGGCAATCTAAAGTAAACTTAATAAAAGATAAAGACGGTGATTTTCTAGCTGACCCAAGCGATATTCTAAATAGATGGAAGAACTACTTTAATGACCTTTTAAATGTCCATGTAGGAGATAAATCAGAAGTGAATGAAGTACACACAGCAGAACCTTTAGTTCCAGAACCTAACTTGTTTAAAAAAGGTGATAAAATGAATTGCAATAATTACCGTGGAATTTCTCTACTCTCAACAACATATAAAATATTATCTAACATTCTTTTAACAAGACTAACCCCATATGCTAATGAAATTATAAGTGATTATCAATGTGGATTTAAACGTAACAGATCAACTACAGATCAAATTTTTCACATCAGACACTTGAAAACAAGTGGGAATATAACCAAAATGTCCATCAGCTATTCATTGATTTCAAAAAAGCATATGATTCGGTCAAAATAGATAAATTTTATAATATATTAGTCGAGTTTGGAATACCTAAGAAGCTTGTTAGTATGATGAAAGTATGCACCAGTGAAACAGAAAGTAAAATTCGTGTGGGTATTAATATGTCTGACAAATTTACAATTCATGATGGGTTAAAACAAGGAGATGCATTATCTGCATTGCTCTTTAATTTTGCCTTACAATATGCTGTTAGGAAGGTAAAAGAAACTAACGAAGGACTAAAATTAAATGGTATGACTCAGTTGTTAGCATATGCAGATGATGTAGACTTATTAGGGGATGATATAAATACAATTAAGAATAATGCTAAAATATTTTTCAAAACTGCTAAAGAGATAAGTTTGGAAGTTAACAAAGAGAAAACTAAATATATGCTTACAGGCCGAAACCAAGTGTTAGGTAATAATCAAAATCTAATTATTGATAACAACTCGTTTGAACCAGTTTCCAAATTCAAATATTTAGGAGTAATATTAACAAATGAAAATGATATTAAGGAGGAAATAAAAAGTAGGCTTAATTCAGGAAATGCATGTTACTTCTCTCTTCATAAACGTTTGTCTTCTCGTTTAATATCTAAGAAACTAAAAGTTAAAATATACAAAACAGTAATTTTGCCTGTAGTATTATATGGGTGTGAAACTTGGTCCCTTACATTGAAAGAGGAACATAAATTGATAGTATTTGAAAATAAGATCCTTAGGAAAATATTTGGACCTAAAAGGGATGAGGAGACAGGTGAGTAGAGAAGGTTACATCATTTAGAAGTACATAATTTGTATTCATGTCCAGATATTATTAGAATAATTAAATCAAGAAGACTTAGGTGGGCAGGCCATGTGGCACGAATGGGAGAGGAAAGAGGAGTTCACAGGATTCTTGTTGGGAAACCTGATGGTAAGAGACCTATAGGAAAGCCAAGACGAAGATGGAGGGACAACGTTGAGATGGACCTAAAGAAAATCGGTAGGGATGGAAAAGAGTATATAGATCTTGCTCAAGATAGGGACAGATGGAAGGCCTGTGTTGCTGCAGCCATGAACCTTCGGGTTTAAGAAGGCTAGAGAGTTAGTTAGTTAGTTATAAAACATAGAAATATGAAAAAAATAACACAACTACAGTTTGACCAAAACCTTACGGCGAGAGCGCTGGTATAGTACCTTTCTCTAGGTGATTTTTCTCACATTTCAAAACAATTTAGGCAATGTATACCGGTTTTTACCATAAAAGAAATTAGATTTGTCAGTCTTACTGCCATATTCAGCTTCTTCTACATCTTCTTCTACATTGGCAGATTCACCTTCATTACCATCTTCCTCTACGCTTTCCCCTATATCTCATTCATGTTCACTAACCTCATATTCACTTTCAGCACCACTGATATTCGTCAATATCTGTTAGGGGATCATTCAAGATTGCACGGATGTATTTTTCGTTCACAATCCTCGATTTAGCTTGATCGATGTAAAAATCACGTTAACACAATAAGTAACACTAACGACACACCTAGGTCCTGGGGACCCAATGTTAGTTGCTTTGTCACATTTAGTACCCTAACAACGTTAACCACTCCACTGACTCGAAGAGAAGAAAGGGCTAGGAGACTACTGCGCTAGTCACGATATTGCTACCAACCATTTTTTAATGCAAGGCAAAACAAATTTCCGTCGGGTCCCCAGGACCCAGGTGTGTCGGTTAAGGGCTAAGCAAGCTTTGGGCTGTGGGCACGGGGCGCGCGCAGGTTCGAGTTTCCTGGTGTAAGCGTGACAAGTTTTCTTCTGAGATTTCGGCTTGTGTGTGGAACCGGTGGCCGGCCATCCACCATCGTGAGGAAATTGAGGAGCTACGAATGAGTAGCGTAATCCGGTCATGGAAACCTAGAACAACGACTGGAGGAGATCTCTCACCTCGGAGGATGGGAGTGAGGCAGGCCGTCGGTAGGTAGGCCCTTGCCTTCAGAGGCTGTTGCACCACGGGTAAAAAAAAGGGCATTAGTTAATGCACAAATTATACCCACGGCATTCGCTCTAGGATGGTCGACAGCAGCCTTTCAGAAGAATTCATATCTAGAGTAAATATTTGAATATTTGTGCCAGGCATAAATGTTGTGTGCACTGTGTGGAGGTTCAATGAGTTTTGTTCCCTACCTGAATTTCGTAATGTAAAATTTTGGGAAAACTTACTTCATGAACGTTTGGTGTATAATTTTACATGGTATTCGAACAAGCATTTATTATTTTTTTACTCCATCCAATTGGCGATTTTAACCTAGACATGGGTCCATGTCACAGTTCGTTGATGCATCTTTTTCTTGCATTACGTTATGTGGCATTCCAGTTTATACAAATTCTCTTGATATTCGGGGTGTCTTGAGAAACGAGAAACTACGTGGATAAGACGGAGGAAACTGGATAATATCATTTGTGATGGTTTAATGCAACTTTAAAAGCATTGGCCTACAAATGGAAATGAGGGACTGTGAGAAACGGAAGTAAAGTGGTGAATTTATTAGATATGTAATACTTTGGAAATTATTACCAGAATGTAAAAATGTAATAATTGTGGAAAGATAAAGAGTCTGCTTTATGCGAATCAGAATTGGACTTATGTTTCAATGCGTAATTCTAAGAACGGAGAGTTAGAGAAAGGGATGAAGGAGCAGTAAATATTGTAGAATGAATTATATTTAGGACAGGGGGCTGACAGCGTCAGAGGGGGAGAGGGGCAGACGCTCCCCGGTGACCTCTCCCCGCAAAACTTGATAAATGCTCTTTTAGCCCAAGATTGTATTTTTGTATGGTATTTATGGGTATTATACAAGTCTATGTGTGTCTCTCAAGTCCAAACATTTTCCTAGCACCGTCACTGGAACTGGAGGAATGGAAGTAAGAAATTATTTGTTTTATTTCAAAGATCACTCTATTGCGACCAACGGACCTCGTTGACTCGAGAATGTCTCTATTTTGATACTGTCAAGTCCGGTGTCCCAGATAATGTCTAGCTGGGTTCTTTTCATAGTGGTTTCTGACAAATTTGAATACCGTTTTTACATACTCAATATCAGTACGCAAAATCTTTAATAGATAATGTTAATAATATGTAGCCAATATTTGTAAGAAATAAATATAGTCTTCTTATTTCGGGCGTTATGAAATCATGTCGAAGAACTTTAGGTTTCATATCCCCTCCTCCCAGAAACTGGTCCTGTAAGAAAATAATAGTTTTGTAGCGTATGGATCCGAAACCTGCATAGCTCTAATTATTTGACCTTTAAAGTTACGTTCCCTATAGTCTCAGCCTGTGCAGGATCTTCACATTTTGGGCCTTCCCGCAATATATTACTAAAGGCTCCTTCTGTATAAAATATACGTACTTGTGAAAGGAAATGTTGATAGGATGAAACTGAGGACGAAACACTCACGTAGAACACTCATGCTCAGTACCGGATTCGAGCCCGTACCGGCAACCCTCGCACCAAGCTGTGCTAACCACTCCGCCACGGAGGTCGGCAACCGCTGTAACGCTAGGTATAATTGTATTGTACTTTTCATACAGAAATTTGGTAAAATCGTGTGCAGATGAAACTTTTTGATAAATCACATTTGAGAGCTGTTTAAAGAGAGAACAATTCAGCTGGTAACGATGAACCAATACATGTTTCATACATAACGTTTCTGTAATTGCTCTGATTTTGCTATCAGTGCGCCATGCGTTGGATTGGGTATGCAATAGTGTTTAGGTAAGCAAATCCATTTCAGAGGCCCCAAAGTAAGTAGTAATTTCTTTCTATCCACGGGATTTTCGACCCTTGCTTTGCCATGTTGGACTTCTATGTAGTAAGAAGACCCGTCTCAACTCTTAACTCATATGTACGTTCAGTAGAATCTCTACTCCTAGTTCCACACCACAAATCTAGGGAAGAAACACTTGCGGCTAGAAAGAAATTAATGTTCAGTTAGTGGTATGGATTATTAAACAGAAGTTATTAACCGAAAACTACTGCATCTTAGCCAACTAAACATGAACAACAAATCCTCTCACCTCTGGGGTGCCCATCCCCCCCAAGGCCAATGGCGCAATCCCCCCAAATCTCGTCATCCGCCCCCTCCAAATCATGTGGTAATCCACATGAAGTATTTAATTACGATAGCGTGTCTACTGAAAGTAACATTTTTTAAGCTGTATTGAACACGAAACTAGACTAGCTAGACCGTGGATGCATTACTCCTCAAAATATTTTGGTGAATACGTAATAATTCATTTTATTTTAATACAATAGCCTGTTAAACTATCCATCTTTGTTAATGGTTCAAATTTTTGATATAACGGAAAGCTAGCAATCTCAAGTGTCATCATTATATAAATATGTATTTAAACAGTGTTTGTGGTTGGAAAACAATATTTCAGTAAACAACAATTTGGGTATTTAACACAAAGTCTTATACAACTTAAGATCGAAAATTGCAGAATCCTAGCTAGAAATGCCTAAGGCCGGGACGAGAATATAATAAGGTGCCTCCTTCAAAGAACTCACCCCCTCTGCTTGGGGTAACTACATTTTTTTAGTAATCCATAACAATAATTACATGGATTTCATCTTAAGTGCAAATTTCACTTGCTAAAGCAAAATTACCCTGCAACAATAAGTTAGAAATGCGAATTTGACACTATTTATTTTCCTATTTTATCTAGTAATGTGCAAGGCGTTACTATGAAGTACACAGTTAGCACTACAACTATTGCACCATAGCCTACAGGGAATCAATAACACAATAATATTGCTAATAGAACCATATCATCAAACTGACTCACCTGCTTTAAATTAAGCAGTATGCCGACATTAAACATTATATTTTAAGAAATTATATTACTAATAAATATCGAGAATATTGTTTATGTCTTGTAAAGCAGCTACAGTATAGTTCTTAACAATCGTCTCATGAAAATGCCAGACACACATTCCTGCAACACAAAATTGTGAGCGAAGCGAGCAAGAAAATTTTTATATCCATTTCTTTGCAGGCTTGCAAGAATATTAATTTAATGGGACGTCAATACTTTAATAGGATCCCTCGATATTTCCTATTTTCCCATGTTCGGCACCGAAACGTGCGCATACCATATCGCTAAATATAGTTCCCAAATATAATGTTCGAACCCTAAAGAAATCCCTTGACAATCTAAGATTTTACACTTTATTAAGAGCTCCATATCTCCTCCCCTCAAATTTAATATTCAATCCTCCAACCAAAATTTTGGACTTACTGTTGATATTGAAGAGTACCTAGATATTACCCCCTCCAAAAGAAAAAAATCGGTTCCCAAACCATAGTTTCCGCTACAATCTCAGACGTAATATTAATACACAAGAGTTGGATATCCCCCTCTAACTAGAATTCCCAGGATAATCTAAGATTTAACACTGATATTCAATAGTCGGATATTGCCTTGCCTCCCTCCCCCAACGTTTAATCCTCAATCCCCCACCAGCATCCACGTGTCGATTTAAGACCCAATGTGTAAGAGTTGGATATCCTCCCCCCCTTCCTTAATAGAAATATTACACGTTACAATTTCCTTGGCAGTCTAGAATTTGCTATTTATGTAACAGCAATGGATAGTTTATAACGTAATTCAACTTGTGCCAAATGCTGTACTGTTTCACATCAAATTTCCATCACAAAAAATCGCCCCCCCCCAAAAGTTGCTTGAACATAACGTGAGTTCACAAACCCACCTGTGGGCATCATTGCTACCTCTAAATACTTCATTTCCTTCATCTAATGGATGAATGGTGTACCTAAGATGTAAACGTCTTTACATTTATTTTTTAAATAATATATAAATGTTGAATTTTATATTACATTAAGGAAAAAATCCCCCCCAAAAAATTTCGATGGCCCAATCTGCGCAACAATCCCCCCCTTTGGGCACCCCTGTTTTACCTTACAATATTCCGGTGATATTTTCTTATTTGCTCTGCGGTTCTGGACAAATTACTACGTTTATTGTTTTACATACACATATTTGAGTATGTAAAGGGCATGGCAAGGGCCCCCTAAAGACTTGCTCATCCCCGGGTGCCACCGCACTGCGGGATTTAGCGGTTTTCGCACTGGCCTCAGCATTTATAGCATTTTTTTAATTTTATGGCTGATTTGCCTTCAGAAATTTTGATACTGGCCACACGGCGTATTGGTATGCAATCGAAGGTAACAGTAGGCAACTTGTCATGGTTATTTCCCTTCTTTGATAAAGTCCACGTATTTTTGAGAAATGTAATTATGCTTACGATGGAGAACAAGTGATTCGCTTTTATTTGACTTTTTTGTTCCAATTCTTGAACCTTACATTTCGGAAAGGATAGTTAACACAACGACGGACAATTTGCCTACCGCTCGGTGTATGTCAGTCACTGCGACAGCTAACAACGTATCAATGTCTTTTATTGTATCGGACTGTATGGCAGGACAGGGGGGAAAAACTCAAATGGTGATGCACCCGCACAATTTCCGCGACAAAAGCCTAACGAGTGGGAAACATCGACGATACAAAGCTTGACTCCATACTAAGCTGTGATGTCAAAGTTCAAAGAGAATGGTTCAGGTAGAATCCCCAATCCGTCACTGGGTCGAATGAACTCTGGCTGTCAAAACACGTACGTCGTGCGTGGGAACACTCTACGCTCTTTGACAACAAGGAATTTCCTAATCGAAGTCCTCCACCATTGATCGCTCATTTTTTCTGTAAGGATTTCTGTTTCCATCACAAACCACGAACGTCCTTCGAGTAAATGTGCGATCGATCCAATGCAAACGAGGGACGCTGCTGGGTGTGATGTCGATAAGCAACGAGAAAGCCACATGTGCGTGCGCTGTTACCTTGACACTTCTTTCGGTGCGTAGATCACTTCAGTCTGTGTCGAGAACAGTGACTGCGATTGGCTAGTAACAGGGACCAGAAGACGTGTTTTACTGATGTCATCACGCCACACCCCGGCCGCCTTAGCCTACAGGTATTCATTTATCAGGGGGGTGAAGCCTAGAGCAGCTATGTCGCTATATGCAGGGACAAGATCGGAAATTCCCAACCTTAAATCACCCACCCGGGAATCGAATCGAAAAGTTTCGAAAACCTATTGAAATCCAAAAATGACTTTAAAAAAATAGAGCACTAACAGTTATCACAGTTGTAGAAAAATACAATGAATGCAATGCTGCAATTACAATCGGATTTTGCAGCAAGTATGGTACAGCCATTAGAACCGGTAATGGGGTGACGTGGGGTCAGCACGTCGAACCCCATCCGTTATAGAAGATATCCGTGACAGGGTTACGCTACTCACTCGTAGCTCCCCAGTTTCCTCACGATGGTGGGTTGCCACCGGCCCTACACACAGGACAAAAACCCAGAGACTGAACCCAGGCGGACTCGAACCCATGCCGTCCCGCAGTCAGAGTCCAAAGTACAGCGCCTTAGACCGCACGGCCACGGAGAGAAACTCTGGAAAGATATGTGAAGAAATTAATGGTTCATTATGTAACTTTTATCCTATTTTAATGTTTTCTTCAATTTGTTGTTAATAATAAAAATAGCCCCAGTAGTACGCAGCCCTAAATATTTAGTAGTGTCACATAATTTACGTCTATATTATAACTGGTTATGAAAATACTTAATTTGTTGTCAAAAACATCAACAAATTTATAATTTTCCTGAAAATATCATGCTTCAGAGGAGAAGATGTCATTTGTCAGGAATTGAAAAGTCCACCTGCGTGCCCAGAACGATGTTGGGGTTAGAACTCCCCTCTTTTTTTTATCCAAATTGTCTAAAATAACACTGCATACACAAAAGATGATGGAATATACTACTGCAAAGGAATCCGCACATTTTTTACAAAATATCTGGTTATGTAATTAAAAGAACTTAAAATACTTCATAACTGCACCATACTTCAGCGAATGAAATATCTTGTTCGATAAAAGGAAGCATGATTAAGTCGAATCACTATTGTGACACAGCATTAAGTAGTTTGATTTAACTATGGAAAAACTCTAGAACACTCTTTCATGTGTGCAGCTTGTTACTGTGATAAATGAAGATTCCTATAGTACTGTGTGAAATGACTGAAATAAACTCAACCTGTTTCCAGTGCTTGTAATCAATGTCTAACATTCACTACCAAACAGTTCTAAATTTCTTACTTTCATGGTAGCAACTACAGAATAAGATATGAATCTCGCTGTTCTTGATCCTTTTCTTATTATTTTCGTTATTTAGCGTCGCTTTTCTGCCACTTTTGGTTAATTGCGATGATATGTGATAATTAGTGATAATATGATGAAATTGATGAAGGAACACTCACAATGGACACTCATTTCCAGGCCGGGATTAGAACTCGGGACTTCTGGCGTCGTAGCACGCTGTGTTGATTGATTGATTTAAGTCCACTTTATACAGAGTAAGGCTAATCGGGACTGGAACTACAGTTTAAGGTGGGATCCGAACCACTATGTGCCTCCACCGGGTATCGAACCCGGGAACCATTGTTTACAAGGCGACGACGCTACCACTGCTCCATCGGGGAAGGGGGGCTGTAGCATGCTGTGTAACTACTCCATCACGTAACTACTGTCATCCATATTTAAGGCATATAAGTGCTAACGTTTTCAAAATAAAGACCCACTATTTGCTAGATTTGAAAGAGCTTAAACTTTTCCCACCAACATTTGCGGATTCGATTTACAGAAGGTCCTTGCTCCGGTTTTGTCCCATCCAAAAACGAAAGACTGAGCTTCCAATAACACTTGGTAGGTTCGTATAATAGCATTTCTATTGTGTGTCCAACGTAAGGGAGACACGGCCGTTAAATGAAAGATACGAGACCTTTCCTTCTTTTTCTCTACAAACTCTTGCCATTCTATTACATATCCAACGTTTTCTAACATGAAAATTGTGACAAAAGAAGGCACCTCCATCAAATTTTCCCTATCCGATACGCCACTGGCTATTCATTCGTGTATACATTTAAGATTTTCATATCTTTTTACCTACTACACCCGAAAAGACGTTTAATATTTTCCGAGGAACCTTGATGCTACATTTCATTTCATCGTAGGTGGCATCTCAAAAAGTGGATTCGACCCTTCGTCATCCTCCATAGCTGGACAAATTCTGCTATCCTCGCACTTTTTAAAGTATACATTGTTGAGTACAATAAACAAAAATATCAAATGAAACCAATTTTTGTGAAACGGGGGCCTCCATTAAATTTTGGGGGCCATTGTGTCCCGGTGAAAAATAATTTAGGTCGCTCAATTTTTTTATGGCAGAGTTTTATCACACAATGCAACTTTTTTGCCCTATATGTTTTTGAGATCTGACAGAAAATGGTAAATATTCAATTTTATTTTTATTTCCATCTCCACGGTAGAATAAAAAGTTAAAATAAATAAATGTATGAGTAACGGAACATATATTTCTAATATCAGGACACCACACAAAATTTATGTACTACGTAGTCGCTTTTGTGTAACAACCGCAGACCAACCAGACAACAGCGGTGGGGCCTAGAGTTACGACGTCGCGGGAGGAAGTGCTGCGCACACCTCGTTCTACAGGTTGTTGTGTTTCTTATAGCGCTGGATTAGTCGCTCAACACTTCCCTTGCCAGCATGAAGGCCGCCCGTCGTAAGACTGTACAAGAGCTATAGTTGGAAATATTGTATGTAATAAAATATTAACAAATAAAGAGGAAATCTTTAACCAATGTTAATAGAATGCTAATTGCAAACGTCGTTTCATCTGATTACAGTATTGACCTCAACTTACGTCTGCATTTTTCCCGGAAGGCAGTTTGAACATAGAGGGATGTCTGGGATATCATTATCTGAAACAAAAATAAGGAAATTCAGAATATGTGCCAAATAAAAATTACTCCGATATAATTTTGGATGATAAGTTGTGAGCACAAAATCCATCCATCCTTCACATCGTAACTATTCTCCCGTCCAAAAGTAGAACTCTCACGTAAAGGTCAAAGGTCCTCTTGGCTCTCATGTATCTCGAGACGTGGAGAACTTCGTGACTAAGGAGCGAGAAGGAAGTGGTGGGTGTGGCGAAGGCCGCGAGTGGCGTGTGGCTGCTATCGCTCTCTTGCAATGGAGGCCAAGATCACTTCGCGAAATTATTGCCTGAAGGTCCCGAAACGCCTGCGATTTAAAACGGCCCGCACGAACTTCTGCCAAGCAACAGAATTGAAGGAAGCAAACCACGCTAATGTATGCACAACGCGTGTTCTACTTGTGATTAATGTTGTTCTTCTGTTGGCTGATTGATACGACGAAAGGGGTCATGATTAAATGTTCGTATCAAGATTATTGAGTTTCGGAGTTGCGGAAATGAATCGGAAGTAAAATGAAAAAATAAAAATAAAATGCAGATTCTCGAATATTTCATTTTAACGGCACGTAGTACTATAAAATACAGCGGATTATGTGTACAAGCAATGAGGTGTTTATAAGTTAGTGAGTGGTGGATATTTAAAATATCTAAGCCATCTACTAAATTCTCCAACATCTATTAAAGTACACTTAGGCTATGTAATTAGTCTCGAATCGACGAGGGCAGAGCATTCTTGGATAACGTTGCTTCTTCTTTGTAGGGATGATTCATTTATAATATTTCTGAAAATAATAATAATAAACTTATAATATTTATGAAAAATAAAAATAAACTGATGCTAACGATTGTGCTAATTGTCCATAAATTGTTTTCACAAACGAACTGAAACTGTTGAAGTAACTTTTCGCCTCGATGGCGCGGTGGTGATTCTCTGGTCTTGTGTTCAATCCACGGTGGTGGTACATTATACATATACAGTGTTTCGGAACTGATTTTATACTGTAGTCCCATCCCGATTAGCCTATCTGAGCATAAAGTGAACGTAAAACAAACCAAACAACCCGTGTGTAAGAATAGTAAACTAATCACACTTGTCTACTTTTAAACATTTGCTTTATGTGATTTTGTTTTACAGTTATGAGCAATTTACCGGTATCCGTGCCGAGTGGCTGTCACAGCGCGCTACGACTCCAGGAGTCCAGGGTTCGAATCGCGGTAGGGGCATGGGTGATCTTTGTGAGTGTCCATCAATTTCGTCATCATCACTCATCCTCATCTTCGCGATTAGCCAGAAGTGACAGAAATGCAAAGCAAAATAAACCAAATCAATCATTTTTGTGTAATTTACTTTTTATTGTGCAAGCCTATTAAAATGTTGTAACAACTAACATGATTTGACTCATATAAACAATACTAAAAATAGTATAAAATTAGTTTAAAAACTACTTATGTAAGTGAGTATGCAATTGTTGAAGAACGACGTTTCAGGGTACAACTGCCCCCTTCATCAGGTTCACAATTCTTTCTAAGCACTAAAACATAATGCTGATTTATGATTTGACTCGTGTATGTGTCTCTGTATGCAACTGAAGTTCACTAAACTGAGGGTTCACTTATATTTTTATATGTAGAACCTGGCTTCACTCTCTTTGATGCTAAATATCCGGCATTTGGCATTTCCTATCTCATATCTTTATATCTGTGGTCTGGGTCCACCTGTATGCATTGCACCCAGTCTAGTGAGTAGACGTGAGAGTAGTGAGAGCTAATGGCTTGATTTTACTTGCTACAGTTGATGGTTTTTCAAATGCAAAGACCACAACTTACTTTTATTTAAAGTTTAAGACGTTTCGCGGGAGAGGAATCACACCCAACCTTAATGCAACAATGGTTCACATTGAGTATGAGAAAGAAAGTTAAATAACAAAGAGAATTAGAAATGTGTAGTACATGCCATTACGAAGAATCATCAAAGTCCCTCCCCACACAGGGAATTGAATTTAGGTCTCTAACGTGGCAGTCAGATGATAAAGGTGATGATGATCATACTGGGTGATGACAATGGGATGACTAACAAGCAGAGGAGTAAGAATGTGAAAGTCTTAAGAAAGATGCTTGAGCGTGTCTGTTTTTTTTTTATAATCTACATCCTTTTGTGCAGACTATGTAAATGATTTAACAAAGCACATCAAATATAGCATCTCAATTTATAATTTGTTCTATAAACAACACGTTGACATATTCTCTGTTTGCTAACAAATATCTCGTTAATCAGTTTAATAGCTTCTGCTACTTCACATGGAAAAATAAGTATTTAACTTAGAATCTTATTGGCTACTTCCTCATTAGAATAATCTGAGAGTGTCCAGCAGGGGCGGCGCTACAGGGGGGAAAGTGGAGCTGAAGGCCCCCAATCGGATCTCAGCCCCCCTTGTAGTTCCCCCAGATTTTTATGGAAGAAGTAGAGTACATACATAATAGTTTCAATTATAAAACTTCCATTGGGACATGGCCATTGCAATGTTCAGGTGTATTTCCTACTTTAGTGAGTTCGTAAGCATACTTTAATACTGTGTGTTCTAAAATGGTAATTGGGGGGGGGGCACCCGCAGGTCTCACTGGATCAACAATGGCCACTGATCATTTGATACTAAGTAACTGGTCAATCATAAGTCGCCAAACTGGCTGCTAAATTGACGATACTCTGCTGCCTACATGGTAGCGGCTGTGAGATTGTTCTTTGTAGGTTGGAGGTTCAAACAGTGACGAAAAATATATGCATGTACAGCTCCCTATAAAGCAAGTCATTTTTTATAGGAATAGGTCTAACACGTGTGAAAAATGAATTTTTTATAAGTAGGAGGACGTTCAACATCTGTAGAGCAGTCAAGTTTCATTTCTGCTTGTTAGTTCCATATTCCATTACCGACAGTGGCATGAGCGTTAGCAATGTTCTCATTCGTTTCAACATTATATACACGCGTATATACTTTTCGTTACAAATCTCCGAGATTCGTTAAGGAAGAACAAACGTTAGGAATCAAGAGTAGTAGAGAAATACGATAAGGACGGTTTGTGCCCTCGGGCGATTATTTACATGTATTAGGAATTTATTTGCATGTATTTAGAATAAATTTGCATATCATTAGAATAATTTACATTTATGTATCTGCAAATTTATAACTTTTATGAATTTTTAATTATTAAGTTTTTGAAAAATATGTAAATAGAAGGTAATTAGCGGAACTAAACGCTATGCATATGGTTTTATGTTAATTTCTGCAAATGTTTATAGTATTGAAAATAAGATTTTAGGGTTTATTAAACGCTATGACTGGCGGTAATGGGTAATGGTAAAGGTTCAATGACGAATTACGACGGTCCCAGTACTCGAACCCACGATATGTAATGGTAATAATTATAGTGTACTAACGAATAATGTTATATGGTATGAAAGACGCTGGTCTGAGACGCTACATATAAGATGGTGAACTCCGCGCAGGTAGACGACAAAGGAATTTGGACAATGTGCGGTCAAGGTCAAATGATGTCACAACGCCAGAACAAAGAAATAACCCGATTGACCAATCAGACTTAATACCAGGAGTATTATATTATACGACGCTTATTTTTTACTACAATCACTATATATCTATGAGGACTAAAATTCACTGATTGAAGCTTAAAGCTTAGGCTGTAAAGGGCGCACTTGGCATGTATATCGACAATTTATAGGAAAACACGAACCTTACGAAGGATTGTAGTAGGCATAGTAGGACCACAGCCAGAGCCTTATTAGCCTGCAAGAAGCACTTATATGAGGAAATGAGGTTGATCTTTTACTGTTTCACAAGAAGACTATCCTTTACACACCCAGCATTTGCTTTTTTAAGTAAGTATATGTACCAGAAGCACTTACACGCCAACGCTAACTAGAGTGCAACTAAATTATATCAGGTGCTAAATGTAGCAAGAACTAACTATGATTGTCTATATTTCTGAGAAATTACGCAAAAGCAGATTACCCGATTTAAGTAGCGTTCTCTATTGACTGGATTATTTAACAGATCAAACAGGTAGACGGCAAAATTCACTAAACGTAGTTCTATAGTATAGGTGGTTTCAGAGATATAAAAATAACAAAATATAAGATTTCGCTTTCTTGCTTCTGAGGCTAATCGCGACGCTAAGGATAACTGGAGAGAACATGCAATGGAGGAGACAACAGTCCCCAAAAGTTATGGGCTGTTAATACCACAGAGATATTACAGTAGGTTTAGGTTCAACCACCAGATCATTCCTACCATGAAAAATACTGGTTATGCTGTACTGTTAGCTGGTGATATTTGAGAAACTTAAAAGCTTACTTGCATACACAATACAAGAAGGAAAAATTTTACAAGCAAGACAGCAGACACTCAATATCTCAAAACAATCAGGTAAAATATTCTACAACTTCATCACCTAAAACTGTCAAGTGCCCAAAAATATGCAAATATAATCAATAAAAACTACTTGAAAAGACAAAACTCCCTACAGTCTCACAGAATTGATGGAAAATAACATCAAAAGTTAGAAGCATGCACAGTCAATTGTGCTCAATTTGCATACAGTTCACATGCAACTCTCATGAAAAAGGCTCATAACACTCTCCCAGCTCCGTTCTAATATGTACTTGGACAACAAAAACCTGCTGTTTGGTCTTACAAATTCTCAGAAATCTTACCTCTCCTACCCTTACTTGAATAGCTAAAGTGCAACCTTCATACTGAAATTTTGAAAAAAAACGGCATACATAAAAGTTTGTATGTGTGAAAGAGAATATGAGTGTATACCTGAGTAGATGCCTGAGTATAGTCTTACATAATTTGATAAAAAACAATATAGTTATAAATCAAAGACTATACCTAATAATATTAATTTGAAAATACGCCGATAGAAATATTTATAGTAATTATAAGCTTTTTAACATGCCATAGTAATTAGATTAGTTCGTTTATTACAAGATATATAAGTTACATACACTAAATAAGCATAATTGTTTGGTTTGTAAGTAGTGAATATAACGAATTTACATTGGATCGTGCGAAAACTGTGTCAACTTTGCATTATAAGCAGAAAATTAAAAAGATTTCTGATGAAGAAAAGTACTGCCTAGGGCTGAATGATTCAATTACTGTAAAATATTAGTCTCTGATTCAAGTAATTTAAAACCAATAAGTTGCTGACCAAGGCAGTTTATTAAGATAAAAACACTTAACACGTAACGTTTCGACCCTGATACAGGGTCGAAACGTTACGTGTTAAGTGTTTTTATCTTAATAAACTGCCTTGGTCAGCAACTTATTGGTTTTAATATGGAAACAAGGCTTAATTATATTACAAGTAATTTAACTGTAAATATTCTCTTTTGTTTGTAAAATATAATTGTTAGTTGCACTGATAGGTACAAATATTAACTTTATACGCTTCCATACACTCTAAATAACGTAACTTTGATATATAAATTAGTAACAATTTGTTAAAAATTAAACTGTAAATTTCTTTCCTTAAATAAGTATAAAGTAGTAAAAATACTAAACAAATTATTCCTTTCTTTGTTATTTAAAGGATGCCAAACAGTGTAAACCAGTTGTTATATTACACATGTAATTCATCATTTATCTATTATAGAGGTTAGGAACTGGCTAAATAACATGAAAAACATAAAATTGGAAGGCAGTAACAATATTTTTTTAAAAAGTACTGTTTTTCCTAACTTTGTGAATTAAATACTAGTACAATTTGGCAAATTATAAATACAATATACCTATTTCTTTGGTATTTGAACTATAGTCAAATAAAATGTTACTAAACCTTGGCTATTAGTTGGTGCATTTACAGTAAATCTGAGAGTTTTAGCATTATTTGTCCGTAACTGGATAAAGTGTAACTTGTTAAGTTCGCCAAACACAAAATCTTCAACATATTGTACTATGTAACCTCAATTTTGAAAGCTAACTGAACTCTAGCGTTTCGACTTATACATAGTATAGGCTTCTATAGTGGTAAGATACGTCCAGTCTGTATAATTTTGAAAATGGTGTCTCCTCCTCTGTCGATCCGGACCAAGAGTGCTCTCAAGTATTTCAATATATTTTTTAACATAACTAACACTTCAAGAAAAGAATACCTTGTGCCCCGATAGCTTAGTTGGTATAGCGTTAGGCTTCTAACCTATCGGTTCATTTTTCGAGTCCCTGTCTGGGCGGTTACCATTTTTTTAAATTTTGTCATCGGATCTTGTGCAGACTAAATATAAAATATGTTTACAGTCTAACAGATTATTAATTTTCTTCAAATTTTGCAAGTAAGCTTTTAAGTTTCTCAAATATCACCATCTTTAGCTAACAGTACAGCATAACCAGTATTTTTCATGGTAGGAATGATCTGGTGGTTGAACCTAAACCTACTGTAATATCTCTGTGGTATTAACAGCCCATAACTTTTGGGGACTGTTGTCTCCTCCATTGCATGTTCTCTCCAGTTATCCTTAGCGTCGCGATTAGCCTCAGAAGCAAGAAAGCGAAATCTTATATTTTGTTATTTTTATATCTCTGAAACCACCTATACTATAGAACTACGTTTAGTGAATTTTGCCGTCTACCTGTTTGATCTGTTAAATAATCCAGTCAATAGAGAACGCTACTTAAATCGGGTAATCTGCTTTTGCGTAATTTCTCAGAAATATAGACAATCATAGTTAGTTCTTGCTACATTTAGCACCTGATATAATTTAGTTGCACTCTAGTTAGCGTTGGCGTGTAAGTGCTTCTGGTACATATACTTACTTAAAAAAGCAAATGCTGGGTGTGTAAAGGATAGTCTTCTTGTGAAACAGTAAAAGATCAACCTCATTTCCTCATATAAGTGCTTCTTGCAGGCTAATAAGGCTCTGGCTGTGGTCCTACTATGTCTACTACAATCCTCCGTAAGGTTTGTGTTTTCCTATAAATTGTCGATATACATGCCAAGTGCGCCCTTTACAGCCTAAGCTTTAAGCTTCAATCAGTGAATTTTAGTCCTCATAGATATATAGTGATTGTAGTAAAAAATAAGCGTCGTATAATATAATACTCCTGGTATTAAGTCGATCACTCAAAATACCTTAAAAAGGGGCTATAAGACTAAGTACTCCTTCTAGCATAGTAAGAAATGTTTGGAAAGTGGACCTAAGCCCCCTAAGTCGTCTGTGGACTTCGTATTGTCCTGTGATTTGTTATTAATTATATTGTTAAATTGTTATATTTAAGGGAAAAAAGAAACAATGTTAGTAAGCGTCCAGTTATAGACCCCTCGGTAAAGGGATTTCAGTCCTCATAGACACACAATTATTTTAGTTACTGTAAAAGTTTGTCCATATATAATATCTCAAGTGCAAATAGTAGAAATTATAAACATTTCTTGAACTTTACCCAGTAAGCTTCAGCTAAATATACAATAACAGCGTTACAGACATACAAATTAAGCAAGTTTTGATATTCTAGTGGCACATAATAAGTCTAAAATATCCTTTAAAATACTCTGACAAATAGTTGTGGGATATCTGAGATCGAAATTTTCAAACCTTCTCTCCTGCATAAATAGGCTCTAGGATCGCTAAGCATAAATAAAATTGGGTACATGGGGTAAAGGCAGTTGGAGCGTGGTGCTGATCGAATCATCTCCAAAATAGCAAAAACAAAAGTATATGGAGCCATACCTCATATATTAAGAAACTTTACCTAGTATATCAGTAACAAAATACTCAGCAAACTCTAAAATAAACAAACTTTCCTACGTAGCAGGCATAACCTGACCTAAATAAATACATATAGAAATACAGAACCCAAAATAGCATAGTGGAAATCAGTAAACCCTAATAATAATAATAATCATAATAATAATAATAATAATAGTAAAAATAATAATATTAAAATATAGTTTTTGTTTAACTTGACTTAAATTAATATAGAAATACAAAACTAAAAATAACGTAGTGGAAATCTGTATAAACTCTAATAATAATAATAATAAGAAGAATAAGAATAACAATAATAATAATATTAAATATAGTTTGTTTTTAACTTTTAGTAAAAATTACTTCTTTCTTTAGTGTTTTTGAAAACATTTTAATAAACACAAAATTTCTTATTTTAAAAATCATTGAATGTGGGATGCAAGACGCAATAAATAGTAACTTTTACCAATCCTGTAAATAAAGAAAAGTAAAACTTGACAAAACACACTTTGTGCGTCCAAAATATAAAAAAAAATTTGGCCTGAATGGATTAAATTGTGTATTTTGAGTAAAAATAAGCCTAAACTTGTAAAATATGCATACGAAACTTGACAAGACACACTTTGTGCGTCCAAACTATAATAAAAACATGTTCAAATCGTGTTATTTGAGTAAAAATACATATAAACTTGTAAAATTAGAAGGTAAAACTTGACAATACAAGCTTTGTGTGGTGATAATGTAATAAAAAAATCTTGCCTGGATTGTTAAAATAACAATAATCATAGTAAAAAAAGGATAAACTTGGAAAATATCCAGGTAAAACTTGACAAGACACACCATGTGTGTCCTAATCAAAACTCTTACCTAAGTCGAATAAATCGTGTTATTTTGGTAAATATAAGTATAAACTTGTAAAATAATATGAAATAACTTGACAAGACACACTTTGTGTGTTGGAAATGTAATATGAACTCTTTCTTGAATAGACTAAATCGTCTTACTTTGGTAAAAATAAGCATAAAGTAGTAAAATAATCAGGTAACACTTCAAAGACACATATTGTGTGTCCAAAATATAATAAGAAACACGTTTAAATCGTGTTATTTTGGTAAAAAAAACAACATAAACTTGGAGAATAATCCGGCTAAACTTGAAAAAAGTACTTTTTGTTTCCAAAATATAATAAACCGTGTTATTTGAGTAAAAATACATGAAAACTTGTAAAATATTTTACATAAAGTCAAAGTTTGTTACAAAACTCAATATTATGTTAAAAAACACACCATAACATAAATTTACTAGCTATATCAATAATCAAAGGGTCCGAGGTTCGGCACCCCTTGAAAATGGTAAATAGTGAAAACGTTAGGCCCAGTCCCAGGTAGCTTTCCCTTTTTTCTAGTTCAGATAAAACCCTTACATTTCGTTCTCCTTGTTCAGGGTAAAGTTCTCGCTCCACACTGATTGGGTATCCCAAAATCCTTTGTTCTTGTGTTCCGTGTAACCTTGGCCTTACTTACTTTATACCCTGTGGCTCTACAGCCCCTTTAGGGCCTTGGCCTCCTCCACAAGGGACTGCCAGAAGGGTCTATCTCTTGCTTTCTTCCTCCATCCTCTCACTTCCAGCTTCCGTAGATCTTCCTCAGCCTCCTGCACCCACCCCTTCCTTTGTCTTCCTTCCCTTCTTCTTCCCTCTGGTCTTTCATACATTAATTTTCTCACACACATCCTTTCCTCCACCCTTTCCACATGTCCTAACCATCTTAGTCGCATCCTCTTGATTTCATTCACAATATCTGGCTGTTGATATAGGTCCTAGAGTTCTTTGTTTGTTCTTATACGCCAAAGTCCCCTTTTAATTCACTGGTCCGTATATTTTCCTTACGATTTTCCGTTCCCATACGAGTAGGTTTTTCTCATCTTGTACTGTTAGACACCATGCTTCTGCTCCATACGTACCTGTTGGTTTTATTACAGTCTTGTACAGCCTTATTTTGAGATGTTTAGGTATGCTATTTTATCTGAATAACTTCAAGAGGGAAAAATAGCATATATTGCCTGCAGTTATTCTGTTGTTTATCTCTGCACTTATATTATTTGTATCTGTTAAGATTGTCCCTAGATATTTGAATTTCTTAACTCTTTCAAATTTTCTATTGTTTATTTGTATACCTTTAACTTCTTGATATTTGCTCTTCTCCCGCGTGTTTATTATGTACTTTGTTTTTTCCTTGTTGACTGCAAGACCCACTCTTTCTGCTTCATTCTCTAGTTGTACAAAGCTTTCCTTGATTCCTATCTCAGTTCTGCTTGTTAGACATACGTAGGGTGACCAGACACACACATTCAAAAAAGAGAACAGAGCAGGCGAGAAAGGAGGACAAAGACGTAAAAAAGAGGACACCTCAAAAAATGGCAACACATTTGGCATTACTCATAATTTAATCAATATAAAAAAAATCTTACCAACACTTTGCTTATAGAAACTTTTCAGGTGATCTCTTTCAATAACTTCCACTTACCTTTAAGCATACAAAGCAATCTCCTAATCTGTTATTTAACAAATGACAAAGAATATCTACAATTTGAAGCACATATTTTTACTCCTTTTCTAATTCTTTGATATTTGAATGAAATATCTACACAAGTGAATACGAATGTAACAAGTAAGATTAGCTTTCACTTATTTCCAAACACCGAATTACAATTTTTAAGTTGTTTAGATTTGGTAGAGAAATATGATTTTAATGCCTCGCACGAACATTTCTATCACTCTTTCAACAGCAGGGAAAAGTGACAGCCACCTTACACTTTACCCCATATTCGTTCCTTCCATCCTTTAAAAGCTGGATATTTTCTTGCAAGATAATTGTTGAATTTACACTTTTGCTTCGTTATTTCATGAAAGTAAATATTACTTAATAATCAAAATTCTCACTACGCGTTTCTGTATCGTGTATGTATAACTCGAAAAGGAACTGGTCGACTCCCGTGGCGGAGTGGTTAGCACACCGCGTTACAACGCCAGCGGTCCCCGATTTGAATCCCAGACTGGGCATAAGTGTTCTTTGTGAGCGCCCCTTCATCAAAATCATCATATCATCACTCATACCCATCTTCGCAATTAGCCAAAAGTGGCAGAAAAGCGAAGTAAACTAAACCAAATCAATCAATCAATCGAAAAGGAACTGCACAGGCAACGTGCGTTCCAGCAGTCTCAGAGGGCGAAGCAACGACTACTAATGACTAGGGTGCGGAATTTTGCATATCTGCCTTTTATATTCCTTTGTAGTAAAACATAGGTTTTAATGTTTAAAGTTCGTTTCATGGTGTTTTTAGTCCTAAAACGCATTTTTATAGTGCCTATTTTGATTAATAGTGCCCAAAATCACTATTCTGCAATTTTCAGCTTTTTTTACGTGCCTTTGGCTTTCCCTAGATTGAATGTAAGGCTTTGTTGATGTTGTACTGACTGAAATCTGGTATTTACCAGATTTGAGGGTCTCAATTGGAACATTGTATCAAAATATTGTCTTTGTTACAACGGTGGAAATTGTTTCATTCAAATTCGCACAGTCGTTTGCATAAGCTGTTTTTGTGAGAATTATTTTTCCCCGCAAATGTGAATTTCGATCAAAAGACTATTAATAGTTTGTTAATCGTTATCGCACTTTAATGTATAAACTGAAGTGCTAATACAGTCTGTGGATTGTAAGAAGAGAATTGAAATAAGTTCACATTCATTGCCTATTTTTAATTTTAGGGTGCCTTTTAAATGCCTATTTTCGTGACTTTTCTTAGTTTATAGTGTCTTTTTAAGTGCCTATTTCAGAGGTTTTTAGTGCCTATAAATCTGCACCCTATTAATGACTTATTCGGGAAAGTGATCGTGTTGAGCTCCTACATGCTAGGTGAGCATTGCTCGAATACTTAACACACCCTAAGTGATATGCCTGAAATAAAGATCGTTACATGTGGAAGCATTCTCCAGGCAGCACATTTGTAATGGTCGATGCTATACTCTTTCCAAAAAAGGAGGACATTTACAGATTTCTAAAAAATCCGCCCGGACGCCGGACACACACATAAAAAGGAGGACATGCCCGGACGAAGAGGACGTCTGGTCACCCTAGACATACGTCATCTGTCTAAGCAAGATATTGTTTCATTCTGTTGAAAATATTTCCTCCTCTGTTTATTTCTATCCCTCGTATGGCTTTTTCCAAGACCAGGTTGAATAGCTTCCTACCTTCACCTTTGCCTTTGTGTTTACTAATGTCATTTTAATTAGCCTGACTAACTTTCGTGGTATACCAAATTCTTGCATTATGTTAAAAAGGGCTTTTCTACATATGCTGTCATATGCTTTTTCGTAGTCTATAAACATTTGGTGTAAGTTGATGTTATGTTCATAGCACTTCTCGAGGATACACCTCATTGAGAAAATGTGGTCTGTGGTTGATCTATCTCTCCTGAAATCACACTGATAGTCTCCTAAAATTTCTTCACTGTAAGGTGCTATTCTCCTAGCTAATATTCTTGACAGGACTTTGTATGGAACACTTAGCAGCGAAATTCCTCTATAGTCTCTACAATCAGTTTTATAATTTGATTTATGAATCGGACAAATAATACCCATTTCCCAGTCTTCTGGCATCTCTTCCCCTTCTTAGATTCTCTGTATCAATTCATGTAGTTTTCATACAATCCTTGTATGAAAAGGATGCTTTAAAAGTTCTGCTTTAATTTTGTCTTCTCCTGGGGTTATATTATTATTCTTTTATTTTATGGCTTCCTGGACTTCCTCGTAGGTAGGTTCTGGTATACGTGGCTCAGGTCCATAAAATACTATTTCCTCCAGAACTTCCCTCTCTTGTACTGTTGGTGTATTCAGCAGTTCGTTTAAAAATACTCTGCCCATCGTTTTAGAATTTCTTCTAATCCTCCCACTAAATCCCCTTTCTTAGTTTTACACAATGCAAGTCGTGGTTGGTACCCTTTCTTTATTTCGTCAGTTTTTTTGGTACATTTTTCTGGTTTTCGTATTCCTTGCAAGCTCCTCTATTTCTTGCATTTGTTTATTTTCATAGATTCTCTTCTTTTGGCGGTACACTTTCTTAGCCACTCATCTTTTCTCTCTGAATGTTTCCACTGAACTCCGTGTTCTTCTCATTAACATTTTTTGTCTTGCCTCGTTTCTTTCTTTAGTCACTGCCTAGCATTCTTCATCATACCATACATTCCTGATTTCTCTCCTTTCATATCTTCTGCTGTACTTGTTACAATTTCTTTAAGTATGTTCCATTCTTCTTCGACTGATGTTTCTCCTCTGTTTGAGCATTCTTCTATCTTTCTTCCTATCTCCTCTTTATATTGTCTTGCAATATTTCTGTTATTCTTCAACTTGCTTACATCAAATTTCTCTTGTATCCTTCTATTTCTCTCCATCTTTAATGAAATCATTTGTTTGTACTTCATTCTGACCAAGAAATGATCCGAGTGACAATCGCCCCCCTCCCTGCAACTTTTACATCCAGCACATCTAACTCATGTCTTCTATCAATAAGCACATGGTCTATTTGATTATATGTACAGTCATCTTGCGTATGTTTTTGTATGGGAAAATTGTGCTGCACACGATCATATTCTTACTGTGCATTCCTATATTTGGTCTAAATATCACATCTTGTCCCACCCTGGCATTAAAGTCTCCCAACACAATCTTCACATCATTTCTAGGTGTACTGTCGAACAATTCTTCTAATTATTTACTATACAATTCCTCTTTAAGTTCTTGTTCTTCATCTTCTATTGGTGCATGCACGTTGATTAGAAAGATATTGAAAAAATTCCTCTAATTCTTAGTGAACAAAGTCTTTCGTTGATAGGTTCGAAGTTAATTATGGCATCCTTCAGTTCCTATCTCACTACAAATCATGTTCCAAACATATTTCGTTCATTACTACCACTGTGCAAAAACATAAAATCCCCAGATTCTATTATATTATCTTTTTACATTTAATTTCTTGTATTGCTGCTATACTAATCCTATATTTTGTAAGAGCTGCTTTTAAATTGGTGAAGGCACCTGGCCTGTATAAACTGAGTACATTCCATGTAGCTAACGATAATCCTCTTATCCTGTTTCCTTGTTTTGGTCTATCCAAAAGACCCGTCCGGATTTCTCTTTGTCTTGGTTTCTTAACGAGCTAATTTTTTAGAAAGAGGGGTTGTTAGCCCCCTCGTTCAGTCCCCAAACTGGAGGACCAGGTCATTTGATTTCAGGGTTTTCGTCCCTTAGGTTCGCTGCTTTCACTACAGCTACAGAGCCCATCCTGCCCCTGGTTTTACTTCAGAGTTTTCCTTATCCTAGCCTTTGGGGATCCATCCCCTCTCCACAAGGCAGTGGTTTCCTCTTGTCCCAAGAGGATGTGTTGCCTCTTCCGCTATCTTCGCCGTTCTGAGGGTTTCCCTCTTCGCCGCAGATGCCGTTGAGGTCTTCACCGTAACCCTGGCAAGGAGCACATACAAGGTGCTACCATCCGGAGGCAGATGGACCAAGGTTTTATTTAAGAGGTCTTACTCCTATTGGTTCTTCCGCTCACTCAGCCATTGAGATGACCATACATCTTCTTCCACCTTTGGAGCCGTTGACCAATCCAAGAATAGGGTAGGAAAATTAGGATAGGATATATAGGTAAGATGGGATGTTGCAGAACGTCTTAGTCTGGCTTTTCTTCTGAGACCTGTCCAGCATGGGTGACCCTGCTGGTAGAAAAATCTACCGCTGGCATAGCTCTCAGCCTCAACAAAGCACGCAAACCCCTCCGCCCGCACGGTCAGTGCTACTTTAAGGTGGCGTTTCCTGGAGGGGAACCTTGGCTTACTTTGGCAGAAACATGTTCTAATATGCAAGCGTTCTAAACCTAAACCCCATGCTACAGCATCCCGTGCCCTGGGGGAAGCCTGAGCGGAATATTAATTGACTAAGACCGGTTCTACAACGAGGCACAGTTTCAAAGATTTGACCTGGACCACACATTCCCCGACATCCTTTGTTGTCTGGTTCAATACCTTCCTTGTCCAACCCCATTGCATACCTTTTCTTTGTTCTTAAATGCTCGATAACCTTGGCTTGACAGAACCATGTTCTAACACGCAATCGCGCTACCCTAAACTCCATGCTACAGCATCCCGTGCCTTGGAGGCAAACCTGAGTGGAATAGTAATTAGCTAAAACCGGTTCTACAAGCTATGCACAGTTTCAAAGATTTGACATTGACCGCCCATTCCCAGACATCCTTTGTTGTCTGGTTCAATCTAGTTAACCTTGGAAAAACCGGTTCTCCAAATCAACCGATGCGTTTTCTGATTGGTCAATCGGGTTCTTTCTTTGTTCTGGCGTTGTGACATCATTTGACCTTGACAGCACATTCCCTAAATTCCTTTGTCGTCCACCTGCGCGGAGTTCATCATCTTATATGTAGCGTCTAAGACCAGCGTCTTTCATACCATATAACATTATTCCTTAGTACACTATAATTATTACCATTACATATCGTGGGTTCGAGTAATGGGATCGTCCTAAATAGTCATTGAACCTTTACCATTACCCATTACCGCCATTCACAGCGTTTAATAAACCCTAAAATCTTATTTTCAATACTATAAACATTAATTATTACTGATTCAAACATTACGTACTTTGCAGAAATTAACATAAAACCATATGCATAGCGTTTAGTTCCGCTAATTACCTTCTATTTACATATTTTTCATAAACTTAATAATTAAAAATTCATAAAAGTTATAAATCTGCAGATACATAAATGTAAATTATTCTAAATACATGCAAATAAATTCTAAATACATACAAATGAATTTTAAACACTAATCGCCCGAGGGCACAAACCGTCCTTATCGTATTTCTCTACTACTATCTAGGAGTAGACAAACTACCTATTTCTTAAATGCTAAAAATTAGAAAGATTAAATTCCCCCCCCCTCCACTCTAGCTGTTAAACTGCTGCCTTGTTATCAAGTGGTCCCGGGTTTGATCCTAGGTGGAGGCACATTTCATTAATTTGTAGATATCAGAATCACTTCTTGTGAAAGTATATTAACCTTGTAATCATTCAATGGTGTTTATTATGCTCTAAGAAAGGAAATAAAGGAAACAAAATATATGTACTAATGGGGAGAAGCTCATACAAAATTTAATGTAATATGTCATCTGAAAAAAAAACACTTAAATTTCCCTTGATTCAAAATTCAATAATTTTTATAAGCCAAAATAGCACATTTTTTAAATAGAATAATATACAAAATACTAATCATGTTAAATCGTAAATAGTGTCATTTTCATTAAACTGTAAATAAATATGGCAGCTGATATTTAGCGAACTATCATTAAAAACACTAAAATTCGGCTACAAAGACTAAAAATTATTTTAAGTTAAAAATATAAAGTACTTCCAGAATTTATTATTTTCACTGTAAGAAAAGTTACTGAAATTATAATAGTTTCCTTAACACACTCAACAAACATTTTCATATTAGGTTCATTATGTTTAGTTCCAGAAACAGAGAAATGCATATTTACATGTAATTTGTTATTTGCTTTAATCAAACTGTTCAAATATTTTACACGGCCGTTTATCATAAAAAGCCTTTCTATATAAAAAATATGTCTATGTATACGGTGCCGAAGAGAAGATCAATTTAAATAAAAAATATCAAAAATTATAAATAAAATTCATTACTATTTTTATCCACCCAGCTGTTAAGAGGGGCGGGGGAGGGGATAAGTAAGTATATGTATTTTCTTCTTTTGAATACATAAATGTCAAAGAAAGATATGTTGTAATATGTGACAATTCAGATGTAGAGCGTCGATTTGTATAATTATTAATGTAAGTGTAGCCGCAACCAGCCATTCTAAATTTCCTGAAATAATCTGACTGTACTTGAGGGACCCAAATTTGTTTCTTGCGGACGCATACTCTACGATTTTGTTACGCCACTGCGTCAAATATTTAATATTACAAGAACATTAAGACGTAACAACAAAATGAGATTCACAATTATTATTATCATCTAAGTCTTAAATTCAACTTGTACATTTAATGTGCAACAAAGTCAAAATTGCTAATTAAAAAAAGTCAAATTAGCTGTATCAATTGATTTCACCAAAGATTTCACACTTATGGGTCAAATGACTTTCGTTTTAAGATTTGTTGATGTTGAAACCGATTGTGTCGAAGAGCTTGTAGGTAGATATTTTGGGCCCCTAAACAGGATTGTGGTTTAGCGCACCCCCTTCCCCCCCTCTATCAAGCACCGACATTTTATGTACGTCCTTCGCTATTTTCTTCTTAAACCATGGTTTGTGACATTTACATCCTACAACTTTTGAAATGAGGAAACGAAGAACGACTCATTAAATAATATATAGGATTTAAAGATTCTTAGTTTGTATTTCTGATTTTAAAAAAAGTTTAGCATATTTAAGGATATTTCAGTTGTGTCTTACTACCTAAAGAACATATTATAAACCGTGCTACTACTACTGCTTTGGTTAATGAAAATTCCAGCAGCGTGTTACTGTAGCTCTGCCAAATGTAAATTTCTCTGTCGCGTACTATTAAATATAATTTTCGTCAGAAATGTATTATTATTATTAAGCTATTATATAAATATGATAATTTGCTGACGTTTCCTTGATGACTGTGTATCGATTCACGTTGATATTTCAAACTTAAAGAACGGAATCTTGCATTCTACTCTTGACCAGGGCCTCGCGATATGTTGCTACGCGACTGTAGTATAACTAAGATTTTGTAACTTCTCAAATTAGTTTCATTATTATGTCAAAGCGACTACCACATATTTTCCTTTTTTTATTATAATAATAATAAGGTCTTGAAATAGGTTTGTGTGTCTTGTTCATTTTATGTCACTTTTCTGGTCTTGAAATCGTAAATCTTCTCTCGCTTTCATTTTTACGTCGTATATTTGTTGAAATGTGTAAATAGCATTGCCTGCCTATCAATGCAGTCTGTAGAACTAGATAACTAGCAACAACATGAGAGAACGACTTTTTGTTGACAATATGCAACAACCTTTTATAATGCAAATTCTGATATCACGTTCCATTTTATGGACCATCGTGCCGTAGTGTTGAGGGGTGATATCTTGAGCAACTAATTCGGATATTGAATTGACATTATTACACCAGAGAGAAAATCTGTTTAATTGATTGATTCATTTATTTGGTCACTTTATGCACAATAAGGCTAATTGGGACTGGACCTACAGTTTAAAGTGGGATCCGAACCACTATATTCCTCCACCGAGTATCGAACCCGTGACTCCTTGATTACAAGCCGACGACATTACCTCCACACCCCCAAAAAATGTTTAATGTAGAACAACGACCAGTTACACAAAGTTCCAAAATATTTACGATGGCACTTTTTACCAAATTTGGTTCGTACTCCTTTACAGGTGTCAGCAGTGGCGGCGATTAGGGGCGGGGCCGAAAGGGGGCAGTTGACCCCCCCCCCTTTTGCCACTTTGGCACCACGCTAACCTTATGTAAAGGGAGATTAAACTGTCCTTGCCCCCCTGCTTTTGCACCTTGGACCCCTAGTTTTGGAACCCAATCGCCGCCACTAGCTGTGAGTGATACAATTTTTTTCTACCCAGGAATAAATGTCTGCAATTTCAAATTGATAAAACTGATGAACATTTTAAGTGCTCCTAGACCAGTTTAGAATCTAAAAGTTGGCAACGGTGACTGCGTTACTCATGTATCTGGAGACGGTGCAAAACCGGAATGAGCGTTCACTGAAGGTAAGCGAACTTTTGTCTTGCAAGGCCTTCCAGTTTCCCGTGGGCTTTCGATGCTTGACGGGTGAAAACTCAGGTCTACAGTTTTACTCGCGCCTCTCGCCAGCCAGGCGGGCCTAGTAAGCAAATTTGCCCGATGTGCAGCTCTCTGGTCGCTCTATACCGTCATAGCAGCTCATTTCGATTCTAGTATGTGAAAGCAAAGAGAATATTAAACTTAGGATTTATTTTACAGTTTTTGATCACTAGATATCTAAATTAAAGAAAGGAAACTGAAAATAAGAACTCTTCAGCAGTTGCTTACAATGATTGAAACATTCAAAATTGCCTCTCACGAACTTATAAGCTTTGTGTCATTGTAATGTGCTTACGCCATCAACAGCTGGCTGTGAGAGAACATTTTTTAGTTTGCGGCAAATCAAGTGTAACCTTCGTAATTCATTCTCTCCATTGAGAAAAAGTTTGCAAAATCTTTGTAGATAATTTTGCTGCTGTGCCCCCAAAAAAGACGTGTTTTATTGTAGTTTCTTGCCGTGGTTCATTTTCTCATTTCAAACAAAAAAGGAGCCACACTCTTTACATAGAGATAGTGTTACATGTAGTATATCCAGAGAGCTTGAGTGTAGTTTTTATGGTGTATTTTGTACTTTAATATGAATAGTAAGTCTGTGATATCATTCCACTAAATATTCCACTTGCGAAAAATGAATTATATAATTATAGTATTTTATTTGGCCTAAAAGATTTGTGCGCAAAAGTTCTCTTGTATATGATGGAACATCTTAGGATGTTGCATCCTGTTGGATTATGGGTCTGACTAAAATATATATCATTGGTAAAATTATACAGTAGTAAAATGTTAAGTAAATACATTTCAGCCTGTATAACTTGGCGGTGGCAAGGAGGAGAATTTGTGTCTCAAAATTTTCAGATGTTAAAATTTAATGGCGTATTTTGTTCCTCCTTGAACCTGAGGAACAAAAAGTGAGGAGTGATTCTTATGAATTCTCACCCTCCCAACAAAGTTACGCCGATGTTAGTTACCCCTCCCGAATTTGAAACGGAAATCTGTAGCCCCTACTTATATCTGGCTGCCGCCGTCATTGGTGTCCAGAGCATTCGAGTGAGATGCCCTACCAAGAGAGATGCTCCACGTGCTATAATTCAGCGAGTTTCTGCGAGAATGTACTATTTGATCTTTGATGTTCTCAAGTACAGCCTGAACGTTGAAATCTGAGTTGACGCGTTTTTTAATTTTTGAAATAATCGAAGCAAAAGGTAAGTTCCAGTGTTTGGAAGTAACTAGTTACAAGTAACTCAGTTACAAGTAACAGTTACTTTTTGAGAAAATGTAGCAGTAACTAGTTACTTTTAAAAGTGAGTAACTGTAACTGAGTTACTTTTTTACGATAGAAGTAACGTTTTAACAGTTACTTTTACAGTTACTTTGACAGTTACTTTGCGACACTTAAATTGTTATATTGGCGATTTTGGACTCAAAGTGAGCCGGAATTTAGTTTCTGCTGTGATATAAAAGCCCATTCTTTGATACATTAATTCTTGCAAAAAAAGATGAAGAGGAAAAGAGAAAGTTGTTGTACTAAATTTATCTCCTGGCGGTGGTCAGTCGGTAGGCTCCAGCCAGGTGCCAGGAATTTCAAGGTTTATCATATGTTTCATCTTTCGTTTGGTAGACCTGAATTCCAAAGCGATGTACATGCCTCGGAAGAGGGGTGGATTTCGCACTAGGAGGAAAATTCCTTCCTATTGCTGATAGTTTGCAATTGTCAGTTGTGTGCTGTGAAGTGTCTCTTGTTTCTGTAGTTTGTTCCTCAGTGCCCTTATAACTTCCCCCTTCTGTAAGCAGCATCCGATAATTTTACCCTTTGCTATAATATCGGATTAAGCTGAAAAGGGACGTACTGCAATATTTCGGTCGGTGTTTTTACAAAAGAATTCAATGATACTGGTAGTATGAACGAAACTGAAGAAGACGAGAACTAGCAAATGCGCATATGAAAGGAAAACAATGTAATTGTTTACACGTGATTTCATCATTTCTTGAAATAACAGCTACGACAGATCTCACCATTATTATTGATGCAACAGTGAATTACGACACTCAAGTGGTAAACGAAAGAATGAGGATGGCCCTAACGATCATTCTCGCTTGTTTACGTAATCGTCTCAGAGAGAACTGAAGGGATAAGTTTAAAATGCCATTTTCACCTTCATCGATAACGCACAATTATAGGCTACTACATTATATTTTTTATCATTTTCTTGTTCATAAACACTTGAAATTGTACAACGAATTTATTTCTCTCTGACACGCCCTTTATGCGAAACAGACCTCCCTTCTTAGAATATATTCTACGTGAGTGATTTCTCTCTCTCTCTCTCTCTCTCTCTCTCTCTCTCTCTCTCTTTCTATACAGTTTCTAGAATCCCCCCACTCCAATGGACATTCCTTAAGAACAACAATGATAATAAATACAAATGTTTAAGTCGCAGTAGCACAGGTCAACCTTTGTGGCGGAGTGTTTAGTCCGGGGTCCCGGATTCTAGTTCGTTTCGGACATGGATGTTTGTGTTTGTTCCAATGACAATACAGAAAATTGACATACGTGAAAACTGAGAAAATGTTAATAACGGGGGATAGTACCGCATAGGGGTATTCCTTAAAAAAAAAAAAAAAAAAAAAGTCGTTTGGGTGCCTGACTACCATCCGAGAGACCCCGGGTTCGATCCTCGGTGGGGGAGAATCAATATTTTTTCCACCTGTTGAAGCGGCTCCAGCGCCCACCCAGCGTCGTATAAAGTGGGTATCTGGAGGGGGGTAAAGGATGCCAGGGACGTGGTGCTGATCACATCACCCTCACCTTCGGCCATGATTAAGAAAGTGTGGAGCTCTAACTTCACACCCCCTATACGCCTTCATGGCGTCGCGCAAAGCACAGGAGAGCACTTTATTTTGTAATAAATACAAAATATACAAAGACTTATATTATGTACCAGTAATGTAAGTAAAAGACATGTTAGTCTTCACAAAATATTTTATTACAATTAATGATCGATTTGCGTAATTTGGTTGCAAGAAAATTTTCAGCAGAAAGTAACTGTAAAAGTAACTGTAAGTTACTTTTGAAGTACATGTAACTGTAACTGAGTTACTTTTTAGAATGAGTAACTGTAACTGTTACTTTTCTTAAGCAAGTAACTAACTGTAACTAGTTACCATTTTAAAAGTAACTTTCCGAACACTGGTAAGTTCCATCAGCTTTCTACTTCAAAAGTAAGATATAAACTTTTTATTTACAGCTGTACTTCTACTAGAATGGTTAATTTAAACTAGTTTTGTGCTAAACGGTGCAAGGAACGTACAACGAAATTACTTCCTACGATTTCGCGGCCATGTTTTTTCAACGAGCACGACAGAGAGGGGCAACTCTCCTTAGACAAAAGGACAAATGCCCCGTTTCAGAGAAAGGAGAGATGCCCCATTAATTTCTTGTGAAAAGATATGCCCTACCTTCTTTTATTCCCAATTTACTTCAAAATAATAATTGTAATATTTTTTAAAAAAAAATGAATAAATGAAGTTATTTCGTAAAATCTAAGTTACACACAAAATTACAGACAAAGAGAGATCATCGATTAAGGAGAACTCTACACGGTGATTGATTGATTGATTTGGTTTATTTTATTTCGCTTTTCTACCACATTTTGGCTAATCGCGAAGATCGGAATGAGTAGTGATATGATTAAATTGATGAAAGGACGCTCACAAAGAACACCCATGCCCAGGCCGGGATTCGAACCTAGGACCCGTCTGCACGATGAAGAATACAAGTTGAGCCAATAAATCATAACGATAACCTAGGAACCTATGCTGTGGAATCCTCATCTGACGAAGAAAATGTGCAGTGTTTAGAATGCTTGGGAGACTGGGAAAAGGCAGCATGCAGAGTAGACTGTTAGAAGTGTATGCACGAAACATGCTCGTTGTATGGTGACAGGCAGGCCCGTAGCGAGGGGCAGGATAGGGGAGATGAAGCGTAGGGCGCCATTAAAAGCTTTTATTTTTTTTTTTTTAAAAAAAAGACAACAAAGGATGCGACGCAGAAATTTACAGTTGGGCAGAGGTAAGGGGAAGAGGAATCGATCCTCAGATGCCACATTTCAATTCGGTACATGACATATCTTGTTCGACCACGTCACGAATATGTCTCTATCATCAATCCTTTTCGATTTATGAAATTTTCTATTTCCCAAAGCAGTTGTAGTAGTACGTTTTTAAAGCTGTTCTTCAGACACAAGGCATAAGTGAATAAATATGCTAAACCTTTTCTAAATTCAGAAATACAAACTATGAATCTTTATATATAAACCTATATTATTCTTATTATTCTGTGTTTTCTCATTTCAAAATTTGTAGTGTGTAAATATCACAAACCATGACTTGAGAAGAGAATATTGAAGGACGCACATAAAATGTCTGTGCTTGGTAGTGCGGCGGGGGCGCTAAACCACAATCCTGCCTAGGGCGCCAAAGTATCTAGCTAAGGGGCAATTGACAGGTGTAATATTTGTGAGAGAAAGTGTCAAATAGAGAACTGTGAAATAGCATGTGAGGAATTCGAATAAGTCTACTTATACTCCTGTCCCTGTAATAGAGTCCCGTAAATATTTTAGTTATGATTTTTCTAACCAATGGAAGCTAGTAGAATACATGTAGGAGAGTCAAAAAAACTTGGGTAGACATCACCATATTCTGGCCCGGGTGTTTTAGACGCCATTTTCCAAAATGGCCGACAGCGACAATATTTTGCTTTTATTTCCGCTCCTGAAACCGTTAAAGTCATAATTTTGGTGTCTAAATATATGTTTTGAAGGGTGAAGAATCGAATAGAATGGTCCCTGAAGTTGTCTGGTTGTTATTTATTTCAGAAAATCTGTTTTTTTTTGCATCTATAAAGGATAATATGAACAAAAACTGACTACAATTATTTGGAAAGTTACATTTACACAACATAAAAGATTTGAAAAAAAAATATATATAATAAAATAAAGCACACATAAAAAAAAATATATTCCAATAAAGCACACATGATGATTATGAAAACTCTGAACTTAAATGTTTTTTACAAGTTATTGCAACAATCTGCATAATAATATGATAATTTCTTATTTTTCTCCTACACTATCTTCTACATTCTTCGCCGCATTTGCAATACTCAGTGCATGCTAAATATTTCATACGGCATTTACATCTACTAGTAGCACATGCTTTACAAGTACACTGTATTAGTAGCTCAGAAGGCATTTCATGAAGGCAGATATCAGGTTTTAGTACACCATTTGCATCTTTTCACCATCCATAATCGGTTGGTTGCAGGGTTCCATCAGGAATGTAGCTTCGTGAAAGTTTTAAGCATTTCTGCAGAACAAAAAAAAAACATCTTCTCAAATGTCCATTTCTTATTGAGAAAGATGAGGGTGGTAGCTCAGATATGTGCTTCTGTTTGTGTAATGAATAACGAAGCTCATCAAATGTCTTATACTTAGAGGATGGATGTTAAACTTGAACACGATATTCCTCTCCTTTATCAAGTGCTTCTTCAGACAGAGTATTTTCTTCTGCAAATCCAATTAGTAATGTTTCTGGTGATGCTTTCAGTGAAGATGGCTTTGTTCCTATCTTGCTTGTAACATCACTACCTGTAACGATGTGTGCTTTAATTAAAGTGATGCAAAGCGTAGCTCCCAGTTTTCTCCCCAGCGTGTGTAGAGACACATAACACACTTTGTCACCCACTCACACTTTAATCCACATTTCTTCCAATCTTTTCGTGAATAGTTCAAATAGATATCGAAGGACGAGAACAACTATTGGGTTGGTGCGAATGAAATGTCCGCTTTGAAGTCTGGTGGGAAACTCACCTCAACAACACAACACAGGGATTGACTGAGGTTACAGGCCTAACGTCATAAACTCTGTATACGTCCAGCAAACAGGCTGGAGCACCCAGACAGTCAGGAGGCAGTGTGTTGCTGAACAGGGTCATCTGAAAGTGCACCATGGAGAACACACAATTGCGAGTGATTTGTCTTTACGAATTCAAACTGGGACATTCTGCTCAGCAAACCGCCAAAAACACTAACAGTGCATTTGGGCCAGGAATGGTAAATGAACGCACCATTCGCCGCTGGTTTGTCAAATCTCGTTCCGGTGACACAGCATTGCAAAATGAACCCAGTGGACAACGACCAACATCATGTTCGGATGAGCTCCTCAGGAACCCCGTGGAAGCGGACCCTCGGAAAAGTGTTCGTGCCATTGCAGACGAGTTAGGCATACACCATACCACTGTCATTTGGCGGCTCCGTGCGATCAGTAAAGTGAAAAAGTTGGACTCATGGGTAGCACATGATTTGACACCGGTCAACAAGACTCGCCGTCTGGAGGTGTGCAGTTCTCTGAGTGTAAGGAATAACTGGGATGGTTTCCTGCATCGGATTGTCACTTCAGATGCAAATTGGATCTGCTATGACAATCATAAACAATCGGGACAATGGCTGGATCGTGATCAACGTCCAGGGCGGTTTCCGAAACCACCTCTCCACCCACGGAAGGTGTTGTTGCTGGTATGGTGGTCTATGGTGGGTGTGATCCATCATGTCTTTCTCAGGCGAGGTGAAACCATCAATGCAAATTGTTACAGTGCTGAACTCCACTAAATGCACCACAAACTTCTCCACAAGCATCCAGCAATGGTCCACAGACATGGTGTCCTCGTGTTGCACGACAATGCTCGCCCACATGTCGCACAAAGGACGGTGCAGGCTCTCCATGAGTTGCAATATGAAACCCTTCCTCATCCAGCATATTCTCCCGACCTCTCTTCCATTGACTACCATCACTTCCGGTATCTCGATCACTTCCTAACAGGGAAGACCTTCACTGATGATCGGGCGGTGCAACACGCCGTTGAGGAGATCTTTGCGTCGCAGACTCCAGACTTCTTTCGCCATGGAATCCAATTGTTGGCTGAGCGATGACAAAAGTGTGTGGCTGCAGACGGCGACTATTTTGATTAACCAGGTATTGTAGTTTTGATTTTTTTGGCCTTTGGCAATGACGCACCTGGGCCGGACATTTCATTCGCACCAACCCAATACATCAGTGTCATTAGATAATACTATGAGGCATGTTATGCCTGACTGAACAGCATGGAATATATGGAGTATCATTCTGGAATCTGCTTCTTCTACAAAGGTCTGAAGGTCAGAGCAAGTTCGAAGTTCCTTGTTCATAACTATGAAGGCATCTCTGGTATCATTGTTCCCTGTGATGGTTCCACTTATCACTGTAGTGAAGTTAGTCATTTTTGCATGTTTAATAAAACCGGTAGCAGCGGACAATTGAAGCAGCTGTTTGTTTTTACTTGAAGACCAGAATCTGTCCATCTGTATAGGAATTAGAGTGTCCCATTCGATTGTCATCATTTCAATTGGATCAGCAGGTCTCAGTCTTTCTCTTTCACCTTCGTTTAGTGACTGCTCGATGTAGCTGTCAAATACAAAATCCACTCTTTCAGTTCCGTGGTATTGAGTTGTATTAGTCCAGACTTTATCAAATATACTTTTAAAAGTTCCCATATACTTAGTTCTGAGTTGGCGAACTTGTGACAAAAAATCAACTACGACAGCAGTATTCATGACTTCACGTTCTTGAAAACAGTAATCAGTTGGATCTAGTTTTTTCTCCAATGTAAAACAGTAGATACTTTACAGGTTTGGTTGTGTAGCCATTATCATCTAATAACATATTAGTTGGCAGCAGATCATATTTCAAAATATCTTTCATTGTTTCTCCTCGTGCTTTAGCTAGGTGTATACTTCTATCAGCTGCAACAATATTATTCTTTTGGGAAGCAAGTGTTGTCTTCGATTTCGGAGCAGGCACTACGGTTTCACCCATCATTGTTGGGAGTCTTACCTTCGTGATGACACAAGAAAGTTTTGTAGTTTTCTTAACGAAACGTTCACTTCTGAATAGTTCATAACTCTCTTCTCCATGCTCTCTCACTTTCATCAGGCGGATAGCATCCTCTCTAGGTACACATTGTTTACTGATAAAATTATGAAGTTGGGTCGGCTGGATGCAGGGAGTCGTAACGTACCCAATTTGCATTACACGGTACGTTCCATTATGGTATATACTAGCGTTTCAAAAACGTAACGAAATGCAACATGGTAGTAAATAACGGTACATAGGAACGTAATGAATGCAATCCTCCGTAACGGAATGAAGTGAAAGGCAATATGGTTAATTAACGTTACATAGGAATGTAACAAAATGTAAACCACTGTAGCGGAAAGGAACAAAATGCAGTTGGGTACATACCATCTGCATAAGGAACGTAAATAAATTCAGTATGGTAGATGTTAACGTTACAAGGAAAGAACAATTCACAAATGTTAGCTAGTAACGTTATAGGCGCGTGACAAATATAATCTATTAAACATCAAGGAAGAAAAAGGAATAGCCCAAATCTCTTACCTTTCTTTTGAACATTGCGAAAAATAACTCAGTATATCGTATGGGATTAATGTGAAATAGCCGTTAAAAATATGGTTGTTTGTAAAAAAATGAATTTCAACCAGGGTTGTTAAAGGGTCAGGAATTTTAAATCAATTCAATTCCGGTTCAGCAGGGAATATTAGCAAGCATAAATGGATCTGGACCGTAAAGAACCTTTTTATGTTTAAAATATTTCAATTCGTTCCAGGAACCTTTTCTCTGGATCAATTGAAATACGGCACAGGGACATTCTTTCCGGATCAATTTAAAGACTGTCTAAGTTCCATATTGAAATGAAAGAATACGCAACTTGGACCGAATTAAAACTGTGCGATAAAGAAGGTTCCGGTCTTGTTGCGGAACCCAATAGAACCCACTAGAATTTATGGGTTCGTGGACGTTTAACAATCCTGATTTGAAAATTACATTTTTGGCTCGAAATTGAATACAGAAATGAGTAGTCATAGACGTGCGCACGGGGTGCAAAAGGGGGGGGGGAGGGCACATGAGTAGTGTAAAATACCATAATATAAACTCGAGAAAGTATGAGCCCCTCTCAGGCAGATTTGGCTACACTTAAAACTAGCTCAAGATGTGCATATGAGCTTATTGCTCAAGTGTGGAACCCTGTCTAACCCAAGATTTTTGTAAAAATGCCCTCGGAAATTTCCCGTGAAAGTATGACCCCCCTCAGATTGATTTGCCTACACTTACAAAAGCTACATCTGTGAGATTGTTGTCCATAAGCTTGTCAAAAATATGCCCCTCTTGATATTGTTATGGCTACACTTAAAACTAGGACAAAGAGCCACCCACACCCACCCATACCTACACATATTTACTTCCGGTCCACTTCCGGTTTAAGTTCAATTGGACACCAGGCCCAACTTGCATATCTAGTACTAAGACAATGCATTTTGCAGAGGCTTTCTAGAATTGCTCTGTGACTCTCTCATTTCTTACATCATAAACATATGATTTTTCACCTATAAGAATAACACTACATATGGTGTCATCAGGGAGTGTATCGTGGAATTCACAGATAATTTTAATGTTTGTCCTGTCATTAACCACAACTTGTTTCCTTTTTGAAGTGTTGATGACAAACATGGGTCTCTGTGCTTTGAATTCATCTGGTGTGTAATACATGTCAGTATTGCCAGTAGTGACCCTTTTGTATGCTGTAAATGCCTCGTATAATTTAAGGAAATCATCCTTGGACATGTTTAAATTATAATTTTCTCTAGGAAACACCTCATTTCTGCCATTTTTAAGATATATGTTCTTGATGTTGCAGCTATCAAATTTACTTGAATTTTTTTTCCTGATTATTGTGTCTTCCAGTCTGAAACAGTACCACCACAAAATCTGGCATGTCATATTGTATACTGGAGAATGAGTTTGTAGCATCAAATTCATAATAGCTACCAGTGGCAGGCTTCTGCACACATTGATATGTATAAAATTGTAAAGGCACCTGTGGATTTTTTAGGATATCTGCTTTATATTTAAGAGCATAACTGGCTTCATATTCAACAACTGGAATTCTTAGCTCCATAGTCTGAATAAGGCACTTGCCTTCATCAGGTAGGGTATTAGGCAGAGCTTCCCCGGTAGAGTTTAATGTACTGTACCTCATCAAAGCATTATTATCATTGGCAGCTCTTCTAAATGTGATTCTTAAACCACCCTTCCACATAATATCTTTGTAATCTGAGAAGAATCCTGGCAACAGGCGCATGGGAAACAGCACTGTGTGGCTCTTGGATAATATTTTATCAACAGCCTCAAATCCACCTATTTTGTAGTATGATGCCTCGGTTTTGGATAATTTTAGTGTGGCCAAAGCTGTAGAGGTAATACCAGGGTAATCTACTCTGTTTATAACAACACCATGTTTTCTGATCTCAATTTCAGAGAACAGATGTGGCACAAAATTGTCTACCAATCTTATATTTGAATTTGCCGGATAATCTGTACCATCGAGCTTTACAACATCAAATTTGATGTATAGATCTGCTCTGTGGGGGTGTATAAAGCCATCCCCTACATCAAGATCAACCTCAATCTCTGTGTTGGGTTGATTTAAATTTGCAAAGGTCCTCCTGTTTGGGGGGAATGATTGTAGCTCATAACTCTCAATATTTTCCATTTTTCTTGTATGTATTTTTATTTAAATATTAATTTCTATGATAGCAGTTGTTGTGGCTCCAGCAAAATCAACTAATTCTTCTTTTTCATTAGTGACCATCAACTCAATGTAATCTATTCTATTATGGCACACAGGAAAATAAAATGTTGGGGATGGAGTGTAGATGATTGGCTCCATAAATTCAGAGTTAGGTTTGAATGTTGCAATGATGCCAGTTTGTTTGTGAGTGCCTATGCCATTTGATTTGGTGATCATACCCTCGGCCACATTACAGTGAATATTTAGAGTTTCTATGGCTAAGAATTTAGGTATATTAATAGCAGTGTGTTTAATGGCTGGTTCAAGTATTGTGTTGTTCTCAAAGCCTAACAGCTCTCCTATAGTACCCAGATCCACTGTTTCTGTAGCAGACACAATCTCTACTCTGTGAGTGACAGAATTTTGAGTTAACACTATACCTCTGGGTAACTGAGCATTTAGAGTAGATAGATTATATTGCCCTGGAGTGATGACAATTTTTTGATCACCAACTGCAATTGTGTTGTTGTGGTGTGTAATATTAGGGATCAAGTACATGCCATAAAATGCTCTGAGAGCTATTGTTTTGGGATACACTATATCATCATGTAATCTAAGTTTCAATATTGAATTTTGGCTGGTGAGATGGAATACTCCCATGATGTTTCAGATACCACAGGGCCTTTTGAAAATCTTCAATTGATGGTTTATTTATTTGAGACAGATATCTAAGAACAGATAAACACAGATGTCCACAATTTGAAATTTTGAACACGGGCATTATTGTAATACAGATTAGTTGATTTTAGATATTTTACTAAATTTTCAGGTGAAAATGATTCCAAATGAATCAAACACAAATGTCTCATCTTTTAAATATTTAAGATAACAGATCCAGTGAGTGCCCTGATTTTTGTACTTATCCAAATTAACTATGCCACACTCTTTGTTGAGTGGTTGTTCTGGGAAAGAATCAGACATGTACACACCTCTAAAATTTTTGATGCCCAGTGGCTTGATTAAAGCTTCAATATCTTGGTTTGTAAGCGGCTCTTGTTTTTTTTAAACTTATTCATGGCTCTCTTAACACCTTTGCCTTGTTTTTCCATGGCCAGATTATGGCGCTTTATTTCATCTAATTCTGCCTTATTCTTTTTGGCATCTATTACTGTTTTTGCTATAGCAGCTGATCCCCCAGCCAAGCTCCCAACAGCACCAAGTGCTGCTAAGATGGCCGGGATAGTAAATATGAAGCCACCCACATGTGATTTTTTTCTAGATTGCTGTAATTTTTTTAATTGAGGGGTACTAAGTAATAATTTCATACCATGGCCCTTGGCAAGACAAGAATTTTTTTTCTTGCGCTGCTTTTTGGTTAAAAGACTATCAATAGTTTTAAGAGATTTAAGACCTGCATAAGGTATCTGATACATGACACCCTTGGCCTTCATCCTAGGTTTATTATATACATATTCTGGGTTTACATAGCTTAATTATGTGGCTTAAATTTATTTAATTTATCACAACCCCCACCCCAGTTTTTGTTTGGTGTTCATAGCTATGGTGGTCCCCAATGCTGCTATTCTCTCACTTAAAGAAGCATCTTTGCTTACAAATCTATCAAATGCAGCCTCTTCTAATTTCTTGTCTGCAACATGTCGCCTATCAAGATCAGAATGTGTGTTGTATGCTATGTCATGGTCTCTACAAGCAGCATCTAGGGGATTAACACCAGGGTTCCCTCTGTTTAATCTATGGTCCAATTTTGTGCCTGGACCACAATACTGATAGCCTGGAATGTGTAGTTCAAATGGCAGCTTGTTTATAATGTCATTAACCAACCCCCGACCCTCAGATATTCCAAAATTTAGGTGGTAGAGTATTAATAATTTTTATAAGATATCCAATGCCCTCAGTGTCATTCACTATAAAATTAGACAATTTGGTGCTTATCATGTCCATAATTCCAAACTTTTCATTGTAAAAATTGTGGTTGCCAGCATGTTCTTCCCCAGCTATCACCAGCAACCTATCTACAAGTTTCCTGACATCATCAACCAAGACAAATTCTTTAGGCAGGGTGTTGTATTGTTTGATCCCACTACCTGTCTTGATCTGTGACCATATGGGCTTGATTAAGTTGTTGTATTTTGCTCCACTGCTAGACTTGACTCTTTTTTGTGTGGGATCATTGTTCTGGTATAGAGCATCTGATTTTATTAATATTTCTTTGTAATGATCATAATCTTGATATGTATAGTTGCCAGGCCTTTTCCTAGTCATCAGTTCCCACAATCCAGGTGTGCCAGGGTACTTAACAAAAGCACCTCTTTCTCCAAGATGAGATTCTGAATATACAATCAGATCATCTCCCATAAATGTTACTCTGAAATTGCCAATTCTATGTATGATGCTAACATCACGCTCTGTGTCAGCATATAAGCCAAAGACCTCATCTTTGTTGTCTTTAGGTGTGCTTAAATATTTTTGAGCAAGAAGACCCAATTCAATAGGATCCTGAGTAGCTTCAATTCTTCGAGGAGGAACAGGACTAGGTGTATGAATACTAGAAAGTGGGGTGATTGGATAATCTAATATGTTCCTAGCAGCTACAGGTACAAGCTCTGTGATCAAATTTTGATTTTGCTCTGTAACAGTTTTGATATTTTTACCTAATTCACTAATAGCATCAATAATAGGCTGTTCTGTTTGCTTGTGTTGTTCATAGATTCCTCGGTTCTCTGATTTCCATCCCTTAAATCTTTTTACAAGGTAATCTCTTAATTTAAGATCATCAATGATTGGCCTTTTCATGGTTATTTATATATGTTTCAATGTCTAGAAAATTGTTGATTTTATTTCTGTATTTGCCACTATTGGGTTTCCTTGTCATATCAATTGTGACAAACCCATAGCTGTCCTGGTTCCAGCACCTACTGCAAAACTTGGAAAAATCATTGTAGCTCAAGTCACCACCTACATATTCATCATGTATGTGTTTGAGGTTGATATGATCTTGATGAAACACACATATAAAATTGCTGTTGTCTCGGATCAGCTGCTTCGGTATTTTAGAAAAAGTCTGTGCCAGGTAGAAGCAATCTATGTTTTTGTGTCGGCCCTATGTAAAAAAATTCTAACCTTGTTTTGATTATCCAGTATAATGTCATCAAACACAACAACAGAATTATCGAGGCATTCATGGAGTGGCTTAACATCTGGTTCAAAAGTGGCTATATCCAGTGCATCATATAGCTTCATCAGCTGCTAATATTTTAATTGTTCCAAGCTCTTAGAGAAGACATACAAGTGCCTGTTTTTCCAGTCTAACCAGTTGGGTGCCAATAAAAAATTATCAATCATTAGTGTAGTTTTACCACAAGCCGATGGCCCAACAATAAGACATCTAATATTATCAGGCAGCAGCTTGCCATTTCTCTTAATCTGCTGTTCAGGATCTGGCAGTCTTTTTATAACATCCCAGGTGTTCATAGTATCACTTTGTCTGCCTCGATCCAGCTGTGTTCTGGGAGTCCTAGCCATTTGACATGTATTTTGTTGCCTTTTCTGCGGATGATTTTTTCTATGAGATATGTGTCAGGCTGCTTAGTTTTGCTGAGTTCTTCTTCATAAAACCTGCCTTTGAGAATTTCTCCTCGGTGGTCTTTTATTATATATGTGTATCGGGTCACAGGTTCAACTTGAACCACTGTAAATAATTCAGTGCTCCAGTTTCTGGTAAAGCCTCTTTTGAATAAGTGCTTATATTTGCTGATTCTTACTTGATCACCAATCTTGTATTTGGCTTTTCTTGTTGTTGGCTGGTATCTAGGATAATAAACAGTACTGATCAATTTTTGCTCATCAGATGAAGTTACCTCAGAGGGTTTCATGTTGATGGTGGAATGGACCGAGTTGTTATATCTATCTAAAAGTTCTGGTAGGATACTGAGCCATTTATAATTACCTTGAAGTGTGAATTGTTTATACATATGATTTTTTAGGGTTCTGTTGAATCTCTCTACAATTGAGGCCTTGAGATCACTGTAACTCGAGTAATGTTGTATTGCCTGGCTTTTAATAAATTGTTGGAACACAGAATTATAATTTTTTTGCCATTATCTGTTTGCAAATAGCGCGGTGATCTTCCACTCTGATTGATGATTGTCCTGAAGGCTTCTGTAACACATTTTCCAGTCTTGGATGTGAGTGGCACAGCCCAGGCAAATTTTGAAAATGTATCTATGATAGTGAGTAGATAATTGTAGCCCTTGTTGATTTTGTCTAAGTTTTTCAGCTGTCCACTTGCCATCTCAATCAAGTCGCTCTGCCATAAATCATCTATGCCTTTTGTGACTACTGGCAGTCTCTTAAAATTATGTCTGGCTTGTCTGTGTAATTCATCAACAATAATTTGTCTAGACATAATATGTAAACAAGAATATTGCAACTATGGGGTGTTCAGCAGCTGATACTACAGGATTTTCTAAATATAATTTGTCCCCTATTTGTATTTTAAATTCCAGAGAGCCATCATCTTCAACATAGGCTGTTTCTAATGTATTGGGATCTGTAAAATCCTCTAATTCTACACTGGTGATTTTTGCTTTGTTATCAGCATTTGTTATTGATAAGGTGGGGTAGTGGTGTGCCTGTGGTTGAAGCCAATATTTGATCTTGATTGGTCTCAGTGTGCCCCCAACAAAAAATTGGTAATAAAATTGTGCAGGGGACAGCATATATATTTTGCCACCTGGTGTAAATGGTGAATCATATTCTTTGTTTGGGATGCTGTACAATTCAAGAATTACTGTATGTTTAGGATTCTCGATTATGCCTGTTATTTCTTTTTCTGCTGTGAGCAATCTACTTGTTACAGATTCAAGGTGCTCATTGATAGTCCTAACAACATCATCATGGCCTGGCTTGATTTTTATGTCCACAACAAGTTTCTTGTATTGTTGCACAATCTCTTGTAGCTGGGTGGCAAAAACAGACAAAGCATTTGCTTGATTGGATTCCATGGTCCCTAGCTGTTGCTTGATATTAGCTACAATTTGCTGTAAATTTTCAACAACTGCCAATTTTGAATTTTGAGCAGTAAGATCATGGACCTGTCTTCTGATATCCTCAAACAGGGCATGCAGTTCATTAATATGTTGATTAGTTGGTAGAGTGGCCACTGCCTGAGTGAGTTGTTTGATCTCTGTCTGGATATTCTTGATATCTTCTGATTTCAATATGCGATTCACAGCTCTCTTAATATTTTTAAGTTCCTGTGATGTAGGCAGATTTGATACAGTATTCTGCAAAGATTCAAGTGCCAATTTCACATTATTTAATTCAGAAGCATCAGCCACACTTTGCATAGCATCTTGAAGCAGGGCTATGTCTGCCTGAGTAGGTGTTGATTGTTGTAAAATTTCAAGCTTTGTTTGGATATCATCGATCAAGTGATGAAAATGAGATAGCTCAGATTCAGTGTTGAGGTTTTCAAGTTTTGTGATCTGTTGCTGGACACTGACAAGGGTGTCTACAATACCAGGCAAGCGGGATTCTAGAGTTTCTTGTACATTTGTCAGATCACTTTGCACTGCTGCTATTGTACCCTCAAGATGGGTTATGGTACTCTGAATTTTTCCAAAATCTTCATATGTTTCAAGTTGCAGCTTAATGTTGGCAACACTACGAGTTATAGCACTCAAAGCATCAGAAGATGGCAAGTTGTTCATTAAAAATTTTAAAGTGTCTCAATTTTTTCTTTAACCTCAGCTATGGCATTGTTCAGAGGGTCCAGATTAGGTATCTGTAGTGATTGAATCTGTTCTTTTAGAGTGGAAATCACTAGATCAAAATCTTCTTGTGACTTTATGCTTTTGACAATTGTTTGGAGCTGTGTCTGGACATTATTAATCTGCTCTTCCAATTGTTGTTTCAATTGCTCAGAGTTGGTAGCCTGAGTCTTAAACTTGGCTTGAAGAGCTGCCACAGCTTCCTCTAAATTTTGAAAATTATCTAATGTTGCCAAGTCAGTATATTTTTGAAGCAGCAATTTGAGTTCTGAGTCAATTTTAAGAAGAGGGTCCATGCATTGTGATTGTAAATTTGTAATTTCTAGTTGAAGACTGGCATTGAGTGTGGTTTGTAAAGCTTGTAAATCACTTCTTAATTTTTTGACTCTGACATCAAGCATCAGAATCTCATCACTGTGATCTTCATGTCTTGTATGGCCAAATATATCATTAGGCATTTTGATTTAGTGGTTATTTATTATTGAATATCTAATTCTTAATTCTATAAAAAAGGTATAAGCTTGTCATAGGATCCCGGGACCTCAATATATAAGCAGTCACCAGCAGAAACAGTATATACAGTGCCAGAAATCATGTTTGAGTGCTTAATTCTATAAATATTTCTCCCTATTGAAACCTTGACATTACCCTCGGGGGTTGTAATAAATTGTAATTGACCACCTACAGGTAATTGGTAATGATTTAAATTATTGTTAAATATGTACAATGTTTTTTACCTGTTTCATCATCAACATCTGTAAGTATGCTGTTCAGATGAATAATTAACAAACCACTTAGTTTAGATATCATAGATTGTATATCAGAAGAGGGTGCTGGTGTTGGCAGGTCCATAATAGCCTGTTTTTTGAACCCAAATAAGTTCATAGGCATGTTTATTTATTTCAAATCATGCTCTGTAATTGGGCATTGTTTGACACTTTTCAAATCACAATGCCCCCATGGTAGAGTATGTATGCCACATGATAAAATGCATCTCTTATCATCATGTGGGTCCAGAGCTACTTTTCTTACAATATTGCTAGTCAACAAGTGATCTTTACTCTGAATTCTGTTTTCCGATGTTCTGATTAAACTCTGGGTTTTGAGACAATTTTTGTAATCTTTAAATTGGAGCTCTTTGTCCACAGTTACTCTGCCAATGCCCTTGGCCTTTTTGACAACAGCACCACCACATGCTTCAAAACTGTACATCTTGGCCCTTAACCCAGCAAATGCCACAATAACATCACCAAGTGTCTCATCTTTTAACTTGCCAGGCACCTTTTTGTTGTGGGGTTGAATCTTTGTATGTTCACTGGTATCAAAATATTCAAGCAATGCAGGCTGTGACATATCTTGATAAACATCTTCTGTCTGAATATCAAGAATAAAGCTATCTGTGTCCATGTACATCAGTTTTACACGATCACCATAAAAAGGCTTCAACACATCATAATAGAGCTTTAGCATGTGTAATTTGGCCAATTCTAATATCACAGCCCCTACATAAATAGGCTTATCAAACTTAATCTTTGTTTTTTTCATGTTGAAGAGTGCCATATTTTCATCATAAATTCTTCTGTAGTTGAAATTAGGCTTTGCAATCAATTTTTTGCTCCGGCTGGGGTCAGTAATTAATTTAACATCACTATGTTTTCTGACATTTTCTCTGGTTTTGCCATACACTGAATTTACCATCAATTTAAACAGGTTCTTATCAAATTGGCTCATTGCAGATGTTCGAAGCTCTGTGTTTGTATCAATATATGGCTTCAACCATCTTGAGTGCCTGAACCTTAAGACTTTGCCAACTTTGGTCACTTGAACACCATGATGCATCAGGAACTGGAGGTTTTTGTAATATATGACATAATCCTGTTTTGGCTCTAGAGTCATCATGAGCTTCTTCTGTTTAGAGCCAGGTGAACACTTAACCTCAGGAATTGGGGGCAGATCAGAAAATGTGTTGTGTAAATCATCAGGAATTGTCAGATCAACTTCTAAGAACAGGCCATAGTCACTGTCATCAAAATCCTGAAGATCTTCAATATTGAAATCTTCAACCCACTCAAGCCCTGCATATGGCAGTTTATACATCATAGCATAACCATACAGGCTGTTGGCATCTACATACAGTATATAATTTGATGGCAGTGCTGGATCATAATTGAGAATATACTTGTTATTTGCTCTGGCATATCTCTGAGAACATTGCACCATGCCTCCTCTTATACATTGCTCCATAAACAGATACATATCTTGATCTTGGATCAGATCCAATTGCATTTTAGTGTTTAAAAACATTGCAGACCATGCTAGGCCTGGTGCACTGTAGAAATACATTGGATCCAGTTTATAATTTTCCATCGATGATTTTCTAAATGCCTGAAGTATATCAGCTAAGAGAGTCACATCAAGTTTTAAATATGCCTTATGATAATCACCAAATGTCTGGCATTTTAAATTGTTCCACATCAACTGGGCATTTTGATAATCTTCATCAGTGATTCCAGATGCTCTGAGTTTGCTGTAGAACTCTTGTTGTGATGGCAGAGCACACTCATCAAATTTAGAAAAGTCAGTAACATAGTCATATAGGTATACACCCTTACGCCTAATTAATTTCAGGTCCTGATTTGGAAACATAGCACATGTGATTTTGAATTGGTCATCAGATAATTGATTGGCAAGAGTAGCCAGGCTAGCCGACAGAATTCTGTAGGAATCAAGAAATCTTAAGTGAATAGGAACACCATTAACTTTAATTATCTTGCTAATAGCAATATATTTCTCATCATTTTATGCTAAAATATTTAAATTCTGCTCGTCAAACCCCTCGTACCTGATCAGATGATGAAAATCATAATTAGATGCACCATGGCAAAATATTGGGACAAATTTTGGTCTCTGGATCTTAATATTACAGCTATTACACAGAGCCATTTTGAATTTACCATCTGTATGGGAATGGTGATGTACCTTGATATTTGTATCTGAAAATTCAGAATCACATACCGGGCATTTTTCTGCATTGTTGAAATCTTCAATCTGATCCTCTGTTAAAGGCAACATGGGTTTTGATTTTAATAAGACATTAGATGCTATGTTATGGCACTCATTTTCTATTCTATGTGCAAATTCTTTGATGGCATCTAGTCCCATGTATAAATATTCTTTACTAACCACACCATCCTGTACAAAAACATAATAAAAACTAGAAGGTTCATGTAACTGGTATGATGTAATTGAAGATTCATCAGGATCTGGGCTGCAGAATGCAAGGGGTTTGAGGTTTGATTCAAAATCATAGACTATATATGCTGGGTGTTCCAACAAGGCTTCAAATTTTTTGAATTTGGCATTTTCACTTGGATTAGGCATCACCATATGAACAGGTTTATGATTGCCACAGTATTTTAAATGTTCAATTAACTTGTTTTTAGCAATTTTTGCATTTCTTTCACGGGCACCATTTATTATTTTTTGACCATCAAATACAGTCAAACATCTTCTACACAACTTGAATATTGTCTTAGATTTGTCTAGTTGTTTTCTAATTAAAGCCTCAAGATTATGTATCAGAGTGTAATGGTGTGTACCATCCTCTTCAATTAAGAGCAGATCAATCGGAACAGCAGAATCATCATCAAGTGTACTGATTCTGAGAGGTGCTATCAAGCAATTGCCACGGCCAGTAGAACAAATAAATACATTAATAGATAATTGTTTACCATTGATATCCCTGGCCTTTTTTTCAAATTTATCAATATTCTGAACAGACATTGGATATTCTAAGCCCTCCATAGCTTCATCAAAATTGTGTTCATATTGTTTATAATAAGTTATTCTCTGAGGATTCCTTAAAACTGGATACAAAGCAGCTAAAATACACCACAGAAAACATTTCTCATCGTTAATTTCTATGTTAACCACGGCTCTTTTGTTTTTAATATTGGCAGGTAAAGGCAGATATGTAGATCCTTGTAATGGGCTGAATTCAGAAATATTAACATAGAGCTTGTGTGGAGATCCGCATAGGCTCCATCCTGACTCATTTGCTGCAAATTCAGAGTGTTTAATATTCAATTGCTCTATCAAACTGCTTATTATTTTGTCTAAATTTGCATTTGAATATACAGGTACAGTTTCTGTTATGTGGGGCTGTGTAAATTTTGTGCCATTTGGTTTCTTATATTGTGTAAACAATTTGAGGGACAGCTTATAAGAGCCATTTTGTGCATTTAGAATTGCCTGCACATCAGGATTTATACTGTTCAAAAAATTCTTAATGTCACATCTTGGCTCTGATACAAACAGTGATCCCTAAGTTGGCCAGCAAAACTGCTATGGATAGGTGCATTGCGTGGCTGCTTTGCCGGTCTAGCATTAACAGGTGTTTCAAGCCTCCTTTTCAGACCAGATGTAGATGGTTGTGGGGGCAATGTTGATGACTGTGCAGAACAAGTACCCTTATGTTTATATGTGAAATATTCCATGCTATATTTTCTATGGCATTTAGGGCATATTTTAGTGGGAGTTCTGCATTTGTCTGGATTACAATTCTTTTGGTGCTTAGCCCTATTGGGGCTGGATATATTCTTATTGCATTGATTACAATATTTTTGATTTGGCATTTTTGTTGTTTATTATATAAAATTTCTTGGGATTCAAATCAAAACTCTATGCTTAATAAAAAATATCAGTTGGGTTCAGCAGTGTGCTTTGTATATTTAGAGTATATACTTAGTGTCTTAATATTTTTGGCTTTGTTGTTGGTTTATTATATACAATTTCTTGGGGTTCAAATCAAAACTCTATACTTAATAAACCTATGACAGGTTGTAAAGCTGATAGCCTACATGCACAAAGGTAGAATAAGTATTGATCTACTGAAGCACTGACCTATCACAATTGCATGTCTGCACAGGCATGTCGTGGTGTGCATGAAAAGGCAATGACCTAATACCATGTGTCATGTATTGATCTTGTATAACAAACTAGGGCAGATATAAACCCTTTGTTCAATATATTAGAAAATTCTGTATATTAAATCAAACAAACCTATAATTCAATTTATACAAATCTGCTATATTTTTGTGTTTTTTTTAAAAAATAAGAGGAGTACTGCAACAACACATCTGTACTCCTCAGCCACTCTCACAATACTAACTGATATGTAATGCAAAAGCTCTTGCATCATAATTTGTTGCATAATATTGGGTAATAATTTGTTGCACAACATGATACAATAGAAATAAACCAGAAGTAGGCTACAAGTAGGCAACAAGTGGGCCGGTAGTGGGTAAACCGGAAGTGGACCGAAAATGGACCGGAAGTGGACCGGAAGTAAATATGTGTAGGTGTGGGTGGGTGTGGGTGGGAGTGGGTGGCTCTTTGCCCTAGTTTTAAGTGTAGCCATAACAATATCAAGAGGGGCATATTTTTGACAAGCTTATGGACAACAATCTCACAGATGTAGCTTTTGTAAGTGTAGGCAAATCCATCTGAGGGGGGTCATACTTTCATGGGAAATTCCCGAGGGCATTTTTACAAAAATCTTGGGTTAGACAGAGTACCACACTTAAGCAATAAGCTCATATGCACATCTTGAGCTAGTTTTAAGTGTAGCCAAATCTGCCTGAGAGGGGCTCATACTTTCTCGAGTTAATATTATGGTATTTTACACTACTCACATGCCCCACCCACGAATCATTGACGTCTGCCGATATTTTCGACGCAGGGACAAGCAAGGTATTTTTCCATGGGGCATATTAACCAGATAATAGTGTTGCCCCCTCAAGAAACACCACTTGAATTCGAAATTATCGCATTACTGCATTCCCATTATAATAATTAATGTACATTACTATGACTGGGATCAAATTATACGCGTGAAATATATACTTTTAGCTGACATTCGTTTCCTAAAGGGGAGATGTGACCATCCTCGCCCCCTTTCAGATTTCCATGCTCCTATATTATTATACTTTAATCCAGAAATTTAGGGTTGAGGAATCTTATCGCCGGTTATTAAACGATATTATGCTCTTGAAGAAAATTAAGTATTTTCAAGCCGATGAAAGTTCACAAAGCAACAACGATGGAAGAAGGTGCAGTGGCGCAACCACAGGGTGCAGGGGAGATTAGCTCTCAAACTTGTACGGAAATCAATTCTAGGGGATTAGGGGGCAAACATTGAACTATAGAAAGAAAGGTTGCAGAATCTAAGAGTAGCAAGACAAAAGGATACTGAAGATGGATTTTGTTTTCACGTCTGTCGTGCACTATTTCTTCCAGACGGTCAAGAGCACCTGCAAGGAGGCACAGAGGGGCAATTGCCCCCTCATGATTTCTATCTTTATACAAATATAAATAAAGTTATATAAACTTGGACAGTTGCTGCTGCTTACGGTGTACGTTTTGCCCGTGTAAGATAATATATAGATGTATTATTAATTTTTGAAACCCCACCGTTCATTTATAAACACACTGTATACGAGTCATTGTAAATTCGAGTCAATTAAAACATTTTGCGTTGTTGGGAGATTTTCTATTAGGATAAAATTTGGACATAATGAATCTAAGTAGAGAAAATGTAACTTGTATATCAAAATTGCCATGTCCAACTGATCTCCGAAACCGAAAGTAGTGTTTAGCACGTCACATTTCAAGTATATTGTAATAATCTTCAATTAGGCCAAACGTTAACGAACAAAACAACATTTATTTAACTTATAACTTCATGTTATATAAACTACATGAAATACATTTAACAAAGACAAAAGACAATCTCTCTCCAACTCGACTTGTTCACAGTATCTCTTCTAAAATTTTTATCTTTTATCTTTTTCTTAACTTCTATCATATATGATTGATTGATTTGAGTCCACTTTATGCACAGTTAGGCTAATCGGGACTGGACCTACAGTTTAAAGTGAAATCCCAATCACTTGTGCCTCCACCGGGTATCGAACCCGGGACCCCTTCATTACAAGGCGACGACGCTATTACTGCGCCATCGGGGAGGCCATTTCAAGTATAGTCCATGATTGTATCTAGTAGTATATGAACGAGATATGTCCCTCCATTCAAACAATACGTGGCTTGTCCCTACCGAACGAAATGTGTCACTTATAAATTAAGTTTCCGAAAGCAGGTATTATGCATGAACAGAACAAAAAATACTCGTGAGAAATTACAAAAATTATAAGTAAGTTCGTGGCGGGAGTTATTGACGGTTTTCCTCACAACCTATCCGCTTTAGGTTCCGGGTTCGAGTCCTGGTCTGTAAATATCTTTTTTAGGTGTCTCTTCATTAATTTAATCTAATTATCATCCATCTTCATAGTTTCGATTAATTATAAAAGTGACATAGCCAAAATAAGAACAAATAAAAATAATTGCAAAATGATTACAATGTCAGAACTACATTTGAAAAATAAAATGCGAACAGAAGATTCATTTTCAAACAGGTATTTGGGTAGAATTGTGTAGACAGACAGCATGCTCCCGAAAGTTGCCAATCCACGTGTAGCATGACCTTCGATACTGGGGTTGTGCTTTTTCAGGAAAGTTTGCTCGACGCTCCTCAAGCGTCTTATCAAGAATGCCTCGGTGTTTGCAGCATTACCAAATTATTTTCCGTCGGGAAAAGCTTTTTTCTCCTATTTAATCTGCGGTTGACTCTACAATACAGCATATTAATCAAGATACAACAACTGAATTACGGCGAAGTAAGTTAGAAACCCTGCGTGCTCAAGAGCAGCTTCGATAAGGCACCTGAAATGTTTCGATCTGAACCAGGAAATGGGCGATGTTTATTCCCCAAGGCCATTCCGTAAAACTAATGCCACAAGAAGTTTTCTGTGCGGATTTGTGAGCATGAAATTGTAGGTTAATGATAGTACTACAAGACGTCAAGTGGATTTATTTCTCTGTTTCGTTATTTTATATAGCTTTCCTACCTATATAGTTTGAATAACTAATTAATCATTTGATGAGCAGACAAACACGAAGAAGCCGATCCCGTGGCAAATTGGTTAGCGTAATACACTGCGAAGTCTAATGTCAGATTAGAAAATATGGATGGGTCATTTGTCTTTATACCACTTCCATCACCTATCACATCCTTTATCATCGCGATTAACCGAAAATGGTAGACGCGAAATAAAAATAGAACCTTTGCATGGAAGTCCGAAAGAGAGGCAAGGGGGGGAGGGTGCACGACCCACCTGGAAAATGAAAGTCAACCAAAAATTATATATATATATATATATATATATATATATATATATATATATATATATATATATATATCACACAATTCCATTTCAGCTGCAATAATATATGTTAATTATTGCATGAACATAACTAGCTAACTAACTAACTCTCTAGCCTTCTTAAACCCGAAGGTTCAATACTGCAGCAACACAGGCCTTCCATCTGTCCCTATTCTGAGCATATACTCTTTTCCATCCCTACCGATTTCCTTTAGGTCTATCTCAACGTTGTCCCTCCATCTTCGTCTTAACCTTCCTAAAGGTCTCTTACCATCAGGTTTCCCAACAAGAATCCTGTAAACTCCTCTTTCCTCTCCCATTCGTGCCACATGGCCTGCCCACCTAAGTCTTCTTGATTTAATTATTCTAATTGTCTCCTCATCCCTTTTAGGTCCAAATATTTTCCTAAGGATCTTATTTTCAAATAAGATGAATATGATAACTTCAAATTAAAGCAATGTTTTTTGAGGAGACAACACTGTTATGCACCTTGTTTGCCCCCCCCCCCGGAAAAACTACCTTGCTTGCCCCTCTTTGGAAAAATCCTGCAGACGTCCATGAACCTTTAGTATCGACTTCGGAGTATAAAGCATTGTTTCGTCAATGTATAGCGCGGCAATATACGGCTACAGCCTCTTACAGAGTATTTGCCAGGAAATATCAACACGAGAACAGGGATAGGAATTCCTCTTATTTTAGATTTTCTCATACTAATTTCAAGTATCTGGTGAAAATGCTTTCTATTTAGTATGCAAATAAATGTTTTAAATTTGAATGAGCGTATTAATTTTCTAGGTTTTTCCTAGAGACGATATAAAGCATTGCGGATACGAAGGGCGAACTCAACAAAGTGCATTGTGAGGGAAATGCGTTTCAAGTTGTCAGGCACAGTTCGAGCTCCACAAAAACTTGGTAACAGTAGATCGGAATGTTTCATGCGTGATTTTCAAAGATTTTATGGAGTTTGCACTGTGCCTGGCAACTTGAAACGCATTTCCATCACAATGCACTTTGTTGAGTTCGCCCTTCGTATCCGCAAGGTCTCATATTTTCAATTACTTTGAAGCATTTTGGACCATTTTCTATTTTTATAAGCAACTGCGTTAATTGATAGAATGATCTTAAACATGAAACTAATTGTTTCTTCCAATGATTAACTGTTTTCTTTGCCTTTCATTACGCTAGGTCACTCAGCCGCTATCTTTGTTGTGAGCCTAGATTAAGTGTGATTGGAGCTTATCCTATATGCTTTCTTCATACAGCATGGCTGTCGGCTACATGTTTGACATCTTAACACAACTTCTTTCAAACATTACTCATGAAATGTATTTCACCTATCGTCCTACGGGAATCAGAGGAACGTAACTACAATAATGCTGTTTTCAGTTTCGTTAAAAAAAATCCTCTGAAGAGTATTTGGAGTAAATCGACATTTTCCACTTCTAATGCTTATCTGTAAGGCGGAGTCACGTTTAAGAGTCATATTCCTAAGAATACATTATTTCCTCTCCTATTAATTTGATAAATTAGAGTTAAGTCGCTCTGGTTCTCACACACGCTATCAGCCCCTATTTTCCAAAATTTGGCACGTTAGGTATCACGCCAGATGTGCCATTTGGGTATGATACATTCTTATTATATGCCTGTGGAGATTCGAACAGTATTCTCGGCTTGCGAGCCAGGTTTTTATCGGCGTTAGCGTCCAACGTTTGGAGCGCATACATTGCTCTAAGCAGGATGCTCTCTACCTTATGATGGGAGCAATGTATGCGCTCGAAACATTGGACGCTAACGCCGATTTAAGCTGGCTCGCAAGTCGAGAACACTTCGTCAGGAAAGCTACACTTTTTTACCCATGAAAGTTATTGTCCGTGGCCTGCAAGCAAAGTTCTTGCAACAAACTGCCTCGAGAGAATTATGCGTAGGCTATGTGTGACTTTTCTGTTTCTCAGACCACATGTGACTACCTACAAAGTATGTGAAACAATAACATAAACAACTTCCCATCTGAGTATGAGAAACCACTTGCATTCTAGCCGGGTTCGATTCCTGGTGAAGGCACAGTGATTCGAATTCCACTTTAAACTGTAGGCCCACTCCCAATTAGCCTATCTGTGCATACAAGTGAACTTAAAACAAGACAAACTTTCATTCTAACCTCAGTCACTTATGGGAGCTGCTTAGAAGTAGTAGTGTTGACTGCCATGACTAAAATTTCTGGATCCAAGTTCACTTCCTCTCAACGATTTTATTTGTTGTTTTAAGTCCCCTTTATGCACAGTAAGGCTAATCGGGACTGGACCTACAATTTAAAGTGGGATCCCAACCACTTGTGCCTCCACCGGGTATCGAACCCGGGACCCCTCTCTCGACGATTTGACTGAGTCTGCACTCCCTGCGCTATACTCCGCTGTCTATGCAATGTAGTTTTAAAAGTTGTTAACTGAGGTATCCTAGTCACCAATTCCACTGCTGCCACCGGTTAGTCAAGGTGTGACTCATCATCAGCCAGGCTCGGGCGAAATGCAACTCATTAAACCGTCGCGGACGAACTGTAGCATTTTTCTAGGAATTTCGCTTTCGGACGAAACGCTACTGAACCTTACAGCAGTCCCAGTGCCTGTTCCAAGTTGCACAGCTGCTTTCGGAGCCCTTGGTTTGGGAAGGGGGTGGGGGTGAGGAAAGGGTCTTGATTTTTCATACTGAAGCTCGTTCATTTCGTTCTCCTATTTCTCTTGGTCGAATTTTATGAGATACGGAATCTACCTCATTTTCCTTTTCATTACGTTTTATTGCGTCACCCACGGTACTCTTACATGTACTTAACATTTTAAATTTCCCTGTACCTGCACCCTTTCGTTAGGTAAAAATAAATAGCTGCAGTTCGTCAAATGTTGTATTTTTGTTTTTGTTACCCATTTTTCTCGTACTTCAGTCAGGGGCAATGGAGCTACTGGTAACAGACGTAGTTAGGAAATAGCATGAATTGTTTCTTCCCCGCACTGTAGTTGACCGATAAAAGAACTATGTAAAGTCTCGTTTCTATGACCACAAATTTTACCGCGCAACATGACACGCGGCATGCGACGCTGCATGTGCCAAGCATTTGTTGAAATGGAAACTGTGTGCAACATGCCGCGGCGCAAGTGCCGGGGACAAAATTGCCCCAAACGATTAAGACGCACAACGTGCGCGGCGGACAATGGAAACAGCCTGCAACAAGTTCCTGGGGCACGGGCATACGAACTAGAGTAGAAACACACGACGCGACTACAATCTGTGGTCCAACAAGATTTAATAACAATGCAAGAACACTTGCAGTCATTCTTACAAAATTTTTGTATCCACTTTGAAGACGTAAGTCTCTCATCAACGAGTTAATTTTTTGCTAGCAAACTTCTAATCCACCATCTAGGTTGTTTTCGCCTCTTTTTTTTTTTTTTTTTTTTTTTTTTTAGAAATTCATGATACGCGCCTGCCATAACCACAAAACCCGCCATAGCTTTATTGTTCATCTTTACCCAAGTTAAATCACCACCAAATTATTACAATACAAGAGAAGAAACACTGACTACTCTAAAGCAGTTCACAACGCTACACTGCGATCCTGCATTCCAGTGTTGTTGCGGACGTATTTTGAAGAAGTAGTTTTGAATTGGAAGCAGTACGAGTACACTAAATGACGCGCAACATGCGCCGGCACATGTTGCACGTCATGAGTCTGGAACTTGTCTGAATGGAAACGTAGCTTAACAGAAACAGAAGGCTTTCACGATTTGTCTGAATATTAAAGTGATCTCTTCTTTCACACCCAAACATAAATAACTATTTTCAGATTTGAAACCGTAACAGGGGTGTAAGGGGTGACCTTCCACGTAGTACATCCAATCGTCAACTTCATTCCACGTAGTACACCCTGGACTGCTCTTTGCAGACTAATGAGGCTCTGGCGACTGACCCTATGGCCAGTATAATTCTGTGTGTTCTGTTTTTGTCATGTGTGCTGAGTGCCCCTTTAGAGCCTCAGCTTTTAACCTAAGTCAGAATATTTTAATATTTCAGTTATTCGATATTACAGTTACGTTATTTGTTATGGTAAGGTGCTGCACCCCGTATAACGTGGCGGTTGCAAAATAGCCTAAGTGCTGACGCACCCAAAATTAAAAAAGAAAAAATGTAACAGGGAATATAGTTTTAATAAATGCCTATAAATATTTCACTATCGTTTATATTTATGTACATGTTGTTAATTTTGAAATATTGTGAAGAAATGCAGCAAAATGCTACATATTCGATTACTAATGTGAGCCACTGTACATGTTATGTTTTTATTTCATGAACAATGCGACACCACAGGTCCCGAGTTCAGATCCCAGCCTGTGTATTGTTTTCATTATTTTCTTCGTGATGTCCTTTCATCAATTTTGTCATTGCATCACCCATCCTCGTCTTCGCGATTAGCCAAAAGTGGCAGAAAACCAAAGTTAAATATAACAAATCAAAATCAAACATTACTTTGCAAGACAAGAATGGATAGGTTATTTTGAAGCTGCTGTTATTAAAAGCAAATTGTATGTAGCTTTCCTAGACAGACGTTTCAAACACAGAAACTGATTGATTGCATAAGGGCTGTGGATTCCTACTCGAGCAGAAAATATATGTGTTTCAATTTATTACTTACAACAATAGCAGACTGATTTCCCGCTAAATCAAAGAAAACTTGCATTCACAGTTACAAATTGACGTGTTGAATGACCTTAACTACAGATTTCTCTCACTCCAATTCTGATTAATCGCACGGCACACCACAACGTGGGTATTAAATATTTCCAACTTACTCTCGAGTTCCTCAACTAGAAATAAATTGACTGCGAGACAAAAACTCCTCTGCGATAACTATATACCACGTTATATGCAGAGTATACGTAAGTTGAAATTCCATCATAATAATTTGAATTCTTCAAGTAGTAGCTACACATATAATTTTTCATGCATATTTTCTTAGCAAAATATGAAGTTTCTCACTTCACCAGGATAACATATACACAGTATTTCACAAGAGTTTTTAGTTCGAGCTAGTCGTAGGCCCAATATGAATATAAACGTCACTTCATTACTTAGTTTAAAAAAGTGCCAGGCAATCAAAATTCGAAGGTATGCCTGAAAATTATTTGTAGTATCTCATGTATCAAGGGGGCTTTTTAAGTAGTAGTAGTAGAAACGTAATTATACTGCATGTTGCAACTGAAACCGTAGCCTCGAAGACCGAAGTCGTTGAGTGGTCCACTCATACACTCGGTACCAAACATTTCAAGTTCGACCTGGGCATGGCTGTTTTTTTTTTTGTAAGCATCCCTTCATAGATTTAATATGATCATCATTCATCTTCATCGTCGCGATTATCTACAAGTGGCAGAAAAGCGATATAAAACAAGAATAATACAAAAGTATAACAAATAAAAGAGTATAAAAGGATGAACTGAGTTAATGATAGGAAGTTTTATAAAATTACTGTTTCTTGAAGAATCCTGTCCTTTGTTACGATTGTATTTCTCAGTCACACGTTGCTCAATGTTCACGTCGACTGTCGTCCTTACGTACTTGAAAATTACTTTCATGTCTGCCTATGCTCTTCTTTCAAACGTGGTAGGTGGGCGCTCTGTCTGTTTCTACACCAAAAAGTTTAATGAACCTCCTGTCAAAGAAGACAAGAATTACTGAAAGTAATTTTCAAAATTGTAAGCCGATGAGGGCCCTTGTAAATGATAACATATACTGTTTTGAGAATCACTTCCCATACAATTCTTGCCTTCTTGAGAGTCCAATGGCCCTGTCTAGCCACAAACCAGTTGCGCAAACGCGGTTTCGTTTGTTTCGTACAACAATTCCATCTAACGTTTCGTTTCTACGTAGTTTCTACTTGCTAAAAGTGCCTTTCATATCGCCCCAGGGCGTTGTCTACTCGGCTGCTTCATGACCGAAGGTCACGTGTACAAAGTTTCAGGATTCAGATTTTTCGATTTTGCGTGGTGCTGCTGCTACGAGCAAACACAAGGGAAAAAACCTTGGACGAAAAGTCCCCGCGCAGCTTCCCTTCTACTCTTCAGCTCGGCCCATAAGGAAGAACGGTCAACTCTCCCCCTCCCCTCCACGCGGTAGTACAGTGCACATGAGTCGCGGGTCTGCACAGGTACAGCGCCTAGAATAACGTAGTGTGGAAAACGGCATGCTTCTGCGCGCTCTGGATGGTTCCACTCGAAAATGATCCGCTAGAGGCGCTGGTGTTGACCCCGGTGCTTGGTGTTCGACTGCTTATAATGGAAGTAAATGGAGTTTTCGCTGCAACGTCTGATTCTTTTACATGAAGCATTTCTATGAATGTGATAATTGCTATGATCTTTGGTACAGTGGTCGCGAAGATATTAACGAACATTCTAGACAGTCGACCACGTCCTTATCGTCATACTTTCGTTAATAATACGGGAGAAAAAATACGCGTGGAATGCTCTTGGCAACTAAATTTTTGTGTATGAATTAGGTTCGTTATTATTATCATCATCATCATTTCTTTTAAAGATATACACACTGAAGCATTTGTACTTTTGATATTTACTGTCTCTTTTCTTCCGCTTTAAACTAATCGCGGCGATGATGATAATGATGATTGCATGAAACGACAAGGGGAACCCCACAAAACTTTCTTAGTGCCATCGACATGAGTGTAAGGCAACTTTCAAACCAATGGGACAAGCGACGCGGGATGTTCACACTAGTGACACACACTTCCAGACTGTAAAATAGCATTCATTGCACATGACGGTCCAAACAGCAAACGACACGTTCATATGGCGTATTCGCGTGCTACTTGTTACTTCGGTCGGAAAGCTCCTTAAAGGAAGGTGCTGAGACCGAAGCGACGCGCTACAGGGGGAGTTCCCAACTAAGTGACAAGCGACATGGTGCCTTCAGTCTATTAGCAAGCGTTGTTTGCGAACAACAGATAGGCGACACGATAAACCGCACATTACAACTACAGATCTAGGCGACATGATAAGCCACACGTGTCGCTTTGTCGCTTCTGCGTCGCTCAAACTGGGCCATTTCCTCAATAGCTTGCCACATGTTGCCGTGGTTTGTTGTTCGCGCATACGCGATGCAATGAGTGTCTTGCTTTAGTGAGATTGCGCACCAAAGCGACAAGCGGCACGCGACACTTATCGCTTGAGGATTTCACCAACCGAACGCTGGCCTGTGCTTCCCGTCATGCCGTTACGATGTGAAATGTTGCTCTTGATTGGCTCGTTTCCAAGCAACATGTGTCGCTTCGGTGTGAAAGTTGCCTTGGACCGAAGGACCTGTGTCGCTTTGGTGTGAAATCCTCGTATCGTTTGTCGCGTGTCGCTTTGGTGTAAAATCTCCTTGAGGAAACTGTGCAGTCAGAGCTTGTGTCCCTACGGTTCGAAAGGCTGCATTGATTACGGACTGCTCGCTTCCAAGCGACACTTGTGGTTTGTCGCCTTGGTATGAAATATCTCTCAGGATACTATTTATATTCTAATAACATAGAAAAATAAAACTCTAGTACACAGCCCAAGACCTGACGTCCGGAATCACATTGCGATGTTTCTTCTTGTGTTACGCATGCTATTTATTTATTAATTTTATTTTACTTTTCTTTCCACATTAATGTCATTTCGTGACTGCAAATCACTCCACAAATATAACTGTTTCCATCAATTCACTTACCGCCTTTCTAGAGAAACAAATCTACACAATATATTCCAAAAACTAACTAAGCCGCATTACTTTCATAACAAAATTAGCACCTGGGTCGATCGCACTGCCATCTACTTGTCATCGTCTCGGGGAACCAGTATCTTGGGTCGTTTTCCACACTACGTTATTCAAGGCGCTGTAGCACAGGTTTCTTTCCTTGTGGTTCAGTTCGCCTTATGAAGGTCGTGCAGCAAGCAATTATTTTTCGTCTTCCGATAGGAAAAAGCTTGCCTCTCGCTTACGTGGATGAACGCGTAACGCAGATGATTCTTTGGTTGGTCCTTTATGTTTCGTCCTTCAGCAACTTAATCTAAGCACGAATCATTCTCATCGCCAAAGATACTGTATTTTTTTAATTGATGTAACACATGTAAACTGAAAGAGAGAGAGAGAGAGAGAGAGAGAGAGAGAGAGAGAGAGAGAGAGAGAGAGAGAGAGAGAAAGATATACATAAACGTTTTCTTACAACACACGTTTGTTTTCCTATCGTATAAAGTGAACGCACATGTTAAAATTCATCTTGCATAGATAATCAAATTAGAACAAATCCACGTAAAGTGATTTAGTATGCAGAAAATAAATATATTTGTGATAAATATATGGGACATAGTTAATCAGTAAATTCCAATAACCAGAATTTCTGTCACGCCGAATCTTGTTCACGGATGTTTTCAAACGTTTTGTTTTACAATTTCATTTTTTTTACTGACATCCAAAACGAAAATACGTATTATAATTTAATGACTTTCAAAATGTCAAAATACTGTAATGTTACTATGCTGCCGATCACAATTATGAGGCTTCTTCGAACACGCCTTCGATAACGGTATTTGCTATTCGTAACGGATATGTGTATCACTTTTTTGAAACAGACTTTTGTGGAGGGAAAGAACTGTAACGTTACAAAAGTAACGAGCACAATTATACAAGAGACCTATGTTATTCTCTCCGGAACACGGCATCGGACACGGTATTGCACATCGGAACGTCTGTATGATACCAGCTATCAATAACGTTGTTGCTTTGAAGCAAGGAGTGTAACGTTTTAACAGTCGTGACCTCAATTAAGTTACTGGTTAATTGTAACGTTACTATCACTTTCCACACACACTAAAGTTACTAGTCAATACGTGACGAACTTGTTTCTTACCCTGTAACGTTACTGGTTGCCGGATGGATGTAACGTTAAAGCGCCACCTAACGACCTACTGATTTACAGATCAGTTATGGTTCGGTACCATTATGCACACCTGTAACGTAATGTTCATATACCTGAGGTAACGTTTCTGTTCACGAAAAAAGTTATTCTGTTTCTGGTTGTAACGTAACGGAAACCGTAATTGAAAATACCGTTCCATTTCGTTATGTTACGACTCCCTGGCTGGATGTTTCATATGGATTGCCTCTACTGTTCATAACTTCAAATACTGCATTCACAAACATTAACATCTTGGAACTCAAGTTTCCTGATAATTCAGGACGAAGAGTTACCTCACTGTAACTGGTATCATCAGCACCAAGTATTTCTCGGAAACAGTTGATTATTCCTAGTACCTCGTGATATACCAACTCCCATTCAGTGACACACATTTGTTGCTTTGTTTGTCCAATTATTCCTTTAGAGCTCTTTCGAGATCGTTGGATAGTTTGCTCCAATTTCATGGCCGGTGACACAGCACTAAATGCCGATTCGTTTGCCTCACTACAAAATGGCCTGTTTGAAATTTCTGATAGACTTCAGGATGCTGTTCCTCTAACCATTGCATTTTTCCAGATACCATGATGTATTCCTTAAATAGTTAATACTGTCAAATTCACAGAATATAAGTTGAAGGTTCTGAATAGCTTGAAGGTGGCTATTCCAATCGCCATCTCTGTGATACGCTATTAGAAATTTCAACAAGTTTACAAGGTAAAGGAATGTATCCTAGTATCGGCACATTTCGAACTTAGTGGCACAATCATTGGAAAATTTCTGAAAGTCATTGTACAAAACTGCTAAGGTTGCTAAAAGTTCATTAAACTCTGTTGGGCTTGTTTTCACATTCTTAGTTGAAATACTTATTTTCAATTTCTGGGCTTGTTGAATGGTAATAGGATATTTTTCTTTAGGGTTACATTTCCAAAATGCTGACCATTTCATCTTCAATATAGCTTCTTCAAGAATCAGTAAGCCCTTGAGCGATCTGACATAATGACTTCCATTCATTACTGATTCTGCAGTTTTAACACCAAACACTTTGCACTCAATAAGTGCTTCCTTTGCAATAAGTCCACACAGATATTCCAATAATGTGCCGGATGACCTTTGCGCAATGGAAGTTTCCAATCATTGTAACAGGGGCGGCGCCAGAAATTTTCGACCGGTTGGGCAGAAGCTCCATATTGATAAATTAGGGTGGGCAGTATAAATGTAAGACCATATATAGTATGTAAGATGTATGTATCTCCTTCTCTCTTACACTCCCGATTTTCCTCTTTCTTCTTTTTCCTTTCCTTTTCTTGTTTTCCTCTTTATTATTTTCTTATCTATTCTCGCATCTTGTTCCATTTCCTTTGTCTCTGATGGACACAATCATTTCAAGGAAGTGTTTACCCATGCGCAACCATACATTCTAACCACATTCTTCCATGCATGTTAATACAGTGAAATAAATGTGAATTAGGTTTAAGCTTTCGTTGCAAATACAAGGCACATGCTTCATTTTATGTATTCGGCGACAATGATAGAAAGTGCGATGGTAGACAATCGTGAAGTTTCTCGTAATTTAAATGCATGTTCCTGAGCATAGTATTTTCATCGTACGAGTTTTTGACTGAAAGACTTTTCTTACTCTTTGGGGGTTACTTTTGTTAGCATTCAAGGTTTATACAACTGACAAATCTATCTGGATGTTTGTAGTAGAGGCGATTGGGTGCCAACATTTGAGGGGCAAGAACAACGTTTTCTTGGTAGCATAAAGAGGCCATAGTGCGGGGGCAAAAAGTGGCAAAATGTGGCGAGGGAACTGCATTCCCCACTTCCCGGTCATTCTAATCGCCGCCACTGAATATTTGGATTAAAATGAACGTTTATTAGGAATGATTTAAAACACGCACGGAAAACCAATTCTTTGTTCATTGTCCATGAAGTATTCCTAGGCTAATGAAAGGCTATTTTGACAAAATATCACAAGTAAGATTGAAAAATCTGTTCAGAATTGAAGAGATTATTAGCTAAGTTGCTATTCCTTTTCTGAACAGTCATGTTAATGCGGGAGAAACAATACACGTATGGTTACATGAACATATTTTTTGAGGTAACAAAATTATTTAGGACACAAGGTATTCATCGAAGTTGATCACCGTGCCAGTAATAATTCATCTATTTTTCATAGATGTCTTGGGTTGTATGTCATGACCATTTCGAACACACTAGAATGTCAACCTCTATCCTGTGCAGCATACCTTGGAAACTTTATTCTTTCAGGGCAACGAGTCCCTTGCGCCTGGAACCACTGTCAAAGTAATAATTTATGAGGGTTTGTATTTTGAGGTTCAGCATGTGTTTGTTTTCGCCCCTTCGTTACATTCATCTAATCACCATTGAACCTTACCGTCGTGATTATCAAAATTAGCAGAGAAATGACTTAAAATAAAATAAATCAACCACAACTTACTCTTCCAAAAATGGAGTTTCATTAGTTCATACCTCTTAGAAAGTTGAGGTGGTAGTTTCAATTGCACAGCGTTTCATTAGTGGATCAAGGCAGCTAATTACGTGAACAATGACCTTGTTTTCCGAAAGTCTCAAATATTTGTCTCAGGCAATCACCCTCTTAAAATGGACGCATCTTCTGTGGGGATAAAATGACACGTTTGGTGCGAGTTCTTTCTGTATATATTTTCTTCCCAATAGCATAACGCTGTCGTTATAATAGAGAGGTCCTGTGTTCGACTCCCTCTCCTCTGGTGGAAGCACAATGCACACTGGTTCGGACTACACGTTAAACTGTAGGTTTAGTCCCGATTAGCCTATCTGAGCATAAAAGTGGGCTTAAAAACAAACTTAACAAAATCGTCTTCTGGATACTTCGTGACATAACTTTAATTTTCTTTACTTCAGCTGCATATACAGATTCTGTCGACATTTTCGGCTCATTCATATGGCAAAATTTATGTGTGGAACGAGGATTTCTAAATAAGATGAGCCACTCATTAGCAATTGAATAATTCTGTAGCTTTTTCCACACATAACTGGTTTATTAAAATTTATTTACTTAGGTATTGTAGTGATTATTGTGATTCCTACTTATTAGTAGAACGAATATAAAGTTGATATTTCGCATACCATATTGATATTTGAAGATAACACGTATATAAAAATTGTAATGAAATAAAAAAGGGACACTTCTGGAATTTCAATGCAGAGCTAATTAAAACTATATTATACTCTGATCACATCACCTCCAGATTCGGCCGAGATCAAGAAAGTATGGGGCCCTAACTCCACACCCCCTATATGCCTTCATGGCGTGGTGCAGGGCACAGGGGAGCACTTTACATTACTTTTTATTATACTCTCTATCATACATAAACCCGAAGGTTTGTGGCTGCAGCAACACAAGCCTTCCATCTGTCCCTATCCGGGGCAAGATCAATCTAATCTTTCCCATCCTTACCGATCTCTTTCAGGTCCATCTCAACGTTATCCCTCCATCCTCGTCTTGGCCTTCCTATTGGTCTCTTACCATCAGGTTTCCCAACAAGAATCCTGTAAACTATTCTTTCCTCTGCCATTCGTGTCACATGGCCTGCCCATCTAAGTCTTCTTGATTAAATTATTCTAATAATAATTAAAAAGTCGAAATAATTTATTGTGTTGCTGAAGAAAGTAACGCTAAGATGAGGTTTTTATTTGTTTATTTGGAGATTTATTAACCATACCCAGGCAGGGATTTATATACGTATGTGGAGGCGTGGAGCTGCAGTCCTCAAGTTCATCCTAAATTCTGATCTAATTTTGATCATACCCTGCATAATTTTGAGCCTCCTAAGCCTACTAGCGGCTTTTAATCATGGAAGTATTCATTTGATCACAGTTTTTGTTTCAATAGCCCTAGTAATTACTTTCACTTTTTAATGACAAAATTGGCTTTCTATGGGTTGATAATATATGAACACTTCAGCATAGATAATATTCACACGTAAAATATACATGTTATGAACACCAGAATACACTAATTTATTGAATCATTCATATATCCCCAAGTATATGTACTTATTGAATTTGATTGGGTGGGCAATCGGGTGGGCACAGGAATTTTTGGGTGGGCGCTTGCCCACCCGTGCCCACCCCTGTCGCCGTCCCTGCATTGTAATGATGTCAGGAAACTCAGAAGGGCTACTCATCATAATATCAGCAATGATATGGAATACACCCTCATCTGAAAATACTGGTAAGGCTGATTGTTTTAAGTGTGAGCAAACATTCTGCAAACTTTTCAATGATAAGAAAACTGCAGCATGTTCTGTAACTGGCCTGGAGATGAATGGAAGAAATCCCACATGCATGAGAGGTGGTGTAGCTGTTCATACCAAAGCATGACATCCAGCCCATGTTGAAACAATTAGATCATCAGTTGTATCTTCAGGAATCCCATGTTTAATTAAAGTGATTGCAAATTCATTTTCAGCATGTATCTTTTCAGTGCTCTCATTACAGAGCAGGTCTTCTTTAACTTTGAAACTTTCATGAAAACATGGTTTGCTGTCTGGTCTCTTGTAATGTAAAACCCTTTGACATGGTAATTCCTTTCGTATGTAGTTTACTTCGTTGAATCAGATTACTCTGAGATATCCTTGATTTGACTGGCAGTTTTGTTGGATCTGGACAAAAAAAAATAACAATCAGACAATTTCAGGAACCATTTTTTTCGATTCCTCACCCTTCAAAACATATATTTAGTCACCAAAATTATGACTTTAACGGTTTCAGGACCGAAATGAAAGCAAACTATTGTCGCTGTCTGCCATTTTGGAAAATGGCGTCTAAAACACCCGGGCCAGAATATGGTGATGTCTACCCAAGTTTTTTTTGACTCTCCTACATGTATTTTACTAGCTTCCATTGGTTAGACAAATCATAACTAAAATTTTTACGGACATCTATTACAGGGACTGGATTATTAGGAAACGTTTTCCATTTTCTATTTGTTTTTAAAACTAATTTGTTAATAAGATAAGATATGATTTATTTCATCCATGAATCACTTTTTTGCATTTACATGCTGTGATATCGGACATGTCAGTTTGTGTTTACAATATCATGAACAATTCAAAGTAAACAAATGAAATACAATTTATGGTTAATGTAAATGTGAAATGTAATTTTTCAAGTTTTTTCATGTAATATCATGTAATGATTTCAAAATATTTTGCTTTTCACTCAACAATAATATTGATTTTGGTAATGTACAGGCTTTACAATCAAACACCATTTTAAACTAGTTTAGTCTATTTTATGGTGGATGTTTGGCATCTCACCTTGAGAGATGGCCAAACGCATTGTTTTAAGAAATGGCTCAAATTTGAGGTCGTACCAGTAGACTGAAAAAGTGTGTGCTTTGTTTCTTAGGTGGGGCACCTTTCCTTGAATAACCTTACATTTAATAAGAAGTAAAATGTTCGCATGTATGATGGATGTAATACAACTAATGGGGATATTTCTAAGCAAACAAAGGGACTAATAGATCGTTAACAGGGCTCAACCGATGACATATTGGGTCTTTGTAATCAAGGGTTCCTAGGTTCGATGTTTGAGGAAGTAAGTTGATATAAAATTTTACACCTGGCATTAACAGTACGGAATACAAAGATTATCACGGGATATTAAGTAGCCGTGTTATTACAACAATTTCAATAGTTTGATTTTCTGAAGGGAAATTGATATTTTGAAATTGTGGTTTGTATTGCTCGTTTATTCTTTGAAACAGAGAAAGCTGATTAGTTCTTACATTTAAAAAAAATTGAACCTAAAATGTAATCCTGATACATTCAAAGTTTCAAATTTTTCTTTTAAAATTTCAATTTCACCGAAATTGTGCTTGAATTACTGCAGGAATGATAATTTCCCTACATGTAGCAACACTGGACTCAACGTGGATTTATTTTAGAAAGGTGGGAGGGGTAGGTATATCCTGGAACCTAATGCATTTTAGAAAAGTCTGTATATGCGTGTGTCCGGACTCTAGACAGCCACATGTCACATAGCAGCGTATGACGGGACACAAAGCTCCAATTTGGAGAAAAGTTAAAATTTCGACTAACGAGCGCAAGAGAGGTCCCTACAGTCTGTCCCAGAAGTTTGTGGAGCAAGCGAACGAAGCCAAGTACTCTGAGCAGGTAGTGACTTGAGAGGGTTCGACCAATGAACGCGTGAGAGGTAAAGGAATTGCATGGAAGGGGCAACGCGACTTTGGCTACCAGACTTTTGCTGCAGCACGCACTGCTTTGCTCCGCCCATTCACTTCCTTCCCTACTCTTCCATTATGGGTGGTGTAGCTCCACAGATTCCTGGGACAGACCATAAAGAAATGGAATTAGGATTACATTTTAGGTTCAATTTTTTTTAAATGTAAGAACTAATCAGCTTTCTTTCTTTCAAAGAATAAACGAGTAAAACAAACCACAATGAAACACAGTGAAAGGTTCTTAATACTTACAAAGTAATAACTCTTCAAAGATACTAATAGAAGCTTATTCCTCTGCTGACAGAGTAATCAATTCAAATAAGTGATTAAAGTTGAAGGGTTGTAATCAGAATGTCGAACATACAATCTGTCCCAGGAGTCTGTGGAGCAAACGAACGAAAACAAGTCTTCTGTGCAAGTAGTGGAAAGAACTCGACCAATAAACGCGTAAAAGGGAAAGAAGTTGCCTGGAGGGGGCAACGCGACTGCAGCTACCAGACGTATGCAGCAGTGGCTACTGCATGGGTCGGTCCAATCGCTGTCTCCCCTTCTACTGTATATCGTTACTTGCGGGCGCTGTGTTACTCCACAGACTCCTGCGAAAGATTGCACGTTTCAATACAAACGTTATTGAATTACTACAGTGAAAACTGCATGTTTTTTTTCGTTGTGGTTCCGAAGATATGAATTACGCGCATTTACTGTATGTTTTAACGTAAAGCATTGAATTGTCAAAAGTGGTTTCTTCAACAAACCATAACAAATCATTCTACATTTTCAAGCACACGTTATGAATGGCAAGAGTGATAACTGCATGTCTCTGTGAGTTTTATACTGCGACCACAGGTAACAGGATCTGTGCAGAACAGCGTGTCCTGTGCATCGTACTCGTGTCTGGAAGGAGGTAGAGTGCAGCAGGCTTCCTTAGAACGGATGAAGGGAGGATGCGCGAAGGCTTTTGGCCTTCTGTAGTTCAGAAGATACTAACTGAATAACTAACTCTCTAGCCTTCTTAAACCCGAAGGTTCATGGCTGCAGCAACACAAGCCTTCCATCTGTCCCTATACTGAGCAAGATCAATACAATCCTTTCCAATACAATACATGCCAATTTCCTTTAGGTCCATCTCCCTCCATTTTCATCTTGGCCTTCCTACAGGTCTCTTACCATCAGGTCTCCCAATAAGGATCCTGTAAACTATTCTTTCCTCCGCCATTCGTGTCACATGGCCTGCCCACCAAAGTTTTCTTGATTTAATTATTCTAATGATATCTGGGCCTCCTCGATGGCGCAGTGGTAGCGTCGTTGCTTTGTATTCAAGGGGTCCCGGGTTCGATACCCGGTGGAGGCACATAGTGGTTCGGATTCCACTTTAAAACTGTAGGTCCAGTCCCGATTAGCCTTACTGTGCATAAAGTGGACTTAAAACACCAAATCAATCAATCAAATCTAATGATATCTGGAGAGAAATATATATTGTGCAGTTCAAAATTATGTAACCTTCTCCACTCACCTGTCTCCTCATCCCATTTAGGTCCAGATATTTTCCTAAGGATTGTATTTTCAGATACTCTTAATTTATTTTCCTCTTTTAATGTAAGGGACCAAGTTTCACATCCATATAATACTACAGGTAAAATTACTGTTTTGTATATTTTAACTTTTAGTTTCTTAGATAATATACGAGAAGATAAAAGTTTGTGAAGTAACACGCATTTTCTGAGTTGAATCTGCTTTTTATTTCCTCTTAATATCATTTCCATTTGTTAGTATTACTCCTAGGTAATTGAATTTGGAAACTGATTCAAACGAGTTGTTATCAATAATACAATTTTGATTATTACCTATAACACTTGGTTTCAGCCTGCAAGCATATATTTAGTTTTCTCTCTGCTAACTTCCAAACCTATCGCTTTAGCCGCTTTTAAAAATATCTTAGCATTGTTCTTAATTGTATTTATACCATCCCCTAATAAGTCTACATCATCTGCATATGTTAACAACTGAGTCAGACCGTCTAATTTTAGACCTTCATTATTTTCCTTTACCTTCCCAACAGCATATTCTAAGGCAAAAATAAAGAGCAATGGAGATAACGCATGTTCCTGTCTTAACTTATCATGAACTGTAAATTTGTCAGACATATCAATACACACAAAAATTTTACTTTCTGTTTCATTACTTTTTTGTCATATTAACAAGCTTCTTAGGTATTCCCACTGTAGGCACCTTTATCCCTCAATACTACTTTCTCTTCTTTATTTAATGGATTAAGAGCCATTATTTTGGAATTCAGACAAAGTGAGATAGTTGTATTTTTTGTTTCGCTTGATTTCTTTGTATGTTGAAGTACATTATGAGAAATTAATGAATATTGTGCAATTTTGACACGCTAAAAGAAATTTATTTCTCACGTGAAATATTTACGTAAAAAATCACGATAACTTGCCTAAACAATTTTACCCATTCATTATTTTCTTGAATAAAAAGCAATCGCGATTTTAATATGATAATACTAAACTACATGCAACTGCCACGAATCAAGTGTGAGGCATTTACTTTCGTTGTTTTTAACTCAAAGAGTGAACAGATAATATCCTTCCTTCCTACAGCTTGAGATTTCAGCTCGAGGAAAACAGAGAGACATTTTTAGGATGAGCGAAATTATTAAATATCATATTCGTCAGTAATTTATTATTATTTAAATACGATAATTTGCTGACGTACCACTGAAGATTTAGTATCGATTCACATTGAGATTTCAAATTTAACCCTTTAACCACCCCAAAGTAATTATCTTTTTGTTGATATGTTGGTATTCCTGCGAAAATTTTCAAGCACGATTGCGTTATCTTCCTCTGTAGTGACCTTCATTAGTAGGTGCAATGAGTTCTTGGATAGAACGGTGTTGGTGCTAATCGACCCTCTGTGATGGTGTATCGCCCCTGTTACCTTCCACGCATGTGAACATTTTGTTCTACGCTTATGCAAAATGCCATTCAAAAAGGTGACCGACCATGAATTCGCTACTTTTGTGTGTCAAATTTTGAAAGAAAAGGATGAATTCTATGATGATGATGACGGAGAAACTGAAATTGTGAGAACATGTGAAAACTCTCCTCCGAGGAGTGAATGGATCCGTTCGTAATCCGGCCTCGTTTAACTGAGCAATTTTATTTATTTATTTATTATTATTACTAATTTATTATTATTATTAAAGTAGGGTTACAATTAAGCTTACATTTTTCTTTACATTGATTCTGAACTACAAAAACATATTTTTGCCCTACATGAATTAATATACAGTTATGCTATTTGTTTATAAGTATACATAAAATGGAATATTATAAATTTATATAATTGCAAAATATAAGAAATAGACTAAAATAAACATTTTTTTGCAGCTACGTTATATGAAGGAGGCAATGAGGTAGAATAGGCACAGTGTCAGTATTCATAGATTAATGTCCTAATCTGTTGTTTAAATTTGGCCAAATTTCTCTCCTTTCTGCAATTTACAGGTAGTTGATTCCACGCTTTACTTGCCAGTGATGACAGGGATTTTGATCCGTGTAATTTTACTTTCAAAATTGTAAAAATTAAATAAATTGCAATCATATATTAATACTTAGGGAAAGAACTGGCATGTGTATCATATTTGGGGATGACAAATAATCCCCCGTTACCGTTACTAACGAAAGGTGTCAAATGCATGTAACCAAGCGAGGATTAAAGAACGGATGGGTCCTCGCATTCTAATCTCGCCCAGGGCCGCGCGATATGTTGCTACACCACTGCATGGCTCTATCCGGTTTCTGAATATTTCTGGCAATAGGCCAATCTTTACCAGTAGGCTCCAAACTTATATTTCATTCTGTGAATTTATATATTTGCAAGTTCACACACAGAGAGAGCTGGGAATAAAAGCTCTATAAAAAGTTATTTATTTCACAAAATAAATACGACGTTTCCAACTTAGATAATTTTTGCGGTATGGTGCTTCACCCTGAGTATGCTATGACGTTTCCTTTGAAGACTTTCTTTCATTAAGTCAATTTGTTTTGAAATAACTTATTTTATATTAAATCATATCTTACGTGTCGAGTAGCGAAAATGCAAGAATCGAAGCTCATAAATACGCGACTTTAAGAAATTAACTCATTGCATATTTTACTAATATTCACGTATGTTTTCACACTTCATGACGTGAAACTTTATTTTTAGATAAACTTATGAAATACACGCACTGTGCCAACTTAGTTGTTCGAAAAGTCAAATGTATGGAATACACTTCTTATTTTGTCCGCAACTGTGAAACAATAGCGCTGTGAAAACTATTTCTATGATGCAACGAGGAGACGGTTATACTCAATTACATTTATAATTGAGTAATTATTTGTGAGAGACTGCACCACACTGGCTTACGCAGACATTTTTTTTTTTTACTTTTTTCGGGCCCCTTAGTCTTAGGGCCAGCCCGCCTGTATGTTACGTTCCTGATTTGATTTGGCGTATTCATTCAAATTATAACGTTTAACTAGAATTTAAAGCCAAATAAAAACAGATTGTTTTAATTCTTTGCCCCAAAAAATAGCCTTTTCCAGCTTTTTCCCCCCACTTCTGTTCTTTTCTTCTTCATATTTTTCGTATCAATCCCATGAGACGCAGGGCCCTTTCAGGCGCGAGGCCCCGGGCGATCGCCCACTTCGCCCACCCCTTGCTACACCACTGGAGCCATGTGAGTTACATAGTATTTAATAGGATATTGACGAACAAACTTTCCGTGATATCAAAAGTACATTAGAATCTTTCCCGATAAATAACTTGCGGAATCAGTAAAACAAAAGATTATCACCTTTACGGATATTAATTAGTATCGTTTTAACATTTCTCTGTTTCCAAGTTAGTTAAAAGTAAAACGTAATTAGCAACAGTGTACTAACTTGTGACTATTCTTGAAACGTAAGTCCAATTTAATACAATCATTCATTACTTAAAAAAAAAAGAAGAGAGAGAGAGAAAGAGAGTATCGCAACTGTTACTATTGAGCTTCAGTAATAGTCAGGGGCAGGGATAGACAAAAATAAAAATAATTCAGGTGCTAGCCCCATTTTTTTTCAGGAGACAGCTTTTTTTTCAGTACGGGCTAAGAAAGCCTTGAATCCAACTAAGATAAAGCTACACATTTTGAAATGTGATATTAAACATTTAATTTATTAACTAATACAAGATTGTTTTAAAATTATTAATTCTTGCACGAGAGTGTCCTCCCTAATGAAGTCTCTGCAGGTAATAGCATAAATAACTATGTAATACATTCTAATATATGACCGACTCTACCATATCGCTAAATTTTTTAATGGCATGTTTATTATTCTGATTTAATGATACACGTGATGCAGAAAACACACACACATTAAAAAACACTTGCTGTACTCGTTATTTTTTTTTAAAAGAAAGAATAGAAATTTCCATAAGCGAACTTCAAATACTTATTTATGAAATAAATTTGAAAATTCAGGCGCCAGGTGAAAATTTTAAGGCGCCCTGGCGCTCTGTATCTTTCTACCCCCAAGTCAGGCTAGTCTTGAGGAAGGGTAAGCGAATGGTCAAACCGTGCGTCATTAGAGCACTGGGAACAAACAATGCATGTAAAAAAGCTTACGTCAGACTTACGGAAAACTGGAAACTCAGCACAATCAGTTCATGCACACAGTAAACATATCGATAACAATGCATGAAGTCAGCTTTTAGCTATGTGCACATTCTATCGAGCACGTGACAAGGAGAAAGGAACTCCAGAAAAATGTTCGTCCTCACTTCCCTCAGCAGCAGTTGAAACATTATGTAATGACAACATAAAAAAAATATATTACCATACACATGTTCTGTTCTAATTTCTGAACTTTAGAAAAAAATGCAAACTTCAACGTGTGCAAGTTAATAAGTTAACAAAGTCGAGTTTAGATAATTAATTTTCTTTTTATAGTGTTTATGTTTATTTATTGATATAATAGATGTCTATGTATGTGCTTTACATATAAAACTCGATTGACTAATTGAATTTGTTTTTAAGTCTACTTTATGCACAGAAAGGCTAATCCGGACTGAACCTACAGTTTAAAGTGGGATCAGAACCACTGTGTGCCTCCACTGGGTATCGAACCCAGGACCCCTTGAATACAAGGCGACGAAGTTACCACTACGCCATCTGGGAGACCCATGTACGTAGAACTCATCCATTTAGTTGGTATACTTAATACTCGCAGGTAAAACCGCATGATCTTTGTAACAGTGGAACCCTGGGGATAATTGTGGCCATGATCTGGCATTCAGTGCGCAGTTTTCTGTGTCCCAGTGCAAGCAAAACATGCGAGACCCGTATTCATCGAGAACACTATAATGTGTATAAGCAATGATTATGTCAAAAAAGGGTGGATGGACATACAACAGTTAGCTGGTTGATCCCCTCCCCCTGTCCCTTGTGCTCCAAATATCAACAATTCCAGCGTGCTTGTTCGATTAAAATTCACTGGTTCTGAAACCAAACCTATACTCTCTGTTCCACTAGTTGAAAGAAATATCTGGAGTCTGAAGACGTAAATTTATGAGGGGACAACATTGTATTGTTTCTGCACGTACGCAGTGTCAGCACAGGGAACGGATTTATATGTAGTAAAAATGTGCTAATGTGCACATATTTAGATATTTTTACCAAAATATGGAGTTAAATATGGATTTAAAGTTGTAAAAGTTTACGTTTTTAATAATACACGCTTACATTGACATTCAATGTGGATCATCACAAAATGTGTTTTTATTATCTGTTTCCAAAATAATGAATAACAATTTTTTTTGTAAGTGTTTGAATGTGAATTTCCTTCTGCTGTCTCTTAAGGTGGATTTATGTTGACTAAAATTGCATTCAATATCGCAAGAAGTAATAGGAGTGCATTTCAAATTTTGTCGGTTATTCGCAAGAAATTCATCGAAATCTTTCGGTCTCACGGGCACATGTTGTTATTGCGCGAATATGGAGTATATGTTGAGAAATGTTCTGAAATATGAAAATAATATGTAAAAATAACTAAAATATGTAAAGTATCAGCCAAAACTTAAAATATGTACAAATATGGAAATCAAAAACTGAATTATTCGAGTCTACATGATGTGCAAAGGTAATACAAAATATAACTGATTTCAGCTTCACACAAAAATATGTATTTACATATAAATCTGATCCTGGTGATGAGTCTGTATGAAAACGATGAAAGGGTCCCTGTTTTTCTCAGTCGCCAAGACTAATGCTGGAATAGTGGCTCCAACAACACCACGGACACTTCTTCACGCTTCTTTGACGCTTTTCTTCCAACGAATCAAAAGCTTTCCTACCCACAAATACAATATATTAGTCTTCGCTGAGTTGAAGCCGTGAGAATCAAAGTTGATAAGGGAAAAAAATAATAGGGAGAGCCAACAAAACAACATAAGTAAGTAATGTTACTACAATACCTCAATATGCAAAAAAATAAGTAACAGGCCCACTGTTTAGAAAACTGACAATTGAACTATAGCAAACTTAAAGTTATTCTCAGGAAAATAACGTGAAATCTAACTATGTAAAGTATGTAATAATGCTACTTTTCGTTTCAGGCGAAAATAGACGGTTTCGACCCGGATAAATTCAGAACGGCAAATCGGAAGGTAAGTGCAGCGCAAGATTTTCTTTGAATTCAAGTTATTTAAACATAACAAATTCTATAAGGTATGACAGCTACTTCTGAAATAAGATTTAAAAAGTCTTCGTGTACGTGGAATTTGTGTGTGACTTCATTTTCAGTTTATAGGCAAACTATGGAATGACATTAAAATTAAATCATTCATATTGCTACCCAAAGAATTTAATTGTGAAAAGTGCCACTTTTAAACATTAAGATATCCATAAATATACCTGGTCTTCTCTAGATGGTAAAACTCATAATCAGATAGAGCATATTCTCATTGATAAAATAAGGTACACTAATATAATTGACGTTTGTTCACATAGAGGTGCTGACTGTGCCAGTGACTATTATTTAGTAATTGCTAAATTAAGATGAACTCTCCTTGATAAATCACAAGCAACAAAATCCAAAAGCTCTAAAATTTAATACAGGAAAATTTGCTGATGATAGAATTAAGGAAGATTACCAGATTAAACTGTCAAATAGATTCGATATTTTGCAGGATTTAAATGATGACGAAAATATAAATGAAACAGACGTAAATAAGAATTGGGAATTTCTCTACTCTCAACAACATATAAAATATTATCTAACATTCTTTTAGCAAGACCAACCCCATGTGCTAATGAAATTATAGGTGATTATCAATGTGGATTTAAACGATCAACAACAAGAGATCAAATTTTTCACATCAGACAGACACTTGAGAAAAAGTGGGAATATAATCAAAATATCCATCAGCTATTCATTGATTTTAAAAAAGAATATGATTCAGTCAAAAGAGATAAATTACATAATATATTAGTCGAGTTTGGAATACCTAAGAAGCTTGTTAATATGATAAAAGTATGCACTAGTGAAACAGAAAGTAAAATTCATGTGGATATTAATATGTCCGACAAATTTACAATTCATGATGGGTTAAAACAAGGAGATGCATTATCTCCATTGCTCTTTAATTTTGCCTTAGAATACGCTGTTAGAAAGGTAAAGGAAACTAATGAAGGACTCAAATTAAGCGGTGTGACTCAGCTGTTAGCATATGCAGATGATGTAGACTTCCTGGGGGATGATGTAAATACAATTAAGAATAATGCTAAAATAATTTTTAAAGTAGCTAAGAGATAGGTTTGAAAGTTAGAAAAGAGAAATCTAAATATATGCTTACAGGCCGAAACCAAGTGTTAGGTAATAATCAAAATCTAATTATTGATAACAACTCGTTTGAACCAGTTTCCAAATTCAAGTACTTAGGAATAATGTTAACAAATGAAAATGATATTAAAGAGGAGATAATAAGCAGGCTTAATTCGGGAAATGCATGTTACGTTTCTCTTCATAAACTTTCGTCTTCTCGTTTAATATCTAAGAAACTAAAAGTTAAAATATACAAAACAGTAATTTAGTCTGTAATATTATATGGATACGAAACTTGGTCCCTTACATTGAAAGAGGAACATAAATTGAGAGTATTTGAAAATAAGATCCTTAGGAAAATATTTGGGCCTAAGAAGGATGAGGAGACAGGTGACTGGAGAAGGTTACATAATTTAGAAGTACATAATTTGTATTCATGTCCAGATATTATTAGAATGATTAAATCAAGAAGACTTAGGTAGGCACGCCATGTGGCACGTATGGGAGAGGAAAGAAGTGTTTACAGGATTCTTGTTGGGAAACCTGACGGTAAGAGACCAATAGGAATTCCAAGACGAAGATGGAGGGATAATGTTGAGATGGACCTAAAGGAAAATGGTAGGAATGGAGAAGAGTATATAGATCTTGCTCAGGATAGGGACAGATGGAAGACCTGTGTTTTTACAGCCATGAACCTTCGGGTTCAAAAAGGCTAGAGAGTTAGTTAGTTAGTTAGTTATATTGCTACCCATAATTTGTGCGGTTCTGAGACCCCAGCGTATTAGACCTATAGCTGAGTCTAGATCTGGCTCTGGATGCTCCGTGGATATTATGTATTATTGAAATTTCACGTGAATTCATGTGTTGTTATAACTTCCTTTCATTTCAAGTCCCACAACCTTTGTGTTATGACCGCTTCTGGTTGCACTCTGTCCCGGGAATCTCTGGAGCAAGAGAACGAAAACAAGTCTCTGTGCAAGTAGTGACTCTAGAGCAACGATTCTCAAACTTTTTTTCTCATTGTACTCTTTGGTCGTAACTAAACGTCTAATGTATCCCCGCCATAGTTATTCTCTGAATAGTGGGTTTTGGGGATTGTTTTGGGCTTCCTGACTGGGGCGGTCTTGATATGTTGAAGGCGTGTATTTGCAATAGAGCAAAATGGCATTCGAACTGCATGTTGAAAGGTGGTAAACAAATAAACATTTGAGTCCTACGTTCATTATATTCCTCCGTTTTCAATCTTTATGATTAAGCACTTTAATTTTCATATATTTTTCCAGAGTTATTTAAAAAAGTAAAGAACAAAAATACGTTTGTAAACATACTGTCATGTACAATTTTTGAGTTTTTATATTAAATCCTCAGTTTCTAGTGAGAAGGATGTGCCTGCACAGCCTTACACAGTTTCTAGATGTCTAGTTGCGTACTTGAAATCAAGCGGTGATTGGGCTCCAAGTTTTGTATATTATAGATTTCGAACGAGTATTTTATTCCAAAACAAATGAAACAAAGGTAAAGGTGTCAGTGACAAAATCAACCTTATTTTCCTGTTGAGGGTTATAGCTATGAAGTCTGAAACAATGAAGTCCGCTCTACAAACCTGCAGCAAAAATGTTGTCGTGTGGGTATTCTCGACATTTCTCTTCCGAACTAATAATTAATCGTAACATGAAATGAATGAAAAGAAACAATAACACTTCACAGACTTTGAAAGGAATGAATATAATAAATAACATCGGAATACACGTAGTTATTGTATTATTATTAAAAGGTTTCATAGATGTTTGCACATACTATTTCAGGATTCGAAACAAGACCGTGAACGAGTCGTGTATGTAACTTGAGACTGTACGTACTGCAACCAGACACATTTCCCCGTTCACGAAACGAGATGATATTTAGCTGCCTCTTGTCTTGGTAACATTCCTGTTCGGTCCTAATCTCGCAGAACGCATAGATATTTGTATGTATCAGTTTAAATTCTTCATATTCAATTGTTCTGCCATCAAAACCACAGATATCGATCCCAACTTTACCCAACGAAAATAACGTGGTTCAACCAAACCTTGTATCTACTTCGCAATGTAATTCCTTTTATTTATGCAAAACTACCTAGGTATGTATGCCTTTTATATATACGTGTGTATGTCTTACCATACGATCATGAAATTTTTTGCCTTTTTTCAAAACTCTTACGGCAGAATTCGTATTAGTAGAGGAAAAATACGATTTCATCCAGAAATAATTGCAACACAAATGTTCTTTGTGCCAGATTGTGCGGAATGGTATAGTGAATAATATTACTAAAAATCCACCATCCAAATGTTTGTGGAAAATGGCGGCTAAAATTAACCTTAAAAATTCAAAAATATAATATCTCGAAAACGGTGCATTGTACACAAAAAGTAAAGATTACCAAAATGAAATAGCAAAAAATTTGCTAAATTATGGTTTTTGTTTAATAGAGCTACCATAAATCTTAATTGAATTAGAAAGATTCAAATAATTTATTTAATTTTTAGAATTAGCGAGGCCTAAAAGTTGGTGTCCGACACAAAAAACAGCTAATATGTAAGAAACTATATAATTTACGACCTAAAGTCACTAGGTCAAATTCATGGATCATGATTTGAGGACTAAAAGTGGTAAACGTTGTAAGTGCCAAAAGCGAAAGTGTTGGGAAATCGCATCATTCCGCACATCAGCCCGTAAGAACGTGCACACTAGTGACCTCTTTACACGCCCTTTGAACTATTTAGAGGGCTACCAGCCACAATTCACGTTTACCACATTATAAAGCATAGCACATTTCACAGTTTAACGTGGAAAACGGTTTTTGAATTATTGTGGCACTTACAGCGTTTACCAATTTTAGTCTCCATTTCCTCTAAAGAATGGTTTTTGTTTCCTGTGTTTAGAGTCAGGGGTTGAGGAGTTATGTAGTTTAATGCAGTCATGCGTTTCCCTAAATTTACGTGTTCCATTTCTTATGACATTGGTGAGAACATAATAAATATATTGTTTTCTGCAGTGTTTCGTTCACTTGCGTTTGTTACATGTTGTTTTTGTTGTTTAAAATTGTATGCACACAGTAGCGGCGATTAGGTGTCTTAACTGAGCGGGGGGGGGGGCAAGGTAGGGGCAAGGACAGCTTAGTTTCTACTTACTGCAATTAGAAAGAATCATATTTAAATTGGAATTCGGGCAGATGATTTTGGATCAAATCCACTGGTAGACAAGGCTTATAGTGTTGCCCACGAGACGAGACTTTGGCCTGTCTCGTCTCGTGGAAATGCTGTGAAATGCTGTCTCGTCTCGAAAATATTCGTTTGTCTCGAGACACATGATCAATCTCGTCTCGTCTCGAATTTTTAAAAGCCTGTCCCGTCTCGTCCCGTGGGAAACACTAAAGGCTTAGTAGGGACCATAGTGCGGGGACAAAAAGTGTGTATGGCTCGCCTAATAACCGCAAATGTCAATGCATTGAACTAATATGATACGGTAAAATACGGTTCCAAACCTGTCACTTTGCCTTAGAGCCCATTTCAGAATTTTCCGTAGATACCTGGTGCTAAAATGTAAAATTTCATCATTTCTTCTACATACAGACGTGCACTTGTAGCACAGGTATTGTTGCCCCCGATGCAGCAAAAGGAGAACATATGCGTAACTGATTGAAGATGTATACACCACTTCCCAATACGTTCGGCTTAAATGAAATTCCGAAGAATATCGAGCATCCTAATGTATTTCAGCCACAGAGCAGCAGTATACTTTTATCTCACAGAGTTAAACCAAATATAGATAAAGATTTTTCAGCACCTCTGAGCTTGAACTTACATTAGCATCTACTTCTGAATTGAGCAGGCCAACGATTATTGAACGTATCTCAGATATATGTTAATTTCCAATGCACTTTATTCTTCAAGTAGCGTGAAGAGTGCTGGATAAACTATGAAATGACTCCTCGTGCCTCTGGCTATGGCTTTTACGGATTGATTTCATTGTTTATATTACGTCGTTTTTCTGACACCTTTAGCTAATCGCGAAGATGAGGACTGATGATGATGATATGGTGAGATGGATGAAGGGACAATATGGACAACACGAGCCCCACAGAGGTTTATACTGACTGAGAGTCCGCACGCCAGAGCCTGGCTAGTCTTCAAAATCAGTCCAGGGTGTACTACTTGGAAGTGATGGCTTTTCCGGTGATCATAGGTTTAACAGTATTACCTCCGTAAATGATCTCAAGTATTTGTTGAATGCCTGAATCTTCCATTAGATAACCAACACATGTCAGGAACATCTCATCTGTCGTGAGCAGACGACAAAATTCCACTTTTCCAGTGGCGTTCGGTTTGGTGAGAGTACGCACCTTCTCCAATGGCATGGAAGAATGCTCAACTGGAAAGGAAGGAAAGCTGAACTACTGTTGCCAACTTAGTTTTTTCGAGCAAGATTTGTCCAAATCACGAATCGTACCAACGACCTATCCAGTCTCAGTTAGATTTAAATCCAGGCTTGGCTTTGCAGATAAATAAATTTCAGACACCTGTGTGTGCAAGTAAGCATAATTTATATTTTGGTTACTTTTCGTCACATTTGTACTCTTGTAGGTTAATCGTGACGATGAGGATGTATGGGGAAATTGGTGAAGTAAGAGAAGCAAAAACATAAACATGGCCAGAACCAATATCAAGACTCGAACCTGGCTTTCTAGCGTGTTATGATGACCAATCCGGGACGGAGTTTAAAAAAGAAAAAAGAAATAAAACAAGGGGGGAATTCAATAATCGCTCGCATTCCGTGTGAATACATAACTTCGTACTGTAGTTTGTTCTTCCCGTAGTATGAGTGGACATTTTCACATGATAACAGACTCCACGAACCTTGTTTGGGACCATACCACGAGTATATGATCACAGCACGACAGGGTGAAGGAAACAGCCTCCCTCTTTGCTATTGTGGGCCACAGAAAAAATGTCCGCCAGCAATATGTGCTAGATGACAATGCCATTGGTTAATGTATTTAACAACTGTTATTTTATGTAAACAACTTCTTAAATTCTTCATATTTTGCAGGCCCGCCTCTGCTTTCGGATCTATACTTTCATTATTATTTGTTGGTAACGTCGATTTTTCTATAACCTTTACCTTGGTCAAAAAAAAAGTATAGTATAGTACCAGTCTTATTTTTCTTCGCATTTGCAAGTCTATTCGAATTCTCAAAAGCTCGAGTTTATAAAATACATCGACAACCACCGATTACACTGGGGAACAAAAAAGAGATTTTATTTTGTGGCATAAAGTTTAATAACAGTTTCAGCACACAAAACAGCTGTGATTGCCAATTGTATGATTGGTTCAGTTGAATTGACTCCAGTTATAAAAATAAAAACACCATGGAAAATGAAGGAGGTAAAATTACTCCACGCTTTTCTAGGTAATATCAAAATTTGATAATGGGATAAAATTCCCATTAAGAAACTTATTTATTTATTTGTAAATTGTTGCTAGGCAACTTATGAAGCATTGCAAGGCAATATATCTCTTAATGTTGAATTTTGTAGTATAACTAAGCGAAATGCGTTTAATGTGAATACATTGGAAATATGAGTTCCTCACGTAGTAAGTGTTTCAATAACCCAAATGTTTTTTTTGCTATATATGTGGAATATATTGTCTACCATCACAGAGAAGAAATATCACTGATGTAGTGAGAGATTTGTATCAGGCTTATTTTGCCAAAAATCTGGGACAACAAAATATAAAATGGGTCCCACATATAGTTTGCAAAACTTGTTTGAAATCACTTCGTTAAAGGGACTCAAATTTGGAGTGCCCATGTCATGGAGTGAACCAAAAAATCATGTTAATTATTGCTATTTTTGTGCTGTGAATTTTAAAGGCATGAATAGATTCAAAAAGCGTAATTGGGTGTACGCTAATGTAGAGTCAGCAAAGCCGCCAATACAGCACAGTGAAAACTTAACTTTACCAGTATGTACCTTTTTGCAAAATATCGACGATGACGTTGAGATATCAGATGAAAGTGCTAGTGACAGTAAAAACGAAAGTGATAAAAGTGGACGATAAAAGTTTGGCCCCCAACGGAAAATATTACAGTGGGAAAAGCTAATATCATTCATGAACCGCTGATAGATAGGGACAAAATCATCCTTCCGCCACTGCATATTAAACTTGGGTTGATAAAACAGTTTGTCAAGGCCTTAGATACAAGTGGTGATTGTTTAAAATATATATGCCACACTTTTTCAGGACTAAGTATTGAAAAATTGAAGGCAGGAATATTTGACGGACCACAAATTCGTACACTTATAAATGATGCCAATTTTACAACTTATGTGTCTTACATCGAATCTGAGGCCTGGCTGAGCTTTGTGTCCGTCGTCAAAAACTTTTTGGGGAATCACAGAGCAGAAAACTACCGCGTTATAGTTGGAAATATGTTGAAAAATTTTGAGAAAGTGGGAGGTAATATGAGTGTGATGATACATTTTCTACATATCCACATTGACAGATTCCCTCAGAACCTTAGTGATTTTAGTGAAGAACAGGGAGAAAGGTTCCATCAGGATATAAGGATAATGGAAGAAAGGTACCAGGGACGGTGAGATCGCCACATGATGGCCGACTATTGTTGGAGTTTACAGAGGGATTGTCCTAAAAAGCAATACAGCAGGAAATCGTATAGAAAACGTTTCACATAGTTTGTTACTTCATTGTGTACATATTTTCTTAATTATTATGATCATAGGCCTATATAAATTTATTTTTATAATAATTATTGTAATCACAAAAAGAAATATTAAATTGTTGTTGGAAGTTCATTTATATGTATATCTTATGTTTCCGCCATTTTTGTTTAGTTGCATTTATTTCATAAATTAGAGCCAATTCAGGAAATATATTATTATATCATTATTCAGCAGCATGAAATCGCCCTAAATTAGCTCTCAAACACTGTGCGGCAATTTTACTGTTCCCCAGTGTTATGAATGGTATCAAACGAGATTTGGTAGTGTCTCGGTCTCGTGTCGAATTGTAAATGACTGCCTGTTTCTCGGTCTTGCCTCGATTTATAAACATCTGTCTCGTTCTCCCATCTGTCTTGAATGGCAAGTCTGAGTTTGGCCTCGATCTCTTCTCGAGTCACGAAATATAGTATATACAACACATGCAACGTATCACCGCACAATGATACGAGCCCTCGAAAAACTGGATTTTATCTTGAATATATATGCAGCACAGGTTTACCATTGCCACTAATGAGTTGACTTTGCATTTACTATAAACAAAATATGCAACTTTTCTATAAATAATCAGGTTGAGCCGTTTTGTATGTCCGAAGAAGTTCCATACCAATGATCATTTTGTTGAGATAATAATTTAAAATATCGTACTAAAGCATAGAACTATACCGAGAATCTCGGTCTCTTCTCGATTTTACAGAGGTCTGTTTTCTTTCCCGATCTTGTTTTAACAAATCTCCAAGGGCCTGCTCTCGTTCTCGTCTCGATTTTTACAAGGCCGTCCGTATCTCTGTTTAAGACTGAGAATTCGTCTGAACACTTTGGTGCAACATTATTGTCACAGCTTAGTGCCGGCCCTACTTTCGTCAGCCTATCATTCGTTCATCTTGTTACGATTAACCTAGAGATGAAGATAAGGTAAATATAGAAGAGAAAATACCAGCAGAAGCGATTATTGACTCGTATAAACCAACGAGCAGTTCGATCGTAAAAATGCATGACTCAATATTCTATTAATAGTATTTCTTAAGTTCTCCAGTTCATCAAATGTTATGGTAATTATTGAGATATCGGTGTAATTCTGAGATATGGATGCAGCCGCCTCGATTGCCGAGTGTGTGGAGTAACCGACTCAAAAAAAACTAAATATGCTGACCAAGGCAGAAATTTATTTTATTATAAAACATAAAGTAAACGTAACGTTTCAACCTTCTAGCAAGGTCTTCTTCAGACTCTGTACCAAGTACAAATGTAACAAGGTACACAACAGGACGATATATATACACAAAAATACTCCCCTCCAGACTATTAGAAAGTAGTTCTGGAACAATCTAGCAGGTGGCTTTCCCTTGTCAACTGTAGGTCAGCTTGTCAGGTGAAGAAGACACAATGAACTGGAATGGGGGACTGAAGTTAAACAAAGAATGGAAGAAGGTGTTAGAAAGAGTGGAAAGCACAAGAGAGAAAGAGGAGAGAAGAAGGAAGAAGAATGAAGGAAATAGAGCGTGAGATAAAGAGTCCAGCGACATTCTCTTTGAGGTAAAAGTACAGTTGACAAGGGAAAGCCACCTGCTAGATTGTTCCAGAACTACTTTCTAATAGTCTGGAGGGGAGTATTTTTGTGTATATATATCGTCCTGTTGTGTACCTTGTTACATTTGTACTTGGTACAGAGTCTGAAGAAGACCTTGCTGGAAGGTTGAAACGTTACGTTTACTTTATGTTTTATAATAAAATAAATTTCTGCCTTGGTCAGCATATTTAGTTTTTATATCATGGAAACAAGGCTTAATGGTGTTATAACGCACTAAACATCTATATTTCATATTTTATAAATGATATTGTTGTCTGAACCAAAATTGAGAGGAAAAATATGCAGATCTGTATGTTGGACCTATTTAACAACAAAACTTGCATGAAAAAATTTCTGCTTCCGAGTGATGCATGCACTCAGAAAGAAGACATTATATATGTCATTATACAAACCTAGTGGAGTTATGTTAAGTTCTCAACAGGTGGATTGATGAGTTTAGTATATTATCTTTAGTTGCGATGTAGAATGTGCTGTAAACACCTTTACAGTTAAGCATGGCCATTTAAATTCGCTTTGCCCTTCGTTGAATGCTGTTCAGGTATAATTAGGTTACTTGAAGTGAAGATCGTGTGTGTTAATCACTGTAGTAAAAACAGACAGGGCGTTCAGCAGAGTCATGTTAACAAGCAGGCCGAGGAGGCTGAGACTAGGGCTCAGGATTTATGAGGGTTTAAAAACCACACGGAGCATTATAAAACTAATCAAGAGAGAGGCTTACTGTAAAGCATGGGCGTTGGAATATATTCTCATAGTCACGGTTAACCAAATCGTTAGACTACTGAACGGAAAATAAGAAACTAACTTTCCCTGACAGAAAATTTTGGTAGATGGCTTTTTCGTCGAATTTTCAGCTTTTGTTTGACCGACCCAGTTTCAAGTCCCGGCAAGAAGACGGACACATTTTAATACATGCAATGTTCTGTTCATTGAAATCGTAATACGAGTAAATGCGAACTCCCAAATTTGTAGAGGAGTAACTAGGGAAAATTTTCCAAGCCTAAGGTTGTAGGGGACACTGAACAATAAATAATTGCCAGGCTGTTACGTTTTGTATTAATTTCCTGGGATTCACAATGGAATAATCATTTATTCAAACTAATTTCCTTCCATTTCAGTTCTTAGGTTTAAGCAACAGCTATAATCAATTCAACATCATACCTGAAAAGTAAACATTAAGATGAATGGTATTTTTGTTATCCGTGCACTTATTTTCTGTACGGTTTTAAAGATGATCCTCTTCTAGAAATGAATATTTCAGTTTAAGCTGTCAGAGACTTTAATACGACACTGGCTTACAATCGGTTTTTATCTAGGATTTCAGGGTGCACAATTTGTAGGAGAACAACTGCACAGTCAAAGTGTGACAAAGGAACATAAGATATGACTTTCGATGTTCGATGATGATTGATGATTCAAAGGAAAGCAGTTCCTTAAAGATTATTGCATCTGAGTCTGTGAGTTCAGATGTCGAGACTAGGTCTATTTTCAGTGCTAGTGAGATTTCTTGTCTAAGATTTTTGCAGATAAATTCTCGGCTACTTGCCGACTAACGAAGAGGTTGGTATGGGCGCTATTCATCGGATGTTTACATTTCTGTGTTTCCTTGGCGCTGGCGGGGACTGCACTTCCGGTTTTGAAAAGAATAACATTGAATTCAAAGGTGTAAAGGCAGTGTCTTCGGAAAAGGCGACAGTATTTGTGTGCCTTTTGGTTTCAACATGAGACAGGGAACAAACACTTGTTCTCAGGTATCTATGCATCGTTTTCAGACAGACCCGATACGAAAAAATCAGTAGATTTAGGCAGTAAAGCGAAAAGATTGGACACAAACACGAGGGATTAGGCTCTGCAGTCGGCACTTCATCAAATCAAATGAAAATATTTTACGTGTTTCGAAAATTATAATTGTCTAACGCACATCTGTTGATTAAATTTAAAACTTGGAACTATTTATAATCATATTATAACGCATTTGCCTTTTGGTTGTTGATGAGCGCTCTCTCCATGGGCGTCGGTAGGTCAGTCGACCTCTCCTCCCCCCTTCTGGAAATTGGCATCCTTCATTTCAAGTTGCAAAAAAGCAGAAAGTTTGTTCTCTTTATTGTTAATTACAGAAATAAAGTTCACTTGGTTAATATTCGAACAGAGTAATCAATGTAAAATATGCATTAGATCGAAAAAATGAGTGAGAAATACAGGAATCAGGATATTTTTTTCATACTCTACCATTTAATTAAAAAAATAAATGGTTCCACAGTTTTCAGAATTCGAAAAATTATAATTTTAGATGAGGTAACACAATATAAACTTTGTGAGTATTTTTTCTAACTTCTAAAGTCCTTTCTTGAACGACACTTGCAAAAGTTAATAACAAAATACAATAACTGTGCATTTCAGTATAGTAACTATGAAATGTAAAGGTATTAATGTAAAATAGTTGTGCTGGATATTCACTCGGCTTGTGGATCAAATAGCATGATAATAATAAACAAAAATAATAATAAAATTCGAATAAAATTTATTTAATTAGGTATATATTATTAGAATATAACAATAATTTTAACCGTAGTAATTATTATTAGTATTTCTTTTACTGTTGTGATCGAACTAGTTCAATGTTTATAATTAATGTAAGCTTCCTTTCAACCTGGAGAAGTCTTTTCAAAAACGAAACTGATGGTAGAAGATCAACATTGCCTTGGAAAATATTAGTTTTGTCCCTTATATCTGCATCCAAAGGATTCGGGAAATTGCCAACCTTTTCCAGGTACCTTTGTTTCTCTATATCACTCAAAAATTTCAAGTGATCCATTTTGTTTACGATCTTTTGTAAGAATATAAGCTCGGTGACGATCTGTATTCCACTTGCTTACATTGAAAATTTCGCCAAACCGGAATTTCTTTCCCCGCCATCAATAATCGAATTGTCTGATCGATCATTTTTTGTTTACTCAGAAATAACCCACATATTTCATGATGGCTTACCATTTCGGAGTGATGTTAGTCGTAGGCAGGCAATTTATCCACCAGCTGCTTTGGGTTCAGAAGAAATTCTAAAATACCGTTAATGTAACTTATTTTCACATGTTAATGAGGAAAGAAAATTCAATTTTCTTGGTCTAAACTCAATTGTAAGTTGTTGTTTTTTTTGTTCTCATCAGACTACGCCTAGAGAAAACTGCATTCACACCTTAAAAATAGATTCCTCCTTACCACTAGCCAGTAATTTAAGAAACTGATGCACCATAATATGATTATGAAAAATACAAAAATGGCAAACAATTTCATAAATAGGATGTATAACTAGTGCATCATCCTAAGGGGCACCCGCAACATGTAAGTCATCCTGTGAAACCTTGCCGACTCCGTGGGCAAATACGTAGAGTGATCGACACATGATCTCGCCGTCGAAGGTTCCGAGTTCGAGTCCCCGCCTGGGCATGTGTGTTTCTTTGTGAGTGTCCATTCGTCATTGTCATGTAATCATAATTGTTGCTGATCTTGATGATTATATAAAAAGGCAGAAAAGCGACGTTAAATAAGAATTTATATTTCTTTTATATTTTTATTTTACGTCACATTTTTCTTCCACATTTGCATCGTCGCTATGATGAAGATGAATGATATTTTAGTAAACTTGGTAAAGGGAATCACTCATGGCCAGAACCTGGCTCCAACTCGAAACTTTCGTTGGGAAGAGTGTGAGTCGACCACTCATCGTGCTCAGTTACCAAACCAGCGTCGACAAATATGAAAAATATTAAATACAAAAATTAGTTATAATATAATTTTAATTTTTGTGACATGCAGGGACGTCGTTAAGGGGAGGTCTAGGAGGGCTATGGCCTTCCAGAACGTTCACATTATCCCGGCAAAATTTTCTGTATTTTGCTGCAAAAGGTAGTTTGATGACAAATATTGCAAAATATTCTTAAGTACATTTTGCTTAGAGTTTGAAACACAGCTCTTGTATTTTGCGTGATATGAACCCCAAAGCAAGACATTTCTTTCTATTTTCCTGCTTCTTGCCTGTCTAAAAAAGAAACAGCTGCAACTGTAGGAGCTACCGTTAATGGTTTTAATGCCTTTTCCGTTCAGCAAAGTCTTTTGAAGATGTAGTTTCCCTCCCTGCACAGCAGGTCAATAATTCAACCAATTTGACTGATAAGTGATAACAGCTTTCCATATTCTCTTTGGATCGCAACCACTCCTTCCGAAACTCTTTGAAAAAGGATTCTCATTCATGTCCCTGTCTATATAGATTACGGAGATTGTCATAGTGTAGGTAGGCGTGTGTTATAGATGTTGCAAGGGAAAATTTCAGGGAGGTGTACCCCTAACACATATGTTGTAATGAAGAATGTCACCTCTCAATTAAGGAAAAAAGAGGTAACTTTGCCACAATAATCTACATGTTCCAGAAATATTAGCTTTTAAAATTCTTATGTCGTTCTGAATATCTGTGAATTTTTCATTTCCAACAGCAAATGCTGCAGTTACTGAAGGGCACAGTTGCATGGAAAACATTTAGAAATAGAAATACAAAAATCCTAAGTTATACACTGAATAATAGTTACTTATTCTTCTTTTTCATCTTCCCCTTCGTGCTGTTATGCGTTGGCGTCCTTCAGCCATCTGCTAAAACTCTTCCCATCGTGTGCCATTCTCTAAATTTCCATTAATGTATTCCCTCTTTTAGTAGCCATCTCTGACAAATATTGTTCCCATTGTATCAGACGTTTTCCTCTTCCTCTCCTTCCTTCTGGTCTCGCTTCCATTACTTGTTTCTGTTTTCTTTCTTCTCCCATTCTCATGACATGACCATACCAGCCCAGTGTTCTTGTCTCTATTATCTCTTCAATTGATTCTACTTGAAGCTGTTCCTTGATTTTAGTGTTCCTCATTCTATCTCGTCTGGTTTTCCCTACCACTCTTCTGAGGTATTTCATCTCTCTTTGCTGCTAATCTACTTTTATGCTTATTTTGGAGCGTTAAGGTTTCTATGCCAAAGAGCAATGTTGGGGTAATTATGGTTTTATAAATCCTTCATTTAGTATTTTCTTGTACGTACCTCCTTTTTCCTACTAGTGTATTACTTATTTGGTAATATATTTTATTTGTTTTTTAGAACTCTTTTATTTATTTCTTCTTCTACTTTTCCATCGCCTGTTATTATTGTTCCCGAATATTCATATCTATTCATTTGTTCTAGCTGTTATTATCATTTCTCTATTCTGTATTGAGCTGGCCCATTCTATTACTGTATGTTGTACTTCCTGTTTAGTTGATGTTATACATGCTATATCATCAGCATACAGAACTGGATTCAGTTTCCTATTCGCAACCTTATATTTTCGAGTTCTTCTCCTGAAATTTTTATGTATTTGATTCATTAGTAAGGGGCTGAGGCTATCTCCTTGTTTAACTCTTTTGATTTCTCGCCTCCTATCTGAATATATCCTAAAATTCTACGTTCAAATAAAGTAAAAAAAGCAACTCTAATCAAAACCCATACAACCAAAATAATAAAAGAAATAATTCCTTTATCTGTCTTGTAGACACTTTGTATTCTTCTTACTAGTTTTTCTGAGACTTCTGTTTTCTGTAATGCTGACCATAATTGTTGTCGTGGTACTGTATCGAAAACTGCCTTTAAATCCAAAAAGGCTACAAATACTTATTTCTCTCTGCTAAGGAATTTATCTATAACGTGTCGTAGCGTGAAAAAGTCATCTTGTGTTTTTCTTCCTCTTCTGAAGGCTGCTTGATCTTCTTGATCTTCTTCTAACTCCTCCTCTACTTCATCTCTTAGCCTTCTTTCTAAAATTCTTGTGATTTTTAGAGCTACTGAAGATAGACAAATTGCTCCATAATTTTCACATTTTACAGTGCTATCCTTTTTATGGATTGATATGATCATATTTCTTTCCCAATCTTTGGGTATTTTATTTCTCTTCCATGCTTCATTACAAATCTTACACAACCATTGTACAACTTTCTTTCTTCAAAGGTTTATTAGTTCTGGGTTTATATACCTTGTCTGCTCCTGCTGCTTTTACTACTTTCACTCTCCTTATTGCATCCTCTATTGGTTTGATTTGGTGTTTTAAGTTCACTTTATGCACAGTAAGGCTAATCGGGACTGGGCCTACTGTTTAAAGTGGGATCCGAACCACTATGTGCTTCGAACCCGGGACCCCTAGCATCCTCTATTCTTGCATTCTTATTTCATCTCTTCCATCCTATTCTACATTTGCACTCTCTATTGCATCTTCTTAATTCATCTTCCCATTTTCATCTATAAATGTGTTTTCGTAATACTTACTCCACGTCTTCAATATATCTTCAGTTTCTGTTTGGATCTTTCGTGATTCATCTTCTATGTTTCTTATTCTCTTCCCATACTTTTCTTTCATTGCTTTTACTGTCTGCCAGAACTTTCAACTATTCCCTTGTTAGTTTTTCTATATTTCTAACCCAAACTCTTCCCATGATTCTTTCTTGGCTTGTCGAACTGCTTCTCTTTCTTCATTTCTTCTCTGAACATACTCTCTCCATGTCTCCTCTGTATTATTTTCCATGTACCTCTTCCATGCTTGTTTCTTCCTTTTAACTATTTCTTTAACCAAGTTATTCCATCATCTTGATCTTTTCTTTTGATCTCCTACGTTTGTTAAACCACAAACTTCTGTAGCTGCCTTAATCAATACTCTTTTTAAAATATTCCATCTTTCTTCTAATTCATCTTTATCTTGGTTCTGGATACTTAGCTCTATCTCTCTTTTGTTCAACCCTTCCTTCACTTGCCTTTTAAATTCCTTTTGCTTACATTCTGTCTTTAGTTCTCCTATTTTAATTTTTGTGTACTTTACTTTTTGTACTTCTTTAGGTTCCTGAAATCTTGTTTTCATTATTAGTAATTAATGTTCGGTGCATAGTACTGCACTTCTGTACACTCTCACATCTTGTATTGCATACCTTGTATTTTCTATGTAAGTGAAATAATCTATTGCACTTCTTCTTTCTGCTACAAATGTTATTTTATGTACTGTTATATGTGGAAAAAATGTATTTCTTATAAGTAAATTACTGTCTATACAATATTCTATCATTCTTTCTCCATTGCTATTTTTCACTGCTTCTGCTGTATGCCTTCCCATACACTCGTTTCCTTTATCTCGTTCATTTCCAATTCTGGCATGTAAGCATCCCCCATGATGCTAACATGTCTCGCAAAGTCCTTAGCCTTATTCATAGTATCCTGTAGGTTGACGTATCCCTTTCTACACCCTCGATTTCGGGCACATTTCAAATGTATTTGTGAAAATATTTAGTTCCTCATAACAAACAGTGTTTCTAAATAGCGCGGAAGGTATTTCTTTTAGATCTACATGCTACGAAACTTACGTCTTTTTAAAAAATTAAATTTCCTTGCGTAACGTCAAAAAGGTTTTTCAGGGCTTCTATGATGGCGGATGATGGGTTAATGTCACAGGCGCACGTCTGATTTTTTTCTTTTTCTTCTTATGATTGACTTGTGCAATGGGAACATTTGCCATTGCGATATGTTATTTGTGTGATATATTGGCGGGTTGAACATTTCAGACATTGGATTTCATTTATGCGACTTCAGAAATTGAATTTAATTATTTCTTTTTGGCAACTGCATGTCGAAAAGTGGAGGGTTGTATTTTCTAAATGACTTGTGGGATGGGATAATTTGAGACTTCTTATTTTTATGATGGGACGGGAGTGGAGGGTAGTATTCTGTGGAAAAGGACAACAAGGACTTTCAAAATAGGAGTTACTTCATTTTTGGAGTTTCAAATTTAACTTCGACCCGCAGTTCAGTGCCTGGCCTTGGTAAAAAGAGGTAAGTTACGTTCTTAGGTTTAATTTTAGCCTTAATTTTTGGTATCTACATGTGTCAATGCGGAAAACGGTGAGAAATAGTGTTGGGCGCAGGTGACTCCGGCCAATTTCTAACATGCCTTTAAAAGGGACTCTATAGATAAAGGCGGGGCCGCGGTAGCGGAAGGGGGCGGTAGGTCAATTACCCCAGGTGCGGAGCTCGGAATCGGTGGGAAATTTGCACTCAACAATTTCAAACGACAATATTTCAACTTTAAACGGCTGTACATTCGTAAATACTTGTTTCCGCGCTCCAAATTTTTGTTCTTCATAATTAGCATCACATAATCTTCATAAAAGAATAAAAACAACTTCTGAAATCGAGGGTGTAGAATGGGACACCGGACCAGAAAAAATCTTTTTCACATTCATTTGCATCCTCTGTAGGTGCATAGATCTGAATAAGTTATATATTCCCCTCCATTTCCATATCTACTCTTAATATTCTTGATGTAATTGGTTTCCAATTTACCATTTTCTTTGTACATTCTTCTTCAAATATTATACCTGCACCTTATTTTGCTCTTGCTTTCTTATCTACTCCTGAGAATATTAAGGTATACACCTTATTCATCAGCATCTCTTCTGATCCTTTCCTTTTGGTCTCGCTTATGCCTAGGATTTTAATATTTTAATTTTTATCAAAGTAGTTTGTATGTGTGCTACGCCATAATTATTATGGACTGTACACTAAGACTCCCGTAGGGTTACAAAGATTGTAAGGAATTTCAGAAACAATTTTCAAGGACGCAGAGGAAAATGAAAACACAGTGGTCTTGTAGCCCTTGCACAACAAAGGTTATAAAAATTCAAGACTTAAAGATATTTTTCAGAAATTGAAATTATTTTCTATCTTACATGATAAATTATACAATGGGAGAGAAAGTTGTCTGAAATTCAGCACTGCAAACGCTAGGAAATAAAACTTATATTATTACTTATTGTTCTCGACAAATGCATTAAGCAGAGACATCGTGGGGTCAAAGATCTCTACAACACATTTATAACTCATGTATTATTGAGAAGGAGCAGTTCAATTTCCAGTTTGACTGTTTAGTAAAATTAGCAATGGACCATTCCATGTCAAAACAACCGGGGCCTGAACGGTAGTACCAGTAAAGTTGACTAAAACTGCCAAATTTCAGATTTTTTCGGCTCTTAGTTTTTGAGTTATTGACCTTCAAAAAATCAAGAATCCCAAAATTTGACAACATTTTGAAATCTTTAAACAGCTGTAGATCAAGCATTGTTTGACCTAGGGAGCTCAAATTAATATCATTCTCTTTTGCTTTTAATGAGCTTTAATTTGAAATGCAAAATGACTGTGGTATTTGTAATGTTTAAAACACTTCAATAAAAGTTTTTTTGAAAATATCAAAGACACCATTTTTAATTTTTTTGAAAAAAATATATGTTTTGAAGACATCAATTGACTATTAGTGTGCAAAATTTCATAATGGCACGGCAATGGGTTCCTATGGAAATTAATTCTTTTGTATTGTAATGTGTGCAAAATTGGCAAATTTTGTTGACTTCCATGTTAAAACCATAACTATAAGCTGAGTGGTTGATGTTGAAGTCTTCATATTAGTCTATTTTATAATTTTTGGACTACAAATAACGTGAAAATAACTAAAATTTATCACTTTTAATATCAGGTAAAAAAATTGAAACATGTACGAGGGGAAGTCATTAAATAACAGGAATTTTATTCTAAACTTCATGGAGATCTATGCAGAACGAAAATTTGTGTTTCGGAACTCAAAAAAGTTCCTTAGCCAAACGCCATAAAGGTGTCGTGACGATCGAGCAGTATGCACCTGCGCAATAGCGCGTACAACATGACCGCTACGCTGTTGACTTGCACCGTATAAGAGCAACGAAGTGTTATTCGTATTTTTGAGGTCAGAGGGAGTGAAAACCTTCTGAAATCTACAGCAGAATAAAGGTTCAGTACGGAGACAATTGTTTAAGTCAGAGAAAGCGTACTAAATTAACGGATTCGCTGAACGATCTGTTGCTTCACTGCCTCAGTTGTCACGCAAACTGGACTCCCACTCCGAGGTTCATCACTGGCATTTCGTCAGTGTTTATTTTCACTTGTAGAATCACCTCCTACGCGTTGGAAACGAACTTTAGAATTACCCTGTGTGTGTGTGTGTGTGGGTGTGTGTGTGTGTGTGTGTGTGTATGTATGCATGTATGTATATATGTTTGTATGTGGCATTTTTCTTGGATTGGCAGAGCTGATTGCAAAATTTGACCCAGTGATATACAGCAATATCTGAGACGTATACACGACTTTATTTTGGAATCTACATTCAGAATAAACTCATTTACTTAATGGGACGGGAATAAGAAAATCAATTATAGATAATCTTAAAAAATCCTTGTATTTTCTCTGCTATATTATATCTGGGTCACGAAGAATAAATGTCATTATTTTCTTGCAGCGGAGCTTCTTTCTCCCTAAGTGACAAACTTGCGCAACCACCACACATAATTAGGCCTATTAAACGTATCTTGTAGTGAGTAGTAGTTACATAACTTCCCTTGAAACACTCGCGATATTACATAAACTGTACATGTTGCTTCCCTCCCAATAATACAAATTATCAGAGAGGATATCCTCTCATCCCCCTTCAAATACCACACATGGGTCCGCGGTGGACTAATCGTTAGAGTGTCTGATTGCCACGCTGGAGACCTGAGATCGATTCCTGGGATGGATAATCTAAGGTCGGAATTTTCCCAGCCTTGTCTATATCGCAATCATAAAGCAAATTACTTCCCGATCATTTTACACTGTTGTTCTCCTGTGCTAGGGATGAAAATCTGTCTTTCCGCCCAGTCGTATACTCGACTCATGCCTTTCAAGAGGGCATCGGAGCGCTAGAGCTGCCTCTTCTCCTATCCCAGACTATAGACAGCGGGTGGATGTAGGCCAATTGCAACCACCTCCAGTGTTGCCCACCCTCAGCACGTCGAAACTTTACACGCACCTCAAAGAGACTTATTATTGTCTTCTGGACCGTACACTTGCATTTAACAACTCATGTGCGGATATAAAAAGTAAAGGTAAAGTTCCCCGTGCACTTTTCACCATGCCAAGAGGCACATACGTATATAGGGCGATGTGGGGATAGGGTCTTATATATTCTTCGGTCTAGGCCATTTTGAAGGTGACGTGATCAGCATCACGCTCCGACACCTGAAAGTTGCCTCCAGATACTCATTTATTTGAGTCTGGGTTAGTCCCAGAGCCGCTTTATGTGGGGACAAGGCTGGGAAAATTCCGTCCTTAGATTATCCATCCCAGGAATCGATCTCAGGTCTCCAGCGTGGCAATCAGACACTCTAACGATTAGTCCACCGCGGACCCATGTGTGGTATTTGAAGGGGGATGAGAGGATATCCTATCTGATAATTTGTATTATTGGGAGGGAAACAACATGTACAGTTTATGTAATATCGCGAGTGTTTCAAGGGAAGTTAATGGTATCCCCCCAGTGAATCTTTTCTAGTACTACACTGCGTATATACATGTAAATAAATATGATAGATAACTAAATACCAGCCGGGTCCTTGGCGGAATGTGCAGCGTCAATAGCTGAGAACCCAAGGTTTCCAGCTTTTAAGCCTGGTCAAGTCATTGACCCATTCATCCATTTCGTCTGTTCATCCGCATCGTCGCGATTAACTCACGAGACAGAAAATATACTTAAAACAACTAAAATGGAAACAGATAGATATAAAACACTTTCGAATATATATTGTGGAATGGATTGATTTTCTTTTGTATGCTTTGGTTTCTCTGCTAGATTTTTCTAAATATTTGTTTTATTTAGCGTCGACTTTCTACAACTTTTGTCTAATCGCGACGATGACGATGAGTGATGAATTGATGAATAGACACTCAGAGAGAACACCCATGCCATGTCGTAACGCACTGTGCTAACAACTCCGCCACGGAGGTCAGCTGCCTTTTCACTTTCAGATATTCTTCATTTTAAGACTGTTTTAATATACAGTATTATTATCTGGTGTCTACGGAACTTTTTCTGGCCCACATCGGTTAGGCATCACCTCCAAGAAAGACAACAAGTGACTCTCCAAGAACTTGGAGCCGCCGCCCGTGGCGGAGGGGTTAGCACATCGCTCTACAAAACCAGGGGTCCCGGGTTCGAATCCCGGTCTTGGCATGAATGTTTGTGAGTGTCCATTCATCCATTCCATCGTATCATCACTCATCCCATCTTCGCAATTAGCCAAAAGTGGCAGAAAAGCGAAGTAAAATAAAGTAAATCAATCAATCCAAGAACTTGAAGTGGCAATGAAATGTGCAATTCACATCATACGATATGGTCTTAAAATTGTTCATGTTTGAATTTTCGCTTGCAACAGCATCATCAACCGACCATTTACATTCTGCACATATAGTACTTTAAGGGACTTTCCATTGCTACATATCATCCACTGTCTCTGTTGCTACTTGATGTAGATACAATGTCATGAAGGCATATCCCCCATATGTGTGGAGGCTACACACCAAATATACATAATCTCCGCCGTTTGTAGAGGTGATCACGCTCCGAATCGCCGTTACCCCCAGAGCTGTCACCAGGTACTCATGTATCTACTATGTGATCTCTATGTGATATTGCTGTTAGTTTTTTTAATGATTTGAAAGGAAAAATTCTCTCATACCGCCCCAGCTGATACTTGCTGACATGTTTAATTTTAGCTTAATATTTCCAAGAGTTAAGGCTCTACTAATATGTGTTTTGTTTCATTTTGTAGGAGCCACAGAGTGTTCATGTAGAAAAGCCCTTAACGTCCTTGAGGTGAGTAATAGATTTAAGATTGTCCCTTCTGGCTATTATGGTATAGAATTGCAAGTGGCGAACAGCACTGCTTACATAAAATAATGAAAATAAATTAGAATATCAATAATACCGAAATCTTGTTTTTAATGAAACGAAATCAACCTTTTAATGCATCCATTTAATTGTACGTACATGTTCAAAACAATTTTTCAGCCAAAGAAGATAAAAATTTTAGCAGTTCATAACATTTTCAACAGCATGTGTTTCTGTAATATGAGATTAACAACAATATAGTAAGCTGTTATATGTTTTCATTGATTTTCAGAATACATTAAATATTGTTGTGAAAGATTATTAAGCAGAAAATATGAAACTTCATTATCAAATAAATAGTTTCCACTAGCATGAACGTATGTTACAAATGTTAAGTAATCATTATGTAATAAGTAGACTGAGGATTTACATGAATCATTAGAAACTAAACATATATGCATGCATGTATGCCGTAAACACCTTAAAAAATTCAATGAAATATGCAAAATTAAATTGGACGTTTACAACAATTCTGAAGGCAATTCAACTGATATCCCACAGAATTCAAAGAAAAGGTACAACTGGGAAACAAAAAATACGCAATATGTAAAATTATCAATTTCTACAGAATAACGTTACATGAAAACGCCTTTGAAAACCTCATCTTTGGCTAAAATAAGTAAAATAAGTAATAATTCTGACAAATTTGCAAAATTAAACAAAATATGCATTTTTGGCAAAATTGTCAAAGTATGGAGCATCAATATGGTTTTATTTACTTAAATTTTGTCAAATTCATAGCAAACCAAATATTTTCGAAATGTGCATTTTCAACAGAAATATGCATTTGTATATAATTCCTCAGTGTGATAAACTTGCTGATGGAAATTAGAGTTTCTAGACATATTTTTTGATAAAATTTTAGTACTGTTACGACCTTTGTGTTTTCGGACCTGTTAGATTATGTCTAAAAAGAAAGTGTTTTCTACATTTAATGTAAATTTACTTGTTATGTATTTCGCTTGTTGTTCGAATCCCGCTCGGTCTTGGTTGTTTGTAAAGGTCCATTCATCAATTTCATCATTTCATCCCTCATCCCCATCTTCGCAAATTAGCCAAGAGGCCCAAAACTCGAAGTAAAATAAACTAAATCAATCAATCAATCAATCTTGTTGTAATTGCTTTTTACTCCCCTCTCTCAAACTGGAAATTTTCTCTCCTTAGTTCCTTTCTCTTTAGATGAACCAATATGGTATTTTTTTTATATTTTATTGTGATGCATCGCTTTCCTGTTTGTCTAGTCTAATCGTGGCTACGAGGGCGAATGATGATTACATGACATTGATGAAGAGACAGAACCATGTTTACGCCGAAGCACGAACTCTAAGTGGCGCAATTGTGTGCTGACACCCAACGCGCTCGGGTATCGAAGCGGCTGCATGGAGTACGTGTAATTAGTTTTCAACACTAAAGATTCAAGTGTCACTTAAATATCGCATTCTAAATACTTCAAAAATCTATATTAATTATTCAACATTCTCTCCACTGTTGAAAATTATATGTACTGTATGATGTTGGAAGTATACTTTAGTCCAACATTTGCATGATTCGCATTTTAGAGTTGGAAAAGTATAATAGCCCAACAAATAATAATGCGTCTTTTGTATACAGCAAATATATTATGTTCATTTTATACAAAAAAATAAACAGACTCTTAGAAATAATACTCTCGCTGGTAAATATATTTCAATTTTTTTTCAATCGTGCATTGAATTGACAGAAATATTTTATATTATATAATTATGATACTAGCATAGAAGAAAATTAGTAAGTAATGGAGTTTCTTTATTGTTATTCCATTTCTTTAGAAAGTTTCTAAAACAAGACAATTAAAAATTACTTTGACAGTATTATACAATATCAGTCTGGCCAGGTCGGGAGGTTGGTATTTTCCAACTGACAAATAAAATACCAATCCGACGATATTTTAAATTTATTTTGTAAGAGTTGAAATTCGTGTGAGACGACAAGAGAAACAAATATGTTACGTAGTGTTATCAAAATCGCTCCCTCCTTGGAGTTCCAGGGCAAGTAGCACACCTGAATTTACTTTTTGAAAGACGTTCGTTACTGGGAAATTTGCAGTTGCTGCTGTATATGTTACAAATATCGAACTACGACACACACGCAGTGTTATTGTCGCATTTGATGCCTTTGCATTATGGATTTGCAAGTTTTGTGAATTTCCGTGTGTCATGAATGTCAGTTTTTGCTATCATATAGGTTGATTTGTCATGAAGTAAAGTAAGTGCTCCCCTGTGCTTTGCACCACGCCACGAAGGCGTATAGAGGGTGTGGAGTTAGGGCCCCACACTTTCTTCATCACGGCCGAAGGTGGGGGTAATGTGATCAGCACCACGCCCCTGGCCGCCTTTACCCCCCCTAGACGTTCCTCCAGGTACCCACTTTATACGACGCTGGGTGGGCGCCGGAGCCAGCGCTTGAACAGGTGGGGAAAAATCCCATGAACAGGGATTTTTTCCACCCAAGATTTATACTAGTTTCTTTAGAGTTCGCTAAGGTGACAAGTGATAAACCGATACACGTTGAATGTTGTCATAATGTCGAAACATGGGAACACTTTAGAATTTTTATGTACTATTCTTACGTGAAAATTAATTCGTGCAGAAGTGTGAGGGGGCGATTATTAAGGAAATTTTCTCAAAAGATGTAAAAAGTGTGTGACAGTACAAGTAAAATATTTAACGTATTCTGTGGCAATGATTACTTAACTTGTAAATTGTGAAATATTGTGATTAAAATAATTTTAAAAAATCCCTGCGCTTGAGTTGAGAGGTTGGGCGCGTCCTGTATCGTCGGCGGTTACATGACCATGAGTTCCAACAACACAATGCCCAAATGAAGGCACTCTGACACATTCTTTATACATATTTCCCCTCAACTTTCGCTCATATCTCGGCAACAGAAAGCAATGGGGGCGGGGTCTCACTTATCGCACAACACTTGAGCAACCTTGTGTTCTGACGCAACGGGAGAAAGCTTTTTAATTTTAGGCAAATAGCTACGTTTAGTTCTATTAGCATAAATAATAATTTTTACAGTGTATTTATGCTAATAGAACCAAACCTAACAGACCTAACCTAACATCGAGGGCATTCCTCGTCTGACGTCAGAACACAAGGTTGCATAAGTGTTGTGAAACAAGGTAGACCCAAAGCAATGTGTCAAATATCGGGAACCGGAAATTACATACTCTAAATTATTAGCTGTTCAACAAGGTGTCCCTCCTTAGGTCCACTACTACTCGTATATATGATTTACGTAGCGGATTTCGACTGTGCTCTACAATATTGCAACTTACCATCAGTATGCTGACGACTCTCAAATCTTTATTCAGTGTTGTGCAGTACAGAAAGCTATATTACAATAAGATGATCGAACTCCAATTCGATCTTGATTGACGCTATAACAAATTAGTCACGTAGAAACTCACTTGACTTGAATCCAACAAAATCTTGCTTCATGACGACCATAGGAACTCATGGTACCCTCAAAAAACTTCATAAAAACGTGTTTTCTCTTCCAACTCTGCGGTATACCACTAAGCAAAGTGGATTCAAGCAAAACCTTGTGGATTGTGTTCGATAAACACTTAAATTGGGAGGCACAAGTCGAGTTTATTGTGAAAAATTGTATATGGGGAAACTTAAATTTTTGTATAATTTAAAACATACTCTGCACGCTAAAGTTAAAAAGTCGTCTTATGCTCAGGGAGGGATTTACAAAATTTGGGGTCCTAAGCTATTCTTTGTTTTGGGCCCTGCCGACATAATAATAATAATAATAATTATTATTATTATTATTATTAACAGTTATCATGGTACTTCACTTCCACTAACTGCATACTTTGTATGAATATCATAACATTAATAACATATGTTAATAGAATAAAAGACATACGATTAAATATTATTCATTAATGTTCGATAAAACAATACACTTAGATTTAACAAGAGAACACTCACGTAAAACTGTTTCCTTCTTGCTTTCATGGCAGTAAACTAATGACTGAGGGAATCAAAGTCAATTTCTTGCAGCATATCAGAATTCACTGTGAAGAATAGCAAACTAGAAAGTCTGCTTTCCGACGCTGAATATCTGACGGTAGTTTTAATTCTTTCTAGAGCATTGAACGACTGATCTCCACTGGCATTTGATAAGGTTATGATATAAGAAATTATTTATGAAGTTACGTGTTTGTTTAAGTTTCGGTCTATTAATAATATAGTAATTGCTACTGCAAAAACTGCCAGAAACTCCTTCCTTCGACCTTCTTTTACGAAATAAACAAGTAAAAGTACATTATTTGCCATCATAGTTTTAAGGAAAAACTAAAGAACTTAACCACATTATCCTACATCAATCTTAATAATTACACCTGCACTTACACATCATATAATGCATACCTTATCACCCCCCCGCCCCCCCCCTCCACACACAATGCATTACTAATGACTTATTACATATCTTTACTTCACAGTATGCATACTAATCAATTCAAAGTATTATTCTATTATTGTAAAAAAAAAAAATTATCTTCATTCTTCGTTTTGCATAATCTTCTCTGGTGGAGGCGCTGGTACGTTTGGCTTCGACATGATCCTCGGTATCGCAGTTGCCTTCGATATCGTCTTCATCCTCGGAATCCAGAATATTCCGATTGAAGCAGGACTCTCCCGCACATTCGCTGCACATAGTGGTGCATGTCAGCCCACTTCGCTTGCACTCACAATTTCGGGAGCAGTCTCCTTTGCACCCACAACGCACGAGATGCAGCAGGTTGTCTGGCGCCGGGGGTAAAGTGGATGTGACAGGCTTATGGTGTCCCTGTTCGATGGTCCAGCCCCAATCTTTAACTGAAAAGACGTTACCTTTCCACGCCTGGACTTAGTTATATACTCTCAGACTATGCTGGCGGGCGGCAGCTGAAGTAGGAGCAAGGCTCGCAAGATCCATAACGTAGTTTGGAGGTTTTTACCAACGGTCTGGACATATTTTTTGTATCTGGTTTTGTCAAGTCCCTCTGAACGTTTACCTCCGTACAAATGGACGAAGAATTGCTCTCCTGCAGCTTCAACACAATCCTGCGACGCGTTTGGGTTGTTAAATATTTCCACAACTTTCTGTAGTTCACGGTTTTTTTCAGCTTGTTGAAGCCTGAAATTGGACCTCTTCTGTACAAAGCAGAGGTGGTGTCGCATCCCATAAAAGCGTGTAGGAAAAGTAGGTGTTTCGTCATGTTACCAAGGCCTTCGTGTAATTCTCTGCTGCAGTAAACTTTTCTAGCGGTTGTAGAATTTTCTGGGACTAACATGTACGTACACGGCAACTTGGGGTTGTGTCAAGGCAGCAATGAGTACAAGTAGCTCTGAGTCCGCGCCAACTACAACAGCTGATCGTTCTGACTCCGCTTCTTTTTTCGCCGTTTCAACAACCAAAACATCCACGTCACTAGCGGCCTGGAAAACTGGGAACTTTGCTTTCTGGAATTATGTGCTAAGGAGTTTCAAAAACTTCTTTTATTCTCAACGTTTGACAAGAAATTCTCTTGTGCAATTGTCACGGGGTTGGATGGAGTTACACCAACCCTCGCAGCTGATTTCCCTACAGCTCGTCGCATATGCACTGCATCTTTCGTACTTGGTTCATATCCGTCAAATACTACGATGACATTTGTTCCGTAATTTCGGTTGACTTAATCTAAGTAGGCATTGCACACATCACCATACGTTGCTGGACGGGGCCAATGTACTCTTTGCAAAAGATCCCCACCGTCGAGAACATAGCTTGGGTTTTCCGGCAATTGATTCCTAATCGTGCATATCTTGTCGATGACTTTAATAATGCTCGATTTTGTTCCCGCGCGAAGACCAACGTCGCCGAACAAAGACTGGAGGTAAGGTGACAATTCATACTGTAGACAGTCTTCAAGGTCGTCCGCACTTCTTACAACGCACGCGATGCGGTGGAACAGTAGGTTAGGGTTGACAACTACAGGATCCTTATCAATTGTTATAGTCTTTCCCATAGCAGCCAGTGTGAACACTTGCTCCTTCCTCTTCAAAGTCGCATTTGCAAATATTTTTCCCACGATTTCTTTGACAGCATTTTCGCCTAGCTCCTCGGCTGAGTCACAATTAACTCTATCATCGGCAAAAATTCCTGAAGACAGGGAAATGAGCTCTTCGGATTTGTTGAAAGGCGAATGTTGATTCAGCCAAACTAAAAATTTCCTCAAATCACTGGTATCTCGAGTCTGCCACGATCTTTATAAAGAAATGTGTTGGTCGGAGGATTCACCTGTCACTACTGCGAAAGCTTCCACTGCTTCCATCACCTGGAGACTTCCTGGCATGGTGCAAATCCAATGCGCTACAACGGTATCAGACATATTTCGGCCTTGTGTCAAGCCACCGCTAACCTTCATACATCGCATTAAGACCTGCTCTATGGTCATGTCCGTCCAAACGCCGCACCAAAACTTATCCGATCGCCGAACTGTAAAATAACCCTGACTGACAAAACGTTCAAACTCTTGATCCGACAAAGTAGTCTTAAGTTTAGACATATTCTGGAGGTAGAGGTGGGCTGATTTAGCGTAATGAATATGGCCAGCTGCATGGAGGTGAACTAACATGCGTTGAACGGAGAAGAGATGAAGGTTCCAGTCGCCTGTTCTTTCCGCTCTCACGAAGTCATGCATTATAGAAACTTGCTTGAAATACTGTAGCCATAATTTAGCAGTACGACTTCTTTCTTCAAGTGTCTTCATCGCACTAGATACAGCACTCAGTAAATGTTTGACTTTGTATAGGAAAGATTCTGCGGAGGAGGACAAGTTTAACATCTCACTGTGAATTCCCCTGAGAGTTTGGACGTCAGAGCTGATCAAAAGTTCGTCTTCCTCATAACACTTGAAAATCAAATGAGCGATACCTGCCTGAGACAGCGAAGGAGCTCGTAATGCTCTTGCATAAGCAAGCCCATTAGCCATGTGGACAACAGCGTTCTTGGCAAATACCTCACCCCACATTTCTTCCATACCACTGCCACCCATGATTTTGCCCACCGCACCCATGTAACTCATAAGCAGATGAAATCCACCTAATCTCACGATTACCTTGGACAGCTCATCAGTTTCGTCTGCCTGATAGACTATATCCATGGCTTTAATGAAAAGTGGATGATCAAATGTCACAATACGCCTTTGTTGTCGCTTCCTGCATTCTTCTACCGCGAAACGAAGACAGGTGTTAATTGAGGTGGGGTTAGAAGGTTGAAGATTGATGAAGGGCTAGGGTATCACTGCTGACTTTTCGTAGGATCTTTTTCCTGTGGCAATTTCCATGAAACCACTCCATCCCGTATGAGGTTCTTCAGCTGACTTGGGACCTGCCTGGGCCGGTCGTGAGTGACGATTGGAATGAAGCCAAACTTTCCAACAACAGTTGCCGTTGGTATAATCTTCGGTCGTGGAACGCGAGAACTCGTCTGAACAGCTGAAGAAGGCATCTCACACTGCACTCCTCCCATCACATGAAAGGTTCCATGTCCATCCACAGTTCGAGTGTTATGATCAGCATTATCGAAGACAAACTGCACAAATCCATGTTTCTGAACTTCACTTGAAGTGATCATTGTCACGGAAGTTTCATACTTGCAGATTTCACTGTAAGAAACAGAACAGCTTAAATTATGCAGAAGGTTAATTACATGTTTTGATCGGAAACGCCTATGAATAAACACTTCAATTCCAACCTGCACAGCTGACACAAATGAACGTGGACGCACCGAAGATATGATAGAGTGCGCAACACTCAACACCTTCTGGTTGCAAGGTGGACCTTTTACTGGTTTCATTAGATCAGAAAGCAGATGAGTGAGCATCTCACCTAATTGATTTTCTTCACCTTTCGATATTTCTTCGTAGGTTGGATATGTCGAGCAATCATAAACTTTAGATCTTATCTCTTCTTGGATGATGGTAATCATGGCCGTATTTAGAGGGGGGGTTTCTAGGGTTCAAACCCCCCCCGAAACTTCTGACATGTTGGATTAATGGAAGTTCAGAAACCAAAATCTGTAACTAATTTTCAATTTTTTTTCGAAGCATCACAAAAATACAAGGAGACAATGTTGAAACGATCGAGCTAGAATTATCATACAATTGGAATTCTGAAAGTTGAATGAAACGGAATTTATTCTCGGAATCGCAGCCCACCTGCAACCTCTCCATTTTCACTTCTGCTGTCCTCTTTCCAGTGTTGTTCCTGCGGTACTATACCGTCACAATGAATATAGACTGAAAATTCCCTTATGACTGTCCCAAAATTCCCTATCCGTAAAAGTCGTAAATCCTCCTTGATAGGAGTTCAAACCTAGAATCTCCAGTTTCGTAACACGTTACGTTAGCGATTGAGGTTACAATCCATGCACCAGGCAAAGTTTAAAAAAATGTAACTGGTTCCACACTCTTCAAAATTCCAAAAATTGAGTTTTAAGTTCAAACAACAAAAACTTTATGACTAAAATTTCCATCTAACTTTTACAGCTTTTTCTTGAAAGTATCTAAACTTTAATTACAAAGTATAATAATTCTGCATTTCAGTACACACTATATGAAACGTAAAGGAAGAAAACAAAAGAGAGACCTTGTGCTGGATATTCACTCATCTGCTGGATTGAGTAAACCCCCTCAAGGATATAACAATGTTAATAACAATAATAATAATTATTATTGTATATTTATTGTTATTATTTCTATTATTCAAATTTCTGGCGACGCCCATGGGAACAATTATGAATGAACCCCCCCCGAAAATGTTTCCTGCCTACGGCCATGATGGTAATAGCCGCGTCTATAATCCTCTTCTTTTCTTTCACAGCGTCTTTTTTTCTGTCGCTGTACCACTTGTCCGTTAAAATCGTCGATGCAACGGGCCTAAAAGAAACAACAGTCCCGAAACATTTCTTGCTGGATGACATAAGAACAGTATTGCCTTAGCGTGCTGATAAAAGCTCCCGCAGACGCTTTTCACTGTATAACTTGTCACTGTCGGTACTGAACTTTAAGAGCATCTCCATAAGGCAGAGGCGTGGCGTGTATGTAGCCGGTGTTACCGCAGGTAACAGCAAAATGTAAAGAATTAAAAAGTTGTTTCAATAAAATGACAACATTGTTAAATACGTTAATGAACACCGTTCCCGTCGAGTAGATATTGCCTAGGACATTTTTTCTGCAGCCGACAGAAGCGAAGAGGGAGGCCGTTCCGCTACCCTGAAGAGGCAACAAGTGAGAAGAGGGCGCCAATGCAAGGAAAGAGGGGGGAAGGACTTTATGGGGTTATTCATATGCCTGTTAAGGGGCCCTGTTGCCGGTCAGACCTACCGGGGCAGCGAGTGTTGTCACATCGGATTGGCAGAAAAGAGCTAAATCCATCCTAAAATAGGAATACAATTTCTGTGAAGCAACTAGAGATAGACCTCAAAGCCAAGGCTGGATTGAACTACAACTGAGACCAGTTAGGTAATAGACGAAAATATAGTTCCTTGGTGTGATTCGTGATTTGGACAAACCTTGCTCCAAAATACTAAGTTGGCAACAGTAGTACGTATACAGCTGGGCTTCCTTTCCACAAAGGAGCGGAGTTCTGTCGTCTGCTCAGTGCTCACCACATAAACGTCAAACTGGCCCGAGAAAAGTGTGGTTCTTCTTCTTCCCTTTCGCAGCTCATTGCAAAGAAACGGAGACAGATGAAGAATTGACGAAGGTCTACCACTATTCATTGGATTTTCGTGGTAACTGTCTCATGAGTGGTAGTTCTTTCTAGGAGTGTTTGTGGCTAAATCACTGTGCTGATTGCAAAACAAGAACGAAATGAACAAAAATCTAGCTCGACGACATGTTTTCTTTACCGAAAAGGGGGGGGGGGTGTAATAACGTCTAGCAGGCATAATTGTCGGACTGATTGATAGCCGGTAACACTTTTTAAAAGTCACGCCACGCCACTGCCATAAGGTCAGACAGCAGGTACTGGCAGTCATCGTTGTCATCCAGGAGTTGCATAATTTATTGAAAGCCTCTAACTTGGACTCATCAACAGGTCTTCCGACCACATTTTCAGATGGCTCGCCTGGCATACTTAAACCAACGATTGAAAATCTTGCATCACAGTTTTTATGATATTGCGCTTCGGCTGCAATCAGGTCACATACGCTATTAATGCGATTTAGAACTATTTTCCCCCACTTGTCGCACCTATTTGCGCACATACTCCGAATACTTGACATTTTTTGTAAAGTTTCCACTTGCCATATTTGTGGATGGCGATGTGGGAGCTTGTTGCAAGCTTCGTTATCAACCGTCTCCCCGCAATAAAGACAACACGTTTTAAAGTCGATGGGATGTAGGTCACTTCTGAGGAGGGGTTTTGTTGCATTTGTTCCTACAGGTAGAGACACTGGAACGTAATTTCCATGTCTGATATAACGTTTTCTGAACTGTACATGCACTCGCACATGACTAACGCCCTCAATGTTTTCCCCAATCCCATCTTTTCTCTTGATACTGAGATTCCTCCAAGTCTCTAACCCTCTTGTCACATTGACACTGTCAATGTCCACCAACCCGCCTTCACCGCAGAAAATGCACTTCTCCACCATCTTCTATTCAGCTTTCCAACAAGCGCATACGATCACTAACACCTGAAAAGAAAAAAAAACTATTAATAATAATGGTAATGCCGTTTTTTTTTCTGAACATTCAGTTATTTTGTCAAAATTCTTATTGATTTCATTAAATTTTCACCGTAAACTGGACTTTCTTTAGAAAAGACTTATTTTAATCGATTATACTACACAAACCATGCGTTTTAGAGCAAAACAGCACCTCCCGATGGTTGTCCGTTACTAAGTTATCGCATTTTTTGAAAAATGCAAGATGGCGGCCGTTTATTCAAAATTTAAGGGTGTTTTCCATGCAGGATTTTTTGGGATTTTTCTGGGAAGTACAGAGGGACCTAATGAACGTATTTCAGAAGGAATTAGCTTTCTAATAATTATTTCCGTTTCGAGCCAAATTTAGGTCTAAATGTACTATACTATCAGTCATCAACTGGTCACGAAGTTAGGCTAGGTTCCGTGGATGTCTATTTCTCTGCTTGACCCGTTGTTCCAAGTGGTTACATATATTCTCAATAGGATTGTGATATGGGGACTTTGCTGGCCATGGAAGATGGAAGAGCTCCTCCGCATGCTCGTCGTACAATGCAATGATAGTTTTGGCTCAATGCACGCGACAGTTGTCATTCTGAAAAATTGTTGTGTCCACAGTGGGATTATATCGGTGAGACGTTGGACAAACACCTGTTCGTCAAGAAGTCGAATGTAGTAGCCGTGCAGGTTTAAGTGAATAGTGACTTCAACCAAAGCACCCAATTCTGTACATGTGAAGCACCCACAGAACATCACCGACCCACCACCTGCTTGTACCACACCTTGTATATAGTTCACATGAAATGCTTCATATGGTCGGCGGTGCACTCTACAGCGGTCATAATCAGTGTAGAGGCAGAAACGGGACTCATCAGACCAGATGACACGTTTCCAGTCATCTACTGTCCAGGTTTTGCGGTGTTTAGCCCATTGAAGGCGTGCTCTTTTGTGCAGTTGTGAACAGTTGTGTTCCTGGGTGCTCTACTTCAGATGTCCATGGTGTGAAGTTCCCTTCGCAGTGTACATTCTGAAATTGGGGTATGTGGCGTGTCATTGACGAGTTGCAGCTATTGTTGCCTCTTTGCAAAACGGTTGGTTGACACAAGACGTGACACTCGTCGGCGGTCTCAGTTTGTGAGAACTTTCTTTCTACCACTGTACGCACGCCGGTTTCCTGTGGACTGCTTTTGCTTCCACTGCCTATAAATACGTTTCACTGTACTGTGTGACACACCAGCAAATTCCGCCACTTCCTGTACGCTGTGTCCTTTTGACTGCCCAAATGCAATGACCCGTTTTTGCCACTCACTACCGTCTTTCTTCTGACCCATCCTACACACAGGAAACACGCTTGTCAGGAACCACGACTGTCACAGATACTATGGGCCAACTACCTCACGATTCGCTTTCCGATTTCTACATATAGCTGCAGCGAGTGCCACGCATAGTGGCTACTGGCAGTGCGAACATAACCATTCCGTGTTCGCCTGGAGGGGTCTAATTTTTGTCCGGTTTTTAAATTTTTACACAAATAATCAAATATACAATGTATAAAGTTACATAAGTTGCATAGTAATTTTCAAGATCTATTTTTTATATATAATGAAGAAAAAGGCACAAAGTCCAAACAACTTTTATTAATAACTATTATTTACATCTTGTTTGTTCCGACGCTACAAGCACTCGAAAGAACGAGATTTTATTCTGTATATGCAAACCCACACAGCAGATTCATAGCAAGCTTCCATGTTTAACATGGTGGGAAGGAGCACGGTGCTGCTTTACGTGAACTTTCCTGGTTGGGGGTTTAATATCCTCCTGCGCCCCCCCCCATTCGCACAGAATTCTCCCCTCCCCCGTCTCCTCAGGTCTCGGCGCCCATTCTTATGGCCAAATCTATGTTCTTGGAGGTTAACATGTTACTTCTTTGCCTGTGCTATCGCACTTCTCGTCTCTTTCCTGCATCTCCTATCATCATTGCTCTTGTCCAGTCTCACGGCGGGCGGCCTAAGGCAAGGGAAGTGGAGAGCGGGAAAGCGACCAATCCAGCGCGATGAGAAACGCAGCAGCCTATGTAGCACGAGGAGCGCGTAGTACTGTACTTCTTCTTGCCACGTCGTAATTCTCGGCGCCACCGCTTTTGTCTGGTTGGTCTCCTACGTATTCCCCGCTCCCCACTTTCCTTTCCAGCATATAGAGCGCCCGCCGTAAGAGTAGACAAGACCTATAGTTACTATTACGGATAAACGATATCGGAAATTTTGATATCGCGATATATCGTCAAAAATATCGTCACAGATGATACGTGTAACCACCTTGAAGTGTAAGAAGGTATCGTATCGTGATATCGGCGATATATTGTCTCCACGATATATATCGCCAAACATCGTGACGATATATAGCTGACACGATATATATCACCAAAATATCGTGACGATATATCGTCTAGTTGATATCGCCTGGACGATATTTTTTCAATATCGCGATATATCGTGTGGACGATATCGCCCAACACTAGTTACTATACTCTTGAGATGGCAGACTTCCTCCACTTCATCGATTCCATTGAGCTCTATCATTATGTTTGTTCTTAAGGGCTGAGGTTTTCTACTATGTACCATTTACTTTGTTTACTTCACATTTATTTTTATTTTACAACCACTCTGGTGGACTTCTTCCATTTCATTTATTTTGTTAAAATGTTCTTTATCCTCACTTATGCAATCTGCAAATCGAATCATACGAATTTCATTTCCTTGGACTTGAACTCCAACATTCATTTGCTCTTTTACTTCATTCATTGTTTTCTCGATGCAAAATTAAAAATCAGTGGTGATAGAAAAAGCATCCTTATCTCGACACCTTTCTATAGTTCTCTTTCCATTCATCCAGGGGGCCGACCTCCGTGGCGGATTGGTTATCACAGCGCGCTACGACGCTAGGGGTCTCGGGCTCGAATCCTGGCCTGGGTATGAGTGTTCCTTGTGAATGTCCCTTCATCAATTTCATCATATCATCACTCATCCTAATCTTCACGATCAGCTAAAAGTGGCAGAAAAGCTAAGTAAAATTAAAAATCCATTCATCTACTTTGATTATGTCTTTCCGATTTCAATATACAAATAATTCTGTAAATTATTTATTCTGTCTTTAAAGTTGATGGCTGCTTTTTTTAAAAAAATTCAGAACATTATGCTCTAATCTGCGATGTCAAGCGCTTTTTCAAGACCTGGGAAGGTTATAAAAGTCTTCTCATTCATCCCCGTCTCGTTTTCAATCAAAGAGTGGTATAGTGCCAGCACAGCCTCTCTTCCTTCTATATCCAAACTTCTTCTGAAAGCATGTCTTCTGCTTCTCGTTGCACTCTTCCATTTGCACGCCTTGTCAGTATTTTTGAATCATGGGATCTCAGACTGCTATTACGATGATCCTCACATCCGTTATCCCTTGACTTTTGGGCATTATCATTTTTATAGTATTAGGCACATCTTCAGTTTCGTACATATTGCATATTTTATATAGGTCTTTTGTGATTCTGTCTCGGATTACCTAAGTATTTATGCTGGATAGTCGTCCAGTCGTGAAGCCTTTCCCTTACGCAACAGTGTCAAAGGTTTATCGAATTCTGTCCTCATGAACTGTCTTCTTCCTGATCTTCCTCTACACTTTCATTTACAAATGCTTCTAGTGCCTCCCCGATGGCGCAGTGGTAGCGTCGTTGCCTTGTAATCAAGGGGTCCCGAGTTCGATACCCGGTGGAGGCACATAGTGGTTTGGACTCCACTTTAAACTATAGGCCCAGTCCCGATTAACCTTACTGTGCATAATGTGGACTTAAAACACCAAATCAACCAACCAATGCTTCTAGCGAGGTGATAGATGCCACTTCCATATAGCTCCTATAAGCATTATAATAATTATTATTTCCATCTGGATGCCTTGTCTTCGCTTTCTAGCAGCAGCTGTCCTCTCCTATTCTCTACACAGTTTATCTTCTTCTTTGGTCCATTCAAGTTGTTCCTTACCATCAACTTGACCCTGTTTAATATTCTGTTCAATATATCGATCCATTCATCCATATATACTTCCCTCGGTTAGTGTGCTACGTATTCTTATATTACTTCTAGAAATAGATTCTTCAGTATGGTATTAGCCTTAGTATTTAGAATACGTAGACAAAATGTTGCAAAATTTTCTAATTAATAGTATTCAATCGACTAACACTTGCAAGGAGAAGTGTATAAAATCAATTATGTATGTATGGTATGTCACATTCAAAACACTTTCCGTTCGTCTCTACAACGTATAATAAAATATTAAATGAATTATTTGATGTTCCACTTGACAGTCCCATATTATCTCTTTCCGCGTTAATGTAAAATTTAACAAACGGAAACGTTTTACTATCTTTTGATACCGTTGCATTGATCCACGGTTCTTATTACAGTTATACGTAGTATCGGCTATTTTGATAACAATATTCAAGTCACGGTTAAATGTGACAAATAATGATTGCTGTACAGAACTGACAACTTCCATAAGAGAGTATGCAAGAAAGAGTATATCATTTTGGGAAACTTTAACATGTACGGTAGTTCTACAAGAGGAAGCACACAACACTTCCAACTGTCATTGGTTAGAAAAGAATTCTAGAATCATAAACAGTCTTAGATTTATTTGTTTATTTGTTTATCTTTATCATCAAATACAATTACGAGCATAATATTCCTTATGTTTGTGATAGATGATACATGTTCTTATGATTTAGTACAATAGTAAATATAATATAACTTAAGATTTGTAAGAGACGGAAGATTTCTTCAGGTAAGAAAATTTGTAATTATTGTGAAAAGTCCGCGTGTTCCACTCAGTTACTAGTTCATATTTAAATGAGGTTTACATAATTTAATAGAAATTAATGTTATATGTAAATGTAAGTGATCACACACATTAACTAAAAAGGTCAACTTGTTTGCACTTCATGTATGCAACATATTCTACGAGTTATACCTTATCTACAATTAAATAACGGTTAAATTTTTTCTAGATACTTTTTAAAGTAACTGTAATTGAGTTGCTTACAATAAAAGCAAACATAACAGCATTGCTTTTCGAGCAAAGTAATTGTAACTGTAATTCATTTATTTTCTGCAATAGTGACAGCATTTATAACCTCCTTAAACTCAAGTCCCCAGTTTTAGTGCATACTTGCCTTCCCATATATACGAGTATGTTATTGAAAGCCTATTTTAGACTTTTAGCGTATATTGTTTTAAATTCTCTGCAGAATTTTTAATAAAAATTTCTTCCAGTAATCCATATTTGTATGTTTCTCAGCACAGTATGAATATTCTAATAAATATAGCTCATAAGTTTGACTTTGACGTAGTTATTTCCTCAGTTTCTTGTCGGCTTCTTTGAACTTACATTAAATAAATACTGAGGAGGAATGTACCAAATTTACTGGGCTGATAACCTACCCACTACTCTAGTATTGAGACATAAATTATCTCGAGTGATGCTTCTGTTTTCTCGCGGGAGGTCAAACAATAGTCAAAAGTCGATACTTCTTTATAGCTTGCTCTGACTTCCATGGTGGAGCGGTTAGAACAGAGCGCTACGACGACGCCAGAGGTCCCGGGTTCGAATAAGTCATTGATTTAAACTGACCTGGAGCTAGTTCCTTGTTTTAGGATATGGAGACTGGAAGAACTTGATTGCGAGGCTTCCTCACATATTTAATGCCATTTTTCTCAGTTACGATATATGATATGATATTTATTGCCATTTAAGATACAAGCCCATGGGCTGTGCATATCCTACAATATTGTTATATACACACACACGGCCTTCAATCTATATCCCAGTGATGGTACATTCATAAACATTTATATAAACAGAAACATTTAGAAAAATATATATGTACATGTAATGGAAATATGTCACTCTTCTAATATTTGAAATTGCTGACTATCACTACCTTCACAACTATGCACTTCACTCTCAGCCTATGCCTGAGCCACTGTTCCATACCCTTCACTTTCACTTACACCTTGCAGCATTTTTCTGCGCTCCCTCCATACTGCATGTAAATAGAAACACAGGGCTTTGATGTTCTCATCCGTTCTATCTCCGCCTCTCCTCCCTAGACACTGTCTGGATTGGCTGCTCAATGCTGTCCCTTGCATTGTCCCCCATTTGCGTTGTCTGAGGGGCGCCGACCAAGCACACTCACGTAGGATGTGAGCCCTCGTCTCCTCTTCGCCACACAACGCGCAGATGGCAAGACTGTCCGGCCCCTTGAGTTTGTGTTGCCTCCATCTCCCTGGCAGGAACCAGGCGAGTCCACTTCTTTGCTGGTACGTACACGTATTAATGTATAGTTTCCTACCCCATTCCACTCACACCCCTGGCGTTTGTGCGGCGGCGATCGTTACCTTCTCCCTACATTCGGCCATGATGTCTTGCCTGCTGCTGTCCACCAACCTCTCCCGTATAATTTACAGCATCCCAGTCTCGCACCTCCCGCCCCTCACTTCTTCCCACAGTTCCCCCAGACCCATTCTGTAGAGGTCGTCTGTAATGCCTCTTGCCCAGTGGCCTGCGAACCCTTCCTCAATCTGAACTCGCAGACACTGTTCTTTCAGTGAGTCTCCAGCCCCTTGTTCCAGCTTCACCCAGTACTTGAAGCATCTCATCTTCGCTTCGACATCCTCCCTGTGTTTCCCCTATCACTCAGAACGCCACACGTGCTTGCACTCGTGCTGGTTCCCAGTAGTTTTTCTCAGTTGCTAGTTAACCGTGAAGTGAAAAATTGAAATGAAAAATGAAGGAAAGAAATATATAATAATTTAAAGCACAAATGGATAACTAACATAATTGTCATATTTGACAATTCCATCGTGGAATTAATGGACAATATATGTGTTCGTCTAAGCCGGCAAAAAACATTTAAGTTCAAATTATGAGATCATATCGGAGAAATAATTCCCTCTGTATTCTCAAAACTCTGTCTTGTCGCTTCGGTGACGACTTCATTGAGTTCTGGACTCATCTCATGACATCACCACCGAATTTTCTGGTTTGAGCCTCCACCTGGGCTTGGGTCTCCACCTGGGCTTGGGTGACTATCGTATGGTTTCACTTGATTTTTTGTAGATATATCTCAAGTCAAGAGCTCTGGCAATGTTGATATCGACATTGTTTGCCATTTGTTAAACTTTCAAGAAAAGTTTATATTTGGCGAAGTTCTATAATAACTGTCTCGGAATTAACTAGAGCGACAATAAAAGATTGCCCAGGCTATGTTTTTGAAGATATTCTTGGAGACTGAGTTACAGTTAATGTCAGCCAGGAAGGCAGTTTGAAGCATGGGTACCAATATCAGTGGTTTTATACACCCGCGACAATAATGGGTCTAATACATTAAATGCAATGACTTTTACCTTTTCGTAACTTTGACAATTGTTTGCAGCAATAACAATTTTTCATTTTGAACTTCTCCATTTCTTGTAAGTTTTTTTTTTTCCTTCGAATAGAGCCTCGCCACTCTGGTCTTGTTCCGATTAGCTTTGAAATTTACAAAACTACATAAATGATGTATTATGAATTCGCATTGTATTACAGTACACAGGAATAGGAAACATAAGAAGCTCTTTGGAAATAGTATTTAGCACGAGAATTGCTGGAAATGATTAATGACACGCATAAACAGAAATATTCAGAAAAAGAATGAATAAGTGAAAGAGGGACACGTATTGAGTTCGATGGTTGCACAGATGAGGGTATTAATATAATACCCTTATCTGTGGTATTTGTGCTAGTCTGTGGAAGATGGGAGTGAAAGCTTTTGAATCTCCACTATTTGAACACAATAACTGGCAAAAATAACGAAGGTGTAGCAATGGAGCTGTTCATTGCTACACTTTTCCGGCGGCGGCGCCATCCCTGTGGTGTCCCTAAAGAATTTCGTTCGTAATTTGGTTCCCTAAGCTTTACATTGGAGAGCGATAGGATGGCTATTCAATCGTTATTTTCGACGAAGATAAGAATTTGCCTTGCAAATCGATAATAAAATTGTATTTAGTAAACCTTTAAGATCATGTAGCAAGTCATAAGTTTCCGAAAATTACATTTTCCTGAACCTGCGCAAAGGCAGGGTACCACAAACGGGCTAAATATAGTATGTTTATGCATAAAGAGCACTAAACTTGACGTCATTTGGGTCGTCTCTAGCTGCCATGGATCGATAATACAAAAATTTCGATTTTTGCACTACGCTTCATGTCTTTCCTGATTGCGAGTATGTGTAATTCAACGGTGGGCTTAGGGCTCGGAGAAACTCCCCAAATTAAGAAGAAAAATGTATTAAGGCTGCTTCCGAAAGGTACGAAGTACAGACTTGGAGTATGGTCTTCACGAAAGTGACGTCACCTAATGGGTTCGAAAGCGCCAAGTACACAAGCAATCGATACCATAGCTCGGAGGCCTCCCCGATGTCGCAGTGGTAGCGTCGTCACCTTGTAATCAAGGTGTCCCGGGTTCGATACCCGGGGGAGGCACATAGTGGTTCGGATCCCACTTTAAACTGTACGTCCAGTACTGATTAGACTAAAAGTGAATAAAGTGGACTTAAAACACAAGCTCAATCAATCAATCAAACCATAGCTCGGAGTACGGATCTTTGCAGACTTGGTCACGTGATGTCCGCACTCGTTGTTCATTTGTTTGAAATCAAGGCGGTAAAAAGCCAGCATTATAGGTTTAGGCCAGCAAGTTGTTGGTTGAAGTTTTTCTAATGTGTGGAAATGTATATACCGCGTTTGGTAGAACCTGTCCCGCTTCCCGCGCTAGGGAGCGCTCAACAGTTTCGGTGTCAATGAGAAACGAGGAAAAAATCGTCTGCTGGGCAGCGAGGAGCGAATGAAAGCCAGAAGAGAGGCGCTTACGTAGACGCTGTTGCGACGTTGCGTATTTTAATTGGCTGCCTGGCTTTGACTTTCCCCAGCACGGAAACTGTTGAGCGCTCCCTAGCGCGGGAAGCGGGACAGGTTCTACCAAACGCGGTATAAGAACATTTGAAAATACTATGTGATTTCTATGGTGAAAAACAAGTGTTTAAAACGCCGGGAAAACAACGAGTCCTCAGTTGCATCTACTGATCGTATTTGGCGCTGCAGTCGGAGTGCAATTTAAAAGACTTTCATTTCCAGTCCACGACTTGAAGACCGCACTCCAAGACCATACTCGGAGGATGCTTGCTTCAAGTATGGTCTTCCACCTTTCGGACACGGTCTAAGTGCGTAAGCGCATGATATTTATTATTATTATTATTATTATTATTATACACTATGACACTATGCCCTATCCGATAACTTAATATTATCGTATGTTTTCTTCGTATTAAATGGTCCCGGGTTCGCTACCCGGTGGAGGCACATAGTGGTTCGGATCCCACTTTAAACTGTAGGTCCAGTCCCGATTAGCCATACTGTACATAAAGTGGACTTAAAACAACATCTCAATCAATCAATCAATCTTCGTATTAAGCAGACAATGACTCATGTTTCTGTAGGTGTTTTAGTATTTCGATTGATTGATTGATCTGCTTTACTTCGCGTTTTGTGCCACTTTTGGCTAATTTGCGAAGATAGGGATGATATGATTGATTAATGGACGCTCAGAAAGATCCATGCTCAGGCCGGGATTCGAACCCAGGACCCCTGGCGTCGCAGCGCGATTTAAAAACCACTCCGCCAAGGGGGCCGGCTTTTAGTATTTATTTAGAGGTTGGTGTTGGTTACATAGTTACCATGTATGGCTACGAGACAGTTAAAACAATAACAGTTTAAAATGATGATACGAAGTCTCTTCAAAGAATAATGAGAAAATAGGTTTTAAAAATATATATGTTATGCAAGTAGGGATCCCACATTGAATACAACAAAAATAACGATGTGTTCTAAAATCAAAGGAAGTGGGGTATATGCAGATATGCCTGGAGAGCAGTGGCTACCATTTGATACTACGTAATGGGCCAATCATGAGTACCAGCCAAACTTGCTACGAAATCTATTACCTGCCTCGTAGGTGGACGACGTATTCAGTGGCTGTGAGATTGTTCTTTAATTGTTGGCATATGTAGCTAAATGTGTACATTATAAGGCTCCACAAATCGTATTGCTATATTTCTGAATGAATCTAAAAGATGTGTAAATTTTTTTTTTTCGTTTTGTTTTTTAAGTAGGACAACGTTCAACATCTAAAAGCCGTCAATGTTCTTTTCTGTTTGTTAGTTCCTCATTCGAGTACCGACAATGGTATGATTTTATCGATGTTCTCTCATTGTTTTCATCGTTATATCTATCCTTATCGTTGCAAATATTCAAGAGGGATAAATAGGACGTTAAGAAATCAAAGAGAACACAAAGTAACTAATTCTTAAATGTTAAGAATTGGAAATATTAAAATTGCACCTCCCCGCCCTGGTTATCTAGCAGCAATACTGCTGCCTTGAAATTAAGGGGTTCCGAATTCGATCCCCGGCGGAGGCACATATCATTAAGTGGCAAGGATTCCACTATAAGCTGTAGGTCTCGTCCCAATTAGCTTCTGTGTATATAGTAGAACTAAACATTTTTGAATACGATGCAAAAATCAGCACGCTTGGGCAAATTTCATTCTTCGCAGGCTAATTAATTATTATTTGTGATGTCAGAAAATAATTTCTTACCTTCAAAGTGGCCAAATTTGATTCCGTGCAGAAGAATCAATCTTTGAAGCACATCTCATAAAACTACTGATCCAATTCTGATCAATATTCACAGCATAATTATATTCTGAAATAAAATTATAATCTTCAGCAGTCACTTCTCTAACCAAAATGCCCAGTGCAAGAGTTGCAATTACATATATGCATTGATTTTATGTCTATATGTTTGTCTCGTAGTGGAGGTGGATGTGTAGTGAAAATATTTTTGTTCCTTCAGAGTGGCACGTCCTAAGTGGACGATATTTCTCACATCCTCCCCATTTCTAGCCCTAACTTCTGAATTCCAGTCGTTGAACAAGAAAAGTAAGATATTTCATCATGGAAAAGAAAATGGTATAATTAATAAAGTTTCTATTCAAGGGTGTTTTCGCTTATTTGATGCCTACTTTATTAAGTTAGTGCCACTTTTCTGAAGCATGAAAATCTACAATCTTTATACGCTCCCTACTGTTGTGATTTAGACAGTTTAGAGTCATGGCACATTATGAGGCAGAATGTACGCCAAAATAAAGACCTCCAGCAGCTGCTTGCAATGATTGAAACATTCAAAATTTCCTTTTAGGAACTTTATAAGCTTTGTGTTATTGAAATGTTCATATCCCCATCAACGGTTGTTTGCGACAAACCTTCGAAATCTAATTGGTGACGAGAGGTTAGTGCTCTACAGGTATCTGTTCTGTCCTTTGAAGAGTTTGCAAAATCTTCGGATTTAAAAAAGGTTGTGGCTGCTCATAAAAACAGACATACCTTATTGTACTTTCTTGCTGTGGCTCATTTTCTCATTTTAGCAACAAGTTAGTCACACTGTTTACATAGAAATAGTGTTATGTGTAGTATTTACAGGGTGCTATTTGTAGGGGGTATGGGTGGATTTCACCCTCTCTGGGTACTTGAGCCCCCCTCTGCTTGATAAATGTTATCCATGTTATATGGCCCCTAAAGTCGTTTTCACGTTCAGAAGACACAATGGGCTCTTATGGGCAATGCTTTTCTTATGCGAAATACGAGCGCGCTGTTGTGAAATTTCTGGATTTACAAATTTAGCTTAAGTAAAATCGGTACCTGCAGTTTTGCAGGAAATTTTGTAGAGAATACGATGGTGAACACAAAACTGGTAACTTGCTTACATAATTTTAAATAAATTAAAAACGCAAATTTTCTGTGAAAACACAATTTTTACATTGTTTTCATTCCTAACGTTGAAACATGCCGTAAAATTGAAGCATTCATTATTAAAAAAATTGACACTGTTTTTTAATTGTCATAGGTGACGGTGGTAATCAGAATTTATCAATACTTTAAAGCATATTTGCATTAAAAATATTCAAATAAAGTATGTGGAGATTTTTTATATTCGTGCAGTAGAAAATGTCGTCGCTGGCCATTTTTTGTTCTGTAATTCCAAGTAAAAACTTCCAGCGACAAAGTTGTGGAGAAAATAATGAAATTATTTTTTATAACCACTCAAAGGTTCCCAGAAATATTACTTCCATCCATTTGGAGTTTCTTTTTAACCGGAACCGCGCGCGAAGTAAGGAGACGTTGTCTGGCCATCTTGAGCTGACTCACCGCAGCATTCCGGCTAATCGCCACCAAGTTTTCGAGTTGTTATTTTATTTCCATTCAGTAAAAATATGAACTTCATGCAGTTTGTTATAATAGAATTGAAATTACTTAAATTTAATAATTGACAATTATTTCCAATGCTGCTGTTGTGAGCAACATTAGTGCAAATGCACGTTGTTTTGTTTACATTACTGTCGACATTAATACTGAAATGAAGATCACCTTTCAGTTTCCAACGTACACATAAATTCATAGACACCATATTAACCTTTGAAAGGCTTTCAAACACGTGACAAAATATGGGGCTTCAAGATAGAAATATGACATGCCTTGCTTGAGTCATTCACGTCTTATCAGTTCATGTGGGCCATAACTCTTTTGTTTGTTTGGGTTGCAACTTGAATGTAACCCATGTGCCAGATTCCCCTTACTTGAGTGAGAGATCTGCTTTGGTCTGTTTAGACTTTTTCCCTCTCTCGAAAAAGTGTTTTCAGTTGTGTGAGCTCTCAGTGATTTTTACTTTTTTAAGTGATTTCTGAAGTGTCATATTCGTGCATTACACTCGCGTGTGTAGTGATCGCAATGGATCATAGTAAAAAGGGTAACTGTAACGTTCACAGTATAATATTAATATTAATAATTACATATAATTATCATTATATATACAAAATATGTAACACCTTCATTGTGAAGGAAGGTCATCATTTCCCGGCGACATGAGCTAGCGCTGTAGTGGCAACACTGTGCGGTTTCTCCATAAGCGCCGTTGTGTCTTCTGAACGTGAAAACGACTTTAGACAGTCAGTAGAATTTCCCCCACTGGGAATTTCTTAAATACCACACTGAGTATTTATACGAATATCCAGCGAGTTGATAATGTAATGAGTGTAATTTCTATTGTGTATTTTGTACTACCTTCACATGAATAATAAGACTCTGATATTATTCCACTCAATAATGGCTTAGGAAATGAAAGAATATAATTATTGCATTTTATTTGACATAAACGTTTCGTGCCAAAAAGTACTTTTGCATATGATGGAACAAAATGCAACATCTCATTGATTTATCTTGAGTTCTGATTGTAACATATGAAAGCGGTAAAATTATACCCTAAAAGTATGAAGTAAGTACATTTTAGTCGGCATTAGTTAGCCCCCCGAGAATTTGACTCCGAAATCTGTAGCCCCCCACTTATTTCAGGCTTGCGTCGTCACTGACCATAGGCCTACAAAATACTACAAAAGACAATTATGCTGTACCATACGATGATAATTGAAATCTGATTAATTTCTATTCTTCTTGTAATTATATATAACCAATTGACATTACATCGCTACAGTACGACATGTTATTGTATGTTATTTTCTTGTTGATATTGCTTTTGTGAATTGTCAGTTTATATAGTGTTAATAACTACGTATAATAATACTCCTATAATCCTAAAAATGACAACCCTGGATGAAAATACTTCGGAGACCGCACTCCTTAAATTGAGCAAAACGAAAAGGTAGTGAGTGATTGCTGCTACAACCTTTTCAAACATTCCCATTGGCTTGTAGCTTTTTGGGGTAGTAAATAATCTGTGGTGGTTAGGTTAGGCTAGTTGGGTTTGGTTCTCTTAGAAGAAGAAGACGAAGGAAATGGTTGTAGCAGCAATCCCGACCAAACCAAAAGGCAACAATTTTCATTTTTTCCCCTTTCCCTCCGTGTTTGACACTAAATGTAAGAGCTCAATTGTCACGTTTATAGGCAAGCGCCGAATTGTTGCGAGAAAGAGAAACAAGAATATGAGACTTTTGCACGGAGCTTAGTCGACACTTCGAAATCTCAAGATGTTAAGTCAAGCTTCTGCATTGGTTTTGAAAATATAAAGCAGATTTCATAGCACTCAATATGTATTTTTCCTTTTAAAAACAAGAGCATTGCATTTGCATGCTTTACAGCGCCACGCCCGTAGCGAGAATATTGGGTTCATCATTTGTCAGCAGCCGCCATGTGAAGGCGAAAAATTGGGAGGGGGGGGATAGAAGATCTGAAGATTACATTCTCAGTATATTACAACAAATTTACACAAGATGTTTAATCTTTCTAAAGAATAAAATAAATTACCACTATACACTATCTAAATTAGATATTTGTAGGATTTCGAGGGTTGTTCTTTGTGTTTGTTCCTTCAATAATTTTGTCGTATCATCTTCGCGATTAACCAAATGTGTCAAATAAGCGACGCTACGTAACAGAAATCAAATCAAATCATTCATAGATTGATTGTTTGATTTTGTTTACTTTACTTTGCTTTCCGCCATTTTTGGCTAATCGCGAAGACGATACGATAAAATTGACACAAAGACACAAAGAGCACCCATGGCCAAGCCGAGATTCGAACCCAGCATCAACGGCTACAGCTGAGCATTCATTCTCCAATCTGCGAAAAATCCAGACCTACCAAGTTTGGCTGGTACTCATGATTGGCCCATTACGTAGTATCAAATGGTAGCCACTGCTATCCAGGCATATCTGCATATACCCCACTTCCTTTGATTTTAGAACACGTCGTATTGAAAGTAACTTTGCGAACTAACTGAACTAGAAAATGTACTTGAACGTTGTACTTGCCTCAATGGAATTTTAATAATGGAAAATGTAAACTTAAACTTTTTAAGTTTCGGTCAAAATGCGTCTACCGTACTACAAAATTCTTGGGGGGCTACAGAGGGGCTGAGGCCGGTTTTGGGGGACTTGTCGGAAACGGAGTGTGCACTAGTTACATTTGTACTCGTTCCGCTAGGTTCGAGATTGTCAGCTGTTTTCACTAATACACCAGTGGGTCCTGAGGGGATGTCCATCTTAGCTGTCAGGTTGCGATGGGCGTGGCTACGTCTACATCTTCAGAGGGTGCCGTGCTGTTAGCGAACGTGCTCATATCGAACACGTGCTCTTAGCGAGCACAGTTACGGAACGATTTGCAGGTGCGTGCTGTTAGCGAACACGCAAACTTGTCCTGTCTTATTTGTCCTTGAAACTGGTCAGCATGCAAGTGTTGCCAGTGATAAGCCAACTTGCGTGGAGAAACACCTCATTGGTTGGTGCCTCTTGACCAGTACCGCGCATAGCGTCAGAGAAGCGAATGAAATCGAGTGGCCAGAGCGAAGTGGTACGTTATGGAAACAAGTTCTTCCCCATAAGGCTTTAATAGGAGCAAGTAATGCAGGAGGGTAGGCAACACACATTGCACCGTTCGATGATCGGGTGATTTTGCCTGTCTTAACACCGAGAAACGTCTTCCACGCGATGGTCAGCATGACAGGAAGGCAAAGAGGGTCACGTGACTTTTGGTTGCGCGAGCGCGAGTGTTGTGTTTCTCCACGTCCCCAGTTCTTGATCCACATTGCAGAAAAAGTAGAGCTGCGTGCAATATATGAAAATAGGTTGTTTTCAACTACACGCTTAATTATGATTTTCCCAATTGTAAATCTATCAGACGTGTCTGCCGATTTAGTCGGGACAGTCTTTTACTTTGTATTCTGTTCGTCATAGGCATAACTTGACGGGAGCAGAAAGGGCATTTGTAACCTCCCCCAAATCAGGTTCCTTAAAGCTGCTAAAACAGGAATTAGCTACTACGATTCGACGCGTCCAAAATGTATTATATTTGAAAGATGGTTCCCAAATAGATACCAATTTAATACTTTGAAAGTGTGTCAGATTTGTTGATTACGTCACATCTTACTGTGGCACAGGTCTACTACTAAAGTGGGATTTCGTAACAGAAAAATGAACCCACTCCTTTTATTTCGTAGCCGATTTCATCTTGAAACTGAAATTAAGAATATTAGTTAATAATGTCATTGGTAATCAATAAAAAATGAATTATTTTGTTAGACCCAATTCTTTAATACCTTAGCACAATCTTTTTCGCAAGTTTAAATTTTGTTGTAAGTCCACTTTATGCACAGATAGACTAATCTGAACTACATACAATTTAAAGTGGGATCCGAACCACTATGTGCTATCACCTGGTATCGTACCCGAGACCCCTTGATTACAAGGCCTTACCACTTCGCCATCAGGGAGGCGCACACAATCTTTTTTATTTCGACCTTTTTAAACCTATATGTATCATAATAGGTTGTTTAACGTTGCTACGCCTCTATGGATTATTTAGCCAGTATTCGAGCACATAGCGTCAGGTTTCACAGTATATAAGCTTCTCTTCCATGTTTATGGTTTCCTAACAGGACATTAAGTGGTCTTAAGACACCAAATCAAGCAACCAACACAATCCCGTTATTGTCCATATTATCGAATCCAGAACCTTCGTCACGAATAACATAAGCAGGAAGACAATGTGAAATAACCGAATAGAAGCAGAACCTAAAACCTACAACGGATAGATTGGATTAAGTCGACGATATAGCACGCGATCTGAAATGAACAAAAATACGAAAGTTGAAGGACCTCTCTACGCACCCACTATTCCTCCCCTCAATGGGGAAGATATCCTTCTTGCTGAGAAGCCTTTACGTAGGAGTGCCCTGAGGGAACTTCAAGGCCAGAACGATAAAGTGTTCAACATGCAATGACGGTACCAAAACATACGTCTGATAGCTGTGCTCTCCTTATTTCGTACGCCATTGATAACAGGAACACGTGACCTCGTCTTTGGTAGAGCAGACGCCTGCTTGCTTGCCACGACCCTTTAGTTCAGTGACCTTCGCCCGCAGTTAGCAAGAGTGAATGACTCACCAGATACTTGTTGTCTGTGAGGCTACACAAGAATAGATATTTCGTTAGTCGCTGTAAGTATTGTTTCATCTGCAGTTATATCAGTTAACGTTTGAATATTTTCCTAATGGTTACGTTAGTGAAAAACATGTAAATTAGTTCTCGAGAGTGAGCTTTTTTCTATTTGAACGGGGGATTTTTTACAGCCTGCATGTATTTTTTTTTCCTGAAACAAGATGAAATTTGAAGACGCAAAAAGAGTCGTATTAGAGTAGTTAACAAGAGGAAAGAAGAAGAAAATGTAAATGCTGAAATCAATTATGGTAGAGATCGAGTGAATAACATTTTGTCATGGGGCCTCCTCGATGGCGTAGTGATAACGTCGTCGCCTTGTAATCAAGGGATCCCGGGCTCAATACACGGTGGATGCACTTAGTGGTTCGTATCCCACTTTAAACTGAAGGTCTAGTCCAGATTAGCATATCTGTGCACCAAAGAAAAACTAAGAAAGAAATTGTCACAGTGTAAGAAAATTTCATGTTCAACCACATACGAAACAAAAGGTAATAATTTATTCCTGGTTGGAGTTCACATCTAACCAACACAATTATGAATCGCAACATATCGTATCAGATCCATTTTAATTATACATGTATGTATAAGAGAAGTAGAGGAAAGAGAAAACCAAGCGAAACACGGACGCCTTCCCCAGAATTTCAAATCTCGTTACATAAGGTTCTGGTTTGGAGTCCCGGACAGGCATGACTTTCTTGTTCTTGCCCTTATATCTGCTTCATTTCATCATAAATCATCGTTTACCTACAGGGGAAGAATAATGACAATAATTGCCAATACAAAGCCAATAACAAACAGAACAACTCGATTAGGGAGATGTCAAGAAGAAACGAGACTCTCGGTTTGTGGTATTGAAAATTGCTCTCCCGTTCTCGGTCTCGACTAGTTAAATATAGAAATCGAAAGCGTATGTGAATGAATATACATGTATTTCATATATTCCGGTTTTGTAGGAGATTTCGTGAGAGATGAAATAAGTACTCTTCCATCGTATTTATTTTTATAATTTTTGTTCCCTGTTCGCTGATCGCGACGATAAGGACGAATGACCATTGCATGAAATTGATGACGAAAAAGTTGCGGTAACTAATATAGGCTCTATGACCTAGTTGGGGGGAGGGCGCAAATACTATAAGCAACTTTGAAAGCAACTCGCTTACCCATTTAATGTCCATAGCAAAAATTAGTGTGAACGAAGTTATGAAGAAAATTTTTAGTTCTATTTCATCACAAACTGGCAATAATATAAATTTAATAGGGACGTGAAGTTTTCGTTTTATTTGTCTCTAAATATCGATGTTAACTTCTATTGCAATTCGGTGTTACTTTTCGAGGTTTAGGGCAAAATTCGGTGTTATGTTTACGTGCATATTTACTGTTCCTCTTATGCTTAAGATTTTCACATTGTTTTAGTTCCTGAAATTTGAGAGAAATTTTAGTTTCAATGACAAAATATACCAGTGTGAGAAATGACCAAATTTCTTCATTTGGAAAACTATTTCATCTCATCAGCCACTAAATATGAAATGCTTATTGAATGGCACACTCATATCTTTGAACACAATCAAACACATCACATTTCCGTAACAATACCAAAAAATCCTTCTGCGACCTCAAAATACCGTCCAGTGTACTCACATACATGCCCCCCCGAAAAATAAGATGGTGTTTCTCCCTGAAAATTTTGCCGTTCCTACGAAACTTCCCATTTGGGAAGATCCCCCCAGCGAATTGTATTGCAGGACGAGGTTAAACACTGTCAGTCATATCTGCGCCATGACGCAATAAATGAAGTGTGACAATTTCTTTGAATCGAAATATCACCAGCTAGACTACAAATGGCAGATTTAATCGCAATTCAGGTAGTTCTTTTTGAACAGAAGAAGTGTTATCCCCAGTTTATATTGCATATTTCGCGGCGTTCTTCGCGTTAAAGTGCAAAATTCGGTGTTATTCTAAAAAGTGGCATAGTTCGCGTTATTTCGCGATTTCGAAATACTGAAAACCTGCCACCTTAAGCTACCGAAATACATTTTAAACACTTTATTTTGCTTTCCTCAACTTTTCGGTGTTATCGTTAAAACGAAAACTTCACGTCCCAATATAATAGTACACCAATACTGTAAAAGAATGATGGGACGTTGACGTTTTTAGTGTTTTTTGTATGTCCGTTTGACACCCGGAGTGACCTCGTCTCCCTCTCTCCCAGCCACGGCTTTGCACTTGAGTGCACTCCTACGATTTGATTTGTGCTCTGACTTTAATTTTTTCTTTAGCGTATCTATTGTTCCACTTCAGATTAATCTAGGAGATGCTAAAGGTAATGTTCCCCGTGCATGTAGCACCGTGCCATATAGGCACATTCTGCACTTCGGTAATTATGGGGGTGATGTGATCAGCACCACACTCCGGCGGCATTTACACCTCAGGGTTGCCCCAGGTATCTTTTCACTGGAGGTTGGGTGAGCTACAGAGTCATTTTATGCGGGAACAAGGTCAACAAAATTCCAACCTTAGATCACCTACCCCGGCAGACCCGTTGCCAGGATTTTTCGAGAGGGGCTTCTCCATTATCAGCATCCGCTATCTAGAGGTGAAAAAGGAGGGGGGTGTTGAAGCCCTGAAGATAAATTTCTCACTATATTACAAATTATTATACAATGATCGATACCTGGTGGAGGCACATAGTGGTTCCGATCCCACTTTAAACTCCAGGTCCAGTCCCGATTAGCCTTACTGTGCATAAAGTGGACTTAAAACACCAAATCAACCAGCTAAATTTAAAATACAAGCTTGCTCATAAAGCAAGAATCGTTTCGTGCTTTCAAGCGTCGCCAGCTTAATCGTTAACAACATAATCGACTACTACAAAACTAAACATCATGTATTAATGTATCAAGAAATAGATTTAGGTATTTGCCGGCCCCCGTGGCGGAGTGGTTAGCATGGTGCCAGGAGTCCCGGGTTTGAATCCCGGTCTGGGTATGGATGTTTGTGAGTGTCCATTCATCAATTTCACCATATATCACTCATCTCCGTCTCCGCAAATTAGCCAAAACAAAAATAGCACAAAAGGCGAAGTAAAATATAGCAAAATGTTTTAGGTATTGGTTAATATTGGCTAAAAAAGAGTAACATATAAACGGTAAAATACACTCCATTGCATGGCTTCTCGTTTCGCCATTCGCACATTGAATCCTTGCACAATATACTGATGAATGAACTGTTCTTGGTAATTTATTTATAATCCAACAATGTTAGTATAATTGGTTCTACAATAACAGTTAATTTTTGCCGTAGAGCAAGAAAATGACTAATGTACGTGTTGTAAAATGCAATATCATTTCCAGATAGATATTTTGGATTAGGAAATGGTGGAATCAGTTCGTATGTAATTTTTAATTTCTCAACGTCTTCTTAATAATAATATGAAATTTAACAGAATTTCCTTGCATATAAATATTCATTTCCTCTTTTCACATACACCCAACAAATGATGACATCCGTTCCCATTTTCAAAAGCAAAAATTTTATAGCACAATGCTTGCAGGTTTATTGTGCTAGCGTCTAAGTTCTTCAAAGTTATTTTCTTTCATTTTATGTATGGAAAACACAAGCCGAATGCAATGGACGGAAATGACAATTATACACACACAGAGATACACCCGCCCGTGTGCTTACGTTACAAAAATGTGAGGAAATTGGCAGCAAACATTTACGTTCTTTAATAAATTGCTGACGTGCATCTTTAAACATAAAAAGTAACCAATTTTCTTACGTTATTTCTTCATTAGTTAAGCGCCTTTACTCACCTTATTGTCACAGCAATCATTTTCTGGAGAGATGCATTGTCCCATAACTGTACCAGTGATTTATCTACACCTCCAGCATATTTCCTCAACACCCCTCTCTACCACATGGGTCCATTTACGATCATTTTGACCCTTACACCCGCCTAAATAATGTTCTTGAAATCCCCACCCCCTTTCCGCTGAAGAAATCTTGATAAACACCTGACTTTATCTTTGCCTTGAACGCTGACGAAGTTACTGTACCTCATTCAAAAATAATTGAAATGTTTTATTTCGTCGCCATGCAGTTTCCCGAAAATATTATAAAGACTACCTTCCAGAGATACGTGTAACTGTGATTACTAAAGTCACTCAGTAACGTCTTTTATATATATTAAGGTGGTATTATGTAGAAGATAAAAGAGACTCAAGATAAATAAAACCACATGTGAACGATTTTTCTGTGCTAAATTGTTGAAGTGTTCCTTGAAAAAGTGCCCGATTATATTACGTTATTCCTTCAGTAACTGTGAGAAATGAGGATAATATCCAAGTATTCTCCAGAATCTATCTTTACATAGATGTACATTTATTGTTTTCTAACCGCCAGTAAATGTCAAGATATCACACCAATTTTCAAGAGCGAAGCCACCGAAGCACTGAGGTTTCGCAGAATCGCAGGGCGCCGTTTTCTGGGAAACCCCATCCCTCCGGGGAGGTGGAAGTCTGGTGACGTCAGTTTTTCACCTCGACATGGGTGAAATTCAGCAGCGCCATCTCTTGTTCTGCTAGGCAGAAGAAGTGGAAGCAAAAAGTGCGAGTGGTTCTCTCAGCGCCTCCTAACGTATTATTTCCCAACTTCTTGCGAGGGGCCATTTCTCAGTGGGAGGTCCGTGCAGAGGGTTTCCTACCTTCGATGAAGATCTGCTTATATATCTTTATCTGTGGTAATACGTATTGTTCTATTGCTTTCATTAATATATTTATGTAGATCTCTACTACTTAATAGTAGTAGTGTTGGTGGTGGTGGTGGTATTAGTAGTGATAGCAGTAGTAATTAAACTATAATAAAATGCTGGTAATGTGAATTTGGATAAAGAGTTTTTTAAAAACCCTCCCCATTGATGAAACCCACGTACCCTACTGGTACCTTTTCTAGTGGTCTGGAAAGGGGAGCAGGAATGCTCGTCACATGTTCATGTTTTTTACTTGTTTTCTTTGCCTTTAATTATTGTCATCAATTCTTAATTTACCCAGAATTGTATGGCATTGCGATGTCATACAGTATTTCGGGCCAAGCATGTGACATTTTTCAGTGTACATACGTCCTGAACGGTGCATGCTACGTTGAAAATTCAAACACTTTAGATTGAAACTCACCTTTCCAACAACGTTCCCCTCCTTTCATTTTTCGCTATGTGCACTAATAACGGAGTTGCCTATGGAACGAGACGTTTGAGTCACCTTGGATTTCTAATACACGGGAATTTAAACATAATATTCATGTGCGTTAATTCAAACAATATTGTATTTGATTTCTGTTAGACTTTTACTTCTGAATATTAGGAATTTGTCTATCAAAATATCTTACCATCCATTACCTAACCTACCATACCCTACCCTAACCTAACCTAAATCTAACATAACTCCGAATCTGATTGGCATTACATTTTTAAATTTTGTGTACTTAATGAGTAATAGTGTATGTATGACATGTATTTTTTTTAAAAAAAATAAAAGGCTTGTTTTTGAGAAAATGGCTAGCAAAGTTTTCTTTACACCACCTTCAATTGTTTTTTACCCTGGCATAGACATGTAATATCTCGTGTGAAAGAGTCCTTCAAGACCTTTCCAACGCCGTCCGAATCACTTCTATAGGTGTCTTGGTTGCCGAAATATTGCAATTTAAAGTTAACAAGATGTTGGAAAAAACTGTTATGCAACAATGTAATTTGGGAAATGCGAAGTTCTGCAAAGTTCTATATTTTCTTACCTCAAGTGGCCCTTTCAGTATGCCAAATTTCAAAATAATCAAAATATGTGAGATTGAAAAGTGCCTCTTCACTGGTTGATTGCACATGGAATGCCCCTATAGCTGAAAATAACTAAGACAACACAGTAGCACTACAGTTGACACGGATTATTTTTCTTTCGACAGTTTGTCACCCTTTCTCTTCCTCCTCTGACTTCCCGCAGGTACCTATCCAGTTTTTGCAGCGTCTTCATGCTGTTCTTTCTTCGGCCGTGACCGTTTCCCCCTCCCACACACAGCGGGCACGCCGTTCTCCTGTTTCAGTTTACATCCTTATTTCCACCCTCCCAACCTGAGCTAAGCTAGTTTTCCCCTTTCCTTATATTCCAGTACACTGACATATTCTGTTTCCCCCTTTTGTTTACTCTTGGTTGTTCCGTTAGTGAGGTCTTCCTTTGACAGTCGGCAATATTTTTTGTCTGTCTATGCCCATTAATCTCTCCGTGATTGGATTTTCGACTGAAGTGGACCCTGCCCCTCTGATTCCAACAACCATCTCAAGCTACTCGTGTTCAAAAGGTTATTTACTTTCCATCCACATCCATCCGCCATATTTTCCTGTCTCGTTTGTATTTGTAAGCAGTGACCACTCAGCGTAGGGCTGTCCTTGTGTGATAACGGTAGCCCATAGCTTGTAGCTCTCATTCGTGATTGTACTGTGTCAAAGTCTCTATTTTAGCCCTAGCTCTTTAAGCTTCTCTTGTAAGTACCCCTATTTACCTAGGTACTCCCATTGCCCTCTTACAGAAATCTGTTTGTATCCCAGCGATGCTGCTGCCAATCTCCTAGCCCCCAAAAGTTCTACCCCATAGTTTAATGTAGGCAGATAAAGTTAACCGTGCATATAGCACCGTGCCATGAAGGTACATTTAGGGGATGCGCGGGTAGGGCCCCACACATTCTCGATCTCGGCCCGGCCATTTTGGAGGCGATGTGATTAGCATCACTGTTCGGCCGCCTTCCCCCAGGGTTGCCTCCAGGCACCCATTGATTTGAGGCTAGGTGGGCTCTGGAGCCACATTATGCGGGGACAAGGCCAGAAAAGTTCCGACCTTAGATCACCCACCCTGGGAATCGAACCCTGGTCTCCCACGTGGCAGTCAGACGCCATACGGACTAGACCACCGCGGCCTAGTATTATTGAATTATAGAGGCTCTGAAAAACTGAAAATTGTATCTGAGGTACCTTGTTTATTGTCCTTGCGACTTGATCTATTGCTAGTTTCGCTTTAGTCTTTCTTGTCCTAACATGATGTGTCCAGCTTCCTGTCATGGTGAATGTTACCTAAAGGCAGTGAATGAAATATGTATAACAAAAGTTTAAAATTCACCAGGTTTGATGTATGATGTGGAAGTCTTCATAAAATTATAAAATCACTTGATATTTATAAACAATTTATATTTACATTGGAGATTCACAATTTAGTTTTGTTTGGCTTATGCAAATAACATTATAGTAGAGGCCTAAATTACAATAAGAGATTCAGGTACAATAGACCATACTTAATTAAAATTATTTAAATGTAAATTCTGCTCTTCTGTTTTGAGTGGTAAATTCCCTTATAACATCTTCGTAAAATGAGGGGAATGCTTTAATTTTCAGAAGCAGCTCTTTTTCAATGGATAATATACCAAGCGCACTTAATCTTTCTTGCGATTGGGTTGCTCTAATATAATTATTAATTCTTCTTAATACTGAAAAAGATCGTTCCACTAATGCAGTTGAAGCTGGTATTGACAAAATTAGTGTAGCCAACTTGTAAGTTTCACTCATAATGTTATGAATATTGTTCGTGTTCATATATGGTACTAGTTCATGTACAGGTTTATTTTCAAACTCTGGGGAAGAATAGAGAGCAATCAACTCATTATTTAGATTTACAAAGTCAAATAATTTGCTGTATGGACTGACGTTACGTTTATTTAACAAATTTTCAGGAAAATTAGATTTGTATGAGGGAAATTTATCTTCATTCAGAAGGGTCATGAATTCGAGCTTAGCAAGAGAACCAAACCTCTCGGATATTTGATTGGATATGTTATCTACAATCTCATAATACAATCGCTTAATTTCACATTTGTCAATACACTTCCTCTTTCTATGAAATTCATTTGTCTCTTGTATATTGACCTTTTCCCATACTGTTTCAAAATCATTTCATTGTGAAATAAGCAGAAGATAAAATTTTGCAATTTCTTTATCACAGTAAGCAATATCAAGGGTTTTATTTTGTAATATCTCAAAAAGTATGTCTGAGTGGGAAAATATCCTTGAAAAGACCTCAAGAAGAAAACAACTCTTATATTCAGACAGAAATTTAATGAACCCATGAACCTGTGATGCACATAAGGGGCCCCAGTCATCACAATTCTCTATAATGTCTTCAAAAAACATAGCCAACTCATTTCTCATTTCTTGCACTGTGTTAACAAGTCTTGAACAAAAGTTCCATCGTGTAGGTGCAGCTCTGGAGATCTTTTTCCCATGAATTTCTTAAGTGCACAAGTCCTTTTTGAAGATGTTGAAAAAATTACAGATATGCCAGTTAGCGTTTTAAAAAAAAATATACGGTAATCTTTAATGGCACAAGCATACTGTTGTAAAACCAAATTTTAGACATGGCTGTAACAATGGGTGAAAGTAGCCTGTGGATATTTTCCTGCACTCGCTTTTGTAGTCCGCTTATTCCTGCCATAACTGCTGCTCTATCGTGCGTCTGACCAACCAATTTTTATTCAAAATTAAAATCTCTTGCAATTTTGACGACATGCTCAGACATGGACGTCCGCAGGATTTTTTCCAGGGAGGGGCAAAGAAGGTATTTTTTTCCAGGGGGGCAAACAAGGCACATTTTCCCCAAAAATAGTGTTGTTTCCTATAAAAAACATTGCTTAAATTTGAATTTATGGTGTTCATGCAATAATTAACACATATTATTGTGGCTAAAATAAAATTATATATGTGAAATACATAATTTTTGGTTGACTTTCATTTTCCAGGGGGGGGGGGCCTTCCGGACGCCCATGTGCTCAGACAGTGCTTCAGCAGAGCGATCTGCACTTACATCAGAAAACCCTATGAATATTTCTTGTGGCTCCCCTTTATCATTTACACACTGAGGCACGTAGATAACTATGATTTATTGACTGAGTCTGTTGTTTCATCTAGAAGGATTGAAACAAATTAAGTATTCGCTATTTTTTTTTATGGTACTAATGAGAACTTTTGAAATGCAATTTATAAGATCATTCTGAATAGTAGGGGATGTCCCACGGAAAACTGTACTTTCTTTCAGGTGATTAGCAAGCATAACATCATATTCACTAAGAAAATTAATCAATTCAATATAATTTCCTCTATTTATGGAATCGGTAGACTCATCGTGGCCTCTAAATGGCAGCTCTTGTTTTGCTGAGAAACATACACAGTCTAACAGTCGTTTCAAAACTTCTCTGTTTTTGTTACGGCCTCATTATGAAGCTTTACAGATATTTTCATTTGTTGATTTATCTGAAGATCTATTCTTGTTCGCCCAAATGTCGAAAGCTCTAAACTTGCTCTAATATGACCGAGATATTTTTCATGTCTTGAAATAGAAACGGATAGTAAGTTTAAATTGCTATATCCATCCTTAGTCCACACACTTGTTCTATCAACACCAAACAATAGACAAGGCCAACAGAACAACCTCTCTGTAACATCACAATCTGCTAACCAGCTAGTTTTCTTGTATTGCGCAGTTTGAAAATGTCTTGCATACTCCTGTTTCTTATCCTTATGATTACTACACAGGCTGGTTAAAGGAGGGCAAGGTCCATCATTTTTAACTATTTCTTGTATTCCGAGAAAGAGCGAAAGTTGATTTTTTTTAATTAGGTCCTGTATCACACCCTCTGTTTCATTTTCCGTATTTTATTAAAAATATTTCGGGAAAATACTGCACTAAGTCATGTCTAACTTTGAAAGAGGCCCAGAAATAAAAATAAACCAAACTTTAAACTAAATGTACATTGCACTGTACACATGGCCGTATTTAGAGGGGGGGGTTTCTAGGGTTCAACCCCCCCCGAAACTTCTGACATGTTGGATTAATGGAAGTTCAGAAACCAAAATCTGTAACAAATTTTCAATTTTTTTTTTCGAAGCATCACAAAAATACATGGAGACAATGTTGAAATGATCGAGCTAGAATTTTCATACATTTGGAATTCTGAAACTTGAGTGAAACAGGATTTATTCTCAGAATCGTAGCCCACCCGCGACCCCATCATTATCACTTCTGCTGTCATCTTTCCAGTGTTGCTCCTGCGTCACAAGGAATATAGACTGAAGATTCCCTTATGATTGTCCCAAAATTCCCTTTCCAGCTTTTAAATTCCCTGTCCGATAAAGTCGAAAATCCCCCTTGATAGGAGTTCAAACCTAGGATCTCCAGTTTTCTAGCGCATTTAGTTCGCGATTGAGGTTACAATCCATGCACCAGGCTAAGTTTTTAAAAAGAATAACTGGTTCCACACTTTTCAAAATTCCAAAAAATTAATTTTAAAGTCAAACAACAAAAGCTTTATGACTAAAATTTCCATCTAACTTTTAAAGCCTTTCTCTTGAAGGTATCTAAAGTTTAATGATGAAGTATAATAATTGTGCATTTCAGTACACACTGTATGAAACGTAAAAAAAAAAAAAAAAAAAAAAACACCTTGTGCTGGATATTCACTCATCTGCTGGATTGAATAAGCTCCCTCAAGGATATAACAATAATATAATAATACTTATTATTAGTATTATTATTATGGAATAAAATTGTTTTATTATTATGAAATTTTAATTATGATTGTACAATTATTGTTATTGTTATTATTTCTATTATTCAAATTTCTGGCGACGCCCATGGGAACAATTATGAATGAACCCCCCCCGATTTTTTTCCTGCCTACGGCCATGACTGTACATCGAAGGAGAAAAATCAATCGCTGCCACTGCTCTTTGTTCAACGAAACAACAAAGCACACTCTTCTCTGTAGCTGTCACCTCCCCTGCCAACTCGATATTCACGCATTGTGAAGGGGAAGAAGCGGAGAGGGGAGGGAAGAAGCACGCGAGCAGCGCTTGTCTACGTTAAAATCTTCCTTTGCTGATGCGGTCCAACCGACAGCTTGCTCTGCGACGACATTAATGAGCATTTCTGCATTCTAATTTCTTCATATAGGAGAAGTATTTAATTTACACAAGAGAACCCAACTAAGCTTATATTAAATTTCTTGAATCTGAAGTGAAAGAAAGTAAAATTTATTTTCCCACAATTGACGCATGCGCCCAGAAGATGCCCCTGCCTAAAGGCATGGACGTCCGGAAAGGGGGGGGGGGGCAAGGGGGGAAGCCTTCCCTGGAAAATGAATGTCCACCTAAAAAGTATATATTTCACACGTAATTTCATTTCAGTCACAGTAATTTATGTTAGTTATTATAAGGGTGTTGATGGAACATGATAATTTCAGACTGAAGCAGTGTTTATTGAGGGGGCATCACTATTATGAGAAAAAAATATGCCTCCTTTGCTCTCCCTGGGAAAAAATACCTCGTTTGTCCCTCCCTGGAAAAAATACTGCGGACGTCCATGCCTAAAGGTATGTGAAGTGTTCAATAAATCGCCCCTCTCCCCGGACATCCATCCACTTTTCCTACCTGTTGTCTGGGTTCGATACCTGGTTGAGGCACATAGTGGTTCGGATCCCACTTTAAACTGTAGGTCCAGTCCCAATTAGCCTTACTGTGAATAAAGTGGACTTAAAATATCAATTCAACCAACCAACCAACATCCTACCTGCTGAATGTATGTCATTATAAAATGCCATGATCATCGTATATTTGGTGTTCACTTTCATTTTGTATTTCCCACTCATTTTGTATTTCCCACTCATTTTGTATTTCCTGCTCTCTGCAAATCTTCCATTGTCCCCGATATGATTACTATGTCGTCTGCGCACTGGAGAATTTGTATTTTTCGATCGTCTTCCGGTAGGGTTGAAACTTGCTCTATTTGAATATCATTTGCGACCTAATCTACGTACAAACCAAACATAACCGGTGATAGGATGCGTCTTGTTTTCATCCCTAGTGCGAAGGTTGCAGTTTTGTCCTCGTCCCTTCCCAAAATTCTGCCCTTCGATTATTGCTTGCAGAGCCCGTAGCATGCGAGCCGATATTCCCTTCTCTAGTAGCTTTCCTCCATAGAATATTCCTGTGTACTTTATCGAATGTTTTGTCGCTGTCAATGAAACACGTCTATATTACTTCCCCCGTTTCATTTTTATTCCTTCCCTCACAAGTGTTTGCGATATAAGTCCGTTCGGTACCCGGTGGAGGCACAGTGGTTTGGCACTTAAAATTGTAGGTCCAGTCCCGATTAGCCTTACTGTGCATAAAATGCACTTAAAACACCAACTCAATAAATCAAAGCAATATAAGTCCAAAGTACTGAACCCAGCCTGGAATGGGGAAATGTTGTCAAAGATCATCTGTGCCCTTTAATTTAAAATAAGTGTGTGCATTTTCCTTCAAATTTGTTAGCAACGAAATACCCTAATTTTTTTGTATCGCTTTTGCCCCCATTACCTTTATTAATGCGACATATTGACATCGCATCAGTCTCATCGGACGTCTAATTATCACCCTTCGATAATTTCTTACATATTTTTCTCACTCAAAAGTGACATTCTGGAAAAATCTTAATTCTGTCTTGCAACATTATTATTAATTTATAGAATTTTCTGTTTGGAGCAAATTGATAATTTTAAGCATTAAAATATCTCAATGAAATAGGTTTTATAATGCAGAAAACCCAGTATAAATATATTTTACGGTTTTCATGTTATAAGCCATCAAAATTTTAGTTACGTGATTTTTGAAACACTCTGTACATGTTTCGTAAACGGACTACTTGAATAACCTTGATATGTTTAAATCGATATTTCTCTATGTGCTTAGGTCATACGATCAATTACACAGTATCGAATACTATTAATAAGTTATAAGATTTAAAACGTCTTGCAACCTTTGCATACAGCTATGTCTAGAAAAACTCACATTGAGAATAGATGCTATAATTGATATTATCTGTGTTTATTCTGAAATGTTGTCTGGTGAATGTGGATACTAAGTACACAGTCGGCGACTGAATGTGTATACTGAAGGGTCGTACATTACAAGCACTATTATAGTAGTTAGTATTTGATAAGCTTACATAGTCACTTCTAAAAACTTCAGTCGGCCCCTGTGGCGGAGTGGTTTACACATCGCGCTACGACGCCAGGGGTCTCGGGTTCGAATTCCGGCCTGGGCATGAATGTTTGTGAGTGTCCATTCATCAATTTCATCATATCATCATCACTCAACCCCATCTTCGCAAATTAGCCAAAAGTGGCACCAAAAGCGAAGTAAAATAAAGCAAAATGAATAAACAGTAAACAAACTTCTGAAAACTTCATCCAGAAGTTCAGGAAATACCAATATTATAAATATACATCCACAGTAACAAGTACTTTAAGATGATTTATACTTTTAATATACTCAAAACTTTATAGTTACTGAAGTGATGATGTTACCTCACAATCGAATGATACTGGCAAAATAAATTATCGTTTCTTACTCGCGGCCGAGCACGTACTCGAGCCAATATATTCCAAATTCCAATTCCCACAAACAATTCTAGTAAATGTTTCGTATGTTTTTGGTGTACTATCGTGTGGGTAACGAGGAAAATCCCGTCATAATATAATTTGCGAAGTCGGTTAAATAGGTGTTAGTTTCACGATGACCTTCCATGCAAGTACACACAGACTAAATATAAGGAAAGTGAATTCTCAAGGCCTGCAACTACAATTATTTGGGAACCTCAGGGGGAGTGACCTGTTGAACACAACACCGGTATCCAGCTCAGGAACGTTGGAATTTATTTTGGAAGTTCACCATTCTCTTTTCTCCACACACAAGCACGCCCCATATTATATATATATATATATATATATATATATATATATATATAATATATATATATATATATATATATATATATATATAATATATATATATATATATATATATATATATATATATATACATATAAACACCGTCTACATTTATAATTACGGGCCTTCCGCAGAGGCATAGTGCTAACGTCGTCGTTTTATAATCAAGGGGTCCAAGGTTCGATACCGGGTGGAGGCACATTGTACAGTTGTTCGATTCCACTTTGCCACTTTAAACTGTCAGTCCAGTCTCGATTAGCTTAACTGTGTATAAAGTAGAATTAGAAGATAAACTCAAACGTAAATAATTATACTAATTGTTAGCCTAATATTATATAATTTATATGATACTTATATGATAATTTATATACTTATTTGATATGTATTTCTGACTAATAAACAGTATTTCTTCGAATATCAACAATCAATCGGGACGAATGCTCTGACGGTGCTCGTCCAGTCTCCTTCTTTCTAGCATTCCTCCTCTCTGCTCTGGTTAAGGAAATAGAACAAACAAGCAGCGATAAATAACCAGTCAATCGATGCATGTTCTGTTGACTTGTTTAATGTCGTTATTCCTACTGTGACGGGGAGGAAGGAGAACAATAAATAAATCACTCTTTTGGCAGGTACTCTTATGGTATCACGAAAGTTTCCATGTTGTCATGCCTTTTCATGGGCGAATTTGAGGTGAGGAAACGGAGATATGCTTCCCACCACCGGTGTGAGACATCTTAGTTTTTTCGTCACAAAATATGTGAGAACCGCAATTGCCAGTCCTTTATATGAAATTGCTTCTGCAGCAAGACAGAGAGTGGATGCTGGAAAGCATTTGAGTGAAAGTGAATGACGCGTTTCAGGATGACGGACGAAAATATCGATTTTTATCTACGTTGAGGCCTTAAACTCAGTAATATTAGGGAATGTATTGAGCCACAAATGTGCAATAAGACGTTTAAAGTGTATAATGTGCAATTTAGGAGAGGTCCTGGGGGAGAAGTCACTAACGTTTTCTTTTAACTAGAATGACTGCCACAAATTTAAAGTTTTCGAGCTGAAATATTTTAATATATTGTAGCTATTGCCATAGCTTAAAGTTCTGCTCATAGGGTCTTCCCGATGGCATAGTGGTAACGACGTCACCTTGTAATCAAGGGATTTCGGGTTCGATACCCGGTGCAGACACATAGTGGTTCGGATTCCATTTAAACTGTGGGTCTAGCCCCGATTAGCCTCCTTGTGCGTGAAGTAGACTCAACGACCCAAAAAATAATTAATTAATTCTACTCTTGAGATATAGTTCCCCAACCCCTTTCTTTCTTGATACGGCAACCCTTCTCCAGCCGGCGAGCTCACAGGTCATAGCGGTCGCCTGATGAGTTGGTAGAAAGACGGTTGGAATTCTACAGCGGGTGGTTTCGTTGCAGAATACAATAAGTTTAGAGGATGAACAGAAAACAGCATGTGTTTTTGAACTTCCAAAGGAGTAGCTTTAGAACTGAAGACTAAAATTGGTAAACGTTGTAAGTGCCACAATAATTCAAACACCGTTTTCCACGTTAGACTGTGAAATGTGCCATGCTTTATAATGTGATAAACGTGAAAAGTGGCTGGTAGCCCTCTAAGTAGTTCAAAGGGCGTGTAAAGAGGTCACTAGTGTGCACGTTCTTACGGGCTGATGTGCGGAACGATGCGATTTCCCAACACTTTCGCTTTTGGCACTTACAACGTTTACCACTTTTAGTCCTCAACTATGGAATGAAATTGGTGAATTATGTACAGAACCGTACGTATAATAAGCCTGTAATAAACGGGTACTTGGAGGGGGGGGGGGCAAACAGGATGGTAAAGGAGGCTGGAGCGGGATGCTGATCACGTCACCTGCACAAAATTTGATTTTTTTTTTTATTTGATTTAGTTTATTTTACTTCGCGTTTTGTGCCTCTTGGCTAATTTGCGAAGATGGGGATGAGTGATGAAATGATGAAATTGATGAATGGACATTCACAAACAACCAAGCCCGACCGGGAATCGAACCCGGGACCCTTGGCGTCGCAGCGCGATGTGCTAACCACTCGGCCACAGGGTCGGGCTACCTGCACAAAATGATCGAGATTGTGAATGTGTGGAGCCCTGTTTCGCATGTGAAGCGGTAGCTTTATATTTGTGTAATAAATCTTCACGATTAGCCAAAAGTGGATGAAAGGCGAACTAAAATAAAGTAAATTATCAATCAAAACAAACTTTTTTATGAGTTTCCAAAATTTGTATAAAGTTTTGTTTGGATCACTTTCGTGGGAGCACAACGAACGAAACCATCGATACAATGCAGGAGATTCATATGAGGTGCCTGCTATATGATAATACACCTTTGTAATAGACTGAGGTGGGCGGGTGGGGGAGAGGGAATCGCGGATTGCGGGAAAGTGAGCCATGACTACGGTAACTACTATAAATTTATAGGTTTAGAGCTGATATTTTCATAGTAAAATATTTTAGAGCTTCTTATTTCAGAGAAGATTGTTTCACAGGACTACTTTGGTGTTTCATTTGCGAAATCGATCAAGGTTTGCAAGCCGGTAATTTACAAACTTGCTGTATAAAAAAATTGGAAAATGTGCTCTGCGCGGTAGAGATTTTTTTCAGAAAATGAAATTAATCTTTTAATATAATAATTAAGCATTTTGAAAACAAGCATTTAAAGCGATGACTTTGCAAAATTCAATAACTTCATCACACAAGAAATGTGGGTGAGTTCATAGACTTTAAATCAGTTTTGCCAACTATTATTAGCAATAACCACACGAACACATGTCTAAGATTCATCTTGTATTACCTTGTTGATTTGGATAATGTTGTGTATATGTAAAAAATTGTGTTGTAGGCTGTAAGAGTATCAGCCATATTTATCCCATTGTTGGGGCCGCCGTTTGGAAACGCGAGACCTTGTGCGAACTATGCCTGCCAGACCCTTATATTTTGAAAAGGTGAAAAATATAAAAATCGTCCACACCTCATGAAATTATTCATTAAAACCAATATGATTATTAGTATTGTCTAATTATTACTTTCCCCTTCATCAACATACAAAAGATTTTCCCTTGAACCATCGACAAATTTGGCAGCGTGTACAGGAAATCAGACGAAACTTTTCTTTGTAACTGCTTGCCACTTCACGCCTCATTTCGTGCTACTATAGTAAAACAATATTTTATCCTCTGCGTATCTAGCCATGTACTACAGATTCATATTGTCATTGACATTTTCTTTTGTCAAATAACACGCTCAAGAGGTTAATCCTGTATGGAATTGTTTATTGACTTGCATTATTTTACTTCGCTTTTTGTCCCACTTTTTGCTAATTTGCGAAGATGGGGATGAGTGATGATATGATGAAATTGATGAATGGACACTCACAAACATCCATGCCCTGGCCGGGATTTGAACCCGGGACCCCTAACGTCGTAGCGCGATGTGCTAACCACTCGTTTTTTTGTTGTTTTTTTTATAAAAGGAAATACCCCCTCCCCTACACGGAGGTATCCCCCACCATTCACACTTTTTCTCATTTTACACTTTTCAATTTTTACAGTTTCTTATCATCTGGACAATCACAAATACCCATGCCTTACCCGGGACTCGAACCCGGAACCCCTGGCGTTGTATCGCGCTCTGATAACCACTCCGCCACAGAGGTCGACTAAACCACTCCGCCACAGAGGTCGACTAAACCACTCCGCCACTGAGGCTGGCTTATTTCGCTCAATTCATGCATTGTAACTTAACTTTTTGTCATAGGCGTAACTTGGCGGGGGGCAAGGGGACACCTGCCATCCCAAAATTTGCAAGTTAAGTATTTTTAACCTCCTGGGACCTGAGGAGCAAAGTAATAAATGTGATTTCATAAATATAACAGATATTTACAAATAATTCTGGCCACTATTTTATGAGATGGAAAACCTTTCAATTCTGCTCCCCAAAAGGTAAGCCCCAAGTTACGCCCATGCTTATCGTATTTAATACCTTTGAATTAAAGATTCATTTAGATGGCTTCAAGCATACGGGATAAAAATAATATTTTCTGAGATTTCATAGCGTCCAAATGAGACCTCAGTGAAAAAAAATGCCATCAAGAAAAGCCGTTCACATTGATGTGATCACAGATAAACAAACGTATTATTGTACATTATGATACGTTTATCTGTGGCTCAACTTAGAAACTGCGCCGCTGACTCAAAAGAATTCGTCGTGTTACGGACACAAATACTTTGCTAATTATGTAGAAATTTTAGCAAAAATTTGAGGACAGATGAGGACTTTGTTTATTGTTCATTCTCGAAGTGAAAACTGTACATTACTAGAGGTTCACTACTCTTGTACGCTACAGTGCCAACTGCACCTGCTGAGATCTAAGTTAAATTCTATATATTTCAATAAAAATACGTATGCTCATTAATTCAGATTTCGAAACTACAATTATAAAACTGACCTGACCTTCCCTTCCCTATCTTATAAGAATTTATATATTTCTTAAATGAACTTCTTCAGCATCTGTGTAACAGTATTATGTTTTTTAACTTTCAGGTCGGACGGTGTTTCGCCAATGCATCCCAATGTCCCAACGTACGATCTCACGGAACAACAAATTTTAGCTAGCATTGAACGTGAATTTGTGTTCTGATGATGTATTTGGACAACAAATAGAAAAGAAGACAATGTTAATGACAAACTGTGATGAAAATGCTGAGAAAGTGACCTCTATATTTGTTTAATAACTTTATACGTCAATGGAGAACAGTGATGTTTGTAAATATGGAATTTCAACGTGACTGTAAAATAAATGTTCTTGTGTACATAATAAATATAGTTACTTATATACCACGATGGATATAATTGAACTGAGAAAATTGGGTATCATGTATTCTATAATGTGTATCAAGGCGTGTTTCTACAGTGTTTGAATCTGTACTAACTAGTTTCTTAATGTATTTTGCTTTCATATCCAATTCAAAGTTAAGTAATTTTGGAATCCTTTTGCATGTACGAAACAGTAGCATTTAGTGTCCAAACTTTTAAATTTTTGGGCAGGAACTCTTAGTCATTGTTCAATTCTCGTGAAAGCACTGCAATATAAACATATTCTATGATAGCCAGTTTGCTTCAGGAGGGATTAGAAAGTTAATGCCTTTGAATGAAGAGTCCAAATTATAAAGCAATCTAGAAATGTAGGGGAAGGTTGCCGAAATTGGACCATTGCTTAAGTTGGACCGCCTTTGTTGTTGCCTATATACGAGTATTTGAAACAGGTGAGTTGGCACTACTGATTGGCGTCAGTGCCATGTACAAATGACTGAACGGTCAGTCAACTAGAGACGTTCGACGAAGTAGGAGTGCTGTTATTGTGTTTCCATTGTTCGTGTTGCAATTATTATGCTTCGGATCTTAAGCTCTTGTGTAGACTAGGGGTAAGTAATCAAATGTCCTGTAGTATATTATAAAAGTGCCATTCATTAACCACTAACTACATGTGGTAAAACTAGGGTTTAGTTGCGTAATATTTCTATTAACGGGGAATAATTGGCTAAGTTGGACCACCACGTGTTTCCCAAATTGGACCGGGGAAACTATGGGCTGTATGGAATTGCAAATGGTTATAGCAGCATACAATAATGGGGACTATGACTTGAACGAGTGTAGTAGAAGGTATGGTGTCTCTAAGGTGACAATACGGAGGCATGCTATTGCGAAAAACAATTATGCAAATGGAGTTAAGGCTTGGGGAGACAGGCTACGTTCAATCCTGAAATGGAGAAAAGTCTTGCCGATCATATTGTCCAATTAGAAGAGTGTTTTTATGGGTTGACCATTAAATATGTCCGGAAATTGGCCTATGATCTGTTACAAAGGCATGGAATTGCTAATACGTTTAATCACGAGACAAAGATGGCTGGAAAAAAGTGATTCTACGCATTTGTGAGAAGAAATCCGCAACTATCTGTTCTACTTCATTAGCAAGAGCAAAAGGATTTTACAGAGAGAATGTAGGACACTTTTTTGATCTTTTGGAACGATGTATCGAACAATTTGGTTTTACAGCTGACCGAATATTCAACGTGGATGAGTCAGGTTTCACCACAGTCCATAAACGACCACAAAAAAATTGTAGCAAATATAGGAAAATCACAGGTAGGTGCTGTTACAAGCGGCGAACGTGGAGTAAATACCACAATGGTGTGTGCAGTGAGTGCTGCAGGTGTCTAGATACCGTCGACATACATACGTACATGCCTTTTGTGAGCGGTCCAACCTAAGCAACCTGTGGTCCAAGTTAGGAAACATGTTGCCTATAATGGACCGATGTCACTACTTTCGGTTATGTGCTCTATTATATTGGTTCCTGCATTTTTTGTTGAACTACATATACGTAGTGAAAGCTAACAGTTTGTGCTTCTCATACCTACAATTTCGTTCTTTTTCTGTGTCTTGTCTTTGATGCTGAAGCAAAATAGTACCAACTGGTCCAATTTCGGCAACTCTCCCCTACTTTATAAAATAATATATTAAACCACTATTATAACTTACATATTATTCCATCATATTTTGTTACACTGATAACTTGCTCACATTTACTATCACTGCGACAATTTTGATTTCCTTTTATTATTATATATTTATTTATTGCCATAGCATTTTGTATTTTCGATGCTCACGACGGAAACATCAAGTGGCAAAATTAATTTTGCATTGGTCTGTATAACTATATATCTTACTTTAGTGTTTGTTCCTATGGAATTTTATGTATTCATTTACATTAAACGAAAAGTTGTAAGTTGAGGCAAGATACGGTAAGGTAATAGATATTTTCTCTCCTATAATTTACTTACTTTATTACGTCCTCTTGATTGTCAATAGCACATATTTGAAGCCGAATTCACACAGCTGTTTTCACTTCCCGAATGCACGGATGAAATGACAGGCCAAACGTACGGAAAAGAATGAGAGACGATAACCTCGTTACTTCAATTATTACACAGGAAAGTAACGCTGGACCTCCAGAAAAGTTTGAGAAAATCACACTTCCTCTAACAAAAATCAACAACCTTTTTCTCGTTAGTATAATTAAATGAAGTAAGCAAATTCCATTCCATTTTAATGCTTTTAGATTCCGATATTACACAACTATTATGAACAGACAATAATTACTTCTAAAGATTAAGGTGAAACCGAAGTTTCATGCCACATGCGCTGTCAAAAATTCGAAATTGTGAATAACAGAAGAAACTGACTTGAATTTTTAATTGGTCGTTCAACCATTACAACACTTCTGTGTGAAGGTTCAGGCACTTTAAATATTTTGGAAAATGATTTTTTGACCGCACATAAAGCCGTCGTGAAAACATATTGACAAACTCTGCAAATTTACGCGTTCTACTTACTGCAAAATCTCAAAAGGGAAGGATTAACCAGCCGCAAGTATACAAACTATCCAAAATTGCCATCGAATATCTACAGCAGTGTAACCAACCAACCTAGACAGCACAAGAGGAAGTAAAACAGTCCTAGACAACAAGGAGTGGTAAAAATGAGGCTTACAAATTGTACAACCAACGCCAGTAACCATATATTACCCATGGGCGTAGTTTGGTAGGGGCTAGGAGGGGGAGCTAAGCCCCATATAAGCAGAGCGTTAGCTACCCCAAACGCATGCCACATATGCACACTCTAATTAAGGAAGGAGAAACTGCACAAAAAAATTAGAAACTTTCATGGGTTATTCTTGTAGTCCAAATTATGTTTTGATGCAGATTACAAGAGGGTGCGATTTGTATAGGAGGTGGGGAATTTCTCCACGCCTTCTGTCTTGAACCATTCCACTTTCCGGTTATAAATGACACCTCTCAACCAGAGAAGGGATAATTATTACTAAATAATATTATATAATTAATTATTAGAATACTTTTGTTCCCATTGCTTGTGTTGGCTAAGTATACTCTGTTGCAAAAATATAACTCTCGCAGACGACAGTTTCCAAGTTTTGTTGGGTATATATATACGAATCGAAATCTCACCCTTCATTAAACTCTCCAGCCTAAATATTGCCAATTTTTGTGGGAGCAGGAAAAGGTTTATTATCCTTTTTGCCTTGACTCATTTCACTCAACAGGTCGCTAGGTGCTGTGGCTTGCCGCGAGTTGATAGATTCCTGGAGATGAGGCCTTGCTCGATGAAATGGTTTATTATCCATGCAAAGAGAAATGTATTACCAGCATATAGTTAGAGATTGGTTAGTTCATTGAATTCTCCAGTCTAACCGTTGCCTATTTTGGTGGGAGCAGGTAAAGTTTTATCAGCTGCAAAGATAAACTGTGACGTTACAAACATGGGTGTTTGTTGTTAATTAGTTCCAATTGTTTTTAGTTTTGCTGTTATGCATATATACGATGTACATCGCAGCCATGTTTGTTGTTTATACAGATATATAAACGAATTTAGATGAAGATACATACACATTATGGCTTACTTCGAACATTGCATTCTGTAAGATTACAGCTAGTTATGAAAAGCTTGATGCAAGCATGCCTTGGTAAGCTTGCTGCAACTTCCACTTCTGGTAACTAGATTGCTTAATCCAAGCTTGCATCCAGCTAATAGCTTGCCATGGCAAGCTTGCTGCTAGCTACTTAGCTTGCCATGGTAACCTTGCTTCATGCTTGCAGCAAGCTGTCTGTGCTATCTGGGTTCTTTCGTGATGTATGTGTTATATATTGTAAGCGATAAGTGTGAGAAGTACTGCACTATTTTTCGCACACAGATGCAACAACTCTCGTGTGCGTCACTTGACATTTTTAAAAGGCGATAACTATTTAACAGAGACGAATTATATTTTGTTTTAACTGTTTTTAGGTACAAAAGAATGGTACTGCTTAAATACATACTTCATAATCTATGTGTGTAAGAATATTTAAGTGCTTTTTTTTTCAATTGTAAACTTTGCACATGTTGTATCTTCTTAATAGGGTGCCAGTAATTTCACAGCACACTAGACGTTAACGCTTTTCTAGTTTTATCTGTTTTTCTTGTTCGGCAACCCATTTGTACTTAGCGCCCAGGCAAACACCTCACGCGGACCCCCCACCCCTTTTACAACTACCTTTCTAATATATAATTATTTCTTTTACAAAGGTAAGAACTCTTAGAGCCACAAAAATGGTCACATACATCAACTAAAGACGTGAATGAATCACTTAGGTTCTTCATGAAATACTTGCCGTTGTATATCGAATACTCAGTCAGTAAATTTTATATTGGTACATTATGAATATCCGTTGGAAGAAATTATACCTACATGTAGTTATAGTGTCACTGCTTTTCTACTCACCACTTTCGGTTTATATTTGTCGGGTTTCATTTTGTCTATCTTCTTCAGTCAGTTTTGCAGTAAAGTTTCAGACATTGTTACCATGGATGTCCGGAAGGGGGGGGGGCAAGGGGGGCCACGGCCCCCCTGGAAAATGAATGTCCACCTAAAAGTTATATATTCACACATAATTATTTTCAGTCACAGTAATTTATGTTAATTATTGTAAATTCATTGAAAAAACATGATAATTTTAGACTGAAATAGTGTTTTTTGGGGAGCATCACTATTATGGGGAAAAATATCCCTCCTTTGCCCCCCTGGGAAAAAAAACCTTACTTGCCCCTCCCTGGAAAAAATCCTGAGGACGTCCATGATTGTTACACTATACGGCGTACGCTTTTAGAAGGAACATGAGTTCATCCAACAATCAGCCACTGCTGTCGCGTTGACAAACCAGCTGCTAGCGGAAGGAAAACACAGAGAATTCGCTGTGTCCAGTGTTCAGCTGTTTTACATGTAATGCAAGAAATTATATTTGATTAGTGAAATAATATAGTTAATATTTCTACACAGGAATACAGAAGGTCGTTTCACGTCCATGGTAACAAAGTTAGAACCCACCTAACCTTAAGAAAAACCGTGACGTCACGAGCGGTTGTGCTCCACGTGATACTCCTGTCTTTCAGCAATGGCCCTGCAGCGGAGTTTCCATTGGAGGAGACTGCGTTGAAGAACACATTGGTCCAAACGATCATATTCCTCCTGACAAGCTTTCCAAAGACCCTCAATTGTGCGGGGCCGTCTACTTCCCAAGGCTAGTTTCAACAACGGAAACCCACACAAATCCATGGAAGAGGCATCGGGGGATTTCACAGGGATTGAATTGAATTGAATTGAAAAGTCTTTTTATTTACTACAGAGCGAGATTCAGCCTTGGGCTGCTCTACCACCTAACTCTGGTGAATAAAAGTTACAATACATACATTTATAATACTGAATAATACTGAAATCAAATAACATAACATGAATGAAATGACATAAATGAAAAATAATAAAATTATAAGAGAATACAATGACAGATACATTAACACACACACACACACACACACATACACACGTGTACATACGCAATTTCCAGATCGATACTAAAATAGCATGCACACAGGTTGAAATATTCGTTGTGTCAGATAAGTGTTTGCAAAATACATGGTTTTACTTTACTTGATTCCTGTTGCTTAGCCGTACGAGCTAATGATCAATTGTTGTCTTTGCAATAAAAATAATACGACTTGTTCTTTGAAGTTTTTGGGTGTTGTAGCAAAAGAAACATAATCGGGAAGAACATTCCAAACCTTTGCAGACCAGAGGGAGAAGGAGCCTTCGAAACTGACAGCAGAGTGGCGGGGAATGTCGATTTTTCGCCGCCCTCTAGTATTGTATGGATGTATGGAATTTCTAAATGCCAGTTTCTCGTGGCGATAGCTAGGTGTTTGCAATTTTAATACTTTATATATTGCAGGAGGCGTCGCCTAGACATGTTAAGGATTTTGTATGTATTGAGCAAGGGTAGGATGTGCTGATTTCTCCTGATCGAGAGAGCGTAACGAATGCAAGAATTCTGTATTTTTTGTATTCTGTTCGATATTTTACGTTGTAAATTCGTGCCGTACACCACATCACAGTAATCGAAAATAGGATATATTAGAGTTTCGATGAGATATAATTTCGTTTCTCTAGTGAAAAAGTCTCTCCTCCTGTAGAGTGATCTCATTATTGTTAGTGCTTTTGTGCATTGCGCTGAGATATGCCCTGCCCAGGAAAATTTGGGATCAAAAGTAAGGCCTAGATTTTTAACGGTTGGTGCATAAATTATGTTTTGGTTTTTAATTTTGATGTTAATTGTATCATAATTTACTTTTTCAAGATAATAGTTAGAGCCTAAAATTGTGTATACGCATTTATTCTGGTTAATTGCGAGCCCATTTGCAGTGAGCCACTTGTTAAGGGTATGTAGATCATTTTTTAGATTATCTATCTTGTTTAACAAATCCTATGGTGATGACGATATCATCAACTGCGTATCATCCGCGTAACAATGTATATTACAATGGCTGATGGTCTTTGATATATCAGCGACGTATAAGGTGTATAAAAGGGGGGCCAGAATGGAACCTTGCGGGACTCCTCCATTTAATGTTATCGGTGATGATCCGGTGTCGGCAGGGTAAAAAACCCTTTGTCTTCTTTCGTGTAGATATGATTGGAACCAGTTTATTACAGGCTTCGAAAAACTGTAGTATTTCATTTTTGCTAGGAGAAGGTTATGATTGACAAGATCTGTAAAGGGGATTGCATGAATGCCCGTTTCACGTGCCATCCGATCCATGTATGCCTGCGTGGACTTTGCCGTATGACTGGAAGCCTTGTCCTGGTGGATGACAACACGAGATGTGTCGCTGCCATAGAGAGAAGGAATATCATGTCTGTAAAGTGGCTCCAAAATATTTGTCTGGTAATAGGCTGCATTTATTTTAGCCTTTTTTTCCACTCTGCGCAGTGGAAGTTTGCCGTTATGGCAGTAACCACCAACAACCATGAACCCGCGTGGAAAACTTTCAGCACATTCACGTACCCACTCAGATCGACCTCTTGCATCACGTGGACGATAGTAGATGGCCCTTTTTTACCACATCCCGACAGATACACCCATGCTTTATCCAGGGACACCACATACTTCCAGCGGTCCCCTGCCAGATGGCGTTCGTAGAGCTTACGACTGTTGGTCTTCCTCTCCTGGACATGTGAGGCACGCAACTTATGAACTTGAGCCTTGTGCTTCCGCACAAGTTGTAAATCTTGGCCTATGATGCGATTCACAGTTGCAGGGAAACATTGCGTACTGCCTGTGCAATCACTCTTTGCGTTGCAGGGTTTTCACATCGCACCAAGGATCTCACTTTCCGCACAACATCAGAGGAACGCTTGGGCTTCCGATATGTCCGAGGCCCACTTTGACTGGTTCCAGCAACAGGTACGGTGCAAGCTTTATGGCGATTCAACACTGCATTGATGCCCTTCTTTGACACATGGAATGCTTTCATGTGGCACTGTTTAATTATCTGGCTATAACTATAACCAACGTCGGAAAGGGCACAGATGTACCCCTCCCAAAAGACTGGAATTTTTGGTTCCATATAAACACCCACTCACACACCAACCATCGTCTTTGAAAGTCAACACACAGTACTTTCGTCCTACTGGCTTTGGCTGCTCTGTGCTGTGCCTACGTGCTCCTCCCTGGTGATCGAAATCGTTACCATCAACGTGAAACAACCTTCTGTATAATATCATATCACTGCAGCATATAAGAGAAACTCATACCTGAAAGAAGTTTGAAGGTATTTATTGTAGACGAACTGCAAGGTCATCATCATCGCTCTCGTTTCTGTTTTCTAGCATGTTTCCCTGTAGATTTGAATAGCGGTTCACCGATTTCTGTGGTATATGTTTTACCCTGTTTTATAATACGCGACACCGTATGCACACTACACCACACACTTTAGCCGTAAGTTCTCGCCTCTGAGAAAACACTGTGTCAACACACACTTCTTCCCACGCCAGTTCCTTGAAATATTTGAACATTTTGAAGAAAGATTTTTGTCTTGTGACGTTTTATTTTTCCATTGGTGCCTGTACTGCTGGTGCTAGCTTTCGAGAGTGACATTATTAAATAACACTCACGGAATACACACTATTGAAACAACAGTTGAACATAAGGGCTGTAGCACAGCGCCCTATGACGCCAGGGGTCCCGGGTTCGTATCCTGGCTCGGGCATGGGTATTTGTAAGTGTCCCTTCATCAATTTTTTCACATAATTACTCATCCTCATCTTCGCGATTAGCCAAAAGTGGCGGAAAAGCGAAGTAATATAAATCCAATCAAGCAATAAGGGCTGTATTGATTGATTGATTTGCTTCATTTTAATTCGCCTTCTGGTTAATTTGCAAATATGGGGGGTGAGTATGATGAAACTGATGAATGGACACTCACAAACATCCATGCCCAGGCCAGGATTCGAACCCGAACCTCTGGTGTCGTAGTGCTATGTCCTAACCACTCCGCCACGGGGACCAGCAATAAGGGCTGTACTGAATCCTCTCACAAGGCACAACTGTTCTTCGTGGCGTACGAGTAAAATAATTTTACACTGCCCTTGCTACGAAAATGCTGAACTCGAACTGCAACTCGCAATGTTCGTGAACGCCCACGACAATGAAGGGTTATTGTTTACATTCAGCCGAATTTAACAGCCATAGCTTTTCGAAGACACAACAACTCAGCGGCGTCAACACGGTGGCAACGAACAAAACAGACGGAAGGAAAATGAAAGGGTTATTGTGTTTGTGTGTGTATTGAGACGTGCTGTTTCCCGTGTTTTTTCAAGAAGCGATAACTCCGGTTGTAGGCGACGGAAATTCATGGGAGTTGGACAGTTAGGTTCAAAATGTCGTGCCCCATCTTATGATGAACTTTAAAGTGGCGAGTTTCATGAAAACTTCTTGCGCGCAAAAAAAAATACAGGACATGGCGTTTAACTCGCGCGCCGCAGTTTCCTAACTGTACAACGTTGCACTCCTGCCATTGGCTGGTCGCCAAGGACACACTCTTTGTAGCTCCGCCCAATATCGCTTCTAAAACCGTGCGACACGAAGTGAGATGCTACACTGAGGCATTTGACTGTTTTCTTCTCTACCACTCCAAAATCATCCATCTCGCCCAACTTACAGAAAAATAGTGTTGCTAACCATGGTAACAGCATTCACTACAAGGAGTTAAACCTGTATCTTTCAATTTCTTCCCTTACTTGTATCGTACATTTTTCACATGAAAGAATCGAAATGAAAATGCCAAAAAATGTAAATTTCATTGACTCAGGGGTTGAATTTACAAATCTGTAACGTATTTAAGAAATATTTATTTAGGTATTCAAACGCTGAACTGTCAACACTGTGTGCGGTATGTGCTCCCTGTAAAGAGGGCGAGAGGTCAGTTTGACATTTTCCAGATGGCAGTCCCCCTTCCCTAGAGCTGACCGAAGGGAGCTATAAAAGGGAGTTGTTTCCAGGAAATGACGATCCTGCACATTCCACCCTCCTTCCTTGGCACTTTGGTTTTAGTTGATCGAAAGGTCCATTGGACTACGCTTCTTGTAGAGCTACAAATGGTCCCTTTCTGTTAATGTTGAAGTATTGTCATTCTATTGTTGATGTAAAAAATCCATATTTACACCCCCCACTTTTCTGCTTGGGGGGGTGTTCGTTAAAATTTGGGAGGGTGTTGGGGGGTTAGGGCTGTGTGGATAGATCACTGTTTGCGCATCATGTGATGTAGGCTCGAAAAATTAATTTGTACAAACATTACGTTCTGGCTCATATTTTAGATATTTTTATATATTATTTCTATATTTCAGAATATTTCTCAACATGTACTCCATATTCGCGCAATAACTACATGTCCTCGTGTGACCGAAAGAGTGGGGTGAATTTCTTGAGTATAACTGATAAAGTCCGAAGTGATGTTAAACAAACGAAAGTTTACGACCTCTTTTATACCCTCCAATTGCGTTAATTACAAGTTTTCTGTCATCCGAACGATAATGTCTTTTTCATATTTTTATTTTCAATTTTACACCTCCCAACTGTTTGCTTTGGCTATTGTAAAGCACTTGAAATTATTGTTTATTTACAATAGATGTCAACGATAACCCCAGCAGACGTTGCGAATTTGAAATACACTCCCATTACTTCTTGCGATATTCAACACAGTTTTAGTCAATATATATCAATGGAAGGAAATTCTCGTTCGAACACGTATTTTTTGTAGCTCGTGTATTATTTTTTTTAAAAGTCGTACATTTTTACAGTTTTAAGCCCATATTTAACTCCATATTTTGGTGAGGATAACTAAATATGAATTTACATATTTAGCACATTTATACTACATATAAATCCGTTCCCTGATCATCACCCTTCACAGCTTCCTCGCCGCAAGCCAGTTCCGAGCAGTGATAGCATTAACTCTGCAACTACGCAATATACTACGCCGAGTAAAACGCACAAACTTTTTATTTATTTCTATTCACGGAGGAAGATTTGATCACCAACAAACAGAGCAAGAGGAACAAGCAACAAACTCGTCGCAAAACATTTATTGTTTCACGCTACCTTATCCCAACCCTTCGTTCCCATGGTGTCTCTTAACTAACACAGAGTACGATGATCTCCCAAAGACAACATCGAAGCACCACGATCTGCTTCGCTAGCATTTTGCTTATAGGCACGTAAACAAAGGCACGAACGAGATATAGCTAGCTACTACTTATTTTCGCTGCTGGCGGCGAAAGTACGCTTTACATTTCATTCGCTGTAAGATTCTCATTCTGTGACTTTTCAATCCTTTATGCTCCCCTTGAACTTGCAGTAATATATATACAGAACATATAGCCTACCAACCAGGGGCGTAACATACACGCCCGTAATGAGAGTACAAATTATTCTCGTATTTCTCATGTACATAATTTTCGTAAATTTTCACAATAACTTGCTTGGGCATTTTTACCATTTTAACCTTATCTCGAGTAAATATAACTTTTTCCTTGTCTTCTCTCTTTTATTTTTACCCTGTCCCTCCGTTTTTAATCTGTTCGTTATAGTAACACAACTAGAATTTCCAGAGATCATTATCGTGGGCTACATCGGTAGCTAAAACACGGGGAGTTGAATCAAAATTTGAAAATAAAAGCGTTCGACGCACATAATGTCATTTAGTTGAACCACGTTTGGCTGAAAGATTAGTAAATTCCAAAACTTATTGAATGATCGTTTGTACATAATAATTACTCAACTTAAAAGCAGATTTGAGTCAAGAGATATTATTAGTATTTTTTTTTTCCACATTCCATGTTTCGAACTTTCTACATCTTCAGATGAGGAACTTGATACTGCCTTTCGTAACGAGTACGAGAGTGATTTATCCTTCGAATTTCCTAAGAAAGTTCTAAATTTCAGGAATGCGCGCTTACACCTCAAATCATTTCAACACCTTACATAAGAGTCATTCCATGCCAAATCAACACAGATATGTGCAATTTCCAACCTGACCATCTCCCATTTTCATGAAATTTGGGGAGTTGAAACTATGCATGGAACTTATGAACTATGAAAATTTTTAGTCTCGTGCGTCTTGTAATTGTTAAATTATTCAAGGTCAAAGTTCGCATAAATTGCCCTTTTTGAGCCCGCTTAGCTATACTAAATGTGCTGTAACTCCGCCACTATTTCGCCTAGAAAGCTCAAATAAAGCTTATTGTACAGGGAATTGAACAAGCTTTCCAGTGATATGTAACAAGTTCACCTTTCGATAAAAATATAATTTTATCACGTGACCTTGACCTTTGACTTTGAATAACTCAAAACATGTCATCACCAAAAATTGTGAAAAAAAATATATTTGGTCCCTCATGCCATACTATAAAACATATCAAAAAATCATTCTGGGACTGCAATGGAATCAGAAGATACAAAATAATATGTGTAACTATGTGACTGATAAAAGCCTCATTACATGAACTATGACGAGTCAAAAGTCCCTTAAAACCCTCTACAAAATGTAAAGGAGTTATCCTGGTCATGAAAGAAATAGGTTAGACACAGGGAGATCCCTAGCTGTGTGTGTCAAGCGCAAGTCCGGCACATTGTTGACCGCCATATTGAATTCAACGCAAAAATTTCAAAGAAAGGGGGTGAAGTGATATGCAAATCAGGCTAGAATTTCACGAGAAATGAAGCGGCGAAGGGTTTTCCAAAGTATTTTTAACCAGCAAAAAGTTATTACTGCATGCTTGTAATCATTTTCTCCCTTTCGAGGTGTTATAAACAAAGTATTAAAATGCTCCTAACGTGTTAGGAACTCGTCGAGATCACACTGACATCTTGGGAGAGAAAGAAGTATACGCACCATTGCATATATTTTTAATCAGCAACATTCACCAACCTACTTGAATAGTGGAGAATATTGGGAAAAGTATCTCAAACAATTACGTGACACTTCCTTTGGAATGAAAAATTCTACAGTGACGAGGCTAATTTTTATGTTCACTTTAAAGTTAATAAAAATTATATGCAATACCTGTGATTTGATAATATACAGTAGACAGATCCCAGCCGAATGGTTGTTGCTGGTTAGCTACAGTGTATGGAGAACGGGAATGGTTGGTCCATATTCAACAACGGAACCTTAGATTGTGAGGGCTTCTTGGATGTGTTAAGTAAACAGGTTTTTCATCCTTGCTTACGGGATATGGCACTTTTCCAGAGTTTTGAAACAGGACAGTTTTTGACCACACTATGTGAACATTTTGGAAATTTCTTGATGGTAAATTTCTAGGTAGATTGATGGGCAGACGGGAATCTATTAAAAGGACCTTTACCTTCAGAAACATTTGAAGAGAATGGTGCATGCACTAAAAGTCCCTGATATTGACCATCTGAGAGAAGGCATAGTTGCTGCTTGCGATGATGTTTCACTTGCTACATTGCCAAATGTTCTATGTGAGTGTGAGAGACGTCAACGAGTGTGCTCACAGGAACATTGACAACACTATAACGTGCATATATCGTAAGTGAAAGATATGCGTATAACTTTTTGCTGCCTAAACAGAAGTTGGGAAAACCTTCGCTGATTCTTCATTTCTCGTGAAATTCTAGCCTGAATTGATATATCACTTCACCCCCTTCCCTTTGAAATTTTTGCGTTGAATTAAATTAGGCGGTCAACAATATGCCGGACCTGCGCTTGACACACACAGCTAGGGATCTCCCTGTGTCTAACCTATTTCTTTCATGACCAGGATAACTCCTTTACATTTTGTAGAGGGTGTTAAGGGACTTTTGACTCGTCATAGTTCATGTAATGAGGCTTTTATCAGTCACATAGTTACACATATTATTTTGTATCTTCTGATCCCATTGCAGTCCCAGAATGATTTTTTGATATGTTTTAGAGTATGGTATGAGGGACCAAATATATTTTTTTCACGATTTTTGGTTATGACATGTTTTGAGATATTCAAGATCAAAGGTCAAGGTCACCTGATAAAATTATATATTTATCGAAAGGTGGGTTTGTTATATATCACTGGAAAGCTTGTTCAATTCCCTGTACAATAAGCTTTATTTGAGCTTCCTAGGTGAAATAGTGGCGGAGTTACAGCACATTTAGTATAGCTAAGCGGGCTCAAAAAGGGCAATTTATGCGAACTTTGACCTTGAATAATTTAACAATTACAAGACGCACGAGACTAAAAATTTTCATAGTTCATAAGTTCCATGCATAGTTTCAACTCCCCAAATTTCATGAAAATCGGAGATGGTCATGTTGAGGGCTGTGTTGATTTGGCATGGAATGACTCATAAGTGCTTTGGCAAAGTTTCGTTTGGTTGATGACTCTACATTACCTTCCAGTGTTCTCAATCTCTGCATCGCCATCTGTTTGTTTCTTACTCTGTTCGTTACTCTCACTACAGCAGAACGATCTCTTCAAAATTGCAACTTACTAAATAGCATTACCTCCAGAGTATGGGTCAGCAAAGAATTCGGTAAATTTAGGGGTACTAATTTTCCTTTATGCCACAGGGTGTGTAAGGATAACAACATATCATGATTGCCATTTCAAAGTGGTAGCTAATAGAAATGGCGGCCAATCCAAGATGGCGGATGTTGACTAAAAAAAAAAAACTACCATATCTCTAAAACTAATGGTCCCATTTCAATGTTCTTTATTTTAAAACGAAAGCTTAAGATGTGTTCTATATTTTATGTTATCTTAGGTTTTTCAATATTAGCAACGGTTAATTAGTAAATCAAGGATTAGTAAAAAAAAATCGTATTTCTTTACTAATAATTTTATGTTTATCGTTAAATTACTACATGTAATAACCTAGGCATCTGAGAAGAAAGTGTTCCAAACAAATATTGTAGAGTAAACTCTTATTTTTAATTTAACATATTGCACTTTTGGTTTTGACCTCAGAATTCATAAAAAAACGAATTAATTATGTAGAGTGTACAGCGAATGCTTCTAGCCGGATGCTCCCTTCTTGTACTCATACTGACGATTGAACAACGTACCTGCTTGTCCCGGTATCGCCAGCTTCAGAGCTTTAGCTAGAAGGCGGCGGGAGTCGGCCATGGATGCCTTGCGATCTAAATTTTAAAAAAGTTGTAAAAGAGAGAATGCCATGGCGTCCAATGAAATTATTTGTGCCCTATTAAATCAATATTATTTCAATTGCAAAAATTGGATCTAAAATTTTCTTGCTCGCTTCGCTTGCAGTTTCTTTTTTTCTAATATGTAATGTATTCAAATAATATGTGTTGTACTGTATATATGTATTGAATAAACTTTGAATACGTAAGTAAACAATTAATGTTAGCATTTTGCATATGTATTTTCTTATTTTATGTCGCTCCATGTTGCATATGTGTAAAACATATGTTGTAAATGAAAGTTGTACAGTGTCTCTCAAAAGTTTTAGGACAACGATATTTTAAACTAGGCAACCCAATTTACGCAAGCCGTTGGTGGGTTGCCTGAAGGTTAGGGTCAATATCAGGGTTGCCACATACACAATAGATATTTATAAAATACGTGAAACAAATATAAACAAGTATTATTGTATAAAATTATTAAAAATATCACTATTATATCGCAAATGACAAAATTCATTCTGAAAGAAAAAAATAGATTTTCTAGTATTTCATCGCTGATGAGATTACAGTAAGGATAAGAGGTGAGAGGAAACGAAAGGTTACAAAGGAGAGGAGAAAGAGAAAGCGAAAGGAGAAGGGGAAATGTAGAGGAGAGAAGAATGAGAGGATAGACGAGGAGAGGGGATGTAGTGAGTAGAATGGAAAAAAGATTCGAGGAGAGATGAGGAAAATGGAGCAAAGAAGAGAGAAAAGAGGAGGAAAACAAGACGAGAGGAGAGGAGAGGAGGAGACGAGAAGAGGAAAGTGGAGAGTAGAGTAAAGGAGAGAAAAAGAGAAGAACGAAAAAAGAGGGAAGAGTGCAGTGGAGTCGGAAATCTAAGACAAGAGAGGAGATAAGAGGAATGGAGAAGAGTGGGATGGAGATAAGATGCGAGAAAAGTAGGGAAGGCGATATGAGATAAAAGCAGAACAGAAGGAGGGGAGAGAAGAAGGAGAAGAGAAGAACAGAAGGGACTGGAGAGAAGAGGTGGTTGCAGAAAATATCGTCTGAGCGTCAAGAATTGATGCGTTGATCAAACTATCGACATGAAACACTCAATATCATTTTGAAATGTATTGGAGAATGTATTAGATCGGTGCGAAATGCCTTTTGGGTGAGTTCAGAGCAAGTTAAAATCTTACATGTAAGATCTTTGATTTTACCTGCGATTATACCCGTAATTTTAATATTTGTAAGAATTATTCAATTTTTCTACACTTCTTCGGTTCGTTGAAATGGAGATTTTGTAATTCAATATTTCCCCTCCCCCACCGTTAATTCCAAACTGAATCATTCCGTCTCATACTGCGTGGACAATGAACACAATGGGATATGTCTAAAACTTACGAAAACTTTCTGCCACCTGAAGGGTTTGAACCTACGACCATCAGATTGACAGTCCTGAACGGTAGCCAATACCCTACAAGCTTTCGCTCCTTAAACCAGGTAGAAGGAGCTGACCAATGTGAAATGTAGATGCAATTCTCCTCCTGCATGTAATGTGCAAACAAGTATTGTTTGTAACAAAGAAAACGAAGTAGTACGACTCGGCGAAAACATTTAATGGATAATTGCACATGGTGAGAACTTTTCATTCTATATTTGCGGAGGTATCCTTGCATTGAACTCAAGTGGGAAAAGGGGTAAAATTAGCATGTCCTGAATTGCCACACATATAAATAGTTATTTCATTAATATTTGTCAATGTCCTTGAAGCATTACACAATTATCGTTAGAGTAAAATATCCCGTTGAACGTGTGTCAATTCATTTATTTTTTTATTTTTTTATAAATTCCATATCCAGAACAATGTAGCTATTATACACTGCTATTACAAATAATTTACCATGCTCTTGTTTAATGGAAGGGGAGGATCAAACGTGGGACCGCAATGCTTTCAAGAACTCTAACCAATACACTATGCCCTTTGTTTCTCTTGGAGCTACAGTTCGTAATTATTCTGTCGCCTCAATATTGTAAACGTTATCCTGCAAAAAAGAAGTTAAATAGTCAGATATAGCTTTGTACTTCTAGAATTACATTATACACATGCATTTGAAATTTAACTCTGAATTTCTTTCTTCGTATTAGTAGCTATATCTAATCTTGTGAATATATTTTATTTGTAATTATATAACGGTTTCATGAACATCTACGAAATAGTTCCTTATAACTTGGAATCTGGTGAATAGATATGAAATGTCTTGAAATTAATCTTCGACCACTAGATTTTGGCAAGGGAATTATGTGTGATCCGTTTCCAGTCATTCATTGCTTTAACAAACGTTTTAAAACTCTGTGGAATTTTCATTCTGGGATAAGATAAGTTTCTTTACGTGCTACATGTATGCGAACTCCAGTCAGTCCCATTTATCTCTGGAGCAGGTGAACGAAAACAAGTATCTGAGCAGCGATGAACACGTGAGAGGAACGGGATTGCATGGAGGGAGGAAAGCCACTTCCCAGCCTTCCCAGAAGCGTGCACTGATTCGCTCTGTCCACTCGATCCCCTCTCTCCACTTCTCTTCCGCTGTGCGCGGCTTTGCTCCAGAGATGCTGGGACAGGGTACAGTTAATTGTTTCTCAAAAGGTATCTCTGTGTGCCACACATTTTATTCTTACTCACATGAAAAATAAATATGTCAATTTGTATTCAGGGGAATTTTCACAGTTACAAACTATTTTGGCCTTGATGAGAAGTTTAGTGTAAGTAGACATTTTGTTTATAATTTTGAAATTGAGGTCGTCTAAGGTTGAAATCCTCATATTTAGGGCTTCAGCTCGTCACCTAAGAGGTTGAAGATCGTCATATTCTTTGTGCGTGACCTTCTTTATTTTTCTATTCATTATTCATCCTCATCGTCGCGATTAGCCAAAGGTAAAAAAAGAAAAGTCTTCCTCCGTGACCGTGCGCTCTAAAGAGCTGTGCTTTGGACTCCGACTGCAGGACGGCATAGATTCGAGTCCGCCTATGCTCAGTCTCTAGGTTCTCGGCCTGTGTATGGGATCGGTAGCAACCCCCCATCGTGAAGAAATTGGGGAGCTACGAGTGAGTAGCGTAACCCGGTCTCGGAAATCTCCTATGGGGCATGTGCCTGGTAAACAAATAATAATCTATCAGACAATTCGATTATCGAAGGCGATAAAATAACCTCCGGTTAACCAAGTTGAAAATATAAATAAATGAAATACAGATTGTCTTCGAGCTTACATTGTTAAAAAGGAGCGGATACACGTATTACTATCCCAATAATTATGCAATAAGGTTTTTTGTTTGTCAGGAATTATCACTTACACTATTGCATGTTGAGATAGTGCCCACCTAGCCGCCTCTGATGAAATCTACCATTCTTCAGATTCTCTTTAAAATTAGACTCTGGTCACTCACTTTCAACGTGCTGGGTGCAGACACTGTGCATCGACGCACAGTGTTTTGCGATACGAAGCGGCCTTGAATATAGCGTGAGTCACTTTGATCGCGAGCAACCTACTAGACTACCAAGTTTGTCTGCCTTTGAAAACCAAGTCAATTGTTTCACGATTTCCGAACGCGATTGCTATTGTAGAAGTATATATTCTCTCAAAAGAGCAAGAAAGGGAATTCGACTCATGTTCTCCCGTCGTTTAAAACCAAATATTATCTATTAAACGAAAAGTTCACGATTGTCAATAAACGGTTTAACCTATCTGAGCATAAGGTGGATGTATGTACTAAATTTAATAGAAAGGTTCTCCAAATTTTTTCTTCCACTGTCTACGTAAGGTCAGTACCCATGGGAGGGGCCATGTGGGCCATGCTCCCCCTTCGAAACCTAAAATATTTAAATGTGAACCTATAAATAAATAAATAAATACGAAAATAACATCGTCGATTTTTGAAATGTGTAAAAAATTCAATTTTGCTCTTGCATAAATGAATCTGTTTCTTGCGCAAAAGTCTTAAAGCTGCAATATTGGATTGTTTTAGTTTTATAATCATTGATGCAAGGCTACCAGATGTCCGATTTACCGATTTAGTCAGGACAGTGTGTTACTTTCAATCCCTGTCCCGACTTTGTCGAACTGCAATCGTGATGCGAAAATGTCTCTTTATTAATGTTTCTTTGTTAACTCACAATTAGACATGTTCTTTATTGTATTAATAATTCCTAGTACGCAACATTTAATTTATAAATATAGTTTTTTCTAAATGTCTGGTCTGGCCCCTCCCTCAAATAAATCCGGCATACGGGCCTGGTCTACGTCAATGGCAGAAATGCAAGCAATAGGCTATTCTTATTTACTTTTCAACCCAAATAAAGAAAAGAAATTAAAAGAAATAGGAAAGAGCATCACTGTTGCTCTTCGAGGAAGAAAATAGGAAGGATTTAGTATAGCACCTTAACACAGTGTCCCACGAGTCTCTCTTGACTAATACTGTCAAATGTGAGGTGATTTTATGAATAAAATTTTCCGCCTTTTTACGTATAACGTTGCTCAGATTTGGTAGTTCGCAAAAACGGTGTAATTATTTCGTGTTACCTTACGCAACAGCAAATACATTTCATAAGACTGTTCTGGACACGAGACTTGCATCAGTAAACAAGCATTTTGTCTGTTACAGTATCACAGGAAAAGAAAATCGTCCTGTAATGTTCAAGCCTCTAGATATTTTCCATTAATAATGTCTAATCACAATAATAAGTTAGAATACATAACTCGCATTTTCCCACCTACCAATATTCTCGTTTTTAATCACTTCGAAAATTATTTCTCGAAGATATCTGCTGTACTATAAGAAAGCAAATCAAAATTAAAGTAAAAGTTCAACTACATGTATACAAACGACATTTACAATATTGGAGGGACAGAATACTTAAAAATTGTTGTTTCATTCGAAGTTAAAGGCGTGGTGTAGTGGTTAGAGTTCTCGATTGGGCGGCTAGCGGTCCCAGGTTCGATCGTCCTTACGATGTGTTCTTTTTTTAATTCTCCTTTATTATAAACAAGAGCATGGTAACATTATTTGTAATAGCAGTGTATAGTGGCTACATTGTTCTGCGTATGGAATTTATAAAAAAATAAACAAATAAATGAATTGACACACGTTCAACGGGATATTTTTATATATAAGATCGTGAATTATGATACTCTATCGATAATTTTGTAATGCTTCAAGGACATTGACAAACATTAATGAAATAACTATTTATATGTGTGGTAATTCAGGACATGCTAATTTTACCCATTGTCCCACTTGAGTTCAATGCAAGGATACCTCCGCAAATATAGAATGAAAAGTTCTCACCATGTGCAATTATCCATTAAATGTTTTCGCCGAGTCGTACTACTTTCGTTTTCTTTGTTACAAACAATACTTGTTTGCACATTACATGCAGGAGGAGAATTGCATCTACATTTCACATTGGTCAGCTCCTTCTACCTGGTTTAAGGAGCGAAAGCTTGTAGGGTATTGGCTACCGTTCAGGACTGTCAATCTGATGGTCGTAGGTTCAAACCCTTCAGGTGGCAGAAAGTTTTCGTAAGTTTTAGACATATCCCATTGTGTTCATTGTCCACGCAGTATGAGACGGAATGATTCAGTTTGGAATTAACGGTGGGGGAGGGGAAATATTGAATTACAAAATCTCCATTTCAACGAACCGAGAAGTGTAGAAAAATTGAATAATTCTCATAAATATTAAAATTAAGTGGTATAATCGCAGGTAAAATCAAAGATCTTACATGTAAGATTTTAACTTGCTCTGAACTCACCCAAAAGGCATTTCGCACCGATCTAATACATTCTCCAATACTTTCAAAATGTTATTGAGTGTTTCATGTCGATAGTTTGATCAACGCATCAATTCTTGACGCTCAGACGATATTTTCTGCAACCACCTCTTCTCTCCAGTCCCTTCTGTTCTTCTCTTCTCCTTCTTCTCTCCCCTCCTTCTGTTCTGCTTTTATCTCATATCGCCTTCCTTACTTTTCTCGCATCTTATCTCCATCCCACTCTTCTCCACTCCTCTTATCTCCTCTCTTGTCTTAGATTTCCGACTCCACTGCACTCTTCCCTCTATTTTCGTTCTTCTCTTTTTCTCTCCTTTACTCTACTCTCCACTTTCCTCTTCTCGTCTCCTCCTCTCCTCTCGTCTTGTTTTCCTCCTCTTTTCTCTCTTCTTTGCTCCATTTTCCTCATCTCTCCTCGAATCTTTTTTCCATTCTACTCACTACATCCCCTCTCCTCGTCTATCCTCTCATTCTTCTCTCCTCTACATTTCCCCTTCTCCTTTCGCTTTCTCTTTCTCCTCTCCTTTGTAACCTTTCGTTTCCTCTCACCTCTTATCCTTACTGTAATCTCATCAGCGATGAAATACTAGAAAATCTATTTTTTTCTTTCAGAAAGAATTTTGTCATTTGCGATATAATAGTGATATTTTTATATTTGTTTCACGTATTTTATAAATATCTATTGTGCATGTGGCAACCCTGAAATTGACCCTAACTCTACAGGCAACCCACCAACGGCTTGCGTAAATTGGGTTGCCTAGTTTAAAATGTCGTTGTCCTAAAACTTTTGAGAGACACTGTACATGTTATACGTACAAAAAGAATTATATTCGGAATGCATTTATCATTCATTTTCTGCCATTCAAAAATTCAGTTTGTGTGCTTGTTTTTTATTATTAGCTAATATGAAGTTGACGGTGTTGAAAAAAGTATTTCAAATAGTTTGTTCCAAACAAATGCTTTAGTACCGACTTCTACTCTCTCTTTGCGTAATTTATGAGGATAATAATGTTTTTCATACTTCTACTACTACTACCACTAGTAATAATAATAATAATAATAATAATAATAATAATGCCATTATTATTGTTGTTATTGTTATTGTTATTATTATTATTATTATTATTATTGGTGGTGGTGGTGAAGTATGTATTAGAGCTCGACGGTGATACCATACGGCCGCAAAAGGGCTGGCTGACTGTAATCGCAGTGTCGGCACGTTGACTTCCTGCCCCATGCTGTCGGGACTCGACTAGAGGCCCCCATTAGTGACCCCGTGACCCTACACGCTGACCGGTGCTGAACGGAGGACGACTTGCATCGCCTAGACCAGATAGGATTGTGGCCACCACTCCCTACATCAGTGATTTAGTGAAATACAGAATGATAGCGCGCAACACTATCTTGGGCCCAGGAGGGAATATGTTGGGGTACGTTGGCCAACGTAGATGGTACCTGTAGGTTGCTTTATGTGTGTATATACAGTATTTATTGTGTATTAGGACAGTGGCGATTTCTCTTGGTGTGTAAGTCGGCCAAAGGAAAATGAAATAAAGAAAAAAGTATCTGTACTTTTATAAATTACGATTTTGAGCGTTTTTCTTCAATTGTCAGTCTCGAGCGCCCGGTAGTTTTCGAACGCGGCGCAGCGCGCAGTGGTTGTTAGGTAGGCAGATCGATCCCGCACTGCCAGGACGTTGGAGAGGAAATACAACGTCTTACCACTGCCAAAACATAGGATGACCGCGCATGCGCACCCTGCCACCCACCAGCAAGGTTACCTTCTCAAGGCGTTGTATTTGTTCCCAACAATTTGGCTTTCATTCGCCCCGCGTTCCGCGTTGTTTTGCTCGTGATTGTTGTGCATTATTTTTTAAACGTGTGGTGTGAAGTGATGTGATTATTTTAAGATGGAGAATAGTGAAAGTCTTGTGCAAAAGTATTTAAATAATTCATTTTCTTCGCTTTCGTATTCAGAGAAGAAACAAGTGATTGACAATGGTCGACCATGTCCGAATCTCACGATGTCAACATGTATTAAAGGAAAAAGTGGTTCTGTAAAAAGTTTTGAGAGACATTTTCGAAAAGAACTCTATGAAATTTCAGACTGGCTTTGCGGGTATGATGTGGTGAATAAATTTTACTGTTGGTCATGTTTATTATTCTAGACTAAAAAGGGTGTTGGGAATTATCAAGGGTATGCGGATTTGAATCATCTCAATACTGCAGTGAGAAAACGCAGCGAGTCTGAATTGCATCTTTATAGTTTCTTTAAATTTAGTAGTTTTGTTGCCACCCCTACTAGAATTGATGTTCTTTTGGATACTCAACGAAAAGCTGAAATAGAGCTACACAATGAAAAAGTAAAAAAGAACAGGGAAATATTAAAGAGGTTGATTAACGCCGTCTGCTATTTAGCAAAGCAAGAACTGCCATTCCGAGGTCATGAGAAAAATGCAGTATCTCTAAATAAGGGCAATTACATGGAATTCCTTATTGCAAGTGCCGAGTTTGATCCCTCATTAAAAGAACGTTTATTAAATTCTACAGTCTTTCGCGGTACTTCGGCAGGCATTCAAAATGATTTAATAAATTCAGTTTCGGATGTTCTAAGAGATGAAATCTACAATGAAATTCAAAACACAGGCTTTGTGGCTATCATGGTCGATGAAACATCAGACATTAGCAAAAAATCTCAGGTGTCAACAGTGTTACGTTTTTTTTTTCGGTCTCACAGAAAAAAAGTCATTGAAAGATTTCTTGGATTTCAAGACATGAGCGCCGAAAATTGCAGGAGCTCTTTTTAATCACGTGATGTGAAATAATGGATAAATATAAGTGTGGGGATAAATTAATTGCCCAAACATACGATGGATATCCTGTAATGAGTGGCCATTTGAATGGCCTTGAAAGTAAAGTTTTGGAAAATTATCCGAAAGCTTTTTTTACGCATTGTTATGTTCATGTCATGAACTTGGTGCTGCAACAATCGTTAGAATGTAACAAAGAGCTTAAGGTGTTCTTTTGTGGTCTTAAAGCACTGTCTACGTTTTTCTCTCATTCTCCAAAGAGGTTACACGAACTTTCTGCTTTCATGTCCAGAAAGCTCCCGTCATTAGCTCCTACCAGATGGAATTTTACCTCTAGGCTAGTGTGGACAGTCAATGACAACAGAGAAGCACTGCTTACGTTTTTTGAACATGTTAGTGAAAGTGGAGACTTCGATCATTTGACTGCAATGACTTCAAGAGGATTTTCTAGCTTCCTGAAGGATTTCGAAAATATATTTTTAAAAAAGGCTTTATCCAACTTGCTTGCCTTTTCAGACGTATTATTCAGTATATTGCAGTCTAAAAATGTTGATATTTTATATTGCAATAATAAAATAACTGAATTTCAACAACAGGTGAAAGGGGAAAGTGAGAATTTCGAAACACTATGGAATTCTATAACTGGTGCAGTAGAAGAGGAAGAGGTTGTTGAAATGAAAAGGGGGCGACTGAACAACGAATCACAGAAAGACCACTGCCGGAGGCTTTACTTTGAAATCATTGATAATATCAGCAACCAGATAACAATTAGATTCGCATCATTTGAAAAATTGCAATATTTTGATTTACTAAATTCCACAAAACGGGGCTACTTGAATAAAAGAGAAAACATTCCTCACCATCTCGTACATAAATTGCAGGAAATTTATGGCAGTCAGTTTAATTTAACCAAACTGCAGAATGAACTTTATGTTTGGTATGCTTCCACTGAAGGATCAGAGAAAACACCAATTGAGATTGTAAATTATCAACTGGTCACGAATCTAGTGGGTGGGTTTACGGAAATATATAAATTAGAAGTGTTGATTGCAACAATTCCTTCCACGACGTCATCTGTCGAGAGATCGTTCTCATCACTGAAGAGGATCCACACATTCTGCCGATCTACTCAAACTCAGAACCGGATCAACTCACAATAGGAGAGAGCAACTAATGTGATGCAGGAACTGGTCATATGTTTCCACAGGGGATTCCCATCACCACTGAGAGTTTGTCCCCACCCTTGGCCGATTAGCCGGCCCCGTGGCGGAGTATTTATCTCATTTCGCTACGACGCCAGTGGTCCCGGGTTCGAATCCGGGCATACGTGTTCCGGCGAAGTAAAATAAACAAAATCAATCAATCTTGGCCGATTAAAGCTGCTGTGAACTCCAACGATGAGAACTGTGCAAAGGGACTTAATTCAGATCATAACAAAGAAAACAATTTCATCAAAGTGTAAGTTCAATATTATACTATTGTTTCCTGACATCTTTGTTACTACTGTACATTTTGTTACATTGTTTTGTCCGTTTTTCTCCTTTTCAGTTTTTCCATATGTTATTACGCATTCCCACGTTTCCCCTTTTTAAATTCCAGGTAGTTTCGCTCCTGCCCATCTCTAATAGGGACTCGATTCGTTAATAGTTGAAATAATAACTGTTACTAATTCTTGCCTTATTATTATCATTATTATTATATATCGATTTTGTATAAAAAAACACCCCCTTCAAAAAAAAAATACTTTCTTTCAACTGATATTCTCTACCTCCTTCTTTACTCTCAATTGATAATTCTAACCTCAACAAGAAAATTCAACATAATTATAGTAGCTACTGTAGGTAATCAACCAAATTTATTCAATCAAAACTTTAGTGATGAAGGTTCTGTCTCGGGAGCCTGCCACTCTTCTCGCTCCATGCAAGAGTCAGCCAGCAGGCAGTGAAATTCGAATTGCTTTACCAGTGGAGAAATTTTAGCCACCGAAACCAAAATGAAAAGAAACAGGTGGGTGCCCTTTTCCTGGAAACCTCACTGCGGGAGTTACGCGGAGGGGAGGGGCTGGTGAAGGGAGGAAGGTTCTCTTCCTAGTCCTCTGATATGTCGCTAGGTGTCTCTGTATCGCATCGGGCCAGGAAACTACTTTCATGCCAACCTCCAGGCCACTCTTAAGTCTTATTTCCATCGAGAAAGAATTACTTTCTAAGCTGCAAAAAGGGGATAAATCCAAATTTTATGAGGCGGTGATCAGCGCATTTCTCTCTAAAGAAGGAAGAATAGAGCTGGAATTCAAGTAACTGTAAATAATGAGAAGTTGATTTTTCAAAATTTACTTTTTGGAAGGATAAATGAAGGGTAAGGGGAAACACCGGGAATGTGCATGTGCATTTTAGCGATTTTGCAATGAACGGGTCATTCTTATGTCCACGGTGTTTTTTGTAGGGGTGATGGGAGTTCAACCAATCCCTCTGTTTGCAAACACGTGCTTTAAAACTTAATTGTATGGCGAAGTATTGAACATTAATTTTCTCGTTTAAACAGTCCTTGCTTCTCCTTACCCTTCAAATATATTAAATTTTAAATGAAGTATTTACTTCATTTAAAATAGTTTATGTAATTTAATGTTTCTCTAAATATTTATAAATTTACACCAAAAAGGTATGGAGAAAATTTGTAATATTGGTTCACAGAAATGAGAGGGGGAGGGGTTAACATTCCTTCTTTGCCACCGCCTTAATTTCAGGGTCAGGGGACGCCACTGTATTAGGATCTGTATAGTATTTTCGTGTGTGTATATAATATATGTATAAAGTCGACGATTTGTTTTTTTTTTCAATACATCATCCTCTTTTACTGCAGAGCTCGTGGGTATCGGCTGGCGATTTGGTGAGGTAGGCGAGCATATCAAATGTGTTTCAACTCTGGCGACTTTTCGCTTATCAATCACAGTCGCTACAGTCGCCGCCGTGCATCACACTGGTTTATTATTAAAAGGACATTAAATGCATTTCCCTGAACGTACGCGGGAGCAGACGGGATTCTTAAGGGGGTTCCTTCCTTTTTTCCAAAGAGAGGAGGGGTAGCGCCTATGGTTAGAAACTATTGTAATGTAATGGATGTATGATATTTTAATTGACAAAGTTGGAAAGCCTGTAGTTCTTTATATTATAATTAAGATAATCAATTCCTTTAAAATATAAAAGAAAATGCACCTACAAATTCCACAGATAGAACTTGAAAAAGAACATCCCAATAACTTGGCACATCTTCAACATAAAAAATTGAGAAACCTCTTTCCAAAATCGCTTACTTCCCGCTATTCGGGTGAACTTGGGTGGTCTCGAAGAGCATTTGTAATAAAATCAAAGTTGTCTCAAGTCCACTATATGCACAGGTAGGGCAATTTAAACTGGACCTTCAGCTTAAAATTGAATCCGAGCCACTGAGTGCCCCCAACGGTGATCGAACGCGAGATCCCTTAATTAAAAGGCGAGAACGTTACCATTGAGAGGACCCGTTTGTATTAAAATACTCAACCCTCACTGATCAATGTATAAAACGTGCTCTCCTCTGATTGGTTATTATTTTTATGGCCTAAACAAGTTTCAACTGCATCCGTGGAAATATGGGTGTGTCATCACAATTTTTTTTAAAAAAAAACCTACAGTAACATTAAAAAACAACACACCGTCTTTTCACTAGCAAGTATTACAGTAAAAATGAAATCTATTAACCATTAATACCTTCATCCCTTCTCGAGAATTAAAACTGGGTGACTCAGTCGTGATTTATTGATTGATTTGTTTGTTTTATTTTACTTTGCGTTTCTGTTACTTTTGGCTAATCTCAAAGATGAGGATGAGCGATGATATGATGAAATTGTATCGAACCCGCGACACCTAGTTTTGTAGCGGGTGGACTCGGTGGTGTATCAACGATCAAGTGCGAGCCTTCAGGTGACGCAGACAATTAATCTATAAAGTTACTAGGGCTCTCTTCGCTCGTAAGTATTATCACCTACTTGAAATTTATTTTTCGTAATACTTTCCAGTCCTTTTCAATTAAAGAACCATACAACCGTTACACTATAATAGTTTCTAACCACAGGCGCTACTCCCTAACCCGTTTAAAATCAAGTTGAAAACCAAACCAGATATTTTGAAACATAGAAGGAGATAGATATTTAAGAGATGAGACCGAAATTTAAGTTGGAGATTTTTGGGGACTAAAATATACGGTATTTGAAAATGTTACGTAAAACAAAATTGGACAATGATTATGTGGCTTACTCATAACTGATTATTTAAGTATCGAAATTGCAAGGATAATCTGCCAGTGACAATTGTGAAAATGAATTGCAAAATTGTATAGCTACAAGATAAAAAGTCTGTTGCAAGGAGCCTCAATTCGTCGAATTGAGGCACCCGAAAGAAAAACGTTTCTAAAAAGTGTTTTGCCTTTCTGTCTGTCCTCTGCACGCTGTCATGTTTTAACGTAATTGTGTGGCCAAAACTGTGTCACGTTTCGTCTCGCCTTGATTCCAACCTACATCAAAAGATACTAAGAGCTCTATTTTTCCGATTGTACGTTCCTTATTGTCAGTGAAATAAGTTCATCTTTTAATTTTTTGCCTTTAGATATTTGAAATATTTACTTTGAAATAGAAACAAAAAATCACAGGTTTGACGTGGAAGAACCAATCCAATCCTGCCTTAACTGAAGGAATTAAGAGTCATTTGTTATTAATTTTGACGAACATAATAGTGATTATTGGATAGAATTCTGCAGGTACTCAGTTCAGTAAGACATTGTGTTCTAAACCAAATCCAAAGTTTAGAACACAATTAAATTAGTTTGAGAGAAATTTTACAAAAATTTTCAACACTCTCTAGCTCAATTACTAAACTTCATTACTGTAACAAAAATTAGACAAAGTGATTTGCCTGTTTCTCCATATTCCTAACATGTTATTAAAGTACGTTCTCTTGAGGAAGTTATTCACGTTCCTGAGTTCGTAAGTACTCACATACTTTGCATGAAATTCTTTAATCGACTTCCAACTGAGTGATCCATATTTGTTGCATATCTGGCATGTATGGAAACTTCATAATATTCAATACGAGCTCGGGGTGTAAAGGGTGCTCCTTCCATGTAGTGCACCCAATAGTCAACCTAACTTCCACGTAGTACACACTGGACTGCAGACTAACGAGGCTCTGGCGACTGGCCCCATAGCCAGTATAATTTTGTTTGTGTTGTCCTGTGTTTTGTCCTTATGTGTGCTGAGTGCTCCTTTACAGCCTCAGCTTTTAACGAAAGTCAGAACATTTTATTATTTTATAATTTTAGTTATGCAACGTTAGAGTTGTTGTGTGTAACGATAAGGGGCTGGACCCCGTATAATGTGATGGGTGCAAAATAGCCTTAGTGCTGACGCACCCAAAATTTTAAATTCAAAATCAAAAAAATCAAATCAATACGAGCTCAATATATCTTTTCGTGGCTACAACAATATTGTTTATAAATGGATTAATCCGTAAAATGAAACGAGCAGAGTAATAAGTACGTATTATTATTTAACACAAAGCAAAAACACAAAATTATTTGCTGATGACATCACTTATAAAGAAAAGCATATGTCCTGAATCACATACTCAAACTTTCTTAGGAAATAAATTACATTTCTAACAAAATCATGCTTCTTAAAGCATAAAATATTTTCTTTCAGGCAAGAATGTAAATATAATTGCAGACAAACAAAGTAAAAATTCCATAACAAAATGATCATTATAAATAAACATATTTTTCTTTTTTTATAAACATATATTTCCTTGTAGTCGAGATTGACTCAAAGCCAGTATTCTTTGTCCTGTAGAAATTTAGATCTTGTGGGTCGTGGTGGATTGGAGGAAAATTTTCCTCGTAAGGACGTGTGTGGTTGCTCTGTCCTTCTAGATGTAGCCAAGGGCTCTGCAAAGAAGTTGTCCCATTCAAGAGAGAGAGATTGGGTCATGGTCTGGCGAGAGTCGGTAGCTCCCGTACGATCACCTCCCACTGGGCCGGCCCTCACACTGAAAGTACTCGTGGGTTCCAGATTCTTGCTGCAGTCGCACTCTTCAGAACTGGGAGTGGAACCTTGCTGAGCCTTTCTGGAGAAAAGGTCAGATGAATTGTCATCGCCGTTGCTGGCTGTTGTGTTCAAACGAGGATTGAATGGAGAATTCCTTCGACTTCGATTTCTTGGTACTGGAAGGTCGCGTTTAACTCTTCTAGGCAGTTGGGGTTTCGGAGGCTCTTGAGCTCTCGCAGGTTGCTTCACAGGACCGGAGCTTCTGAGAGGCACGGGTCTGGGCGATGAAAATGTTGATCCTCTGTGGAGGAAGAAACCAGTGGTTGCAGCCATCGCAAACAGTGAGATCAGGAACAGAAGTTCTACTATGACAAAGCTTCCACCTGAATGAGAATAAAATTACAATGGTCTAAGCAAACTAAAATTGCTAGCAAACGTCATTATTACTTATCTATACTCTGTCTCAGAAAACTGTGGAGCAAGGCCACGCATATCGGTAGAGAAGGGGAGACTGCGAGTTGGCGGAGCGAAGAAGTGCACGCTTCTACAAATGGCTGGTTGCCGCACTCACTTCCCCCTCTCAACTCTCGAATCACTACTTGCGCAGATACTCGCTTGCTCCAGAGATACCAGGGTAGAGTGTACAAAATATTTTTTCAATGCATTCGCTCAGATCAGTTACTTGGAACGCAAAGCTTGGCAATTTGTTGTGTTAAGAAACTCGACCAAGATTCAATTTTCGGCTTCTCTATTTTTACAATATATAATATATAAACTACTATCCGCGACAAAAATATTGAGCCCTCGGTTTACGCGCTTGAAAAATTGTACTCCGTTGGAGGAAAAAAGTCAAATATACCTACAAGTATCTATCTTTTTAATAAGCGTTATCTGAAAATTAATCTTAACTTTGTTTTCTTACTATAATAAAAAAATCACTGAAAAGTGTAGTTTTTCTTCCAATTTTTACGAACGGGGAACTTAACACCATGCAGTTCATAATTGACGATACATATAATTTTGAGATTTTGCGTACTTGAAGTTTGATTATTTTTGCACCTGTAGAAAAAATCAAATTCATATTTTTACGAGATACTTCAAAAATTGGCATTTTAGGGAAACGTGCAAAATGCATAATTACAAATTCAATGAAATTGCAAAAAACTGTTAATGTAACGCATTTGATCAAATTCCAGAAGTTTGGCGTGTGTACATCACATATGGTTCCAGATATGAATTATTCTTTTGCACTCCTAATATGGTAAACGGCTGCATGACGTATGGCAGGGTGCGCCCAATCTCAGACTCCGCGGGGTGCAAGCGACTTCCACAGCGTTTCCGTTTCGCTGCACTTCGCTGCGAGAATCGCGCAATGGCTTCCGTCGAGCCGATCAAAAGTATTGTCACAGCATAAAATAATGAATGAAATATTTCTCATATTGCAAATGGAGTACTGCTGTACTGTAGTTTTTCTGGGGGGGCGGGCATTTTTTTTATCTGTTAACTTCATATGAACGTCGTTTCCTTCGATACCCGGTGGAGGTACATAGTGGTTCGGATCCCACTTTAAACTGTAAGTCCAGTCCCGATAGCCTACCTGTGCATAAGTGGACTTAAAGAGAGAAAACAACTCAACTCGGCTTTATATGAAAGTAGTGTATATTAGTTGTTTCTAAGTAACACTTTGTAGGTATGCATTTGTAGCCTCTTTTCTTTATCAATTGAATATCAGTTTTTGACATATTTTGACAATTTTTTGTCGATGTTTTAGCGTTTAGCGATGTTTTAGTAAAATTTCCCTTTTTTCCCACTCACACTTGGTAGGTATGCATTTGTATCCTCCTTTTTTATCAATTGAATATCAGTTTTTGACATATTTTGACAATTTTTTGTCGATGTTTTAGCGTTCAGCGATGTTTTAGTAAAATTTCCCTTTTTTCCCACCTCACACTTGTAGGTATATCACGATCTTACGTGATATAACTTAACCTATTCATTTTTTTATTACGTGCTAAACTACACGAGAGCCTCTACGTGCTTTGACCTAGTAGAGGAAAGAACCCGGTTCAACGCCCGAAAGTGAGGCTCGAAGTGAGGCTCGGTGAGGCTCGCCTTAATGGTTTGCTCTTGTAAGGCATAAGCCTCATTTTCTCGCAGTGTTGCCAACACCTACCTACACCCCTTCTTCTTCTTCTTACTTGGCAAGGGCTACTACCTTTTTTTTCTTAGGCTTAGCCAATTTATACACTGGCGTAACATACACACACTGGACAAGGAGAGCCGGTAACAAACACACACTGCCGTAAAAGAGAGAGAGATGGATGGATGGCAACACAGTATATGTGTGCGTGTGCGTGTGCGTGTGTGTGTATAATATGTAGCATTATTAACTAGAGAGTGTTGGCAAACCACCTACAACTAAAAAAAAAAAAAAGAGAGAGATGCCAACGTTGCTGTAAGATGAAGAGAGAGAGAGAGATTTAAAAGACCTATAGCTGGCAACAGTGGTGAGCGAATGCGCCTTATCGTAATTTTTCCAAGTCCGGGGGGGGGGGGGGCATGTTTATATATCGTGACCTTTGTAAACCTCTCGGGAACGATGTGCCACACACACACACATGCGCGTGCCTCTCATTATTTCTGTATTGTGACGCAAGCAAACAAACAAATAATAATTGTTTTTTTTTTTAGGATTTCTGGCCCTTATAACCCCGCCAGGGTGCGTGGTGCCCAACCAAAAAAAAAAGGTTCTACCGGCTGCGGTTAGATAACCACACCTCTGTAGAGTTTCACGTGTTTTTTTTTCTCAAAGGTCCTATGGAACACCTCTGTTTGTCAAAAATTCGAGATATTTGCAATTTAACGCAGGACTTGGAAAAAATTTTCGGAACATTTTTGGTTCCATGACAACCTATGTTTATTTTGGTATGGGAGGACAGAGGACACCGAGACTCGACCGACGCACTAAACCCGACCTTTCTACGACTATTCGTTCAAAAGTTACGAGTGATCAAAGTTGCAACGTTTAGAAAGTCGTTGATTTTGTTTCTGTATTTTCCGTCGTTGGGTTTCCTCGTCATGTCGATCGTCGCGAATCCGAAATCGTCACTGTTCCAGCAAGAAGAGCAGCGTTCCGAAAATTGATTGATCAACAGGCCGTTGAGTTTAGATAACATGGAAGGTAGAAATTCATGATCTGCCGTGCGGTGTACAGTCTCCATTGTTTGCTTTCGGAAACCAAAGAGATTCATTGTCCTTGCTAGTTATTTATTGTGTATGTGATAATTTGAGACAGTTAAAGTTTTTTTTTTATTATTTTAGTTATAGTTATTTAAGTTGTTTTTTTTCAATTGCATTGCCTACAATTTTTACTAATTTCTAAACGATAGTGCCCCCAAGGCAACGTGTGGATTCCACAAGATAAAATACATCTTTTATCGTCATGCGGATCTAATGCTACTTTCCTAACTTTGTTTGTTGTAATCACGTGGTCTACACTTTGGATTCTTTGTTCTATACTTAGTATCGTCGATTGTGAGTAAAGGCAATCGATGTAATCGTGGAAGGTGAGTTTGTTCTCCACCGTATTCTTGCACACACCTTTTGCTTTCTTCGTGACGCTACTTTCTGTTCTCATGGCATACATTTTCGAACGCAAACCCGCGAACTCGACAATAATATCACCGTTACATTCATCTTTCAGTTTACCTAGGACTTTTTTGTTGAGGGAAGGAATCCCAAATCTGTTGGGTTGAGGATATGCAGAAGTATCGAAATACTCAAGCATGGAAGGATTTTTTATGTCTTCATAGAGGTTAGGTGTTTGTATGCTGTAAATGAAGCTGTCGGTGTCCGTGTACAAAAGTGATATCTTATCATTGAAGAAGGGTTTCATCACGTCATAATGAAATTCGAACATGTAAAGTTTCGACAAGTCGAGAACCGTTGCGCCAACGTAAATTGGTTTTCTGAATTTCATCAATTTTATATCTAGATTGAAAAGTGCCAAATTCTCATTGTAAATTTTTTTCGACTTGAATCTAGGATCGGCCACCCACTTCATGCATTTATTTTTATCTGAAACCAATTTCACGTCTACATGATTCCGCACGTTTTCCATCGTCTTGCCATACACCGCGTTATTCATCAATTTAAAAAAATATTTGTCTAAATCGGAAGTGGCAACTGTCCTATGTTGCGTGTTTGTTTCAATGTACGGAATGTTTAAACCTGAGGACTCTTCTAATATTCGCTACCTTAGCACCCTTCCCGATCAAGAATCGGAGATTCGAGTAATGAACAACGTATCTCTTTTTCCCCTCTAGAGTCAATAAAAGCTTGCATTGATTAGAATGAGGCGAAGATTTGAACTCGGATGCCGCTGGTAAATCGCTGAACAGATCGTGTAAATGGTCGGGGAATTCGATATCCACCTCTGCGAAGAAGCCATACTCACTATCATCGAAATTTTCTATATATATTGATGCCCATTCGAATCCCCCGTAAGGAAGTTTCTGTACCATGGCATGTCCGTAGAGATTATTAACGTCGGCGTAGAAGATGTAATTCGATGCTCGATTTGAATCATAATCTTCTTTCATGTGCACGTTGTTGGCTTTTGCATATCTCTGTACACATTGTACCATCCCGCCCCGAATCCCCCTCTCGATGAAAAGTAACATGTCCACGTCCAATATCAGTTCCAGCTTGACCTTTGTCTGGAATAACATTGCCGACCACGCTAATCCCGGTAGGCTGTAGAAATACGCTGGATCTAATTTATAAATATTCGTTGCCGTTTTCCTGAACGCTTGAAAAACATCCGCGAGTATCGTTACGTCTAATTTTAAGTAGGCATCGTGGTAGTCTCCGAGTGTCCTACATTCTAATTTCTTCCACATGAGTTGCGCGTGTTGGTATTCTTCGTCCGTAATTCCTTTCTCTCTGAGTCTGCTGTAAAATTCTCTTGGAAGTGGGAGAGCGTCGTCATTAAATTTAGAATTATCACTAACATATTCGTAAGGATAAATCCCTTTACGTCTAACGAGTTCTATGTATACGTTGGGAAAACTAGCTTTTGTAATTTTGAATTGTTCGTCTAAAAGTTTGCTGGCAAGAGCGTCCAGGCTGGCAGAGAGAAATCTGCATGAATCCAGAAACCTCATCTCGATGGTATTTTTAGTCTCAGGAATCATAACTTTCTTACTTATAGAGATGTATCGTTCTTCATTTTGAGCAAGAATATCTATTTTTTGAGTGTCGTTTCCGAGTTTCCTAATTAAGGGATGAAAATCGTAATTAGAACCATTGTGAAAGAATATGGGGACGAATTTTGGTTTTTGGATTTTGAGGTTGCATGCATTACAGATTCCGCTTATGAAGCGACCGTCCGTATGCGAATGGTGAAACACTTTACGATTGTCGTCTGTGAATTGGTTATCACACACAGGACACTTGACAGTGTCATAGTAATTTTGAAGTTCGATAGCAGATAACGGAAGCATCGGTTTCGATGTTTGCAGCATGCATCCAATTTTCCCAACCTCCTCGATCATCTTTTCGAAGAAGCGTTCGATTGCATCGGGTCCTCGGTATACGTACGGTTCATCTATTTTATCCTGTCGCACGACAACGTAACCGAAACTGTTTGGTTCGTGAAGCTGGTAAGGTGTGGTGGAAGAAACTTCGGGATCCGGATCGCAGTATGAGAGTGGTTTGAGGAACGCCTCGAAATCAGCAACGATGATGGCCGGATGTTCCAACAATGCCTTGTGCATTTTGAATTCTTCCACTTCGTTCTTTTCGGGCATCAACATTCGAACCGGTCTGTTGTTGCCGCAATAAATTTTATGTTCAACAAGTTTATCGATAGCAACCTGACGTCCAGTGTATTTTCGATAATTGACTTGTTTTTGATCGTCGAACGTGGTTAGGCATCTCGGGCAAACTTCGATGTTGTTTGCATGCTTGGTTGATTGACTTCTGACCAAGCGTGATAGTGAACGAATGAGACAGTAATGGTGAACACTGTCGTTTGAAATGAGCATCATCATCGTCGACATCGCTTATCCTGACGGGATGCACGACATGTTTATCCAACGTATAGGAATACACGTTGATGATTAAGCGTTTTCCTTCTGCATCTCGTGCTCGTGTTTCGAATTTTGATATATCAGAAATGGTCACCGGGTATTCGATGCCAGCCATTGCATTTTCCAGTTCAGGTTCATGCTGCTTGTAATGATAAACTTGTTCTGGATTATTTGACCAATGAATCGGGTGAAGTTCCGCCAACACACACCAAAGAAAACATTTGTTATCGCTGTTCTGTATATTTAACACAGCCCTCTTGTGTTGAATGTTCGGTGGAAGAGGAACGTAGCTGGAAGCGCGAAGAGGCGAGAATTGGTTCACGTAAACAGTTAACGTGTGAGGACTTCCACATAACGACCATCCCGACCCTTTAGCCTCGAAATCGTCATGTTTCTTAACCTGCTCATTGGTAACTTTATAATAGAAGTTGTCTAAATTTTCGACGTCAGCAAAATAAAGAGTCTGGTTTTTTGTACGATGATGAAAAATACTCGTTGTGCCATCAACTTTCTCGTATTCAGAAAACAGAACAATGTATACTTTTTTTTATAGAGTTGTTTTCAAGTTTATCTTTTAAAATATTTAGTACAGATGTTTTCGTTTCATCCAAGAAACTAAGGATGTCACGGCCTGGTTCTGACTTAATTGAAAAATCCTGGAGTTGGTCGTTGAATGCAGATCTAATTGGTTTGCGTTCATTAGATAATTTAATTTGCTTGGAAGTGGAAGCTTCCGTTTCTGAATTATCGATTTTCCTTTTCGATGCTTGTCCGGTCGATGGTTTGCAAATTTTGAGGTGTTTACTTAAATGTGCAATGCTGATCATCTTTCCGCATCGAGCACAAGGCTTAGAAGGTAACGAACGATTAATTCTCGAACCTGTTTCGCTACATCTTGCCCTGTGTACCGATAAATTGTTCCTTGAGATTAGCTTCCCACAAGTAACACATTCAGTTTTATTATTTTTAAGATTGAAACTGGTGGTGGATGCCATTGCTTTCTCCAAAATCACAGAAATCAAAAAGTCTAGTATATAGCGATACAATTTTCAGGTATGTTATTTTATATAGAATTTCTTGGGTGTGAATACAAAACTCAAGAATTCAATCTACTGTGAATAGAATTTCAGGTATGTTATTTATATAGAATTTCTTACGTGCGAATACAAAAACTCAAGAATTCAATCTACTGTAAATAGAATTTTCAGGTATGTTATTTTCAGTTCAGTTTTAACGTGTTCATATTTGAAAAAAAAATATAAAATACGCCTTGGATATTTCAACCAATCCACTTTACTAGATTGGAGAAACTCTAACTATTGTCATTTCGAACCTTTAATTACCCCCTTGTTATTTTTGGATCAATTACCTTTTCCAAATTAACAACAGGACTGAGGCGGTTCCTAAATGACAATAGTTAAAGACATATTTTAGCGAATAACGCCGGCATAAGCTAAGTACGTGTTGCTAGAAGGCCTTCGTCGTAGCAAGTCACCTAACCCATTCACTAAGAAATAAGAAACAAAATATTGACGTACTGAAAAAAGTTGACTTGTGTTCACCGAGTTCAGATGTTTACTCATTGATGACTCCGTCGTTGTCGTCTATCAAAAAACCTAAGTACCTTGGAAACAGTGAGAGTTATCGAAAAATGTCCCCTTGTCGATTTTTTTTTTGGTGACGTAGAGAGTACGCGTAGAGAGGTCGGGTTTAGTGTGTCGGTCGAGTCTCGGTGTCCTCTGTTCACCCATACCAAAATAAACATAGGTCGTCATGGAACCAAAAATTTTCCGAAAATTTTTTCCAAGTCCTGCGTTAAATTGCAAATATCTCGAATTTTTGACAAACAGAGGTGTTCCATAGGACCTTTGAGAAAAAAAAAAAACACGTGAAACTCTACAGAGGTGTGGTTATCTAACCGCAGCCGGTAGAACCTTTTTTTTTTGGTTGGGCACCACGCACCCTGGCGGGGTTATAAGGGCCAGAAATCCTAAAAAAAAAAACAATTATTATTTGTTTGTTTGCTTGCGTCACAATACAGAAATAATGAGAGGCACGCGCATGTGTGTGTGTGGCACATCGTTCCCGAGAGGTTTACAAAGGTCACGATATATAAACATGCCCCCCCCCCGGACTTGGAAAAATTACGATAAGGCGCATTCGCTCACCACTGTTGCCAGCTATAGGTCTTTTAAATCTCTCTCTCTCTCTTCATCTTACAGCAACGTTGGCATCTCTCTCTTTTTTTTTTTAGTTGTAGGTGGTTTGCCAACACTCTCTAGTTAATAATGCTACATATTATACACACACACGCACACACGCACACGCACACATATACTGTGTTGCCATCCATCCATCTCTCTCTCTTTTACGGCAGTGTGTGTTTGTTACCGGCTCTCCTTGCCCAGTGTGTGTATGTTACGCCAGTGTATAAATTGGCTAAGCCTAAGAAAAAAAAGGTAGTAGCCCTTGCCAAGTAAGAAGAAGAAGAAGGGGTGTAGGTAGGTGTTGGCAACACTGCGAGAAAATGAGGCTTATGCCTTACAAGAGCAAACCATTAAGGCGAGCCTCACCGAGCCTCACTTCGAGCCTCACTTTCGGGCGTTGAACCGGGTTCTTTCCTCTACTAGGTCAAAGCACGTAGAGGCTCTCGTGTAGTTTAGCACGTAATAAAAAAATGAATAGGTTAAGTTATATCACGTAAGATCGTGATATACCTACAAGTGTGAGGTGGGAAAAAAAGGAAATTTTACTAAAACATCGCTAAACGCTAAAACATCGACAAAAAATTGTCAAAATATGTCAAAAACTGATATTCAATTGATAAAAAAAAAGAGGATACAAATGCATACCTACCAAGTGTGAATGGGAAAAAAGGGAAATTTTACTAAAACATCGCTAAACGCTAAAACATCGACAAAAAATTGTCAAAATATGTCAAAAACTGATATTCAATTGATAAAAAAAGAGGCTACAAATGCATACCTACAAAGTGTTACTTAGAAACAACTAATATACACTACTTATGAACATCATTTTCCCAGTATTATTTTATGTCGCACATTTAAACAGATATATTGAGTGCAACGATGTTCGATGGGAGATCCAGTCGTCTCTGTATACAATAATAACGCACCTGCTGTGTACAGCGATTTCATAAGAAAGGGAAACAGAGCGAGGTGCGTACCAGCACTAGCAACGCATAAAAATTATATTTAAAATATTGCGCATTTGAAGCCTTCACGCCAACTAATATTTTAAAATATATTTCGAGCAAAAACGCATGTAGATTGTGTTTATCTCGCAAAATTCATTTAATCATCGTGTCGAGTGTGGTGGTAGTTTCAGCATTTAATGTGTTGCTATACATTCCACCTGAAATATTGCTTTTATATTTTTGTCTGTTTCACAGCTGCAACTCTTGTCATAAGCAAGGAATTGTGGCTGTTCCACAGCTGATAGTACCATTACATTTGGCTGATATATTTCCACATGAACAAGCTTCAATCACAAAAAAACAACAACATATTTTTAAGACGGTTTTACACGAAGCTACCAGAGGCGAGGCGTCCGGTCATCGGGAGATGCGGCGATGACCAAGCAAAGTAATAAAAAATATTGCACTTTATATATTTTAGAGAAGAAGTAAAAAATAAGTCAGCATACTCTCATATTTGTGCGAAATATGCCAAGCGACAGCATTAAACAGCTGGAAATACGTAAGGGTTTCGGAAATCTTAGCGCATCGAAATGATGCCCCAGTACTACCCCTCGCGCCGAACGGCCGAACCATCCCGTCAAGTTTCCCATTGAAGACAATGGTGTTAGAAGCCCCAGCTCATCACAGAAGAGGTGCGAGTCCATCGTCTTTGACGGTACCGAGAACAGCCGAACCCTTCCGAACAGGCAGTCCAGCAACCTCTACTTTCCCCCACTCTTGAAGGTCTGGGTCATAACAGGCCTTCTTTTCAGCCCCATCTTCATGCTTACAGCCACGGCAGAGTTTGTCTGGGTCTGAAGTCATCAAGATTCTTCAGAGTGTCCAGTGGCGTGATCAAGGAGGGGTTGGTGAGGGGGTCATAATCCCTTCTTAGGCTCAATAATCTTACAACAAAAAAAGAAGAAAATGAACGTCAAAGGCAGGAAAGGATGGCAAAATGAGGAATTCAGGAATGACTACTAAAAAGTACACGGGCACACCACTGCGAATGTCTGTTATTTCCACTTGTTAAGAGGAAAAGCACACATTGAACGATATGAAATCTGCTTTTCATTATCAAAACAACAATTGACGGCGAACAATAAAAGTTCTTGCCTTTAAACGCGACAATTGAGGTGTTTTCATTTCAGTTTCGATCATATTTAATAATTCTCATAGTATGGGATAGAATTATGTGTTTTTTGTATTCTTAAGGTCTGTGGTATGAGCTTTTACATTGAATTGGCAATGATCTTGGCGTTTATCGCAGAGATATATTGTACCTCCCCCCACCCCCACACCGTTGAAAGATGGACCCTGACGTTTGGGAAATCTTGCGATGACTACGTAAAAATGTCACGCTTCGCCACTGGAAGCTACAAACAATTGAATTCGACTTATGTAAAAAATACATGAAAAAACTACACTTTTACAAACCTTGGTAGCAGCTGCTACATTGTGAGGTGTTGGTCAAAATGTGTTACATTTTACACTTTGTCACCCGTCCATAAGAAGGCAAAGGCAAACTGTATGCTCCGAGCTAGCAACTAACAAACAAAAAAGTCTTTTAATCTGAGCTTGAGGCCCCCTTGATAGTGCACTTGGACGGAAAGCTGAAAAAGAAACGGAAGATCACCTGCCAGTAATAGTATGAGGACCAAACATTGGAGATCAACTATTGGGTGTTCCTAAATTACAGTCAGGGATGGGAATTGCTACGGCAACCGGCGTTGCGCACTTACTGAACATGTACGGGCCAAGTGTTTTGACACATCAGGAAATACTAGTATTAAAATTGGAGTATGTTTGGCACTGAAGGAAAAGCTAGAAAAGCAACTTTGTATCTCGCTTACTGGCACCACATTCTGGAAATTGTGCTTTCTGCCGTAATCATACAATGTATGGGATTGCGACCTTCCCCCCACAGTGGGTCTAATATACTAGTTTTCAAACGATTTCGACATTCAAGCCAAAGATTGATCAATTTAATTTTGAACCCGGTAAGGAATGCCGAGGTGCTGGCAGCCGTTCAGAGCATCATGCGATCAGTAATGGAATTTGAGCAAAGCCAACTTCTGATGCCCCATCCATAAGAGGATTACAGAGACGCTGGAATTTGCTGGAAATTTATGTACTTCATTTGACATTTATATCTTTTTCTGTATTAACTATATATTTTGTTTTTTACAAATACGAAAAAGATGCCAAGGAACTGTATTATTAATTACGCGCACTTGCACAGTTTCGTACACATTACAAAATTTCGATGCGGCTGCGTGATCTCTAAATACAAACTTGTTTTACAGAACTTTTACACGAATTGGCACGAAATAAGAGGGCGAGACCAAGAAAAATACAAAGTTTATTTTTCCACACAAGTTTTATCGTGTCTCTGCAACGATCTGTACTAGTCTTGTCATGATCAGTTCTGTATAATAACAAAGGCAAAACACTGTGACTGAAATTAAATTATATGTGCAAAATATACAATTTTAGGCTGACATTAATTTCCCAGAGAGGCGACAACCTCGCATTCCCCTCTCCGGACACCCATGCAAATGAGCGCATGTGTGTGCAAGTAGCAAAGGTACCGAACGGATTAGCGTTTTCGCAGAGCGTTTTGTATCATGCATAGGCTACTCCGCACAAGACGAAATCCCACGTTAATCACGACAAATGTTTGATTCATTGATTTGATTTATTTTAATTTGTTTTTCTGCCTCTTTTGGCTAATCGCGAAGACAAGAATGAGTGATGCTATGAAATTGATGAAGGGATACTCACAAAGAACACCCATGCCCAGGCCTGGATTCGAACCCGGGACCCCAGACATCTAAACTCGCTGTGCTAACCACTCCGCCACGGAGGTTGGCGACGACTGCAAATGTCCAGTCCGGTATGCAGCGGAAATGTGCTCCTTGAGATGGTTTTGACCAAAAAAACTAAACCGTCGTGTAGTGTTGGGTGTGGGGTGCGGCTGGCCTTACCGCTGCGCCATCGGGAAGGACCAAACCGCCAGAGGTCTTAGGGGGCTTTCAGACTAAAGTGTCAAGCAAGAAACAAGTCCCAGGGGAGTTTCGCACCGAAATAACAAGCGACAAACGACACAACCTCAAACTTGACACATCAGAATAGGTACTTCTCCCTCCAATCTTACAGCAGTAGCGTGCGCTAAGGAGAAGTGCAGCTTGCGTAGATTTTGCAGGAGTTCTCGTAGAATATTTCATGTATTTGTTGCTTTCTGCGCGTTCTATGAAAGGATAAAGTGTTTTCAAAATCTGAAGGCACGATTCTGCTTCATTTACAATGTTTTTGTGCTACCTTTTCGACTGCACTGGTTCTCCACCGAAGAGAGAGAGAAGGGTTTCTCTCCTCTCTCTCTCTCTCTCTCCGTGTTTGTCGCAGGCTATCCCTCGTGAACTTACGTTGTTTTTCCACATTTCGCCTGGTAAGTTTACGCAGGACTCTGACCAGTCGAAACGCGACCAAGAGATCGCTTTTGCCTTCCCGAGCGTGGTATGGGTGTCTGCAAGAATTGCAAACTCCACTCTACAATTCACTTATCCTACTCGTGCACCGAATGAGCAAGAGAAGTCTTTCAGAAACATTTGAATCCGTTATATTGCACATTCTGCCATGGAAGTGTAAGAAGATTTTGTTATTATTTTTTGGGTAAGAAATGAAATCATGTAGTCGTGAATACGGACTGTTTAGTTCCAGTAAAACAGGATCTTAGATTGATTGTTTGATTGAGTTGGTGTTTTAAGTCCACTTTATGCACAGTAAAGCTAATTGGGATTGCCTTCAGTTTACAGTGGGATCCGAACCACTATGTGCCTCCACCGGGTATTGAACCCAAGACCCCTTGATTATAAGGCGACGACTGCGCCATCGGGGAGGCCCACAGGATCTTAGAGAATGCAACACTGTAGTGGAGAAGATCAGGGGTAAATCCGTGGCCTTGGGCTGATTTTTTTGCTTGCATTTTTCTCTATTATGCTTCAATCTTGCAACGCCTGGCACGGATGGGGGGGGAGGCTGCAAATTCATGACACACACCTGGTCTTCCAACGTTTTAGTTACGACGGTGATTTTATGGCATACGTGGTAGGACCGTAGTTTGGGTGGAAGTGTACTGGGCGCCGAAAGTTTGGGGTGAGGGCGCCTCAAAAGGTATCCGCCACCTCCGAGAGAACGTCTTTCATCCGCCACTGCGTACACTAGAAAGGTCGTGAACAAGACGCTTAACTTCTTAAGAGTGCGCGTCAAATCTCCTGCATATGGCCTTGAACGGCTGAATAGCACCAGCGAATCACAGACGTGCGGCGTTGCCTAGTTCCGTGACAAGGCGTTTCGCTCAACCACGCTGTCTCTTTTCCGTGTGAGATTTCGACATGGCACCGCTGCAGTGCGCTGCTATTCTCTATCGCCATAAGCAGGAGATTTGACGCGCACTCTAGTTGTGAATTGGTCCTAGAGATTACGCAGATTCACAGTAGCCTGCAATGTTGCCAACTCTCGTCTAGTAGGAATATAAAAACACTTTGTCAACTCATCCCGGTCTCTCCTACAGGAAACGTGAATTTGGCATTAGAGCCACAGTGTATAAGTAAGCCTTTGCCTTATCCAGACTGACGCTTGTAACTTTTGGTGTGAAGCCTGCGTGTCGCCTGTCATTGATTGATTGATTTAGTTTATTTTACTTCGCGTTTTGTGCCTCTTGGCTAATTTGCGAAGATGGGGATGAGTGATGAAATGATGAAATTGATGAATGGACATTCACAAACAACCAAGCCCGACCGGGATTCGAACCCGGGACCCTTGGCGTCGCAGCGCGATGTCGTGTCGCCTGTCACTTGTTGCTTGTAACTTCTGTGCGTAATCTTCCTTAAAGGCCTGCAGAGACACTGTTACATGAGAATGATGCAAATAGTTAATCCAACTCCGGATTCCTTGATTACAAAATACTTATGTTAACCTTTACACCATTGGTGAGATCTCGCTGAATGTTTTCAAAGCTATACGTAAGTAACTTCTGTGACTTGGATACGGAAGTTACTTGTATGTATTTTATTATTATTTGAAGTGTCTTTTGTGCCACATTTACCTAGTCGCGACAAAGAACATGAAATGGCGAGTACGTGAACTTGATGAAGGAAAACACATAAAGCCCAGGTCAGGGCTCGAACCTAGATCCCTCGTTAGCGATATCATGAATCGACTACTCACAGATCTCGGCTCTCTCAAGTATGTTCCACGTTTTCGCAATTTTTCTTTGGAGCGAAAGAAAGTAGATGAAATCAGCGGCAGCAATAATGTTCCCGCGGATCCCGCGGTACCAGGATATTAAAGGCTCCCCATAAAAGGTTGGTTTTGTATCATAGTCATTAACAATTGATAATTTCTTGCATTTAATATGTATGAATTTCTCAAATGACGAGAGTTGAAAAATGTGGTGAAAGTTTCCTTAAAAGAAAGAAAAACACATTCATATTCAGCATTCACAATTTCCTGCATGAAACTTGTTTCTGTGCGTGCAAAGAATAAAAAAAATATATATAAAGTATTAATTGTAATCGAATAAATATTTCATTAATCAATGGGTTCCTTCCTATTTATTTGTTGAGTGTCAAAATATTTTTGCCAATATAAAAAAAATAGCACAATACATATTGACTTTCATTGATTGATTTGGTTTATTTTACTAAGCTTTTCTGCAACTTCTGACAAATCGCGAAGATGAGGATGAGTATGATATGATGAAGGGACACTTACAAAGAATACCCATGCCCAGGCCGGGTTTCGAACCCGAAACCCCTGGCATCGTAGCGCGCTGTGCTAACCACTCTGCCACGAAGTTCGGTCCCCTTAACTTTCAATGGGATAATTACAACCGAGAAGTGTCAGTGACTGAAAATATTTAGCAAATTGACGTGCATGAAATGTGATTCACAACGTCGAAAACAACAGTAAACTATTATTAAATTTATACTTTACGATTTCTGTAGTATTTATGTATGTATGTATGTACTTGTTTAAGCCACTTCATGCATAGATAGACAAATCGGACTGGGCATACAGTATAAAGTGGGATCGGAACCACTACGTGCCTCCACCGAGCATCGATCCCGGGAACCAAGGGCGCCGACTTACCAAAATTTCTGTGGGTGCATATCAATGGCGGATAAATCTGTAATTATCAAGTATTGTATACTTTAAACAACTTACATGCACAATGATTGCAAGAGGCAATGATATTATCAACACGTTACTAAAAGAAAGTACCACATTCATACAAATTAAAATGAAAAAATCTGCATAAATGCAAATAATTTTAATTGTATTGCAGAATGAACTATGCAAGGATTTTGTTGTGAACAGAAACTACAAAATGACTAACTTTATGTACCAAATAATAATAATAATAATAATAATAATAATAATAATAATTATGACATGTTAACTTTCAATATAAAACACATTCCTTCTTACGTCATTTTCACTTATGAATTTGTTTGCAATTTTGGTAATGTCAATATTTTTAGTCATTTCTTTATGAACATGCAAAATTGCCAAATCATTCAATATTATTTGGGTCATTGTTGACCGCAAAATCGTTTTCAATCGTCTAATGACCGCTCAGAGGTACAAGAAGTAACAGGTATAGTAAAAATCACCCGTACAAACTTCACAAATTCTGTGATCATTTCACGCATGGGACCACTGTTTTCTCTACTTGAAATATTTGTAATGTCTGACAAGTCGGCCACTTTTTCTTTGTTCGTTCTGCACACATCTAGAAACATGTCCCTGTCCAATGTTAGCTTGTCTTTATCAAAGTCTGTCCCATCTCAATGTTTTAATTGCTTATTATTTTTTGATAATAGCAAGTGAGAAATATTTATTTTATTTTGTTTTTATCAAACTAAAAATCTTGTGGGTGCGGCGCACCCACAAGATTATTTATGTGGGTGCTCGAGCCCCGGAGCACCCACGTAGTCGGCGCGCATGCCGGGAACCCTTGATTACGAGTCCACCACGTTACCAATACTCCGCCGGGGAAGCCCTCACAGGGCATGTTAGACGTTGCTGTATTATTAGTATTAGTATTACATTTATTCGATTTACTTGCACATTAAAGGTGTCGCTCTGATCGTAAACTTCATGTTAGGAATATACGTGCAAAATCAAATAGTGTGTACCTTACGTTATGGAAACTACAGGAAAAAAGTTATGAAACTCTACATACATAGGATCTCTCCCCCGCCACCCTTTTAGATCTTCAGGCGGCCCAAAAGCTGTGATGCCGTCACTGGATGCAACGGTACAAGAGTAGATTTCACAATTCTAGCTTTATCAACATTATCACACGTAATCATTAGGGACGTGAAGTTTTCGCTTTATTTTCCCCTAAATTTCGGTGTTATTTTTTACTGCAGTTCGGTGTTATTTTTCGCGGTTTAGGGTAAAATTCGGTGTTATTAATTTAAAATTGGTGTTATTTTAACTGCGTTTTACTGTTCCTTCTATACTTAAGATTTTCACATTGCTTAAGTTCTGGAAAATTGAGACAACTTTAGTTTTAATGACAAAAAAAATAATCTTTGTGAGAAATAAAAAACATTCTTGCATTTGGGAAACTATTTCATCTCACCGGCCACTATATATGAAATGTCTATTGAAAGATATCACCCAAATCTTTGAACACTATCATATTTCCAATTTTTACTCTCAGAATTAAATTTTCAAAAATTGTTTTCTTAAATTTGCTTTTCAATTTACAGTAACATTAATGGTCTTCCACATATCGTAGTAAATGTTCATAATAAATGTTCACTCGCAACACTTCCTGTACAAAACGCACATAAACAAAAATATATTAGTTTGCAGTTTGCATTTCATAAAGCATGACTCGCCTTGTAATCAAGGGGTCCCGGGTTCGATACCCGGTGGAGGCACAAGTGGTTCGGAACCCACTTTAAACTGTAGGTCCAGTCCCGATTAGCCTTACTGTGCATAAAGTGGACTTAAAACAACAAAAAAAATAAAGCATGACGATCTCTTTTGAATCGACACCAGCTAGACTAGAAATGACAAAACACATAGCGCTTCAGGTAACATTTTGAACAGAAGAAGTGATGTTATCCCCAGTTTATATTGCATATTTCGCGGCGTTTTTTGCGATAAAGTGCAAAATTCGGTGTTATTCTGAAAAATGACATAATTCGCGTTATTCCAAAATACTGAAAACCTTTACCTCCCAAAATACATTTTAAACACTTTGTTTTGCTTTCTTAGACTTTTTGTTGTTATTGTTAAAACGAAAACTTCACGTCCCTAGTAATCATATAACCAATGGTATAGTCGTAAAATAAACAGTACCGGTGCGCTTTACAAACTGCAGCTGCATCACAATGACATAAAATACTAGTAGTAAATACGTTCAGCTACACAATATTGTCATAGTTGTTAACATGATGTTTATTATTGTTGTTGTTTTTATCATTACCTTCATCATATATAACTAGTTACACACAGTTAACGTATAACACTGACTATGAATGCCTCAGTTGATTATCTATCAGGACGATGAAGTTTTTAATAAAAAAAAAACACCGAATCAATCAGACAAAAAGCACTCACTCTGTCAGAAAGCTTCCAAACTTCCCTCTCGAAACTCGTATTTCATGTCAATTATCTCCCAATAATTCCCGGTGGAGGCACTTAGTGGTTCGAATTCCATTTTAAACTGTAGGTCCAGTCCCGATTAACCTTACTGTGCATAAAGTGGACTTAGAACAACAAATCAATTATCTCCCAATAAAATAATGTTGTTATACATAAAAGGAATCATTATGATACTTAGGTAGATACTACAAATTAATGTTAAGTAAAGTAAATTGAAAAAGTAAATATATTCTGTCATTTTGTGAAGCTGAGCGCGCCCTTGTTACATAAAAAAGTACCAGGGCGGCGCCCTGGCACAACTAGACCACTGATTATATCATCCATTCTAGTAGTTTCGGGAACAAGCAAAGCAGACTGGTTTCAGACTTCACTTTTCACCTCACTCCATACCGCACCGCAGCTACGTTATCTAGCGAAGGGATCTCAAGGAAGGCCTGGCTGCCTGTCACTTACCTGAAGCTGCCCAGGGGAGCACGCCGTCGCAACGCAAACATTCGTCACCATTCGAACACTCTTCGATGCAAGTTAGCAGAAAACGCAGACCCCATCGTGTGTGAAACAATCTTCTATTATCCATACCACACTCAGACACAAGTGATGCTAACACGTATTCTGAAATAAATCGACATTTTGCCTGGAGTTGTGAACGAAGTAGAGGACACTCCGTTGATACAGGTAAGCACATTCCAGTTGTTCCACATTATCGCCCCAACACACCAACACCAAAGGTCTTTCCTTACAAGGAGTTCCGAACATGACGGAAAGAACGTCCTTGGCTACATACCATTTATTTTGTGCAGTGTTCGAATTGATTCATCGCTCATCTTCAACAATATATAAAATTTATAAATATATTAAGACTACAATTTGTGTGCTACAAGATCAGTTTTCGAATTGAAAGGGAAAGCCAGGACCGCCTTCCTATCCGGTTTCCTTTCCCTGCTTCTGTATTTTTAATTAGTTTCTAATGAGTGAAATGAAAATTTCTTGTCATAAAATATAATTATTTTTATTATCAATATTTTTCAGTATTAGAACTGAATTTAAAGGTGGGTGCTACTGTACTACTGGCACATCAAATGTTTGTGAAAATAATTCAAATCTTGGAACTTAAGTTATATTATACAAAATTGTATTTTTAAAATAAAATTGGTTGCAGTTTTTAATAAATATGCTTAAAATAGTACACATTGTGACCATTGTTGTCGTTGTGACAAATTTTAATGAATTTTTATTAGGTAGCTTATAATACTAACACACACACACACTCCTTACAAAATATTTGGAATATTGTTATAATTAGGAATTAGGTGATAGGCACCAGTGTCGCAGGAGGAGGGGTACGTGGGTACATTGCACCCCCTCAAATTTTTGAAGGGGGTATTGTACCCCCTAAATCGGTAAATCCCGTTTTACCCCCATGTACCCCCTTAGATAATTTGACAGACGCAAGGTGCTACTGTTAAAGGAACATATTTTCAATTCGCTCAATATAAAAGGGTTAGGTATATTGTTTATAACTTACAAGCATTATCTAATTTATCTTACTTAGCTACCACAGAAATTCAAACCATTATAAACTTATTCTATTACATTGTGCTTGCTACTATGTAGTTAGTTCATTGACCTGCGTTCCTGGAAACCTATTTAAGGAGATGAAAATTGTGTAAAATTTCTGTGAAACTATGGAATCGGATAAGTTTACTCTCAGAAAATCACGCTCCAGATGAATGCTCCTTTGCGTAAGTGGGGTACACGTTTCTAAAGAAGTGGTGGAGTCGATTTAAAGATAATATATAAATCTTCATCAGAAGAGCATATGACTGACCTTTTCTTTTGATTTTTTCAAATGGAATTTTCCGAAACGAAATACTTACAAAAACTTTTCATAACTTTGTAAGAGGGAAAACTATACTTAAGCCTATATATTAAGAGATTTTTGAACATAGAGATGATACTGAGACAACAAAAGTCTGTGTTTCCTCTCAAATTTCGAAACGAGACTGAAATAAATCTTTGCAAAATCAAAGCGAGGCGATACTTGAGTGTCCGAGACGATCTCGTTCGAAACTCTGGTATCATACTTGAAGAAATTGGTAAAAAAAAATTAAATTACTGTGTGTCTTATCCACACATACCAAGCGTATAATTTATTGACTTTTTTTCAAAATGTCGTGTATTTTATTTACTGTAATTGCAAAGTAAATGCATTAGTAACAATTGCGAGCCTGTGCTGCCCGGTTTAATCTATTTAGGATATAATTCCGTATTTCGATGGTTCACAGCATCGAATCAAGATATAAAGCAGAGAAACGTTATTAAGAATTTTTTTGCTTTAATGACATACACGTTGTGAAACTTTGAGTGGTGACATAATGTACGTGTTGGTTATACTAAACATTTCGTGGGTCAGGACGAGATATCTCGCCTTGTAATTGAAGGGTCCAACATGCACAGAGCTTTGGATTCAACTTTAAACTGCAGATTCAGTCCCGATTAGCCCATGAAGTGAATATACATAGAATAAGTTTTAACAACTTCTGAGTGGACACCGAAACAAAATAAAAGCACAAACAAGAACGAGAAGGGCCTCACCACACAGGAGACGAGATGATGCTGAGACAATTCTCGACTCGTCTCATCTCGATGTCATTCCTAGGTGAAATGACATTAGAACAGGGTGCAATTTGTGATTTTATCAGAGAATGACAACTTACTTTTACCTAAGTATTAGATATAGTACTTAGAATTGGACATTAATAGCTTAAAATCTAATTTTGATATCAAATGCAACACAAACACTACGCCATTTGAAGTCTAAAGTCAAACTGGAAGAAAATTACATTAGTCAAATGAATGCACGGGATAAATGGGACTCACTGCAGGTCCTGTGGTTTCCAAGTTGGCCTGTCAAGGGAACTGTGTTATCTAGACTAGACTTCATTCAATTTCTTGCATTTTTTCCTGCATGAAAGCAATGCACTGGGGGTATAAGGAAAGGAAAAGTATGTTTAAAACTTCTAAATGATTTTTTTTAATCAGTTAAGGTTAGGTTTATGACATTTCACATTCGGCTGGTAGATATTGGTATATTTTTGATTGAATTCACAAGGTCTTTGAGCAAGATGGGAATGTTTGATTGAGTGATTTGGTTTATTTTACTTCGCATTTCTGCCACTTCTGGTTAATCGCGAAGGTGAGAATGAGTGATGATATGATGAAATTGATGAAGGGACACTCACAAATTACACCCATGCCCAGGCCGGGATTCTAACCGGGGACCTCTGGCATCGTAGAACGCTATGCTAATCACTCCGCGACGGAGACCGGCGAGGTGGGAATGTGTTTTGGATTTTCTTTGTAGATGCGTAAATCTTTAACTGTGACGCGCACATGCTTTTGTTTACATTAAAGTTCACCCCTTCACGTAAACTAGGAATTGACAATCAGTGGCGCAGGAACGGGGGGGGGTACAGGGGTAGATTGTACCCCCTCAAATTTTTGAAGGGGGTACTGTACCTCCCTAAATCCGTAAATCGAGTTGTACCCCCTTTTGGTAATTTGTCAGCAGACGCAAGGTGCTACTGTTAAAGAAACCTATTTTAATTTCGCCCAATAAAAAAGTGAATATTTTTTATAACTTATAAGCATTATCTTCCTTACCACAGAAATTCAAACCATTGTAAACTGATTCTACTACATTGTGCTTGCTACTAGTTAGTTCATTGACCTATGTTACCATATTTAAGGAGATGAAAATTGTTTAAAATGTGTGTGGAACGATGGAATCAGATTTGCTCTCAGAAAATCACGCTGCAGAGGAATGCTCCTTTGCGTAAAGGGGGTGCACTTTTCTAAAGAGGTGGTCGCTTAGATTCTAAGATAAGATAAAAATCTTCATCTGAAGAGTCTATGACTGACCTCATTTTCTTTTGAATATTTAAATGGATTTTCCGAAACGAAATACTTACCCGAACGATGAGACACGACAGACCAACTTGGGGGGTACAATGTACTACTACTGTACCTCACCCATATTTTTCATAACTTTGCAAGAGGGTGTTCGGAAAACAATACTTAAACCTACATACTGTATTAAGAGATTTTTTATAAAATAGAGCCCCTAGGCTATCTGAGCATAAAATGGATCAAGAATGTGTTTTTAATAACTTCAGAGTGGAAACCGAAAGAAAAATAAACACAAACAAGAACGAGAAGGATCTCACCACACATGAGACTAGATGAGGCTGTGACAATTCTAGACTCATTGCATCGGTATATCCTTCCTCGGTGAAATGATTTTTTTCCTAGACATTTAAACAGGGTGCAACCTGCGATTTTATCAGAGGGGGGGGGCTTATTTTTAGCTATATATTAGGTATACTAATAATATAATTGGACATTAATTGCTTAAAATTTGATTTTGGTATCGAATGCAACACAAACACAACGCCATTTTAAGTTAAACCCTAAAGTCAAACTGTAAGAAAATTTCATTAGTCAGATGAATGCACGAGATAAATGAGACACTGCAGGTTCTATTGGTAGATTTTGGATTGGATTCACAAAGTCATTGAGTGAGATTGGAATGCTTGATTTATTTTACTTCGAATTTCTGCCACTTTTAGGTAATCGCGAAGATGAGGATGAGTGATGCTATGATGGAATTGGTGGACACTCACAAATAACATCCATGCCCAGGCTGGGATTCGAACCCGGGACCCCTGGCGTCATAACACGCTATGCTAAGCCCTCTGCCACGGAGGCCGGCGAGGCGGGAATGTGTTTTGGATTTTCTTTGTAGATTCAAAAATCTTTAACTGTGACGTGCATGCTTTTGTTTACATTAAAGTTGACCTTTTCACATATACTAGAAATTGAGATGTCACCCTAAAACACGCATGTATATGCATTTAATACCACTCCATACGAAAAGAAGCCTTGGCCTGCTCTTCATATTGTCCACCAAAGATTGGTTGATTGAAAAAAAAAAAAAAAACTTTTGAGCGTATGGCTTTCCTTGCTTTCTCAGAGATCTGAAGGATTTAGGTTTTGTATATGTAATGATAGTACTTTCAGTGCTTGAAGAGTGTCATTAGGAACAGCTAAATAAATATATAACAAATAAAGGCTTTGGCAAATTTTTCACAAATATTTTAAAGTTAGACTCTTACGAGTTGATCGGGAACCATCTCAACTCAGGTTTTTTCTTCTTTTTTAATACAACGTCCTATAGATGTCTGAGAAAATACCAAATACATGGCTTCTAAAGGGCATTGGATGTAGTACACATCTGCCATAAATTGTTTAAATACATTTTTATGCGTAGCTATGAGACTTTAAAATTAGAATGAAAAGAACTGAAGTGGAACTCCATAAGTATGATACTCGTATATTCAATAATGTGGTTTCTATATCCAGTGGGTGGGAGATTATTATTCCTGATTGGGGTGGCTCAAAATCCTCCTCAACCTGCATTAAAATGAATAGATGTATCTTTGTTCACAATTTTCACTCCTGATTTTCCGTTCCGTTAAATCGAAATAAGCCCAGAACGAGGTCCAGAGCTGTATATGTTCCAGAATTGTTATCAGGTTTTAAAATATATTTAAAAAAAACATAAATTCTAAGAAAAACAAAGAAATAATATATGTATGCAAGTTTTGCATTAAATAACAGGACATTCGTGTGTGTTGTTCTAAAATAGAATGTTTCCCATGGCTTTACATTATACCTAGGTATCAAGGATGTATTTGGGGGGGTCCAAGGGGTCTTACCCGAAAGACTTACCAAGTAGTAAAAGTAAGTAATCAAAATATAATTATTTAGCATTAGTTATATCATCGATGATTATTTCCCTGAACTTATTGGGAGGCAAGGAAATTTGCTCATACGACTTTGAAGAGTTTCAAATATTTATGCACAGTACTAATGATAATATCCATAAAATATTGATCAGCAACTTTACTTTTCGTTAATTGGATCTAATCCTTTTTTGTTATTCAATAAATATTCAATTATTTTTCTATTTGACATTAAATCCTTGCCAGGGCAGTTGTTTGGTTTGGTTTGATTTGGTGTTTTAAGTCCACTTTATGCGCAGTAAGGCTAATCGGGACTGGACCTACAGTTTAAAGTGGAATCCGAACCACTTGTGCCTCCACCGGGTATCGAACCCGGGACCCCTTGATTACAAGGCAATGACGCTACCACTGCGCCAGTCAGGGCAGTTTTTTTTATGCAAATCTTGGCAATCTTAATTACACGAAAGCTAGATAATGAGTATGTGCTGTTCTGTATATCTATTCTTTTACTATATTTTACCTATTTATGTAATAATAAAAATACAACATTAATTAATTTACATATTTAATTAATATTTTAATTAAATTAAATATAATTATTCTAATTATTATTATGTATTATTATTATTATTATTGCGACACTTTTTTGGACCCCCCAAAATGCATTTCTACATACGTGCCTGCTAGGTATAGTAGTAGTAGGTGTGTGTGTGTCTATATATATATATATATGGGAGATGGGAGGCTGAATTTTGTACCCCCACAAATGAAAAACGTTCCTGCGCCACTGTTGACAAGTCACCTTAAAACACGTATGTACGTACCTGTATATGCATTTAATACCAGTAAATACGAAAAGAAACCTTGGCCGGTTCTTCATATTATCCACCGAAGATTGAAAAGAGAAAAAAAACAACTTTCGAGCGTTTGGCTTTCCTTGCTTGCTCTGAGATTTGAAGGATTTCGGTTTTGTATATGTAATGATAGTACTTTCAGTGCTTGAAGAACGTCGTTACGTACACATAATTATGTTACAAATAAATGCTTTGTCAAATGTTTTACAAATAATCCAAACTTATACCTCTTACGAGTTGATCGGGAACCATTTCAACTCAATATATTTTTTTAAAAAAATACAACACCCTATAGATGTCTGAGGAAATACCGAATACATGGCTTCTAGAAGACACTGGATATGGTACACATCTGCCATAAATTGTTTTAATATATTTTTATGCTTAGCTATGGGACTTTATAATTAAAATGAACTGAACTGATATGGATTCTATAAGTATGATATATTCAATAATATAGTTTCTATATCCACTTGGTGAGAGACTATTATTCCTGGTTGTGATGGGTGAAGATAGAGGAGAGGGGGGAATCCTCCTCACCCTCTTTAATCTCACCCTGCATTAAAAATCAATAGATGTATCTTTGTTCGCAATTTTCAAATTTCGAACTCCTGATATTCACCTATGAAATGCAAGAAGGTAATATATAACACATACTATGTGCCAATAATTACGTATGGAGCAGAGACTTGGACAATGACATAGACAAAAAAAAAAAAAAAAAAAAAAGATGCAGGCAGTGGAGATGAAATTTTTAAGGAGTCTTTTGAGGAAGACTAGAAGGGATAGAATAAGAAATGAGGAGATCCGGCAGACAGTGGGTGTGGTGAAGCTTCAGGACAGAATAGAATAGGCACAGATGAGATTGTTTGGACACATGAAGACGATGGGTGCAGAAAGACTACTACTTGTGCATTGTAAGAGCTTACAATTTACGAGGAGTGGGAATAAGGCCAAGGGGAGACCAAGATGTCAATGGAAAGAGCAGATAGTGGAGAGTGTTAGGAGAAGAGAACAAGATTGGAACACCGAGGAAAGAGAGGAGTAGTGGAAGACCAGGAAAACTGGAGTCTTGACTTCTATGCCGACCCAGACAGAGGCAGGAAACGGTGAAGGAGGATGATGATGTCACGATTAGCAAAAGTTACAGAAAAGTGACGTTAAAGTAGGAAAAATAAATTTGAAAACTATGTATATTAACTAAAGAAAATTGTCGTTTCTGCAGGAAAGTCAATAACTCGTACGTACTTTTTACAATATCATAAAATATATTGAGGGAACTGTCGTGTAAACCTGAGTGTTCTAAACGTATTGTAATTCTAAAATTTGTGAACAAATATTATTGCCAAAATAATTGTAATTCCAGAAACACTATCATTCTTGTAACAATAATGTCTTGCTGGTGAGATCCTATATACTGACAATGATCAATGCTGTTAACATACTGAGACATTTGTTGCTGTCACTATTTCCTTGTCAGTGCATTGGAAAATCCATCGCTCGTATTTGCACTGCAAGTTGTTTTACATAGCAATTAATGACATTTTGGTGTCTTACACCATGAATATTCACAGGATTTGTTCCGGGGGTGACTCAAACGAGGCACTTTTCTTTTCCAGCGGTGCAGCCAACGAGGCATGTTTCTCCCCAAAATAGCGATGCAACTCAAAAAAACGTATTCATATATGTCAGTTACCTGTATATGGGAATTATTAAGATACTAATTAAATAAATTACGCAGATATCTATAATCTACAATCTAGATAATCTATATCTCCATGTAATAGATTGTCTTTGTGAACCTCCTGCAAAAGATTTTCTGACGCTGTTGCCGCATTCAAAATTCACCTCAAAATGCTGAGGAAAAATGTAGCTGTAGCGAAATTTTCGCTACAACTACAGGAATTTTGTAGCGATGCTACAAGTAGCGCGTTACCACTGTACCCAACATACTTGCCCACCTCAAGAATCCTGCCAACCGTGCTGCAATGAATAGATGAGAAAGGCCCGCTTCCAGCAGTGGCGATGTGTGATGTGTTTGGGTTGGGGCGAGAATAGAATATCCAGTCACGATTATCCAACCACAAACGTTATTTGGAATGAATGATTTATTTTACTTCTGTTTTCAACCGCCTTGGGAGTGAATAGAGACAAGATAAAACTGATGAATAAGGACAGTCACAAACTCATGGAAACACGACACACTACAACCGTTACAGAGGATTGTACCAGGGCTGTAGTCGAGGGTATATGATGGTATATGCCATATACCCTCTGGTTAACCTTCTCATTAGCGTATACCCTCTGCTACCTTCTTTGCTTCGTTTATATTTATTTATGTAATTTTGCCATTATTCCAGTGAGCTTATTAAAATCAAATACTTCTGGTTTTACGTGATGGGGAATATCATGTTTAGAAGGGAGAGGGTATGAACACATGATGCGCGTCAGCATTTTATTGCCATAATTTGACTACTAAGGTAAGTTACCGCAATAAGGCGCACCTAAAAATTTTTGCCTTTGAAACTGTCAATTTAGAAGAATTGACAATTATTGTTACAGGACATGAAACTTCATTATATTGGTTACAGACTATCAATATATAGCAGTCGTACAATTCCTCAAAATACAAAATAAAATGTGATGAAAAAATGTTTGCAATGAGCCTTATTTTGTACCCTATTCCACAATAAGGCCCGCGTGGCAACACTCAAAGTTCGATGGTAAATTGTTACAAAACTATGTTTCAAAGCACAAAAAAGCAATAAGATCACATTCATCAGATTATTAACCACTTACAAAATAAAAGTCAAAGCTTACAATTCAGTTTCAGTCCATCTAGCAGCGAGGGAAAGTGAAAATGTCCACGTCCTGAGGCAGTATCCCAGCACACTCCTCATGACATATGTCCCGCATACCACACAAGCTCTTGGGCCTTGTTGTGTAACATGGCACGACATGCCATTTTGTAATATTACAGCTCAGTACAATAAATGTACAACGGAACAGTGGCGTACGCCCACCTTGAACTTTTGAAATATTATGGAAAATGCTGTAGAAAAAAAATAAAAATGGCTAATTTATCAGTCAAAGATCTGCGACAGTAATAATAATAATTTGAATTATTATTCCCATGCAGCATGAAGAAAAACACAACATTCCAAACACAATCTAAGCGGCCGCAAAGTTCAATTTTGCAATTTTTTTGCAAAAAGTCGCGCTGTGACTCTTGCGAGAATTGTGAAAATTCCTTGCTTCGTCGCAGTGTGCCGACCTTATTGCAAACGTTCTTCCCGGTACTGATTTCACATCCCCTTGTGAACTCTCAAGTGATGCTGAGTCAACATCCACATCATTAAATAATGTTGAAGAAGTGCTTTGTGAATCACCTAGAAGTGATAAATGTGTTGGAATGTCTATAAACTTACTTTTCAACGAAAACATAGACTCAGTGGAATTTAGCAACATGTATTCTCACGCTTCATCATCATCCTGGGCGAGTTCCATAGGTAAAGGTAATGTAAATTCCCCCATGCATATAGCACCGTGCCGTGAAGTGGTGTGGTGGGCCCCAAAGATTCTCGATCTCGAACTATTTTGCAGGTGATGTGATCAGCACCATGCTCCGGCAGCCTTCATCCCCTAGGGTTGCTCTCGGGTACCCATTGCTATGAGGCTGGGTGCGGAGACAAAGCTGGATAAATTCCAACCAATTCCGGGAATCGAACCCGGATATCCCACGAAGTTGTCAGACTAAACCAACGTGGCTCCTTGAATGAGTTTCATATTTCGATTACTTCAATAAATTTAATATATTTGCTTGTTTTTATGGATTTTCTTCACACTTAAAATGTCTCACTTATCATATACAAATAACCGTTGACTAGACAATTATTTTGTAACATAGAAACAAAAGAAATGTAATTTTGTTCTATTTCTTTCATAAATAGCAGCTGAATTAGTAGTAATTAAACTAATTAATTAATTAATTAAAAGAATTATTCATTAATTTATTATTATTATTATTAATTAAAGTATAATTAAACAATGGTAATGTGAATTTGTAGAAAGTTTTCGAAATAACACCCCCCTTGATGAAATCCTGCGTATGCTACTGCAACGGAAACACTGTTGTTGTAATGGACAAGGTTAATGTTACATGCAGACCAAGTATTATCCTACTGTCTACAATACATGAACATATATAAGACGAAATATGTGGTTTGAAAGTTATATCTCACTTTTTTGCAACAGCAACAAAACTTCGGACTACTCCAGTTCCGCGACGACTCATACTACGTGGGAATTACGGGTAATGTTCTTCCTTGAGTACTTTCAGCTCTCATACAATGTTGCCATGTGTCAGTTGATCTTCATAGTTTTAGAGAAACAGTCAGTGGGCTTTATTGTGGTCCGGGCCTTATTGCGGTAACTTACCTTATAATAACTTTGTAAAAATGTGTACAAGTTAATTTTAACAGAACCTTTGCTAGCTCGTTTGGTCTATTTTTACAGGTTTTGAGCAATATGAGATTTGATTTTTATCATCAAAATCAAAACTAATCGTGACTTGAGATTTCGAAGTATCAAGTATGCCCCCTGCGAAAGTCTCAACAATGTTCTTGTTTTCTACAAATATTCGCGGCGGACTCTTATTGATAAACGCGACAACTGGTGCCTATTATATTTCAGTTTTGAAAACAGAGGGAACGAAAAAAGAAGAGAATTGTTGCTTTTTCTGTCCATTTCTCGCTTATTTATGTGTTGTTCCATGTTTCTAATTCTTATTGTAATTAGCAGTTATCTACTTATGGATATATAATCATCATCATGAATTACAATTTCTTTATGAAGTTAATTGATTTTATCCATTTTAATGGAAACTTAATCTAAGATTAATGGAAACGTGGACTCCACTTAAACGTTTCACGAAACTTAGCGTATACTCTCTGAAAATTTTGGGACTACAACACTGGATTGTAAGGTTCAACAGCATTGGATTGTAAGCACCTCATTAGTCTGCAAATTGCAGTCAGCGTGAACTACGTGGAAGAGAGTTAGACATTTGGGTGTCTTCCGAAAACCGCACGAATGTTATTTTGTTTACTAGTTAGATTTAGTTGGCTAGTTGCAGTTCTATTTCTGAGCGTGAGTGATTATGAAGATGTGAATGCACTTTGATAATTTGCAATCCTAGTCTGTAGCGAACGAAGTGGTAGATTTTTGCGTTGTCTCAAGTATTCGATAGTGGGACTTAAATCGGGTCAATTCAAACCAGTCCATGGCCTCCCCGATAGTGTAGTCGTCGCATTGTAATGGTGTCCCTGGTTTGATACCCGGTGGAGGAATGTATAGTGGTTCGGATCCTACTTCCAACTGTAGGTCCAGTCCTGATCTGTTCACAAAGTGAACTTAAAACAAAAAATCAAGTTAAAAATTCAAACCAGTCCGAGGATAATTATAGTTCATTTTTCCGATTGTGCAATAAATTTAACAGGAGTACGAAGAATTAGTTTAAAATACAGGAAATGTTTGAAGTTTGCGCTCGGAGATACTAATTTGTGCATTTTGAGGACATAAAGTATTAACTTGGGATTAATTATACAGTGAAAATGAGCTCGTAAGTCGCCACTGCTTGAAGCATGTTTTCGCATAGAAATCTTTGTATGCATGTGCAGGAGATGAAGGAAAGCTGAGATGCGAATGCCATCAAACCTAGCAATCCAAACCTACGTAAAATGTAAGCGTGCAGGGCAGGCCCGTAGCTAGAGTTGATATCCAGGGGGGGCTCACGGGTTATCAGGGGGGGGGCTTTGTAAACCAAGTCCATTTTTCAAAAGTTTAACAGTGTTAAGTGAAGGTAAATTATTTGTGTGGGGGGGGGTGCATTAAGTTAATATAAAATTTAGAAATATCACACAAATAGTACATTTTTCTATAGGTATCTTCTAAAACATCTCTTGAAATGTTAATTGATTACTACTGACATCATCTCTATTACTAGACCTCGGATTTTTAGGTTCTAAAAAGCGTGCTTTTAGGTTCCTAAAATAGGTTCGAAAAACCTTAAAATAAGGTTCTAAAAATCCTAAAATAGGTCCTAAAAATATTTAGTAAGGCCCGAAAAATCGTGAAGTAGGTTCAACAAAACTTAAAATACTTCAAAATTCCTGAAAATTGCCGATTAGGTATAATCGCCTATATCCTGAAATACGCACTATCTTGCATAACGTTATGTGTGTTGCCTAACCCTACGGCAATGGCAGAACTTACCATTGGAAATTTGTTATTAAAATCCACTCTTCGCCATATAGTTTGGTAACAATCTCTTTTGATGTTATTATTTATTATTTCAATAGGGTTACAATTAAGCCATACAACATTTAATTTAGAACAATATTAATACAAATAATGACCGCAGTCAAACTCTGCAATTTTGTCTGTGAGGATCATCTTATATGCTGAAAATAATATTTCGACAAAAACATAGTCAGTGGTGCAAACTTCAATGCTGAAATGTTAGTTTGCCCCAAAGCACCAAAGTGACGCGAAAGTGAGCAAGACCACACAGATCAGGCCATTTTGGATTGTACAGGTAACAGTGGCAGCAGACATTTTGCTTTGTTTAGAGCTTTGAAAAATCACCATGGACTTGGAGGAAGGGAAATCGACAGAGAGTACCTTTCAAACACGTTCGTCATTAATTGTTTTCGTGACCAAACAAAGCAAATGCCTCTGTGTGACATAAGAATTCTGTAAAACCTTTAAAAATAAAAAAAAAATAAAAAAAGGCTTGATTTAGGCTCAAAAACCTAAAATTGGTTCTAACAAGCGAAATAGGTTTTTTAGGCACTATAAAACTTCATCAGTTATTGCATTTTTGAATCAAACGTTGACATAACTTATTATTTCTTAAATACCTGTAAAGGAAAAGATAGGTTAAAAACCTAAAATCCGAGGTCTACTTATTACATACTAGACACACACAAAAAAATGCACAATATTCAATCATAGTGCCTACTGTACATTCCACCCCCAGCTGAAGAAATAAAACTTCCCTTCATTCCTAAAACTTAGGAACTGTTGACCTTTGATGCAGATATGGAAGGAATGTGGATGATGATGTCAAAGTCACAGATTTCTGTCTAATCGGGAGACCGCAACAGGGGCAGCAAAGGTACGGATAAAGAAGCTCCTCTGTGAAAGGACATTCTATAGTCTAGAGAATCTTCTATATAAATACTTGCGACTTCAGCTCATAAACAAGATTAAGTTTATGTTCTGTGAATTTATCCTTCGCCAAGCTGTGAGCAAAATAATATTTGCTGTCTACACCAGGGAGAGCTCAGCCTGGCTACGGCCCTGCTATGCAAGAATTTTTTTACTCTATACAACCTACTAAATACAAGGTGTCTTCAAATGATTGAAGCAGTTTCATGATGTTACTGTACATGTATTATTGAACATATTGTGAAATAACTTTACAGTTTTGTAGAGAAGATCAACAAGTTTTGTGACACGTTACAAGTGTTCGATATGCCCCCTCTTCGTGATTCTGCACTGCAGACATAAACTTTATAATGAAGTTCTTCCAAAACGCGATGCACCATGTGCCTATCAATTCGATCAAAAGCACTGATGATACGAGCCCGCAGTTCTGCTAGATCACTCGGTAATGAAGGCACAAACACTAGATCCTTCACATAACCCCCCCACACAAAAAAGTCGCACTGAGTTAAGTCAGAGGAGCTTGAGGCAATGATAGCAATTGTTGATCATCATTTCCACAACGACCGACCCAATGGTTTGATGCCCCCCAAAATCACAAGTTCATTGTTTTATTCATAAACTTCAACATGTGCACCATTTGTTGCATGGAGACTGTCCAAACGATATTAAATTTGTCTCCATGTGTTTGAAACATGTTACTCAAGTACCGACAAACACCCTACAGGCAAAATAACATGTGTGTTAAGTATGAGATCAGTGAACAGCTTTGGGATCTGCTCTGTCTGTCAAGCGTAGTCTTCAAAAGTAGCGACTTGAAAAATCAACATAAAAGCAATTGCAGTACTGTATACAACTAGCAGCAGCTATTTTTTTTTCTGTTTTGCATTTTGTATTTCTATTTAGTCACTTTTCTGCCACTTTTGTCTTTGCAACAATAAGTATGAGCGACCATTAGATGAAATTGATGAAGGTACACTCACAAAGATCACCAATGCCCAGGATGGAACTCGAACCTAGGAACTTTGGTGGTGCAATAACATAGGTTTGTGTTCATTCTGTTTCTGTGGTGCTTATTACAAGGTAAGCCAAACGTGGGATTTGAATACATGGCATAGAATCTGGCCAGATACATGAATGTGGTGTATCACCAGCATATTTTAAATGACCAGGGAAACAGATTGCCACAAAAATTGAAACTTTATCAAAGTAAGAGAATTTTAAGAAAAGTTGACAACCAAAAAGATGAATCAAATTTTAAAATTTAAATTTTTTAATACAAAGTACATACACAAAATAATTTGTATATCATTCATGGATGCTTTCACATGTAATTATCACATTTTCTAATTTCTTTTCAACATTTATGAAGAACTGCATTAGTTTTAATAAGTCAGTTTGAAGCATTCACAGAATGTAACAAGTACCATGTTTCTACAAATGGTAAGCAGGCAGAGGTTTGATTTAAAACAAATTAATATTTTCACACAAACAAAGCTTTTTTTTTACCACTATAAAGCCTAATTGTGAAGACAACTTTTCAAACGGTTTTTCCTTAGTAGGTACACATGAAATATACTCTCAAATTGAATTTATTTTTTCCCCAAAAAATAGATCACAATAAAAACAACCCAAAAAGGATGCATAACCTAAAATATTAATACATATACATAAATCTCTGTCATAACAATTATCTATTTTGTAAATACAAGAACTGCATCTTTCCTACAATTGCATAGTACTACCATACTTCTCATGATGTGTAAAAATATTTTAGTTTTAAAGTATTTGTAAATATGGAAACACATCAGTTCAGTTATCATTGCAGACACCATTAGATGTTCAGTTTGACATTGAAAAACATCCTGGCAGTGTTGTTGGCTATAAGCATGATATAACAGAATAAACCATGCAAATGTCAGTAATTTCAAGTTTTCATCACTGTAGAATCATAGCTGACAATTTTCTGTCTGAATGAACCCACAGCAAGACTTCTATAGTCTTTGACATTGGTTATCAAAAAACATACATAAATAGTGTAAAGAAAATAAATCTTTGGAAATAATTATTGCACAAATTGAATGAAAATACATAATCTTTAGTCTCCAGTTACAACCTCTTGAATCTGACTGATGCAGTAGTTAAAAAATGTCTGCAAGTCAAATGAGTGTATCTTTTATACATTAATAAATGAAATGCATAGCACATTTTATATCTGGGTTCTAGTTGAAGTGAATAAAGCATTTGTTAAAAGAAACAACAGTAATTAGAAATAATGGGCAATAGCATCATATTGCAAATGTGCTGTGATTCCAATGCAAATGCTGAAAGTCCCAGAACCATACCTTGGCTATAACTGTACCATGGTTTATATGGTGAAAACAATTGTCAGTATGCATTCATTCTCTCTACTCTCACAGGAAAATAAATAAATAATACAATGACAGTTGACTCTAGAAGTCTGGTTGTAAAGTAAAAACAAAAAACTGCACCATATGATAGTAAGGCTCTGGAACAAAACTGACAAACATTACTAAGTACCATATAATAAGATCAACATTTGCAAGGTCATTTTCACCTACAAATATGAATATTCAGATTCATTTTGTCCAGAAAGCTTTAGAAAGCGAATTTCGCACACTGACAAACTACAAGTTACATACCAATTTTTAATCGGAATTAATGTAAAACAAGTATACAAAGACTAAAAAGCTATTTGGAGAAGAGAGAATCATTGTAAATGATGATGATAAGTGGTCAGAAGTAGATTTGCTACAGCTTATCTTGTGTGCTACTTGCTACATTTGCACTAGTTTTGCATAAAAAATTAAACAACTATGTGGATATTCAAAAGAAGATCTTAGGAAATGTACTTAAATAATAGGTTTGTTATTTATTATCATGATACCCATCACTTGGTATATATTTTGATAGCAGTGTTACCATCTGAGACTTGCTTTTACTAGTTTTTTAGAATGATAAGGTGCCTACATATAAGTGGCTTATCAACTTAAAATTGATATCTGATAATTGCAATTGGGATGCTACCCAAATTAATGTTTACAACCATACTTAAATATAATTTGGTCAGATTACTTATGTTTAGGTCTACATCAGTATATTTTTATTAAGAATAATTATTTATTTTAATAGACTAATGCGAATACAGTATTTTTAATGAAAAACAATGGCAACCATGATGAACAACAAATGAGAATGAGCTACAGATGAAGGTATTTATACTTTTTGCTAAGGAACAAAGTAAACATATCATGCTACACAGTTAGATGACAACATTTATTCCTTTTTTCCCTGATGGACAAGAAAAATCCTATCACTAAATACTTTTGCCTCACAAAATTTACCTTAAAGCGACAAGAAGAAATGTATCTGTAGCGACATTTTTGCTACAAGAATTTTATAGTGAGTTACAGCTACAATTTTAAAAGTGTAACATTGCTACACCTACAAAGTTTGTAGTAGCACAGCTACAAGTACCATGCTATTTCTGACCACTGTCTAATATTAACTCTCAATTATAATAATGAAAAGTGTTTAAATTTGCATAATATACAAAGAAAATATATGAAGTGAAACCTGTCATAAATGGAAATCTGGCTTAAACATGTTAAATTCTCTGGATTAAATGGAAACTGTCTAACACAGAAACGAAAAAAGCATTTACATGGAAAAATTACTATGTTCCAGAATGTATACTTCATTCATACATGCACACACAAAATGCTAATAACCTGTTATTCACCTTTGGAATTCAGTGTCTCCCATGTCACGCTGCAAGCATATTGAGCAGTCAGCTGCACCTGTGTTAAAATTAAATTGTTTTCCCCTTCCAGAAATTTTACTCAAGAAGTCTAGGCCTACATTTTGTGTATACTTTAGTCTGGCAGTTGTCATCTTGGCTACAAAGACAAAGAGTTATGCCTGATCTTAACACAACAGTAAAAGTGATACATGGGAGTGAGCGAGATAAATTGTCTGTTAAGAAGCCCATGAAGATGTTCAAGGCTGGTAAAACTCAAGTGTACAATATTCTAAAGAAGAAAAGGAAATTTTGAAGCTGTGGGAAAACTGCAAATTGAAATATAAAAAGGGAACTTAAGAAAACTGCAAACTAAGACATTAATGAAATAGTATTATAGTGGTTTGTGTGTGCCAGGTTGAAAAAACATACCATGTCAGGTCCTATGTTGCAGGAATATGCCAAAAAGGTCACTCAAGAATGGTGAGGAAGACTGAATTCAAAGCATCTAACAAATGATTGGAGAGTTTTTGCAAAAAACATCAGATAATTTTTAATGATCTATGTGGTAAAATAAATAATGAGTATTTAATTACATCTCAATTTTTATACATTACACCTGCATTAAACAGTACCTGGTTTTAGCAGAAAAAAATATTGTGGTCCCTTCTGATTCCATTTAAGGCAGGTTTCACTGTATTAAGAATATTTAGAAATGTACACAGAGAATAACAATAAATAAATGAATGAAACTTACATTTACACTATAGGAAAGTAGAAAGAAAATGAGAACAATCACATGCAGTAAGGCATATTTTGTACGTTTAAAAGAAACAGAATGGTAGATTTACACTGAATCTAAAACTGAAACATGCAAGATAAATAGATTAGCACCACTTGACTAGCATGATTGGATAAAGGCAAATTATAATATCATCATGCAAGTATTTATCATATTTGATTTTCAAACAATGAAAGGGATAAAAACAAACATTTTTTTTACCAAACATAAAATATTAAGGAACTTAAGTTGCATATGTGACATCAACATTACTTCCTTCTCTGCCAATTAATTACCTTGTGCACATATTAAAAAAGAGAGAGAAAATTATCATTCCTATGCTTTGCAAATTCAGCAGAGAAAATAATTACACACACACTCACAGAGAGACGTCTTATTCTTTCATGTACACCACTGGTAAACTAACTTTCTTTTTCACATATGTATATAGAAATTGCTGGAAAATTTGAAGTCGTCTGGACTTCTGTTTCTTGCTTTACTTGCATGCCTGCTATGTATTATATCTAATTAATATATAATAAATACATACAATAAATAAGAATTATTGTGGTAAATCAGGTCAATTTTTTAGAATATGCCACTGTGTGACACATTTGGTAGAATGTTCTGCCAAAAATTAAATGCTGTATGAAATGATATGTTTGAAAGTCCTGCTTGAAGTAGACTTTTCCGAAGAATATCATCAGTTTTAATCAGGTGATGCAAAAAGCGCCAAACTGAGCCCAACCCTATCAGAAAAATAAATCCTCTTTGAGCTAGTTGCATTGCAATTAGTTTTGTAGCCACAAAATGATAACCTTGATCCAACAAATACATTACAAAATCAAAATAAATTTTGTAATTAAATGCCACCATAAAATCAAAAGATTGTTGCTTAATCATTACATTATACTTTATAACACTTACTAGCTAGCAACTGCTGTTCCTAAAGAAATATATTAAAATAAGGTTTTATCAATTCAAATGTGTGTTCAGTTCACTGGGAATCAAGGAAATTACCACAAGAAAACTCAACTCAGAGATTTGGCATGTACTGAAGATTCACACCTACCTGGTATGTGTGTGAACCTTGTTCAGAATAACTATCATGAATGAGCATAAAAAAATAACTCTAATGTAAGCATTTTTACCCAATTTTCACCCACATTACATAAACAATTGAGGTACAATATAGCAAATATCACTTGTTATGATAGAGGCACTATTTCTGGTTCTCTCTGTATGTTGATACACACACCTACAATGTTTCCACGGAGTCAAATCCATAGTTGAGCAAGTTTCAGTTTTGTTTGCAACATTATATTATCACAAGCTAAAATATCACACGGTATCACTATTCAAGTCAGAAATATGTTACAAATAAGTCATAGTTACATGCAATATACAACAATTATTTCAATTTAGTCATCCTTTCACAATAAAACAATGTAATTGTAACAAACCTGCAGTCTAAAACACACACATTTTAAGCAATAAAATATTTAGATTCCTCCACACTTGTATTCAAAATTTGGTTCAACTGGTAATTGTTATTGTAATCACTAATTCACGATATACTGTTTGAAATATATTATTCAACAACAACTAAAAAACCTCTTAAATCTCAACAATCTCTACTGTCTACAAAGTTAAACAATTTTCATTGATTCAGGAAATTTCAATCTTAACAAGCAAAGGTATGAATAACGCAAACAATTTAATGGGAATATGCCAAATGCATGTGCACCACTGACCCCACCATTGTATAATTAGGAAATCTGGAGCTTTGCTGATGATGAAACATTCAATTCTCACCACCATCATCTGAATCTGAGTCTATTACAATAAATGCTGGCATATTACTGGCTGAATTTACAGTTCCTCCAATGGGACGGCTTTTACCTACTCCTTTCACATTCTCATATACAACCTCCAATTCACTAGAATCAGGTTTACATAGCAATGAACTACTTTCCTTTGTATTTCTTGAATAAGAAGAGTCCAGTGGTTTTGTAGGACAAGTTTGAACTTCAGAATTTTCTCTCTTCTTTTGGTAACTTCCAACCAATAAGCTGGGAGAAACCTATAAGCATAAAAATATATTATTTAAACCATGTATTTTAAATAAGAGAAAACATAACTTTCATAATGAAACTTAATTATTTATTAACATTAGGGACAAGACCTTTAATCAGCACACAATTAGTACTGGAAGATAATGACATCTGCTGATATTTTTTACTGATCTATTATCTACGAGGGTTGCTTGAAAAGTTTCTGCAAACTACCACCAACAGTAGCGCTAGTGTTCCACTATTATAAAAATTGGAAGAATAGACCTTTCTTATGTTTAAATTATCTTTGATTGTTTGTTTAAGCCTATTCATTTATTTTTCACAGCAGTTTGAAGAAGTAGTTTCATGTGAGAAATGGAAATTTCTCGAACACTTTCGGGCAATGATTATTTTATGATTTCAAATGTAATTTAACACTGAAACAATGCATCTAGCGACTTCATTTGGCTTTTGAGGATGAAGCACCATCCAATAGGACTGTGTGCAATTGGTTTTCTGAATTCCAGCATGGTTGCACATTTTTCTGTGATGAATTTTGTGAAGGTCGTCCATCCACGTCTGTTGTTGCCAGTAATGTTGATGTTGTGCGTGAAAAGATTGAGAGAGATCGGCATGTGACATACCGTGAGATTCAGGCATCCTTGAACATTGACATGAAAGCAATACTTACGATTTTGCATGGTCATCTGAACGTACGGAAACTTTCAAGCCATTGGATCCCACACAACTTGACCGAAGCTCAAAAACAGGCTCTTGTAAATTGGTGTAAAGAAATGCTCAAAAAATTCAACCGAGGCAAGTCAAATTTGGTGTACTACATCGTTACAGGGGACGAAACTTGGATCTATTCATACGAACCTGAAACTAACAGCAATCCACTGTTTGGGTGTTTTAAAGTGAGCTGAAACCAACAAAAAATGTTTGTTCGAAGAGTGCTGCCAAGTAAATGATTGCTTGTTTCTTCGGTTATACCAGACATATGGCAACAATAGCTTTAGAAGATCGAAGGACTGTAAATGCTGAGTGATATACAACAATTTGTTTGCCAGAGGTCACCAATGAATTGCATAAAACAAACCCAAATCATCGCATTATTCTTCACCATGACAATGCCAGTTCCCACTCAGAACACCAAACTGTTGATTTTTGTCCAGTAAAAATGTCGAATTAATGACTCATTGTCCGTACACAAAGTGAGTTTAGAGTAAGGAGTTTGGGTGAAAATTGAGTTAAAATACCAGTTTTTTTTTCCATAATAGAAAAATGGTTCGGAACATGGGCTGGTGTTTGTTCTCACAAACTTAAACATATTTTTGAGAGTTTCTTCTCAGTAATCTTATGAAGCAGTTGGCAAAATGCTCACATTGTTCAAGAGCAAAAGATCATAGGTTTAAATTCTACCAGCTCCTGTTTCTTCCTCTTTTTCTGTGCACACAGAACTTTAATATTTACTGAGTACGAAGTGTTGTAATAATGTGATATAAAATTACAGTACATCACAATACTCAGTGTAGTTTGAAAAATTTCTAAAAAAGGAAGGGATTCTACTAGCATCAATGTATTATGTAAATTTGCCTTCACCTCAAGTGCCAAAAATTAGCAACCAGAGGGGAGATTCTCTCATAGTCCCCCCTTAAAAACCACCCTGGCAATGCTCATCTCATCAGTAACTCAATGATATTTGGCTAATTTACACAATTTAAGGCAAAAGCTTGCTTCCACTCAGCTTGCATCATATGCTGTATTAACACACATTAGGAGTAATTTGCATGTCGTAAATATTTATTCTTAAACAGCATGTTGTAGGTAATTCCCATTAATTTTCTTTGTTGTTTGTGCTCTTCACTGTACACATAAGGTATTTATTTCAAGTCTCATGATTAGGGCCCAGGACTTGATATTATAACATATTTTTTATTTGCCATCGGATCAAATACTGGGGTGAGATCTTTACAAATCCGATGAAAGTCAGCCAAAATATATGAACTTGGTAAGGCTTATTTTACATTTCTACAACATATTTCTTCATTTTTCTCGTAATAAGACATATTTATGGATAATTTTGCAATTGTCTTTGTTATAATTGGTTATTTTATAATTTATTCTTCATACCTTTAGTAGAATGGATAGTTTATATTATTGATGGCAGAATAAGGAAATTACGGACAAAGAAATAAAAAGAAGATGCCATCTTTTCTTACCAACCAGTACAGAACAATAATACCCCCACCCTTTTTTTATCCTGCCAACAATTGATAGCTGTGCGAACATTATTGAGGAAAAATGTTCTCTGCCATTATTGCGTGGATAAGAGAATCACCGTAAACAAGTTTCAACTGTACTAATTTATTTACCTTTACTTCTTACAGCAATCAGTTAAAAGTAAAAATAACATTCGGTACATTAAAGCCCCTATTCTATCGGCAATCAAGTAGGAGAGTTTCAAGGTCACTTGCCATTTGAGCAACACACATATCAGTGTGTATACTCTATCCTGGCAATCTCTGAAGCAGGCAAATGAAGTAAGTCTATGCGCAAGTAGTGATATGCGACGGCTCCACCAATGAACATGTGCGAGGGAATGGGATTGCATGGAGTAGGGAAAGTGACTGCAGTTATCAGCATTCACAGCAACATGTACTGCTTTGCTCTTTGTGAGTGCACTGTGGAATGGAAACCCATTTAGTGTAACTTGTTCTGACAAAAATTTTGTAGGCTGTTTTTCAAATTCTATATATACTTAAAATCCCTCTAAAATGTTGCGCTTGTGTATTGATTGCTGCCACAAGATGATATGTGCATTGTGGGTGGAAAGAATATTGAGCATAACATGTTGTGACAAAAGTTTCAAAGGCTGTTTTTCAGATTCTATAAAGTTACAATCTGTTTAAAAAGTTGTGTTTATGTATTGGGATTGCCTAGATTTACCAGAGCTGTAGCGTGCTGCCAATTATGCTTTACTTTCCATGAAGGTGACACAATAGTAAATGAAACTTAGGATAATTACAGTGAACCTCGATATTTTCAGTATTTTCCCACTACATTCTTCAGTTAAAGGGATTCTGACTTCATTAAATACCCTTACCCCATCCTATTCGATCTTCCCTGGAAGGTACTGACTTCCTGTGTAAAGAGAAATTCGAGAGTACTGTTGTGCATATTTTTGGCTTTACTGGGAATATTTCTGACATTATTTTAAAAAAAATTATGACATAATTACACACATATTTTACAGTTTTATGTAATTAAAAACCACAAACTTCTTCTGTATTCAGTGTTTGAAATTACTCACCTCAAAATTTATTCTACTTCACGTCATTCTACATATTCCACATGACATCTGATTGTCTATTATGATTCAAATGTCTTCCAGATATGCTGGATCTGTCAATATGTCCTAACTTGTAAATTGCAGATATATCTATGGAAATTTCCCAGAAGTGTAGGTGAGTGAACACTTCATTCACAACTGTTTACCTTCCTAAAAAGTTTCTGCCAAGAAGCAGTTTTGGCTCCATGGACTTCCACTCCGCAATCAAATATGATGCCTCTAGACAGGCTGCTTATGTTGATGTTAGCAATTTATTTGAGGGATGCACATTTCTTGGGATGCTTGTACAGTTCAACATTATGGCAATTCAATGAGTTTGGGAGGGGAGAGTGGTTCATATATTGTCCTTGCTGGACGAGAGCATTGTCCTGCACTTGCACTTCAATAACACAGAGAAATGAAGTTCAAGTTTTGAAAATAACCTGAAGACTAATGAAGGGCTCGGGTGTAAAACATGTAAGTGACATTTTGGTTATTTTTGAGTTACAAAGTAAAATGTGCCATCCTTCAATTATCGAGTAAAATTGCCACGTCATACAATTTGCATTGGGCTCAGTGAAGCCTTCTGAAATTGGTAAACACAACACGAAAACAATTTATCTACAGTATAGCTTTTAATAACCTTTTTTCTTAATGAACTCAGAAAGGTGCAAAAGTCACTCACTATATCTAACGTCTTTTCTTTTCATGAATTTAGATTTTTCATAGTTGGTAGTTCATTATTCTGCATTTATAAAATTTTCCACTGTTTTAATTTAATTTCATGTATATCTTATTTCTCTTTCACCCCCTGCCTGTCTGTGCAAAAAAATTGTTGAAGTTCCTATTAATGAACTTACTACTTTCTGAATAACAAATAATGGAAACACTAGTGTAAGAGGCAACTTGTAAAGTAATACATCATTCAATATCATCATGCTTAGTTGACACAGCAACTGGGAAGGGGGTCAAATGCCTATCTTATCCTGACCACCTTCAACAAAAAGATTTTTTTTAAAATGAATTTGTATTGACCAAAAACAATTTACACACCATTTAAAAATGTGGCAGAACACCAATGAAAATCTTGGTCAACCCTTCCCTCTCACTCGCAACATTACTCAATCTTTGCTGATGACTTTTTCAGTTAGGAATTGAGAAAATAATTTTCAGTCATAATATTGTGTGAATTGTTTCATCCTTCAAATGGATTGAGTAGCCTGGTCTAGAGGGATCATGGGTTTGAAACTACTTCTTCGCAGAAATGTTTTCAGAAGGCAAACTTCCTAGGATGAAATGCTGATCTACACTTCTGGAAAGTATCGGTTGTTATCTCTCCAATTCATGAGTTAGTCCCAGCATTTACAGAAGACATTTGTGAATCCTAGTAGATAATCAGATGGTACGTGGAATGTGCAGAATCAAGTAAAGTAATGTACATTCTGAGGTGGCTAGTTTCAGATATTGAATGTAGGAGAAAGTTTGTGGCTGTACTTATCATGCACCACGAAAATCACAAACAACAAAGAACCATTAAACCTCCGTCATCCGCATCCTCATAGCAGAACAAATGTTCCGCACGCGGCACTCAGTGCCGCCTCATCAAAACCAACGTTATTTATGTGAATTATTAATGCAAATCGAGGTTGAATTACCCTAGCACTTACTAGAAATCAGGGGAAATATACATGAATGCAAACATGTCCATTTTGGACATTTTTATTATGTATTAATAAAAAATTAAACAAAAATGACAGTGTGTCATACAATTACAAGCTTAGACTCTTGAAGCAAATGCACCAAAATATTATTCTAAAAGTAATTAAAACTTTTCCATATAATGAAGGCACTAAAAAGTGAACTCGCCATTCACAAAATTATCAAAGTATTTTCCAAAAATTTTCAACGTATTTTTAAAAAAAATTCAATGTATCATTTCAAATTTTTCAACATATTTTTCAAAACGAATAGAAATCATACAACTTATATGGGCTTAGAAAGGAACTATTTGTTCCAAAATTCTCTGTTAAAATATCTCTGACTTGTAGGAAAACAATCGAATATAGAAAACACACCTCAAAGAAACTTACAAAATATTTTTAAAACATTCAAATCTCAATTTGTTTCTCGTACTCTTACGAGGTATGCATAAGAAAACACAAGCTGACTCAAATATAATGAAACTAATATTGTCACTTTTCAATATTGTTATTTTGATAACTCCGACATTTCGTATGGGTACTGCAATGGTTTCTGCATACAAATAATTTGCATTCCAAACAGCGTACAGTGGTTTTATTCTTCTCATTTCTGCCAAATTCATGGCTGGCATGCTGTGATTTAAGGTAGGAAACGTCCCTTGCGCGGTACTGAGTGCCGCCAAAGGCAGACCGGTCACTTGAGGGGTGTGTAATCAACTAAAAGAACGACAGACAAAAGGTGCCAACGCCTCTACGTTTTCAGGGAAATAGAGAGGTTAAGTTACCTGGTGCTTTACCGACCATTATTGCGCTGGTAAGGAAATTAATTCAAAATTTAAAAAAAGGTGGCACTCAGTGCTGCCACGTGGGTTATGGAGGGTTAATGGAAATTGCCTACCATATCCTAAACAATATTTTTTCTGTCACATTTCTAACAGTAGTGAACATAGAAGTATTAAGATATGTTACATAGTATGTAGGCTATTTAGTTTTAAATCGATAAAGAGCAATATGTTTATGCATTTTGAATAGAATTTTTCAGTGTACAGGTATGCCAGAAAGGTCCTGTAAAGTACCAAAGATCACACCCTATGAAGCATGCATATTTTGATGATGTTAGTTCACAGCATTCTAATCAAGTACAAGATGGCATTTGGCATGGTCAAAAATAATTATTAACCATGTCTATTTTATTCCATAGTAAGTCGTGATATGGTAAAACAACTGCTCTGTTGTTTAACTTGCAGATAAAAATATCTTGCTCTGTTGCTAGAAATAGGTGAGTTGCCTCCTAATGAAACTGCATTGAAAGAGTTTATGTTAATTTGTGAAAAGTTAAGCTGTAACATCACTTAGTGTTTTATGTAATCATATCACATTAATAATAGGACCTTCCTTACAAAATTATTCTCAAATAACAACTGACCATAAGTACCAGGTGGTTATAATTAAAGTGACGGTGTTCAGAGTGGTACAGCACGGGCTGTAATGAGAGTAGCAGTCTGAAACTTCGTAGATATGATAATGAAGCAATGCGCTCGCGAATTATGCAAAAAAAAAAAAAAAAAAAAAAAATAGTTCCAATTCTCGCCACCAGGGTAAAAATGGCGCTGTAAGCAGTCAAAACGTGGAATTTTCCGTAACTCTGACGTCAAAGTCGGTGACATTGCCTAACCATTGTGTGAGCTCCCTGGTTGTTGTTGGTGACGCTTGTTGCTTTTTTTTTTCCTTTAGTGATGTGAATGTTCGCCGATCATTAAAAGTTTGATTTTTCCCGTGTAAAAAGCAATGGCTATTGCGAAGAAAGACCGTGCACTGCTAGTGAAGTTGTTTTACCAGAATGGGAGCAATAGTAATGCTGCACTGCGGAAATATCGCCAACAGAAAGGGCTGAGAAGAGGGCCCATGTCAATTAATGGGCTGAAGAAGATGATGAAGAAATTCGAGGAAACAGGTGAATTGGATGTTGCACCAGGGAGAGGAAGGTGGCCCATCCCCGTGGAAGTTGTGGACGAAGTTGCTGTAGCTGTAGCTGACCGTGCATCACATGCCTCAACTTCTGCAACCAGTGCTAGAGCTGTGGCACGTGAATTGTCACTCCACTGGTCAACAGTTCGCAAGGTTTTGTGGTGCATTTTACACTGGTATCCCTACAAGATTCAAATTGTGCACCAATTGAAACCCCAAGATATTCCACAACGCCGTGAGTTTGCCCATCGGTTTTTGGCACGCATGGAAGTGGATGACATGTGGCCGGGGAATATTCTGTGGACTGACGAGGCGCATTTTACTCTGGTCGGTACAGTGAATACTCAGAACTGTCGCATATGGGGTTCCACTCGTCCACATGTTGTGCAGGAACAACCATTGCACTCAGTTTACGTGACTGCATGGTGTGGGTTCACTAGCTCCTTCATTCTTGGTCCGTTTTTCTTTGAGGAGATGACACCTCGAGGGCCTGTTAGGTGTACAGTGACATCTGCACGTTATAGGGACCTCCTTGTGCAACACGTGATTCCAGCTTTGCAAGAACGGAACTGTGAACACACCACCATTTTCATGCAAGATGGGGCAACACCACATGTCGCTCGCCACGTGAAAGATTTGCTGCGAGAAACCTTCACTAATGACCGCATCATCTCTAGGCAGTTTCCAGATGATTGGCCTTCCAGATCCCTCGACCTTAATCCATGTGACTTCTGGCTGTGGGGATATTTAAAAGATCGTGTCTATCAGGGACATGTCCGGTCTCTGCCTGATCTGAAGGCTAGCATACAACGACATGTCGCTCAGATTTCACCAGACATGCTGCGAGCAACCGTCGACCATGTCGTGTTACGAATGCAGCATGTTGCTGAATTGGGAGGCCATATTGAACAGTTCTTGTAACCATAGTTCCTAATAAACATGCCAGAGCCATTGTTCTCATGTGTTTGATCTTTCCTGCCTTTTTCCTGTAACTATACCACGTTTTGACTGCTTACAGCGCCATTTTTTACCCTGGTGGCGAGAATTGGAACCTTTTTTTTTTTTTTTTTTTTTTCATAATTCGCGAGCGCATTGCATCATTAGCATATCTACGAAGTTTCAGACTGCTACTCTCATTACAGCCCGTGCTGTACCACTCTGAACACCGTCACTTTAATTATAACCACCTTGTATATCAGACATACGAGGTTTGTCCAGAAAGAAACCGAACTTCCAAATTTGCCCACAACTGAAGCAATCCACATTGGTTAACTTACTAGCACTGCATAGAGGGATCCTTCAGATGTACTATGACATTGAGTCTACATTGTTTAGTTTTCATCCTTTGAGCAGCTAAGTGAAGTCATGTTAAATGACTGCAGCAATTTTCTGATACACAGAAAATGAAGATACTTGAAGAACAACATGTGTGTATCAAATTTTGTTTCAAATTGGGCAAGATGTTTACAGAAACGTTCAAAATGTTTCAAGAAGCATATGAGGAAAAGACTATGATCCGGACACAATGGTATGAGTGGTTCAAACCAGACAGAACAGATGATGCAAAGCCTGGACAGACATCAACATTGTGTGATGATGAGCATGTTGAGCAAGTGTGTGCAGGAAAATCGTTGGTTGATCATCTGTGAAATAGCAGAAGTGGAAAGTCGTGTCATACGATTTTGGTGGAAAAACTCAACATGCATCGTGTTGCTGCCAAATCTATTCCATGGTTGCTGACAGATGAACAAAAAGAAACACGTGTTGACATAATCCATGTGTCCATCTGCTTCGTGTTATACAGGGTGAGTATAAAGTCCCTTAACAGCATCTATAAAATGTAAAGGAGTTATGCTGGGTACAATTGGCCATGATAGAAATAGTAAAGATCTTTTGAACCGAGCAAATGAGGATAATAGCTTCCTGTGGAATGTCATAACGGGTGATGAGACCTGGGTCTATGGATATGACATTGAAACCAAAGCACAGTCATCGCTAGACCTTCAATTTTAGGTTTTTAACCTATTTTTTTCCTTTGCAGGTAAATAAGAAATTACTAGTTACGTCAGTGTTTCATAAAAAGAACGCAATACCTGATGAAGTTTTATAGTGCCTAAAATAACCTATTTTGCTTGTTAGAACCTATTTTATGTTTTTTTGCCTAAATGAAACTTTTTTTTTTTAGGTTTTTGTGTATTCTTTAACGTTTTACAGAATTTTTACATCATACAAAGGTATTTGTTCTGTTTGGTAATGAAAATATTAAATGACTAACTTGTTTGAAACACAAACATGGTCGATTTTTCTCCCTCCAAGTCCATAATGTTTTTTCAAGCTATAAACAAAGCAAAATGTCTGGCACCACTGTTGATTGCACAGTCGAAAGTGCAAACTTCTGATCCACGTGGTCTTGCTTATTTTTGGTACTTTCTAGCATTCACGCATTACGAAGTAATGTTTCAGCATTCAAATTGGCACCACTGACTATGCTTCTGTTTAAAGATCATTTTCAGCATATAAGATATTCCTCACAGATAAAAGGTGGGGTTTTGTCTGTGAATAATATGAAAAAGATTGTGCATTTATCATATCAATAAGTAACTTTTGCTAACAGCACACGTATTAGTATTACAATAACTGGTGGATAATTTTGAAAATACAACTAGTGGATAATTTTAAAAAAGATGCATAGAAATGAAAATTTGGTTAGAAAATTAATATTTGAGGGTTTGGATAGATGGATGATCTATTAAAATTTGTCACTGTTCCTTTGAAATTTTGTTTTTAACAATTGTTCTTAATTAGTATTTTTCAGGAACTTTGAACCTACTTCAGGATTTTTTTAGCCTAATTTAATATTTTTAGAACCTATTTTAGGATTTTTAGAGCCTATTATACCCAGCCTCCTTTGAGAGGGACGAGCCTCAGCAACCGGGAAGGTCGCAGGTGGTGGATAGCAAATGGCCATCAGATATGGTGGTTAGCTGCAAATAAGGCAATGCCAAATAAATGGACCTGGACCGAGGCAGTCTGGGGGAGTTGGTCTGTGGCAGGACCATCCTCATTAAAACCCAGAAAAGCCCATAAACAGCACTGTGACATGGCGAGGAAGTGCTGCCATTAAATAAGCACTGCATCTGCTGCCTTGCAGGGAGGGGAGGGATCCCCAAAGGCTAAGGGAAGGATACCCTGACCAAGGGTGGGGCAGACTCAAAAGGCATGGAAAAGCCAACTGATCTAGGGGAGTAAACCATGCCTTAAGCCAATCCCCCACACAAGGGTATTAATGGATTCAGAGAAAAAAACAGGAGACTCAGAATGGACAGATCAACACAACAACGACCAGACTGGAAAAGGAAAACGAGAATGGGAACATGGAACATTAAAACTATATTAGGAAAAGAAGTTGAATTAGTACAGGAAATTAATTGATTGATTGAGAACCCTCCCAGGTTCGATACCCAGCTGAGGCACATAGTGGTTCGAATTCCACTTTAAACTGTAGGTCCAGTCCCAATTAGCCTTACTGTGCATAAAGTGGACTTAAAACACCAACTCAATCAATCAATCGAGAGGTTCTAGAATTGTCAACAGTTTGAGAAAACTTGTAAAATAAAGGCTTAGCCAAGCTTATAATACTCAAAATAATTAATGTGATAGAAGTCACAGTGGGTTTTTTCAGGATATTTTTCTCAAATCATGTCAGAAATGGACTTTTAACAGAAATAATGCGAACTTATATCCAAGAAACAAAAATCAAAAGGGTCTGAAATATTTGGATAAAATATTGAGCGAACAAAGCTTATAATTTTGAAATGTGGTAGCACTTTAGATATCAGTCACTTCCGTATGTGGGCAAGCCACATAGTTTCACCTGTGACAATCAACTTTTACAATACATTTTTCCATGTATAAAACATTACAAAGGAGAATTGAGTACATTTTATTGAAATGTGAAAGTAGAATAAAGTTAACTGTGCTATAATTAAACCAAACACTTTTCGAAGGATTTATTTCATTTCTCAAAATTTAGTAGGCTATGTGTGCAAATGTTCTGTTTTCTTTCCAATGCCTTGCACTGAGACAGTGACCCCTCTCTCCCCCCAGTTCAGTGCATTGATTGAACATAATGGGTTGCTTGCCCATGTAGGATAAATGTTATTTGTGGTTAGGAGCTCTATATAGACCCAAGAAGTCTAGCACTCTCATAATCTACCACAATTACTTTTCTCCTTAAAAAATAGGGGGTGTGGGGTACTCAAATAAATACAATGCATACGTATACTTTCATATTTTGACCATTTTTGACATTTTCAAACCTTTTTAGAGACTACAATTCCGAGTTTGTGCATAAAACTTTCAGGAGCATTGTGACATCACTTACACTGTAAATTCACAATAAAATTATCAAAACATAATGCATGATTTAAGAGGAGCATGGGTGGGGTGGATGGGCAAAGAAAGACAAGTCATCTACTTAGTGACCATGATAACATGTTTCTGCAACTAGAAAACTTGACAGACTGCAATGGTATTACATGTGAGTGAAATTGAACAATGTGTTTCAAGATGGTGAAGAAAAAACTGATTTTCCTCATGTTGCAGCACACACTATACCATGCTCTTTTTTTCCCCAAAACTGTCTACAATGCATTTTCGAAGTATAAGGAACAAAACTCAGTCATTGTAGATAATTTGTCGGTCTGCAATTTTGCAGTAAAACTTTTGAAATTACATTTCATAGTTTAGGAGAGGAGTGGTGGTAAAATCGCAAACATAAATTTAAAACTTTTGAGTTGCAATTTTTAGAGTTACAAAATAACTTAAAGGATTGGTGTCATATTGTATTTGAGAAAAAATTGTCACCATGTTTAAAGATGGTAGATGACAGACTGATTTAACATGCCTTGCGAGAGCTTTAAGTTATGCAAATATTTGAGGTTTGATTTTCGTAGATTAATAAAACCAAGTCTCGGCTACGTTAGGACATTACTTGAGCATTACTCTGTAATATAGTGTGTGGTTTAGGAAGGGTGGGGGAAAGTCACCAATCTTGAGACCACAATATCTGTAGCAAATTTAGAGTTTTTAAGCTGAAATTCATGTCGCAAATAGATACACCCAGGGAATGATTTTATTTTGCATTTGCATTGTTAAAAGCATTTCTAGATGGTGGATGAAAAAATTATTATATAAACTATAGCTTAAGTGACACCCTAAAATTCTTAAGAGTTTCCTTCGTTAATCTCCAAAAATGTAGTTTAGGTATTTGAAAGTGTCATCAGAATTTGGAATCTACTTCAGAATATGAAAAATGCTTTGAACCAATGTAAATGCAAAACAAAATCACTCCTGAGGTGTATCTAGTTGCAGTTATCCTGGTCTCAAAATTGGTGACTTACTCCCACCCTTTCTAAAACACACTACATTACAGAGTTCTTATTAAAAACTAAAAGCTCAAGTGATGCCATAACATTGCTGAGACCTGTGTTTCTTAATCTACGAAAATGTAACCTAGTCAAATATGATATGTTAAACCAATCTGTCATCTACTATCCTTAAACATGGTGACAAATTTTTCTCAAATGTGAGACCATTCCATCAAGATATCTTGCAATTATATTGCAACTCAAAAGCTTTGCATCTATGGTGGTTATCATAAATACAACATTTGTGATTTTACCACCACTCCTCTCCTAATCCTTGAAATATTATTTTAAAAGCGTTACTGCAAAATTGCGGATCAATGAAATATTTTATTCTAGACAGTTTTGAAAGAGAGAGAAAAACAATGTAGAGCATAGTATAGAGCCTGTAACATTGGGAAAATCAGTTTTTCATCCACCATCTTGAAACACATTTTCTAGCTGCAGAAATAATTTTACCTAAATGATTCTAAATTTGCAGCTGTTATTATGGCCAGTAAGTAGATGGTTTATCCCTGTCTGCCCATCCACCCTAACTCATACATCATATTTTGATAATTCTATTGTCAAATTATTGTGCAAGTACATAATGCTCTTGTGAGTTTCATACACAAACCTCAAAACAATAGTCTATTCAAAGGTTTGAAAATGTCAAAAATGAACAAAGTGTACGAAACATGTATATGAAAGTATACATGTACACTGAATTTACTTGAGTACCCTACAACCTTTAAAAAAAAAAAAAAGAACTGAAATTGTGGAAGATCATGAAGGTGCACGACTTACATGGATATAGAACTCCTAACAAGACATACATAGCATTATATCGAATAGGTAAGTAACCCATTATGATGAGAAAATCATTTGAAGAGTGTTCCGATTTAATTATACCATAATTAACGACATTTCAATAAAATGTACTCAATTCTCCATTGAAATGCTTAAACATGAAAACAATTTATTGTATCAATTGATCATCACAGTTGAAACTATCATGTGCCACTATGGTTTCCCCCCACATAAGGAAGTGGATGATAACCAAAGTGCTACCACATTTCAAAATTATAAGCTTTGTTCAGCTATGCTGTATCAATCAATGCAAATGTTTTATCTAAAAATGTCTGATACTTTTTCCCTTTTTGTTTCTTGGATATATATTCTTTTTATTTCTGTTAAAAGGTTAAAAGTCCATTTTTAGCATGATTTGAGGAAAATAGCCTGAAAAATCCCACTGACTTGTACTACATTCATTATTTTTAGTATTATAAGCTCTGCTAAGCCTTTTCTTTGGAAGTTTTTAAAAAAATTTTGACAATCATAGAACCTCACAAGTATTTAAAGCAATAATTTACATCATTTTCTGAAAAAAAAAACACTTCTTGACTGGGTTTTTCAATGTGGGTTTTTCTGGAAAAAAAACAACCCGTGTGGGGATAACTGGGCTGGGCCCACCCGGACCAACCCTGATTGAAGCAGATTGAAGCAGGTGTGTGCAGCTACCATATGTTGTATAGTAGGTAAAGGTAAAGTTCTCCGTGCATATAGTACCGTGCCGTGAAGGCACATTCAGGGGATATGGGGGTAGGGCCTGAGATATTCTTGATCTCGGCGACTTTGGAGGTGATGTGATCACAACCAAACTCTGGCTGCCTTTACCCCCCAGGACCCATTGATTTGAGGCTGCGTGAGTTCTAGAGCTGCTTTATGCAGGGACAAGACCGGAAAAATTTGACCTTAGATCACCCACCCCAAGATTCAAACCCGGGTGTTCTGCATGACAGTCAGCCATACTTTTTTTTTTTTACACTTGTAATAAATGTAATACCCCTAAGCAGTAGTATCCCCCTTCTTCTCTCTATTTTATCAATTTTCACTATTTTCTCTGTATTATCTATTGATTTGCTTTATTTTACTTTGCTTCTTGTGCCACTTTTGGCTAATTTGCGAAGATGGGGATGAGTGATGATATGATGAAATTGATGAATGAAAACTTACAAACATCCAGGACCCCTGGCATTGCAGTGTGCTGTGCTAACCACTCCACCACGGAGGTTGACTAAACAACCACAGCTATCAAGTATTAGTATAGTATTGCAATGCGCAACCCTGGGAACTGATCATAGATCTGTTAACTGTTACGCCATCCAGATAGAGCAGAATCAAACTGTTGGTTAATTTTTTCAGAACATAGTATTTTAGATAATTTAATCATTTGTCCCGCACTGTGGCTGTGAGGTCATGCTTTGGGCTCCGGCTATGGGACGTGTGTAGGTTTGAGTCTCCTTGGGGAAATGTAACAGCTTTTTTCATGAGATTTCGGCCTGCGTATGAGACTGGTGAACACTCACCATCATGATTAAATTGGGGCTCTATGAATGAAAAGCATAACCCGGTTATGAAAACCTACAACAATGACTGGGGGTTCGTCATACTGACCACACGTCATCCCATAAGAGAAGGATCAGGTGGGAGTGCAGCCAGCAGTCGGTAGGTAGGCCTGGTTGCGGCATGGATTATGTATGTTTTTAGTTTAATCATTTCAAGGTGTGAGACATTGATTGTCAATTCTTAACTATGTTAACAGAAAATATTAAATAGTTTTTGATTCAGTGAACTAAAACAATAAAAATTGAATGTTCCAATATATTACTATCAGGGAAAAATGTGTATCATTTTTAAAATATATGTATTTATTAACATAACCTGAAAACCCCCAATAAAACCCAGTTTTGCCCAGGTTTTATTGGGTTTTATCTGAAAAAACTGAAAAAAAAACCACCCGGGTTGGGTTTTTCAAAAAACCCAGGCAAAAAGCCAACCCTGATCACTGCATCATGGAGGAGGCCCTACAGGAAATGAAGATACGTAAGATAGATGTAATGGGAATTAGTGAAGTAAAAAAGAAAGGAAATGGTATACAAAGACTTGAGGAGGGATATACCCTGAGATATTCAGGTGTTGGACAGAGAAGAAGAGCAAAAGAAGGAGTAGGAATTGTAACAAGTCAGCAATATGAAACAAAGGTCAGTGGCTGGAAACCAGTTAACTCAAGAATAATTGTAGATAAATTCAATATAGAATACAAAATATCATATATTCAAGTATACGCACCAACAGAAGATGCCTCTGTGCTTGATAAGGAAAAATTTTATGTACAACTCCAGAGGACAGAAGATAAATAAGTAGTGAAGGGATGTTATGTAATGATAGTGGGAGACTTAAATGCAAGAACAGGTAAAGATAAGAAGGTAGTATGGGAAACTACAGGGGAGAAAAGACATTTAATGAGAATGGCAAGAGACTGTGTTCTGTGTAGAAAATCAGTTGCTTCTTGGAAACTCCTTCTTCCCACATAAGGAGGCACATAAAATAACCTTCCAGGCTGAAGGAAGAAATGCTAAAAGCATAATAGACTACATAATATATACCAGTAGTATTAGGAGAAACATAATGGATGTTAAAGTTATAAGAGGTGCTGAACTGGGTACAGACCATAGACTACTAATAGTGGACACACGCTTCACAAGACCACCAAAGCCCAGAATGAAAAAATACCAAACAATTAAGATAAATGAGCTACAGAAAAAAGAGAAGGAAGATTACAAAGAACAGGTAACAGCCAGACTGACAGAAGGACCAGAGGTAGAACAACTCGAAATAGAAGAAATTTGAAAGAAAATTAAAAAGGCACTCATAAATGCTGCCGAAGAAGTATGCGGAAAGAAAATAGTAGATACAAGAAAAAAGAAAACATCTTGGTGGAATGAAGAAGTGAAACAAAGTAAAAACAAAAAATAAGCATGGAAAAAATATATTATGTCTCAGACAGAAAAAGATAGAAGGAAATACATTGAAAAAAGAAATGAAGTCAAGAAAATAGTGAAGGAAGCTACAATAACATCCTGGGGAAAAAATTTTGGAAATATGATTGAAAAGAAAGCTAGAGAAAACAATACAAGGCAATTTTGGAAAGTTGTAAAGAAGTTGAGAGGAAAATATGGAAAAACAATAAGAACTATTAAAGATGGAGATAAATTGATCACAGAAAAAAAGGATGTGCTGGAGGTATGGCGAAAACACTATGGAGAAAAATTCCAAAAAGAAAACAACAACCCAGAGGAGGCAGGGGTGATATATGGACCATACATGGAGGTTCAAGACCAAAATATAGAAGGGGAAATAAAGGAAGATGAATTACAAATAGGAATGGAACTGATGAAGACAGGAAAAGCAGCAGGATCAGATGGAATAAATCCAGAATTAATAAAATATGGAGGTGTAGAAGTAGTTACAAATTTAACCAAGATGTTTCAAAGAGTATGGACGGAAAACAAAATACAAAATGAATCTAGAAAAAAATATCATTATACCACTACATAAAAAGGGCAGTAGCTATGACAGTAATAATCACAGAGCAATATGCCTCTCATCAGTCGCTTATAAATTATACGTGGGTTAATTCATAAGTCATGGCAACTATTTTTTTCCTCGCGAACAGGGGACAACACGAAAAATTTAAGATATATGTTTGAAAGTGTATGGAATGTACTTTCAAAAGAAGCCACCAGATGATGTATGTGAACAATAGGTGGGGTAGTAAGTACGCACCCAAGTTCGATCGGTGAGTGACAGTGTTTGAAAATGGAGGTCATGAACCAGGAGCAACGTTCGTACGTTAAAATAGCAGTTCTCTGTGGCATACATCATTCTGTTATGGTCATTCTGGCATACGACTGTCAAGGTGTTCTTGTGTGCCATCCAGTGTGTGAGGGACACACTGTGAATGCAGCGTATTACACTTCATTTTTGGTGTCACAATTGCACAGTGCAGTACGAACCAAACATCCCGATCTTTTAGACAACGCCATTGGGAGGTTCTTCCACACTCTCCTTATTCTCCTGATCTAAGTCCATGTGACTATGATCTCATCCCCAAAGTGAAGAAGCCATTGTGTGGGAAACGGTTTGCCAATGAAGAAGAGATCGTAACAGTATTTCGGCAAGAGGTGGCACACGTTAGCACTGCACATGCAGTGGATGGTGTTCAGCGCCTGCCCCATCACTGCAACGAACAGTGGATAACCTGGGTGAATACTTTGAAGGTTGTTAAACAGTGTAGTCTTGTGTACTTGCTGTTCATGCCATAATAAAACACTGTTGTACAATGTCCTGTGCTGCCTCTTCCCTATGAGTCTCCTGCATACAGACTTCATCTTGTGGCTTCATTCGAAGGAACATTCTATACAGTTTCAAACGTATATTTTAGATTTTTTGTGTTTTCTGTTCGCGAGAAAAAAAATAGTTACCATGACTTATGACTTAATCCTCGTACAAAAGGGTACTAGAAAGACATCTCAGGAAAGTGGTGGAGGAAGATATGGAGGAGGAACATGCAGCTTTCTGCCCTAAAAGGCAAATACAAGATCATGTATAATGAGTCATTCCATGCCAAATCAACACAGATATGTGCAATTTCCAACCTGACCATCTCCGATTTTCATGAAATTTGGGGAGTTGAAACTATGCATGGAACTTCGTAACTATGAAAATTTTTAGTTTCGTTTGTCTTGTAATTGTTAAATTATTCAAGGTCAAAGTTAGCAGAAATTGCCCTTTTTGAGCCTGCTTAGCTATACTAAATGTGCTGTAACTCTGCCCCTATTTTGCCTAGGAAGCTCAAATCAAGCTTATTGTACAGGGAATTGAACAAGCTTTCCAGTGATAATTAACAGCCTACCTTTGGATAAAAATATAATTTTGTCACGCGACCTTGAATATCTCAAAACATGCCATACCAAAAATTGTGAAAAAAATATATTTGGTCCCTCATGCCATTCTCTAAAACATATCAAAAAATCATTCTGGGACTGCAATGGGATCAGAATATACAAAATAATATGTGTAACTATGTGACTGATAAAAGCCTCATTACATGAACTATGACGAGTCAAAAGTCCTTTAACACCCCCTACAAAATGTAATTGAGTTATCCTGGTCATGAAAAAAATAGGTTAGGCACAGGGAGTTCTCTAGCTGTGTGTGTCAAGCACAGGTCCGGCATATTGTTGACCGCCATATTGAATTCAACGCAAAAATTTCAAAGGAAAGGGGGTGATGTAATTCATCTTAGGAGGACTTTTACCTTCAGAAACATTATAACCTTTTGCTGGCTAAAGATAAGTTGGAAAAACCTTCGCTGCTTCATTTCTCATGAAATTCTAGCCTGATTTGATATATCACATCACCCCCTTTCCTTTGAAATTTTTGCGTTGAATTCAATATGGTGGTCAACAATATGCCGGACCTGCGCTTGACACACACAGCTAGAGATCTCCCTGTGCCTAACCTATTTCTTTCATGACCAGGATAACTCCATTACATTTTATAGGGGGTGTTAAAGGACTTTTGACTCGTCATATTTCATGTAATGAGGCTTTTATCAGTCACATAGTTACACATATTATTTTGTATATTCTGATCCCATTGCAGTCCCAGAATGTTTTTTTGATATGTTAGAGTATGGCATGAGGGACCAAACATATTTTTTTCACGATTTTTGGTGATTACATGTTTTGAGATATTCAAGGTCAAAAGTCAAGGTCACGTGACGAAATTATGTTTTTATCCAAAGGTAGGCTTGTTAATTATCACTGGAAAGCTTGTTCAATTCCCTGTACTATAAGCTTGATTTGAGCTTCCTAGGCAAAACAGGGGCGGAGTTACAGCACATTTAGTATAGCTAAGCAGGCTCAAAAAGGGCAATTTCTGCTAACTTTGACCTTGAATAATTTAACAATTACAAGACAAACGAAACTAAAAATTTTCATAGTTACTAAGTTCCATGCATAGTTTCAACTCCCCAAATTTCATGAAAATCGGAGATGGTCAGGTTGGGGGCTGTGTTGATTTCGCAAGGAATGACTCTTATGGAAAAAAGAATTGCCAAAAACAAGGACACATATTTAACTTTTATAGACCTAAAAGTTGCTTTTGATTCAGTCCCCAGGCAATATGTATGGGAAACATTGGAGGCAAAGAAAGTACCAGTAAGACTACTGAATGCAATAAAAACTGTATGTAATAACCCTGTAGGAACAATTAGAGTAGATGACAAACTCTCAGGTGAATTTGACATTGAGAAAGGCATAAAAGAAGGAGACAGCCTTAGTTCAATCCTATTCAATGTCTTTTTAGATGAAATTGCTAAAATATGTAAACGACAAACACATAGAACGAAAATAGGTATGTGGAGATTAAGGCCAGTATATCTCCAAGCACTATTATATGCCGATGATATCATACTGATATCAGATACACCTAAGAGACTTCAGCTAACAGTAGAAGAATGGTATGAAGAACTTAAAAGGAAAGGCATGAAGATTAATATAGAAAAGAGTAAGATCATGCGGGTGACTAAAGAGGACAAGGAAAATGAAGCCCTGAATATAATATGTGAAGGGAAACAACTAGAGAAAGTAGAAACATATGAATACTTAGGAACTATCATAAGTAGCAGGGGAAAACTTGATCAAGAGATAATGAATAGGACAAAGAAGGCAGCATCAGCATATTATCAAATGAGTAACACCTTCGTGGGAAAAAGAGAGATCAGTACAGAAACAAAAATGCAACTCTACAACTCAATTGTAGTCCCCATCATGGTCTATGGCAAGGAGAGCTTAGCACTCCAAGATAAACATTTAAGTAAATTTCAAGCAATAGAGATGAAATATCTCAGAAGAACAGTGGGGAAAACTCGAAGAGACAGAATAAGAAATGAAAGAATAAGAGAAGAGGAAAAACAAAAGAAGACAATGACTGAAGTAGTAGAGGAACATCAGCTGAAGTGGTATGGGCATGTAAATAGAATGAATGAAGATAGGAAAGCCAAGCAAGTGATGGAGATGAGGGTTGAGGGTAGAGTAGGAAGAGGCAGGCCAAGAAATACATGGGAAGATAGAATAGAAAAGATAGGACTAAAATATGGAAAAATTAGAACGAAATGAGAATGAGTCGAGACCGGACGGAGTGGATGAGATGCACAGAACGAGGTACCCGACGCCTAACAGCATAAGGGAAAGGAAGAGAAGAAGAAGAGCCTATTATAGGAACCTAAAAGTGCATTTTTTAGAACCTACAATTCCGAGGTCTAGTCATTGCAGTGGGTGGCCAAATTGGCACTGAGACTGAAAAAGGCACGTGAAACTTGCTCCAATGTTGAAGTGATGCTCCTTGTGTTTTTTTTTTTATTATAAAGGTGTTGTGCATTATGAGTATGCCTCATATGGTTGAAACATCCACAAACAGTTTTATTTGGAATTGATGTAGCATTAGATAGGCTGTGAGGAAGAAGAGGCCTGCAGCATGGGCAAATGGAACATGGATGCTGCATCATGACAACACTCCAGCTCATTCAGCACTCCTTATTAAAAAAGTTTGTTTTTGCCATGTACAACACACCTGTTGTAACTCCCCTATTTCCCAGATTTGGCACATGCAGACTTCTTTTTGTTTCCCAGGTTAAAATCCACCCTGAAAGGTTGCTGCTTCCCAATTCATAGAAGAGATTAAGGAAAATTCGCTCCGGAACCTGCAAGCTATTCCCAAAATGCATTCCAGAACGCATTTCAACAGTGGAAGAAGCACTGGGAGTGCTGTATTAGCAGTGGAGAACACTACTTTGAAGGTGATAAATTCGATTAAGCTGTGTACAAGGTAAATAAATTTATTTTGAAAAAGTTCATTTTCTTTTTGGACAAACTTTGTATGGATGAGAGAACAAAAATGAAACCAGTTTTAGGCATGTGAATTACTTCTTAATCTCTCTCTCTTTTTTTATTTTTTGTTTAATACCAGATGTGTTAACAGTAAACTATTTTTACTTCCAAATAGTGTTTACATTGAAACTTACTGCTCCATCTCGATCATGTTCCTCTGTCATGGTATTATTAGCCTTTTTAAAAGCTGATTTAACTTCTGTTTCCATCAAATCTTCATTTGTATCTTCCTCCACAGCTTCAGATTGTAATACCTATAATTACAATAATAATCTAAAATACATAAGTAGGTAAAACTGTAATACGCAATTCCATGAGAAAGGTAATAAGAAATCTGGGGAAAAATCAATAGTGGCTACTCATTTAATAGACGGAAATCCTAACATAAAAGGGGTAGAAATGTACAGCTATCTTCTGTGCATTACACAGTATCCTGAAGATACATAGGGAATATGGAAATAGGACCCCACACATTATCGATCTCACCCATAGTGGAGGAGATGGGATCAGCACCATGCTCTGGCTACCTTTTACCCTCACTCCCCCCAGGGTTTTTGCTGTTATCCCATCAGCCTGAAATGTGCTAAGGACGTGCTGATCGGCTCCGGAGAAGATTGTAAAATTCTGATGGACATCGGGCTGCTGGCTGATTCTTATCTTCACACAAGGAAGAGGTAGTGTCAAGGTTCAGGACTGATTTGTGCAAGTGCAACTTCAACGTTAATTAAGAGAAAATACTGGAATAATTATCTGACGCTCGTCGCAAGCCATAACCACTGTGCTTCACGCGTACCAACCCAAGATGTCTTGTGCTGTGGCCAAGGAACTTGGCAAGCAGCTGGAAAGCTTCGAAAAGCAGGTGCATGGCGAGCTGGACAATTTCAAACAAAAAATTGATAATGAAACACATTCAAGAAGCGGGGACCTAAGTGCTACGTACGATTCCGAAGGAATGAAGAAACTCAAAGACAAGCTGAGTAAATTGGAGGCACGGTTGGAGGAAAGTTTCAGAGTGCAAAAGGAAGACTTCCATTATTTACTGGATAGGATAGAATCGCAAGAAGATAGGCTGGACGATTTGGAACAGTATTCAAGGCGCGGGTGTCTCCTTATTCACGGAGTGCAGGAGAACGTGGAGGAGAAGGTCCTGAACTTATTCCGAAATAAGATGCACGTCGACATCAAGAGTGGCCAGATCGCGAGGTGCCATCGTTTGGGAAAACCAAACCGTAGCATAGCCGAGGCCGTGCAGGAAGGAAAATGCTGCATTATTGTTAAATTCGCAACCTACAAAACCAGGCACTCCGTGTGGTCGGCGAAGAAACGGCTAAAAGAAGCCGGGTCGCGAATCTACATCATCGAGTCGCTGACTCCAGTGCGACAGGAGATGCTGCGGGTGGCGAAAGAGAAGTTCGGGTGCTGCGCGTGCTACACGGAAGATGGCAGGATCGTGGTGTGCACCTCTACCGGCAGGAAACTCACTATTACAAGAATGAAGGAACTATCCCGATTGGCCCCTGAGCCTTACCCCTCAAAAGACTAGACCCATAAACAAGACTGCTCTCGGACTCCTTAGCCACTTTAACATTAGTAACCAGTTAACATTGAAATACTTTTAATATTTCTTTTATTTTTATCATTCTATATTTTTTATTATTATTATTATTACTAGTTATTTTTTCCCCCACAAACTTAAGTGTATAATTAAAGTGTATATCCGTGATGAACATCCTCATTTTATTTCTTAGTTATATGTATTATGAACGTGTGTTTGAAATCGTTTCCCTATTATGTCCATTGTGTGTGTCTTGTGTGTCAACCATATCCCTTTATGCGAATGTTTATGTTTCTCTGCGTGTGCTCAAGTGTTCCGCAAGTGTTTCGGTGTACGCTACTGGGAATTATTTCATACAGTTTTCCTTGAGTGATGTTTTAGCGTCAAATATACCTGTGATTCACGAACATCCAAGACTTCACAAGAAGGCAACATGATAGTACCCGAATTTCCTTATGTTTTTCTTCTTCCAATTTGCACCTACATTCATATTTGAAATAATGCTAAAATACGCTATGACGTTATGGAAGGGAAGGTTCAATTTCCCTCAAGCTCGCAACAAATGGTACCCCTGTCTTTGTTTTCTCCCTGATGTCGACTCCACCGCCTGAAATTCCTGCAACTAACGGTTTCCTCCCTCCCGGTCATCGCCCCCCAAGGCCACCCTTCCTGACCCTCGCTCAAGCGAACGTCAGGTCCTTGTCGTCACCCAAATTAGAGGAGTTGGCGACCACGGTGCTCGAGTCGGCTTTCGATATCTTCCTGGTCCCTCGCCTCGACCTTCTCCATACTGGGTTACGCAGCAATAAAAAAGGATAGAACAACAAAGAGTGGGGGTGGCCTAATCTTGTATTACCGTAAAGACCTAAATGCCAAGATCATTCCCTCTTGCAATGAAAATGACGACAAAGTCGAAATGATTAGCGTAACTGTGAAGCTCCAGCATCTAACTCTGGGAATAATTGGTGTGTACAAAGCCCCTAATATATCGTATACAAAATTATCGCGCCTAGAAACGACGATCTCAGAAGTTTTTCCACTCGTTCACAAATTACTTATTTTAGGTGACGTAAACGCAGATTTCCTTTCTCCCCATAAACCAGAAACAGTATATTTACAATCAATAATCGACTCTTTCGGCATGGTCCAGATCATTAACCGACCAACCAGAATAACGGCAACCACCCAATCACTCCTCGATGTGGTAATAACGGATGACCCGGATCTTCTATGCTCATTTAACGTAACCGCTCCCGTCGGAACGTCCGACCACTGTCTAGTAAACACGACACTTGCCATCAAAAAACCAAAATTAATTAAACAGTTTATCAAATCTCGAAACTTCTCTACCCTCGACAAAGAGAGATTCGAAAGGGATGCTGCAACAATTGAATGGATGCAAATTGATAGCTTCGACAACATCGATGATAAAGTACACTTCGTTACTCAAAACGTAATAAATCTCTTCGACAAGCATGCGCCCCTTGAAACTAAATTAATAAAATCAAAAAACTCTCCGTGGATATCCGAAAATACAAAACTGCTCATGAAACTCCGTGACAATGCCCTAATAAAATATAAGCGCACAAAATCCCAGGCAAACTGAACTGAGAAACTTCACCACCTCGGTCCAACGGCAAGAAAAGAAAGCATATTTTAATCATCACCTCCGCTGCAACAATAACAGCAAAGAGTTGTGGAAAAAAATAAAAACGTGGGGTGTATATAGTAAAAATATGAACAACGAGATACCTTCTGACCTGAGAAATGTAGATTCAATTAACTGGCATTTTTCTAGCATATGCAGCAAAGCGAATGTCTCGGAAGATGCCATTAACAAAACTCGAGAGTTCTTTGATGGTAACACTTTTAACAAAAGCGCTCAAACTTTCCACCTGCAAGAAATAAACAAAGCCGAAACAATGAAAGCTATAAACGAAATATCATCCAATGCATCTGGTAATGATGGAATATCTATAAAAATGATTAAACTGTTATTACCACACATCTTACGTCCTCTGACGCACAATGTAAATTTCTCATTCCGGACTGGACAATACCCGACCAGCTGGAAGACAGCACGTGTTGTTCCGATACCAAAGAAAAAATAATAACGTCCCTGAATGACCTTCGACCAATAAGTCTCTTACCTATATTTCCCAAAATCGCTGAAAAAATTGTTAACAAGCAAACTCGCAAACACGTTAATGACCTAGATCTGCTTCCGAAATGTCAATCCGGTTTCCGTCCCTCGCACAGCACGGCAACGGCTTTACTTAAGGTAACTGACGATTTATTACGATCAATCGACAAGAGAATGGCAGTAGCGTTAGTATTACTGGATCTCGCTAAAGCCTTTGACAGTGTCCATCATGACCTGCTCTTGAGCAAATTAAAATACTACAATTTTTCACCTCCTGCTCTCCGATGGTTTAGATCGTATCTGAATAACAGACCACAGAGAGTATTCATAAACGCTGCCACGCCCCCTCTCTCTCGCACCCTGCCATTGGAAACTGGTGTCCCACAGGGATCCATTCTAGCCCCTCTCCTCTATACCATTTTTACAGCTGACTTACCTACCGTAATCAATCACAGTAAAGTTCATTTTTACGCAGATGACACTCAAATACAAATTCCTTTTCCACCGAAATCGCCAGATGCAGCCTTAGCTTTGCTCAATGATTATTTATCCAACATAAATACCTCGTGTAAAAGTAACGGTCTAAAAATAAACCCACAAAAATCAACTTTCTCTCTTATTGGTTCCCGAAATAGTCTCTCTCTGATAAATCCTAACGAGATATGTATCAAACTAGACACATCTATAATCCCTTATTCAACAAATGTGAAAAATCTAGGCATCATTTTCGATGAACACCTTAACTGGGATATTCATGTACAAGAACAAATTAAAAAAGCTTACGCCGTGCTAAGATCGCTGTACAGCTTTAAAGAATGCCTAAAAACAGAGATTAAAATGAGACTAATCCAATCACTTATCTTTCCTTTACTGGACTACTGCGATGCAATTTTCGGACCAAATCTATCCGTTCGAAACAAAACCAAAATCCAGAAAGTCCAAAATTCATGTTTCCGTTTCGTGTACCATATAAGAAAATACGATCATATCCTCCCAACCCTAAACGCAAACAAAATGTTGAACATGACCAGACGCCAAAAATTACATCTTTGTTGTTTTATTCATAATCTTTTACAAACCAAAACACCTAGAAACCTATTCGAGAAATTAAAATTCAGAAGGGAAATACACGATTACAAAACAAGGGGAAAAATCGAAACTTGAACTTCCAAAGCACACACTAGTGCTTTTCGAATCATGATTTACGTATTCAGCTGCAAGAGCATGGAATGAACTTCCTCCTTCCATGACGTCCCTCACTAATCGCAACAACTTCAAAGATAAACTAAAAGCTCTATTGTTAAATGAACAATATCTGTGTTCCAGCACTCACGAATAATAGCTCGCATTTCTGAACCAACTTCCTAATAACAAGTATTTTCATCTTCATTTTGCTTTTTTACTTTTCCCCTTACATGTTGCCAACCCTTAACAATATTTTGTCCTTTCTCGCATATTAAGAACATTTATATGTTTTTTACACATAACATTAATATTAATTTGTATTATTCTTAACCATATCACACCAAGCACAATTGTGTCAATTAATTTGTGTATCCTTGTGTATTTGTTTTCAATCCTTTTATTATTATTATTATTATTATTTTTAGTGTGTAGACGAGCCTTTGTTCTCAATTTTGTATCTGTTCTTTTTGTGTCTTCTTTATGTTTCTCTCTTTTTTCTTTGTTTGTTATTGTACAAACATTTAGTAGGTAGAATGTATTTAGTATTTATATGTATCCATCGGGGTTAGGTGGTAGAACAGCCGCAGGCTGAACCTCGCCCTTTAAGAAAGGAAAATTGAAATTGAAATGAGAGGCTGGGTGAGCCACTTTATGCAGTGACACTGTCAGAAAAAAAATCCACGTGATATCACCCACCGAATCACATGCTGACTGGACCACTGTGGCTCTTTAAGGTGGGACTATTTAAACACTTTCAGAATGTTATTTAAAGGAGAAAACCATCAAGAGTAAGAAATGATGGTTAAGGCTGGAGAAAAGTTCATTTAAATTTTTTTTGTTTTATTTTAGTTCTTTTCTGCCACTTTTGGCTAGTCACAAAGATGAGGATGAAAGGTCATAAGATCAAGTTAGTAAAAGAACAATCATAAACACACATGGACAAGATACAACACAGGCCCTACAGAAGATTGCACTGGCTGAGAGTACAGATGCCAGAGCCTGATGAAGGCATATGGGGTGATGTGGATGTAGAGCTCCACATGTTCTTGAGGCCATAGTTGGGATGATGTGATCAGCATCATGCCCAGCTGCCTTTACCCCCTCCCGCACCCAGGGTTGCCCCAAGGTACCCATTGATATGAGGCTGGGTGAGCCTGAGCCGTGCAGAAACAAAATGACTGGAAAAATTCCTGTTCCAGATCACCTGCCCTGGTATTCGAACCCAGGTCTTCCGCATGGTAGCCAGATGCTCTACCAACTGAGCTACTGTGTCCCACATGGGAAAACAAATAATTTAGTATTCATTTCCATTTGTAGAAAAAGTTAATACAATAATCAGTACTGAAATTTTTAATGTCACTTCTAAAAACAGTTAATAGGAAAACAGTTAACCAAAGCCAGAAACAGTTCAGATGGAAAGGAATGGATAGGGTAAACAGAGAACATTCAATACAAATCCAGCTTTTCTGACATTGAATTCTCAAATTTCTAGTTACAAACAAACATTGCTCTGTATTAAAAATTTAATTTTGCAGAAATATTTTTTAAAGTCCATTTTTGACATGTCCCAGCCACTGAAATCAATTTATCAATTTTTTTTATTGCACCTACGGTCCAAATAAAATAATACAGTTTAGGAATACATGTTATAATGGCACACTGAGTATAATAATCTTTACAATTTGATATTCTTGATACAAAAGGTGAAATATTGTGACTGACATTCTTGACAATAGGAAACTACAATCTAAAATTCTGAAACATGAGAGGTCAGTTTTTTTTAAGTGTACTTCAATAATATGGTGCTATAATATGCAGTGCTACATTTAAGGGATCAAGATGTGCCTTCATGGAAATGTGCAACACTGCTGCAATTTAATGGCACAAATTTGCTCAGTTTCAAACATGCAGTTGAGATGTGTTACAAAACTGTACATGTCTAACTTAAAGAAATATTACACATATTATAGATTTTATTTTGTGTGTGCCTCAATTCTGCTAAAAATACATTGTTTCTTTTTCTAAATATTTATATGACAGATGTTAGATGAATAACATTACATACACACAACTAACAAACAACTAAGAAATGCAATTTTATGTAGAATTGGAAGAATATCCATAAATATTATATTTATATCAGCAAAACTTACATAATGGGGGAAGGGGGGGGGGTTGGAGCCATGTGCCTTTGGTGATGAAGGATGGGCTGTTGAGGTATAGAGAGGAAGATAGATAGTGATAGATATTGTTTCTTAAAGTGTATTTAATTTACAAAACCAGCGATATAAATACTGTTCACACCACCATTTCAGATTTGGAGGAAATTTGGTACATAGCACCTACATGCATTTTTCGTTTTTGAAATATCACCTGTAGTTTGCAATCTAGATTCCTTTAAAATTGAAGATTTTGTTATCTGCAGAATGTGAAAAAACAATGTTCAAATGTTTATGAACTATTATTAATAATTTTAAAATTCACTGTACTTATTCAAAATTTTATGAAGATTCCAAATATCACATGTAAAATAAAATTACCATATTTGCTGACATATAAGACACACTTCTTTTCCTTTGAAAATAGCTTGTTTTTTTGCGCCAATACTCAGTTTTTGATTACCTTCATTTCTGGAAATTTTCTCTGTTCTGAGTTAGACAATTTCTTTTTTGCAGTGTGTGACAAAGAAGATTAAAATATATTCTTTCCTAGTTAGATTAGGTAAGTTATTTGTTGAAGTAGACCTACACATTACTTTATATTTGAAATACTGTAAATTAATTATAATATTCAGTGATAAACCTTTTTCCTCAAAAATGTGTAAAATATGTTAAATGTCTCCAAATGCTGTCAATGTGCATTTAGAAGTTGGAAAATGTGTTTTCAAGCATGTCCCTCATAACTTTCTTTTCTGTTACTTCTTACAAATTTGGGCAAAGTGCCATTAGAAAGAGAAACTTGCTACAGAAAGATGAAATAAAATTTGTGAGTACTTACACCCCTTCCCCTCATTAGAGAAATATATTTTTTGGTGAGGGAAATTATTAAGAGTTCTCTAGATTGATTGATTTAGTTGGTGTTTTAAGTCCACTTTTTGCACAGTAAGGCTAATTGGGACTGGACCTACAGTTTAAACTGGGTTCCGAATCACTATGTGCATCCACCGGGAATCGAACCCAGGACCCCTTGATTACAAGGTGACGACACTACCACTGCACCATCGGGGAGGCCCTAAGAGTGCTCTAGAGTAAGGGCACTACAGCAGCTAGGCAGCAGGGAAGGAGAGGCATGACACTGGCATTCCAGATTCAAAACTATACCAATTACATAATATGTTTATGAAGTCACTCATTTCAAGTCAATGGTAGGCTTTACTAACAATGTAAGGAATCTTGGAATAACAAAATTATTGAATGAAGAACTTTCAATTGGGCAATGTTTGGCTTCCTAAAGGAAATTTAGGATAACTGCACATAAAAAAATGTGTTTTGATTCATTCACATTGTAGTAATTCACTATTTTTTTTCTAATGGAATATAAACAAGTTGTAACCACACAGCCATATGTGTGACTTATTACCAGGTACACAATTTACACAACAGGTCATTTATATAATATTCTTCTTTATTTCAGAAATAAGAAGCCAACAGCATTATTTATATGTGGGCACATAGATATGAAAACTTTTACATCATACAGAGTGATTCATAATTCCCTCCAGCGTTTCAAATGTTTATAGTATGAGAACTATAACATATACAGCAAAAAGGTGCATATCAGTACATAAAGAATCTCTTCAAGGTTGGTACATAGCTTACAGGTGTGTGATATGTTCACCCCTGGTGATGTGGCAGACATCAATCCTGAAATCAAGTTCTTGCCACATGTCACAAAAATTACTATCAATACCAACGACTGCATGTGTGATCCTTTCTCACAGTGTGCTGAATCACATGGCATGAAAACACAATCTTTGATGTAACCCCCATAAAAAAAAATGCATGGGGTTATGTCAGGTGAGCATGGGGGCTAAGGAAGAAGAGAGTCATCTCTGGAAGAACATCCAATGCAATGGCCAATAAGTTCAGTACTGTGGTAAGCATGGATGCCCTCATGGAAATGTGGGGGAGCCCCATCTTGTTGAAAAATGAAGTCCTCCCTATCTTCCTATAATTATGGCATTAGGCACTGTTGCAGCATGTCTAGGTACACTACACCCGTAACAGTTGGCTCTGGAAATAAAAATTATCCATTCACTTTTAACAAAGAAACTACACAAAACATTTTTAGTGGAATCACGGATGTGTTGCACCACTACATGATGGTTTACCATGCCCCAAATGCATATACTGTGACAGTTCACCTTTCCAGGCAGATGAAACATGACCTCGTCACTAAAAATCACTTTCTCAGCAATACATCTTCCTCTTGATTCTCTTAGAAATCCAGACAGAACTGGAAATGATGATTGTGATCCTGGGACTCAGGGCTGCAACAGTTGCACCTGGTATGGTTTCACATGATGATGTTTGTGTAGAACAGCCAGGTCAAACTTGCAGTCCGCAGCGTTCCTCAATGCGACCCACATTTCATACATGGAGAACTATCTATACTTACATAGTTGTCCCGCTTTTCGTTTCACATGAAAAAGCCTCGACTCATCGAAACTTCACCAGAATTACCTATTGTCCCTACACAGGTACATTCTTGCATTCCATTAAGGATTGGTGTGGTGTTGAGTAAGCAAGTTTATTGACAGGCTAGTTCTGAGGTTCAAAACTATCTTACTGGCTTGGGAAGGGGAGCGTGCCTACTTTCTAATGCAAATGAGATAGTTTCTTGATTGTGAAGGCTTTGCCTTGAAGGAAAATCAGTTTCTGGAAAAGTTTTAGACAACCTTGTCACTGCCTAATCCTTGTGGGAGTAAGAAAAGAACTATAGAGGAGGAATACAGAATATTTCAAGTTAAATGTGACATTACCTATTTTTGTTGTGAATTGTAAAGGATGTGAAAATTTTGTGCCCTGATGAAGTGAATTCATTCAGAAATGTATCTTTGTCACGAAATACAGTTGCCGACATCCGAGGCAGAGTATTTTGACACCAAAGATCCATAGTTTAAAACCCGGTTTGTGCATGGGTGTTCTTTGTGTGTGTTCCTTCATCAATTTCATTATATTATCACTTATTCCCATCATAACCATTAGTCAAAACTGGAAGAAAAGTGATGCTAAATAACAAAAATCGAAACAAAAATCAAAGAAAAAATAAGAAAAACAGTTGATGAGATGATCGATGACTTAGCTGGTGATATTTACGAACAACTGAAAGCAAAAATTGCTGGTTTTGTTGCATTGTCGCTCGCAATAGCTAAAAGTATGGACATCTGTGTGGTAGCTAGCTCACTTAGCTGTATTCATTTGTGAATGTGATTCTCTTCTCAATGTGACAGAAGAACTCGTTGGCATGATTTTTCTCCATGACACAACAACAGGAAAAGATATTTTCAAGGAAATGGACTATATATGTAAATTTCAAGAAAATATATATATATTGCAAAGGAGCAGTCTTGTTTTATCCTAGTTGGTAATATATATATATAAATTTCGCAGTAATTTCACAACTTGTCAGGAATACCAATCTGTGAACCTGATTTAAGTCAATACTCATCCAAAGTAAAACTACTACTTGATGAATTTTGAAACAGGTTTTAAGACTTCAAATAACAATGCGAACTGAAAGAGAAATATCACAAGTTGAAGAACAGCCCATTATAATAAAACAGCCCAAAGTTCAAGATTTATTGTCTGCATTAAGAGTTCTTTCCTAGCAAAAAAAAAAAAAATGCGAACATTGAGAACCTAGTTTCTAAAAAAGATTTAAAAATGTCAAATCTCTGGGAAATGAAAGTAGAATTGGCCATGAACGGTGTCATTCCAAATGTTTGCACAATTGAAACAAATTTATATTTGAAATAAACATGTAAATTAGTATCACTGACTATGAAAAAATATTTCAGTTATATTTTATATTAAAAATAAAACACATAAACCATAATTAAATATTTTTCAGTGCAACACACACATGTAATCGTGTAATCATTCAATTCTAAGCAGGATGGTACATAAAGGAATGAGGGGGAATTTTCCCGATTTTTTTTTTTGCATCCCCCTCCAGTTGCTAAATTTTTGTCATTTTGATGAGAGACGACATTGGGATCCACCCATTGAGAACGAATCCCTTAGTTTTGAACGTAAAAGTGTTGGGATTCGAGGTGTGCAGCCTGGAGAGTTTTGACATTATCAATGTCAAATTGAGTTTGACATGGCTGGTGTAGAATATGCCACACAGTTGGCTGCGGCATTTGCAATTCCTGACTCACGTGACGTGCTGGCTTCTTAGGGCTCCCGGAAAATGTTTCTCACACAAGGTTTATGGTCTCAGCCGATGGTCCCACACAGCCTGTTTGTTTTGCATCACACAGGCAGCCAGTCTCCTTGAACTTGTATCACATACTAATTGTCTTGTCCGTAGGCACTTCTGTTCGATATTTCATACGAATTCTCCATTGCACCTTCACAACAGACTCAAATTAGTGAATTTTAAGACATAGAATGCTTTGTGTTCACCAGTGCATGCCATGTTTGCGTTAACTGTGTTATACTGCCACCTACAGATAAATCTATAATTACGTGATTGGGCCTATTGGAGAGATTCATTTGCTGTGTGTTATAGTTCTTGCACCATAAACATTCAAAAACCTGGAGGGAATCATGAATCACCCTGTTTTATGTTATGAGTAAACTCATGATCTTTTTATATTTACTGCAAAAATACAATAACTACAAGAAAAATAATACTCCCTCTGTCCCATAATTATAATCCGGTATGCCAAAATGGTAGTACAGGAATGACAGACGAAGAGGCAGATGGAAAGCACAATTTGTACTGATCCTTGAGTAGTAAAGTTGTATGACTCATTCCCTCATTTCATTTTCTGTATACACCAATGTCACAGTTTGAATATCGGGCAATTATTATGAGACAACAAACAAAGGTGTACCGGACAATAATTATGGGACAGAGGGAGTATTCATAAGCAAATTATACATTGGAGATTTACAGGTAGCAGTCTCAAACTGAAAGAAAATAATTACAATAAAATAAAAACGTATGGAGGAAAAGAGAGACGAATACAACACTTCAGTGTCCACTTTAAAATAATTGAACTTACATTTACTCTGCCTTCTTCCAATTCAGCATTAAGTACTGTTTCACTTCCTTGTTCACTGGCCACAAAGTTGATGTTGCTAATATTACTTGGAACTCCACCAAATGCATCCTACAAGATCAAGTTATTTTCAAGAGAGTTTATGAGGGCCATTTAATATGATTTCTCTATAGTAGCACTACAACATGGTATTTCATGTGACTACTCTACTTAAGTGTGCAAAATAGTGGCTGCTCTGTTGTTCTAAAGCAAGAAATGTACATACATACATTCAAATCTGTGTGTGGTGTGGTGATTGATATCATATTACCTGAGATGTATGCATAAATATCCCAAAATATTAATTATATTGTCCATTTTGTGACTATAATAAAATTACATAGAAAAATACAATATATAAAGTGTGCCTCTTGCATAGTCCTGGATCCAGCCCAGTAGTGACTGGTGGTTGAGGTCTATGGGTGTGAAGGTCAGCCTTGTATCCCACCCCTCCCAATTACTCACACCTATTTTCCCCGCACGTAATCATGTGAATTATATTGACAATCCAAGTTATGACACACCTTTCACTGACAATGAGACTATGGCAGAGTTGTATTTCATGAATTTTTAATTTATTGCATTTGAAATACCTCGGTGATTTTTTTTAAGAATGGGATGCCAGATTGAGTGTGCCTGTCAATTGTCTACGTTCAGTGCTGGTTTCTGACATCACAGAAACATGAAACTTTACATATGTAATGCATATCTTCCTCCAAGAGAAACATGTCCCTTCAGTCTTAAGTTTAATGCCACATAACACCATACCAGTAAAAATTCGCATTGGTCATACCTGAAACTTCAAGTAATATGATATGTACCAAACCTATTTTCAACAAATCCAATGTGGAATAAAGCATACAAGAAAATATTTAAAATCATGTAACTGCTCGTTTTGAAACTTTCATTATTGTCAGAAGTTGGTCTACAACAACAACAACAACAAAAAGGAAACTGATAACTTAACATGGCTATGCTTATTTGTATATAACCAATAAATGTGATATTAGGAAATGCAAACTGATGTTTGTAATGTGGTGACAAAGTTACTTTTGAAGTTAGAGAAGTGAAATTCTCTGTGGTTAAAGATAGGACTCAGAAGTTGATGAAAAATCATATTTTTTCTGAGCCTTGAAAACAATGCTAAACCTGATAACAGTCAGTTTCCTCACTTTGAACAGAAAACATTGTTTTTATCTTGCATTTTTCAGCCTTTTTTGGCCCTAAGGTCATTTTTCAGTATTTTCTTTTGCAGTTTTTGTTGCATTTTTCTTCATTTTCAGGTTTATTTTTCTTCTCCCCTGTCATTTCATGAATTTTGAATGCATTTGCTAGCACATCTTACATATTTAAATTTCCTGACGTGGTCTTTTTAGCAAGTTTGACATTAATAAAAAATACGGTCAATGGAAAAGCACAATGTTACTTTTAACTTAAATGTTTGGCAATGGATTAAATAATTAATTGTGGTAAATTTATTTTTCCTCCAGCAAACTTAAAATACTTGGTGTGAAGCCTACTTCGAGGTTCCCTTGTTTGCCACTATTATCACTTTAATCTGTAGTCTTAAAAAGTAAAATTAGTCACAATATTAAAAAAAAATATAATCTGATGTACGCAAAACACAACGGTATTTTCAGATGCTGGCCAACTACTGTATCGTGTAAGGCCAACTCTTAAGGAGTTGGAGGTGAATGACTTATACACAAAAAACCTTGAGGTGTATTTTATGTGGCCATGGCATTACTCTATATTAATTCCAACAAAACCAATTAGGGTAATATTAAAAAGCTAAAAGTTGAGGATCGTGATAGTGACTATTTAAGGATACAATACTGAAAATCACTATAGTGAGAGTTTATTTCCTATTAAAGTAATTATAAATACAGAGAAACTAGTACACACTTTATCAGCAAAACTATTTTTTTCTTCTTTGTTTTATTAATTTCAGTGGCCACTGCCACCATCCTCATTGGAACTTGTTGTAATGTTGCTTGGCGTGCTTCTATTGTTTGTAGTTCTCTGGCTGCTCCTAGGTGCGCTGTTGTTAACTGTATGTCTGCGTCCGTGTCATCTGCTATTTCCTGGCACTAACTGTTGTAGTAGGGGAATCCATGTGTGGTGTGCCTGTCCGCTATCAATGTTTAGCTCATGTGAGAAGTGCATTATGGCATGTGTTTCCTTGATTTTGGTGTTTACGAGTGTGTGGGCGGTGTGCTTGACTTGTACCTTTTGTATTTTATGGCTATTGTATTTGATGTGTTTAGCAAGACCAGTAGTGGGTTGGGCTTTTTTTGCATCTGTTAGGTGTTGTTGGATTCTTTCATTGACAGATCTGATGGACTTGCTGATGTAATGTGCCTTGCACTCACACTCTGCATCATATACACCTGGGTTATCAAGGGGAGAGAGGAAGTACCGTTTGTGTTTGTTTAGTTTATCAGCTATTTTGGCATTGGGTTTGATGTCATAGGGGAGAAGGACTTTGGATATGCGGTTGGATGTGGTGAGATGATAGGGGAAGGCAAACCACTTATATCTGCCATTGGAGGTTGATTGTGGCTGAGTAGGGTGCCTGACCTGTATTTCCGCTTTACTGCACAAAGTGGAAAGTTCTGCTTCTGTGTAACCATGTTTCAGGGCTATTTCAGTGATGGTGGCTCTCTCTTCTTGTAGATCTTTTTCTCTGCAACAGTAGGAGAATGCTCTTTGATAAAAGTTCAGCCACATATTAGCATTTTGTCTGGGGGGAGGGGGGTGGCTGGAAAGAGCGTGTGTTGCCTGCATCTGTTTTCTGTAGACAGTGGATATGAATTTGTTTTGTGTGTGGCTGATGGTGATGTCCAGGAAGCTGATCTTGCCATGTTTATCTTGTTTTACGGTGAAGTTGAACCTGGGGTGGATGCTATTTAGTTTTTTCACTAGAAGGTTGAGCTCTTCTGCCTTTTTGTATATGACTATTGTGTCATCTGCGTACCTTCCACATTGGATGTATTGCAGCTCTTTTTCAGCCAAGTGCATGACTATGTTGGCTAAAGGAGCTGATAACAGATTGCCCATGGCAAAACCCTCGGACTGTTTGTAGAAGTTATCCTCAAACTGAAAATAGTTGTGTTTTAAACAAACTCCCAGCAGCCTGGTTGTTTCATGTACTTCTAGTGCAGGGATTATGTTTATAGTTAACCATCTTTCAACTGAATGCAGAGCTAAGTCTATGGGGATTGAATTGTACATGTCCACTATGTCAATGCTAGCTAATTTTGCACTGTCAGCTTGTACTATTGACGTCGCTAGATTTTTAGCATCAGCACTGTTGTGGAACATATACATGAGGTTAGGTGCACTGTAGGGTGATTGAAGCCAGCTATTATAAGGTGCATGGGGATTCCTGGTTGGTGTGTCTTGGGAATGCCATAGGCAATGGCAGGCAAAGGGTGGGGGTTAAGAAGGAATTTTTGGTCTTGTTCACTGAGTATAACACTAGATTTCACTGCATTTTTCACAATTCTATTGTACCTGTCTGTGGGGTCTTTGTAATGACACTGTATGAATCACAGTTTAGTTTGTCCTTCACTTTCTTAGCATAATCGCCCTTGTGCAAAAAACAGTTTCGAGGATAAAGTGAGAACTAGTTTCTTCGTATTTATCTACTACCATGTCTCTCTTCTCCTAATTATGAAAGTAATTATATTATTGATATAAAGAAAACACATGTTAGTTAAGTTTACTTCTACATGAACTTTATGTATAAATGGGTGAATCAGGATGGAGTTTTCCACTGAAATATGTCTGTACACTTTGCAACTTGTTATGTGTCTGCACTAAAAATGTTCAAAGTCCTGAATTCATAAATTTGGCAATACAGACCATCAGAGCCAACAGAGAGTACCCAAGTTTGAAACAGGTCTCCCTACTACACGAAAATGCTCGTGAAAAAAATTCATTCTTCCACATTCATGAAGTTAGAGAATATAAACCTAGTAATAAGATGGAGTACATTGAGAGATCCTTCATAATCAAATTGAAAAAAGAGAAATATATGTGCAAATGATTTGTGTATGTTTACCTACAGGCCCCTGTTGTGTGCACCAGGTCACTCACTATCTCTTTCACAGTGATAGCATTATGGTTGTCACCTAGGGTGATCATACATCCCATTTTGACCAGGACAGTCCCATCAGTATTATTAAAAAAGCACTATTTGTCCCATTTTATAAAAGTATATGAGTTAGCTTGAAAATGAAATCTAAATTTGAGAGACATTTCATGTGTAAAAAATATGTTGATGGAAATTTTAAACTAGAATTATGGCTACACCCTGACAAAACAGCTCTACTGTTTCAAGCACTTCATAACAATCAAAAATGTTCAAGCAGACAGTTGAACTGCTTTGTGTGTGTTGATATATTTGTAGAGCAATGAATAGGAATGACAAAGAAGAGTATGTGTAGTTTCAATAGAAACCTCTGGAACAAGAATTCCTGCATCTTGACACAAACTGAAATCTTGCATTGTGTGTCAGATATGTTGGGCATTTTATGAACTGTTGATTGTGACATTTTTTCTAGTTGCACAATCGCATTTGAGCGATTGATTATATTACGCAATGCAAAATCCTCACAACTTCGTTCTAGCTTCGAACAGCTGTTATTCTATGCATCTGTTTATTTGACGATGACGTAATTTGCCAAATGTCTCCACTAGAGGGCAGTGTGGCACTCTCTGCATTGGCTCAGTTGTTCTGAGAGAACGAAATCAGACTTGGCCGACGACTAGCGAAAGAAGCAACTTTCTGTATAAGCTCTCTACAGTTTTGACTCGTCGAGGGGGGATTTTCTTGGGCAAGTACTTGGACATAGGATTTTCACTTGCGAGTTCTGCGTGATAATACAAATCATAGTGTGAGATATGGTGAACTTGTACAACGGGGATTAGCAATACGGCCAAGTTGTGTGATTATGTGTTTGGCTTGCAGAAACTAATGGAAGAATACTGCACATCATGCATGATGTCAATGTAGATCGTTTGCAAGGCAGAAATGGTCTTTGACGAACTGACAAGAACACACTACGTTGTATTGGTCACACGTTGCAGCATGGCGAGGCAGAGTCTACGAGTCAAGCAAAGGTAACCGTAACAGAAGAGGTTACTCATACCCATTGGATTTCAGCAGTGATGGTCAAATTGGAAGGTGCTGTTTGGCTAGATACCACTACAAAGTCGAGTCAAGCATGTAACTAAAACGGAAGAGGTTACGAGGCATCCCGAGACGATTCCAACATGGTAATGTGATGAATAGTTTTTCCTGTCGCAGAACAGCATCTTACCCAAAAGTACCGTGAACAAGAATGAATGGAGCCGATGATGTGGGATTTGACGTCCAGCCAAGAACATAAGGTATGTAAAGTGAACTATAATTGAAATTGTACTTATTGAGTGCGCGAGTTGCGTTAGTGCTACCATTGGACTGATCTGTGGAAATAAGTTTCTTCTACAAGGAAAATGAAACTAATGGTGTGAACAAATTTGTATGCATCGTCCGAATGAGCATATTCCCACATACGTAGTACTCTTTATTGGGCAAATTCAAATGCGTCGAAGCAGATAATAAGTTGCAGGGCAACACTGTCACGCGTTGTTAAGAATATGCCACAAGTACGCGTTGCTAAGAATATGCCACAAGTAATAAATTGTTATAGTAAAAATGAGGGAGCATCAAATTGAGTCAGTTAATAATCAAAAAGGATCTATAGAGTAAAGATTTGTCAGGGTTCCAATTTGCGTAACTTTAATATTGTTTTGGATTGCCCGTTTTGCATGAATCTGGACTTAAGCGTCCTTGGAATGTACGTTAAATTATTGAGGTCGCGAAGACCTCGTTTGTTGTAAAGCATTAAACTATTTGAATTGTCATTGTTTTTTGACACTGGTCGTCTAAATGTTTTGTGTTTGTAATATGAATTTTTGTACCAGTTTGAATTAATCATGGACAAACTACGTTGCGGTGTCCGATGATAATAAATGAGCAAAACTTTAAAATTTATGTTATCTGTGCATACCCAAAAATGAACTTGTAAATGTGGGAATGAATTAACTAGATACACAAGAGTGAATTGTAATATTCTAGATAATTAAACGGGGCTCGTGTACGTTATGAACGCATCTTTGGGAGAGAAAGGGTAAATAAGTAAATTGAAGATTAACTATCTTTCTTAAATTGTCCAGTACTATTTATTTACGAGTTTCAATGTTTGGGCCAGCCATTGGATCCCATCTACGGGACTGAAGTGAGATGAACAACGTTTCATTAACTTCACACTCATTATTTTGTATGTTGGTTGGCGCGATAATAAATAATCTATTCCACTCCTTTTGGGTCACTTTCTATTAATTTAGTATTTGTATTGAGTGCACCGATCACTTTACATGATGAAAAATAAAGTTGTTTTCAAGAAGACTGATTCTTGAATACTTCTGGCACTCCTCAACTTCAGTGTCTGGCTAACATCAAAAGTTGATCAGAAAAGACCAGAACACTATGTAGGAGTTATACCAAAATTATAATAATTCCTTTTGACAACAGGAGATCATAGTTCAATTATTGTGTATGATGTATTTATGTGATCCATACTTTAATAACGATAATTTTATATTTAGCCCTAACATATTTTTCAGAAGTGGGGGGGGGGGGGGGTTAAATTAACCTTCTTGGGATGTCCCGTTTCTGGGTCTAAATATTATGGTCACCCTATTATCACCGGATTATTTTATGCGAGGAAGTTGTTGATACGTAAGATGGACAGAAATGTGAAGGTGAATGATGCCTACTTTCAGTCATCCATTATGATCCCCATTATGTACGGAGAGAACTCTTAACAGGTGCACATTCATATGGACAAGGATTCAATCCATACCACCTGAACATCCCTCTACTTTTACCAGGAGATGGAGCAGGAAACAGGGATTCATGTTATCTCATTTCAGTAAAATCACTGATGACAGTCCTCTGGATTTATGTGCATTCAGACTCTTGGAATGCGCAAAGTCTGAAATATCGCTGTCCAGACACCCTCCCAAGTCTTTGGATAGCGTGCAGAGAGAAATCGAATAGGATTTCAATAGCCGTTCTCCAATGTAGTTTGCTACACTGGAGAATCTGATGTAGGGCGATAGTCCACAATGCTGGTGGTCGGATAGAACATCACTGGTGGTGGCAGCATGGCATTTCATCAAGTCAGTACACCTTGAAAGTTGTTCGGATATATCCTGAACAACCTTTTGTATTTGTCACTAACTACAGATTAGTATGCATCAGTCACAAAACTTCATAACATGACCCTGAAAAAAAATTGCCTCTTTTCTCCCTCAAAATTAGTATTCTCAATAAAATTCTCTCCAAAATGCCTCAAAAATTAATTTCTAAGGTTTCCTGTATCCTGCCAAAGGATGAGGCTAAAAAATGTAGAAAATACAGTGTAAATATTACAGTTTTCAAGTTATTATAGAAGAAAGTTAATGTTCTGTCACTTTTGAAACACACTGTAATAACCAAACTAACTAACACATCATAAATATTAACATATACATTATATTTCCTTTCATCTGTAGTTGGTTGCATGTATGGGCAGATTAAGCCTGGAGGAGTGACCGGCTACCCCTTGATGTCCCAAACTTCTTTTTTTAATTTTTATAACAGTACATGGTGATACTCTCTCCCATTTTACACATACAAAATACACACATATTCAAACCCAGGATCTCTGGCATTGTAGCACCCTTTGATAACCACTCTGCCATGGAGGCTGGCTAAAAATAACTCATCTGCCACCCTGGCCCCCTTCTCCCTATGAGCAGGTTGAAATTTAAAAAAAAAAACTAATCAGGCATCTGGACAAGGGAAATGTGTTTCTGGACCATGTGCAAGTGGAGTATGTTACTCTCATGCATTGACAACACTTCCTGTATTCAAGTGCATTTGTGTACAGGATATGTGAGGTTTAATAATTTTTGCACAATTACATAAAATAACCAATACAAATCACAATTACCCCCCCCCCCAGGAAGCAAGCAAGCAAGAAAGAAAATAACATATACTTAACTTTATACATTCTGGAGGTGTAGATAACCCAAGACTATATTCAGCACAGTTGAATAAACCTTGTTCCATGTGCAATGAATCACCTAAACAACTTTCAGGTGAACTATTCTGTCTTCCAAGATTTGCTAGTAGCATTAGTTGTCTATTCAACTGCAAACAAATGAAGGAAAGCATGCAGCAAAATCATCAATGAAAAACTAAACTTTAATGAGCACATTACTATTACTAAAAGAGCCATGCATCTCCTTGGTCTTCTGTACAGGTTCACTGAAATCCCAAACCAATTTATTAATTAGCATATTTTTCAAATCATTTATCTCCCCCATTTTAGAATACTGTTCCCCCATCTGGACCATGGCTTCTTTCCAGGATTGATTTTGTCCTCAGCTTTTTCCTTGACATTGCTCGCCATAGAATTGAATACCTTCCTCTCGGACACTTCCATAAAACAGATATTATGTCCATTTTGAATATCCAGCCACTACTCACTGTCACGAACTAGCAGACATTGCATTTTTGCATAAAATCATCAATGGCAAAATTAAAACTGAATTCCTAGTCAATCAATTTCATCTACAAGTACCCACACAGCCAAACCACAATGTAAAGCTCTTCACAGTCCCACTTCAAAGCTCTCCCATCTACAGTGGTCTCTTTTCTATAGGCATCCCCACGTATATAATAACCTGCCTGCAAATATTGATATTTTCTAGTCAGAATGTAGTTTTCGACAATCTTTAAGATTGTATGTGTAACGTATTTTTCTGTGCCATCTTATATTGACTTGTTTTGCTGTTGTTTTCTTGTTGCTACAGATTCAGTATAAAATGGTATTTCAGTACTGTATTTGAAACTTTAAGTAATTAAATAAATAATCATAAAAATGTTTTTAATGTCAATTTTAGGCATGAACACTTCTATAGCAACTAAAAGTACCAGAATGTTTTTATTATTATTGTTGTTGTTTTTAATTTCAGGGACAGAAACATTCTAAACACATGTCAGAAATGTAAGAAATGAAAAGTTTGTGTATTGCAAACATAGTGTAAGGAAGAACTTAATAAGAGCTAGAGAAAGATGGCGATGCACTCTTCACAATATCTTAATTGACCACCGTGAAAAAAATCAAAGTCCTGAATTCATAAATTTGGTAACATAGCGCTTCAGAGTCCACAAATAGTATCCAACTTAGCAACAGTTTTTCTTTCTAAATGAAAACACTCTTGTAAATTTCTTCATTCTTTCACATTCCATGAAGTTAGAAACAATAAACCAGTAATATAATACGTAATTAAACAAAAATCGTAAATTGGAAATACGAATATTGATATATATTTTTTAAGAGTATTCATTCTGAAATTGAAAATAGGGGAATTTATGTGAAGTTGGGAAACACTGATCTGGTTCTCCACCACCTGGAGAGAATTGACATCACATTTCAATGCAATGAAGCAAATTTCTCTCTATTTTAGGCAACATTCCAGTAAAGAAAATTGCACAATAACTGACGTTTCTACAAAGTGCATCTTTTCCCTGATCTGTAGCGAAAAATTGTTCCGAACTCCAGCAAAATGTTCTTTCAACTGAGATCAACTTGTTTTACAGAGTTCACGTTAGTAATCTCCTGGAGCAGTTGGTTAGACGGTCATCGTGTCATACTTTTTTGTCAAGAACGAAACATCGTAGGTTCAAATCTCAACCACTCCTGATTATTTTTTTATTATTATTGTTATTTACCGGAACGAAGTGTTGTAATGATGTAATCACTGTAAATATTTATGCGATGCATACCTCAGGAATGTTTCTACTCAACCTCTTGATTTTTCTGTGATTGGCGGTATTTTTGGCAAGACCTTTCTATCCATTCAGCTGCCAAAAAGTTATGTTAACACACATTATATATTTATATGTCATAAATATATGTTCTTAAACAGGATGTTATAATCAATGTGTCACGGGCTTTATATCAGGTGGAGGCTCATTGCACAGTGGTTCAGATTCCTGTTTAAACTGTAGGTACAGTCCCGATTGGCCTCTCTGTGCATAAAGTAGACTTAAAACAACAACACACACATACCATCATACACACATACACACAAATACGATGTTCTTTGTTTGTGTTCTTCACTGCGGACCTAAAATATACGTCGGATTTTCAAATGATACAACCACAGATATTATGCTATATTCAAAGTTTGAAACTACCCACCTCAGACATTACATCACATGTTTCTGCATCCGGAGATGCTAGACGTAAATCGCACAAATATCAATGGAAGTATCCAAGAAATGTAGATAAGCATTCTTGTCCAAAGCCGTTTACTTTCCGAAAAAGATTTTGCTAAGAAGATCATTCTGAGGTTTTGAATTTTTTGTTTCTCACTCACTATATAAATACTTATTAGTAGTTTCTTATCACAATGGCCTCCATCACAATAACTATTTACTTATGTTAATTGGCAATTTACTCTTAGTTTTAGACACATGGTAAGATGGTGGTTAGGGGATTGACAAGTCATTATGATGGAACGGACATAAAATACCAATCTTAGCAATTTGAACTCATTAAACTCTCTCCTTCATTACAGTAATGCACTACATAACATAACTGTATGTTTTTTTCAGTATATCGAAATAATCAATATTTTAGGTGTCAGTGAAGAATATAAACAATACATAACTTAAATAACATTACATTTTGCATCCTGAATACATATATGTGATTTGTGAATTAACCATGAAGTGTGTGTTAACACAACATATGAGCAATAACTAAAAAAAGTTTTAACCTTAAATCCTGGAAATCTGCAACTTCTTAGGGGAAAAATGCGCAGAAGGAACATCCCTCAAGTGTGCATCAGATTCATTTTTTAAATATTCTAATATCAATGGTCTCTGTTCAACAAACAAACAAAAAAGAGGAGGGGGTGGGATTTGAACCCGCGACATTTCACGCTAGACGAAAAATAAGGATAGTAGCGTCTAACCAACTGCTCTACGTTAACTTGACAATGTTATGCCCTTAAAAACATGTTGACATTTATGAAGACTCCCACCTTCCTGTGTTCCAAGCACATTTTTTCCACAAGTCGTGAAAATTATTATTTTTTGAGGACTGTTCGATATTATGCAAGGTATTGTAAATAAAATGTCGCATAAACTCCTCACAAATTTGCTTCTTTCTGCACAAATTTGATGGCGATTTCCTCCAGGTGGAGAAAAACTGTATTTAGTGTTTCAAACCCCTCTAATTTCAAGTTGAGCAAGCAGAATCATAAAAATTCCTCAAGGTTCTTTTTTTCAATGTATTATTTCTGTTTGATTGTGTGTATTATAATAGCGGTTTATAGTTTCTAAGTTCATAGAAAGTGCGAAATTGAAAACCTCTCACCACAGCGTTTTTTCGTCTAGTGGAAGGACCAACTCAAAGTTGGCTACTCTCATCTGGAGCCGAAGTGTAATGTTGCTAAGTTTACGAATTCGGGACTTTGAATTCTTTCAGGGCGGTCAAATAAGATGTTGCGAAAAGTACAGTAGAGTGGCCCTTAATTTTCGACTTTTGAAATTCTCTGCTCCCAAACCTAAATCTTGCCTTGCAATCAAGGGGTCCTGGGTTCGATAAATGGTGGAGGTACATAGTTGTTCAGATCCCACTTTAAACTGTAGGTCCAGTCCCAATTAGCCTTACTATGCATAAATGGACTTAAAATAACAACTCAATTAATCAACTCAATTGTTTCAATGTATAAAAAAAGTGTACCTTGCAAAATTTCAGCTCAATTGCACTGTTTTAAAATGACTCCCAAAGGCATTAAAGTTTCAAATTTCACCAAATTAATTGTCAAGCATAATCGAAAGACAGTTTTAAATATAACTCCTTTCTGTAAACAGTTATGTACAAGAAAATTTATCCAAGATGTTGAGCAAACATTGAAATTAAAAGAGAAATACATACTTCACAATGGAAGTAATGGAAATAATAATAATTAAAATGTAATAAGCTACCAGGTTTTACTGCTTCATTAGGCCATTTTTGGTAGCATCTGAGTACTTTTTTCTGTGATCACTACTAATCTGAACACTATATTGCTTTTTTCGTTGTTCTGATATTCTTGAATTAGCCCCACTCCTCTCTCAGCCATGTCGTTAACTAAATACTACAATGTTTTTCAATGTTTCCAACGCATGTTGGAAGTTGATATCATTCTTTCCAAGAACTTCAATGGTACAGGTCTTCATTTCCAACCAGGCACAGATCCACGTCCCTCACAACTACCAGGCTTTTGGATATTATCGTGCCTCATATCTTTGAATACTCAAATGTTCTGTCTCTTATCATCAAGTTCAAAACGCTCGAAAATGTTTTTGAAGTTTGATTTAAGTCCATTTTATGATGATAGGCCAATCCGAACTGGACCTACAGTTTAAATTTGGGCCCATACAACTGTGCAATATGCTTCAGAAGGGGATCTAACCCATTACCTCTTGTTTTTGTTTTCTTTATTTATTGAATGTACTCCTCATATCAGAGTGTTCAGTTTGCTGTGGCAATGGGAGGAATTATGATTAAGGCATACAATAATATCTATTTCAGCCCTGGAACACTATTTTTGCAAAACAATATGCTAATATAGTAAAACCTCGTTAATCCGGACCCCAATAAGCCAGACTTCACTTAATCCAGACAGGAAAAAGGAAAAAAAAAGCAGAATGTAAGGTTTTAAATGTGGCTAGAAGTTAACAAGAGAACATCCCAAAGAAAAGGCAGTCAACCACTGATGAAATTCTGTTTCCCACAGACTTTGGTTTGAGTTGCTGTTTTAAGTCCACTTTATCCTCACAAAAAAGCTACCGTGCCGGTCGGTATTCAATAAGCCTTTGATATGGTTTGGCTCATTCAGAGGTAAACATTGTATAGGAAAGGTACTGGAAGTTTCAGGGTGGAGAATGCAACAGTGTTGCCACACGAGCTCCGATGGTTCGGGTTAAGGGTTAAAGGCATTAATAGCCTTTGCCATCCACCGAGCATGGCTCACAGCTCGAGGAATGTGAAATGAGACTTCTTTTGGGGAACAACCACCAAGAAATATCATAGCCAATTCTAATAATTCACGGTAATCATTTCTATGCTGTTTCCGACATAATTGTTCTTGTAGAAATTCAATCATTCTGACATGCTATATCCCACTATGGTACTGTTTGTTGTCTATGGTTGACCAGGTTTTCCCTTAATCTGATAAACAAATTCACATATGGTCCAGAAGTTGCTCCCATTACTGTTTCAAAACTACTTCTCAAGACTAATTCGAAAATGTGATGTCGACACAGAAGGTAGATAAATCACGATCAAACATTTTCTCACGAGTTCAACAATGAATGTATACTTTACGTATACCCTTCAGCGAAAAAAACACCCACCCTCAAAAATTTCATAGTCAAAATCTGCACGATGTGATAACAAGGTGGAGCAGTATAACAAGCCTCACACATGAAAAAGTAACATTGCCAGAACGTCGAAGTCTTGGTGATGTTACAACAGATATGTAATTGGTTTATTTATTTATTTTTGATGAATAATTACAAATGATTAAACAACTTTCCATTGATATATTTCGTGACACATTCTTGGCTCCTGATTTATTCATGAAAATTGCTATTACTGCAGAGAACATTAAGGATCGGTCTTGTGAAACTTGGTGAAAACGTGAAAGAAGACTGGTATGTTGGCTCCAAAAAATAATAAAATAGATTCATTTTCAACTTGACAAACGTAATGTGCAACTTTTAGCTTGTAGGAGGTTTCTAAAGCAGCTGCTTATATTCCCACAACAATCACACATGAAGGTTATAAAAATATTGATTGACTGATTGATTTGCTTTATTTTACTTCACTTTTTGTACCACTTTTGGCTAATTTGCAAAGATAGGGATGAGTGACGACATGATTAAATTGATGAACGGACACTCACAAACATCCATCTCAAGGCCGGGATTCGAACCAGGGACCCCTGGTGTAGTAGCACAATGTGCTAACTACTCTGCCATAGGGGCTGGCGATATAAAAATATTGATACCCACAAACCACTATAATTTATGGCTCCTGATTTATTCATGAAAGTGGCTATTACTGCAGATAACTTTAAGGATCGGTCTTGTGAAACTCAGTAAGAAGACTGGTATGTTGGCTCCAAAATAACAATAAAATAGATTCATTTTCAACTTCAAAAACATTATGTGCAACTTTTGGCTTGTAGAAGGTTTTTAAAGCAGCTGCTTATATTCCCACAACAATCACACATGAAGGATATAAAAATATTGATATCCGCAAACCACTGTAATTTATGGGGGAAGAAAATATATCAACAGGCCTCTCGAAATGTAAAGTTGCAACAAGTGGCCAGACAAAACATGCCATACAGTATCTAGCGAACTCAGAAGAGCACGTTGAGGAAAGATAGAGCTAGAGTAGTTGGTTAGGGCATCCTGCTTATAAACTGAGTTTGACATTTTGATAGGCTGTTCAAGCCTCCATTTAGCCAGTAGTCTTTTCTTTTTCTTTTCCAGATTGATGTGGATGGCGGTTTATTAAAATTGTCCTATTGTTTTCACCGTTGTTTTAAACCATTTGAGTAATTTCAAAAAGAACATTGGCTACAGTGTGCTGCAATATTCATTATAAATTGGTGTTTGCTTTCATTAGAAACATTTCAAGAATGAAGTGCCTAGTATGACAACGTTAATCAAAATATTACTCCATTAAAAATAACGGACCATGTTTAATCTAGTAGTTCATATATGTGTTGAAAAAAATTAAAAATACTCGATACATTCATAGAATAATGACAAAGAAAATATTAATAACAACATGAAGGAAAACGGTAAAGTTAGTAATTACACAAGCATTCTTGCTTTGACTAGATAGTTGTTGTTGACTAATAGATTTATTCCCCAGCTTGGTGTTCAGGAGGATATGGTGAGAATATCACGTGGTTCATTCTCAGCCTCAGGCAACCTTGAGTGTATGTCATTGAGTCATATGTTCTTGAACATTCAGTTGGTTCCAAAAAATCAGTGTAGATACAAAGTGTAAATTTTCTAGGAATACCAAGACATATTAACCTGTATTGTTGCTTGTTAGTGAATGCCATCTATCTTGGTAACACAGTGGTCAGCGTAGAAGCCACATTTCCCATGTTTGAATCCCCTGGTTAAGTTATGAATGTGATTTTGTTATGATGGAAACACTGTAGAACACAGAAATGATAAAAAATGAAAATATTTTTGCCAACAAAATAGGGCTTAAAAGAACCGTATTGCATGTTGGACTCATGATATCGGCACCGACGATCCTTGTTTCGAGTATTATATTGGCCATGGTGTTTTCTAGTGTCCTCCCTCCTTTAATTTCAAGTGATCTTCAAATAATATGAAATTCAACATTTACATATTTTTCTAAAATATATGTAAAAATTTTACACCTTAAATGCACCATATTTAACTCTTCAAGCCAGTTCAACGTACACGTGTACGGACCCTCATAGTGTTTCTAGAGGCAGTTCGATGTACACGTATACGTCCCGTGTAGTAGTGACGAAATGATGCATATTCTGCCATCTGTTGTTTTCCCACATGAACGAAAACGCATGTAACTCAAGAGTAGACTGCAATGTGCTGCCATCTGTTGGTTTTCCTTCCAATTACATGAAATTATGTGCGATTGCATCACTTTATTACGTAAAAAAAAAACAGCTGAGAAATGGTGTCACACGAGCGGGTAATGGGCATCGAAGCAGACGAAATTTGTGCAATTTTAGAGGAAAGTGACAGTGAAGGTTCAATTTATTCATTTCTATCTACAAGTGAAAGTGAAGTAAACTATGCAGAACAGAAAGTAGATAGTGTCAGTGAAAGTGAATTAGATGGCATTACATTCTCACCTGTTGCGTCATCGAATGTAACCTGGAACTGGAGAGAAGTTGATGACTCTTTCAAAGCAAATACACTTGGGTTTTGTGGATTGTGCTGTCCGCAAAAAGCAGTCAATAATGTTCTTGATGCCTTTTTGTTGTTTTTTGACAAAGAAGTTGTAGAACTCATTGTCAGAGAAACTAATTTATATGCCGACACTTATATTGAACAATGCACATTGAAACCACGTTCACAAATGCGCAAATGGCAACCAGTTACCGTGGAAGAAATATATCTTATTCTGGGAATATTTATGCTTATGGGTATAGTTCAAAAACCAACTGTAAAGAGTTATTTTAGTAAAGATGCATCTGTTGAGACCCCAATATTTCCAAAAACGATATCAAGGGGTAAGTTTCAACTCATATGTAAATTTGAAGACAGAAGGAGTACTTTGTAAGCTCAACATGTAAGTTTTTATTTTTATTATTATTTTTGTTGTTAAATGTCATTGTTTATACATTTTTGTGTAGTGTGAAGTTTCATTTACAAGTCCTGAAAATTTCATTGCAATTGAGTGAATGGTTTTTAAGATATGTTCAATTTTGTGACATTATGCGAAAATTGCTGTTTTGGTGATTTAAAAATACCACCTCTCGCAGTGGCTCATGGGTATTTAATTCCCGGCTTGAAGGGTTAATCTAACAATTAAACAATATTGACAGTTTAACATGGTATTTCATTCAAATAGACATCAACTATTACATATTCATCCAAACTATTTTGGGGGGATTATGATGGACGATTTTAGGGGCGATCTTAAGTGATTAGCACCTCTGTTTAGGAGGAGGGGCAGATCAAGTATAGTGTTCAGTAAAGCTAAGAAGAAAGTTACTTTCGGTAGACACGCTATCATAATTAAATACTTTGTGGGGATTACAATATGATATGGCAGGATGCATGACATGATTTGGGGGGGGGGATTCGCCATTGGCTTTGGAGGGATGGGCACCCCCTGGTTCTGGTGATGTTACTTTTTTGTACATGAGGTTTGTTATACTGCTCCGCCTTGTTGTCACATCATGCAGATTTGGACTTTGAAATTTTTTAGGGTGGGCAGTTTTTCGCTCAAGGATGTACCTGCAGACAGAAGAAATGATGGATTTCATTGTATTTTCACATGATAACTCACTAAAGTCTTAACCAATATACCTGTTGTAACTTGAAATCTGTGTCTGAACTTAGAAAACTGCCTTACTGGCTCTAAGACTTGAACTGACTGAGAGTTGTTGAGTGATGCTGGCGGCACCATGTATCAAATTGATTACAAGGCAACAACATTATCACTACGCCATTGGGGAGACCTCTATAATGAAGGGGTACTGGGTTCGATCTTCTGTTGGAATTTTGGTGACTTAAGATTTTCCTTCACTTCCGATGTATCTACAGATTCTGTTTTCATCTTCATCTGAACCTCTGATGCTTTTGAGGTCTAAATCCTTCTAATCATGTCTCATTATAGGTCTCAGATGCCCTCAATTCAATATTTCTTTCCAACCCTTCCCTCTTTTTAATTCTATGTAAGTTAACCACCAGGGATGTCGTTAGGGGGGGCCCGGGGGGGGGGGGCACTGGCCCCCGAAACATTCACGTAGCCCCGACAAACTGTTCTACATTTGCTGAAAATTTTACTTTCATGACAAATATTGCAAAATAGTTTTGCAGTAATTTTTCCTTTCAGTTAGAAACACTGTTCTTAATTTGAGTGGCACGAACCCAAAACCAGATTTCTTTCTCGTTTTCCTGGTTCTAGCTATAGTGGATGTCAGTGTAGGAACCTAGAACTTCGTTGTTTCTCGAAATTTTGAGGGAGCGGTCTTTCCACCCCTAGCAGTCGCAGGTCAACAACAGGCAGGGTTGGGCGTTGAGTGTTGCCGTTGCGTCCAAACAATGTTTTGAGCTTGAGTACATTGAAGAACGACCGCTTGTGCAGGGGTAAACCACATATAGACAAACAGTTACAACTGGTCCCGAATCAGAGCTCAATACATGCTAAATAAGTATAATGGTGGCAGGATGCCTCATATCTCCGGGTAAGTAGTATTATTCGCACCAAATATCTATTCTTCTATTGAAACAGTCTAAAACATGCAACGTGTTAAAAGTAATTATCGAGTCGCATATTTTTCTCGATATCGTGAAGACAGATTTTGAGAATCCTCCTTAACAAACGATGCCTCCCCAATTGCGCAGTGATAGCGTTGTTGCCTTGTAATCGAGGGGTCCCGGGTTCAATACATGGGTGGAGATACACAGTGGTCCGGATCTTACTTTAAACTGTAGGTCCAGTCCCGATTCGCCTTACTGTGCATAAAGTGGACTTAAAAACACCAACTCAACTCAACTCCTTAACTAACTTTTCGAAGAATCAAACATTTAAACAAGAACAAGTAAATACATTTTTGTAATTTTGAAGTAAATTATTATTATTGTTATTATTTTGGGTATTTTTGGTTCGTATGAATCTGCCTCATGCAGTAAGCTTATTTTGTTGAGTCAAGTACAATAACTAACTCTTGCAATAAGTCACTGGAAAGACATGGGTTGCACATATATTTAATCATCTATAAATATATAATAACCCGTGGTTCGACAGCCCTGGAAGGGCCTTGGTCTATCTCCCGACTGCCAGTCCCTCCCACAATCCTACCTAAAATTTTAGAGTTGTGGAGATCTTTAACCAGTAATGGGATGACGTGGGGTCAGCACGTCGAACCCCCAACCATTATAGGGGATATCCGTAAAGAATAATTATATTCTTGTGGTAAGGAGTCGTTGTCATTTAGCAAACTTTATTGATTTATTCCATCAGCATTATTTAAAATGTAGTGCCATACTGAACTTACCAACTTAACAAAGGCACATTGATTGCTAAATGAGGCATTTTTCCTTGTGTTGCAGAGCAGGTTCAGTTTTTGGAGTATTGCAATGTTTTACACAGTCCGTTCGGAGAATTTTGAGAATATTGATGTTTTGTCAAATGGACCACCCCCGAATAAATATCTGTGGATGTTTTACAGGTTTCATCGTATTTAAGAAGGTAATTTTTCCGGTGCAACTTTCCTCCGTACATGTCTTTTGCCACTCAAGCTGAAGAGCCGATTCATAGGTGCAACGACCTTGGCAGAAAGAAACTCTGATTGGCACCATGTTGACAAAAGACTCAAGAAGTCCCGCAACCGACAGAACTTAAAGCGCTCGGATCCTACGGTGACATACACTTTGGTTGAACACAAACGGATGCATTGGTAGGAAATGCAGTAATTTTATGGGCCGTCCCTTTCTGGGAAGTCGGGGACCTTTTGAAAACACACTTTCCCTTCATGCACACCAGGGGGCCTAAGCCAGGTCACCCCTTCCCACAAAATCTCCTCTTCATCCGGCTCTGGTTATCGGCCGCACCGAAATGCACTGCAGGTAGCTAGGACTTTCTGGGTTAATTACTTTATGGTTCAGCATGGACATAGGCTTTTCAAATTGCAAGAGACAAAATTCTACTGTTTGTCCCTTTTCTAGCGGGAGATGAATGACAAAGATGTCGCGGTTCCTTCAGGTTCCCACACCCAACCCTTGTGCTCATAACCTGCAATGAAGGGAAAGGCCATAATAAGCCTTTGTAATGTACCAACTTTATATTCTTCCTTGGTAACTTTCCACTCATTTTCAAGAAACATCTGCTTCTTTTTGCCCTTCTGTGTTGATTGGTCGACAATTGATGACTGTCAGCTAGTTCGAAGAACAGTTTGATCCAAGAAGTGGTTTCATAGTTAGCTTCTGTAAACGTGAGATTCCGGTAGGATCACGGAGTGCTTGAGATCTCATTTTCATGCATTTCGAGTGAAATTTCGATCGATTTGGTTCATTTTACTTTGCTCTTTTGCCACATTTGACTAATTGCGAAGATGGGGATGAGTGATGATATGATTAAATTGATCAATGGACACTCACAAACACCCATGCTCAGTCCAGAATTTGAACCCGGCACACCTGGCATCGTAGCACGATGTGCTAACCTCTCCGCAACGGGGGTAGGCGAAGTGAAATTTAGAGTGTAAAGCTGCCAGCTTGTTTTCCTCTCGAAAAACGTGAAGTAGAATCGACTCATCGACCAAATGTCCAACACATTGACTTTCTAAATTTGTGTCCGACTACCACAGAGGAGACCGGGTTTGACTCCCAGGGCGGTTGATCTCACATGTGATGAAGAATAAGGAAATGAGGTATGTAGTCAACATTTTATAGTAGTGTGCATGCTCTAGAAATAATACGTTTCAAAATTCTGCATATTTTGTGATTTTTCTTCATTTAGCCTCCACCAGGGTTGTTAAAGGTCCATCTATCCATAACTTCTATGGGTTCTATTTGGTTCCGTTGCAGGACCAAAACCTTTTCTCACACAATTTAAATTCGGTCCTAGTAGTGTATTGATCCATTAAAAAAAGGTTACTCGATCGTATTTAAATTGATCCGAAAAAAAATCCTGCACCGAATTTTAATTGATCCTGGAAAAAAGGTTCTTGGACAGTGTTTAAATTCAGCTGCAAAACAAGGTTCCTGGACCATATTTAAATTTTACCGAAAAAAGAGTTCCTGCACCGTATTTAAATTCATACGGAAAAAAGGTTCCTGGACCAGATTGAGGCCTAGAACCCATTTACACTTGCTGATTTTCTCTCCCGGATGTAAAATGAATTTATTTACAATACCTGGACCATTTACAACCCTGGGATTGTTAAAGATTAGAGAATGCATCATTCTATTTTTTTTCTATAGGATTCCGTTACAGGACCGGAACCTTTTCTCTCGCACAATCTAAATTCGTACCAAGTTGCGAATTGTTTCATTTCAATACGGAACTTTGACCCTATTTAAACTGATCCGGAAAAAAATGTTCGTTGACCGTATTTAAATTCCTCAGGAAATAAGGTTCCTGGACCGAAATTAAATTCATCTGGAAAAAAATTCATGGACCGAATTGAAAACATTACAGATGAAGAGGTTCCTTACGGTCCAGAACCCATTTTCACTTGCTAATTTTCTCTTCTTGACGGGAATTGAATTTATTTAAAATTCCTGGACCTTTAGCAACTCTGGCCTCCACCCGCAAATGCAGACACTGTGGCTGCTGCTTAGGCGGGAAAGTTGACTAGACATACAAATAAAATTTATCCAAAGGTATATAGCGAATAATAGTTGCTTACATAATAATATCATGAAATATGGAGAGCCAAATTACTTATCAAGCATTTTCTGTTATTTGTCTATCCTAGTGGGAGGGAAAATCTTTTGCCCTTGCTGGTGAACTCGGTTCCTGCAAATTCAAGATGGCATTTTCTAATTTTCATTTCTATTTGGGCCGACAACTCCGTGGTGGAGTGGTTAGCAGGTTACGCTACGAAGCAGAATGTCCCGTGTCCGAATCCCGGCCTGAGAATGTGTCTTCTTTGTGATGGTTGTTTCATCAAGTTAATCTTAACTCATTCTCATCTTCACGATTAGCCAAAAAGTGTCAGAAAAGTAAAGTAAAATGAACCAAGTCAATCAATAATTTCTATTTCGTTATTTTAAGCTGCTTTTCTACGTCTTGCGTTAAATGCGACGATGAGATTGAATGATGATCCGAAGGAATAGCGATGCGAGACATGATGCAACCACACCTGTCCAAGGTCCGAACCTTGGACCTCTGGTTTCGTAGTGCATCATGCTCATGCATCGGGAGTGGAATCCTTTGAATGAAAAACTATAGAAGTAGGGTGAAAGAAAACAACATTGTACTGTGCAAAAAAGCCATGTTTAGTTCCTCTAAAGAAAAGTACAGTTATTCAGTAAAATTAATTTTGAAGGACAAAGCCTCCGAAGTGTTTTTCCATTTGGTGACGCGTGGTCATCACATCGAGTCCCATCTAGTTTTGAGAGTGGAATTCGCTTACATATTGATTTCAAGTAGCTTCTCAATTGTCCTCACGATGTGAGACCATCACAGAAATTTTGGAGTTCCTACCAGGGATCGAACCTTGAAAGACTAGAGTGCAATAATTTGAGCACGCGGGAATTTTGTTGTTTCTATTGCCATCGTATATTCAGTTTTGCACGCGCAAAGAGGATTACTTTTAAGAAACTAAATGTGTGCATAAAATTTCATATATATCGTCATCATTCTCCAATGTGTACAGTACGATGCCACAAAAGACTCGTGCATAGACTCCCATAGAATAGTGGTTAAGGGTGTCGCCTTGCACTAAAGGCTGCCGGATTCGATTCTGGTATAAACAATATACATGGGATGCCTATCTTGAGCTCATTACACAAACATTTCATTTTCGCACCGTTGTCATACTTGTACGTACACCTAATACCAGCACCCTTTTATATCTAAACCCACGGAAGAGGGGTTTCTCTACTTCTCAATTTTCTTCGAGCAAATTTACAAATCTAAGGAGTAAGGACTACTGACATTCTTCTTGGTGTCTCAAAAATCTAACATAAGAGAAAATACATGGATTTTTAAAGACTGTCTAGATGCCATTATGTTAATAAGTTCATTCTGCATTTAGATTCCCGAATAATGGCCGTGGATTTCGCGAGTCTATATCCGTAAATTTTGGGGGGCTACAAGATTACATATACATATATATACATACACACACACACACACACACACACACATACTGTACATATACTTATGTAGGCCTATATGGTATATTAATAGTTTGTTAGTTTTTAATGGTTTAATAGAAAAAAATATCTTAAGTTTTGGGCCCCCCGAACTGATCAACCTAGCTACGTCCCTGTTAACCACAAGAAAAATAACATAATTGCATAACTCATAAGGAAATTTTATATGTCAAAAGAGAACTTTTAATAAGGGTAACCTCACTTCTGTATTGATTGATTGATTTGTTGTTTTAAGTCCACTTTATGCACAGTAAGGCTAATCGGGACTGGACCTACAGTTTAAAGTGGGATCCGAACCACTTGTGCCTCCACCGGGTATTGAACCCGGGACCCCTTGATTACAAGGCAACAACGCTACCACTGCGCCATCGGGGAGGCCCTCACTTCTGTATTGTAGTGATTATTGATATTAGATTGTTAGAACAAATATAAAATTGTTATTTTGTATTGAAATGAAGCAAGAGGTCTGCTCCAAATCAATTTTTGCTTTGTTGATTAGTCTCACAGTTTTAAACAAAGTATTAGACACAATCCCCTGAAATATAATTAACAGTTTTACTAATATTAATGACAACCTTAATGAATGAAATACTCTTTAGTTTTTACAACATTTCAACAAACATGCTCCAAGAATGTAAAAAATGCATCACGTGACCTGCTTCCCCATGAATGACTGATAGTATTTTGCACTAACAGCATAATGCAATTCAACTCGCTGCACGTCCAAAGCTGACAAGCACATCAATTCTCCCGATACATTTAATTATTGTGTGCCAGATACCATGCAGTCTACTACTGCAATTTCTTGGAATACCAACTTCATCCCACACTCACTTGACACTTGCTGCCAAGGACTCCCATCATCCTACATGGCAATGCAAGATGTCACACTGCTAACACTGTGATGGATCTCCTGTGTAACTGGCGATGGAAGGTACTGGAACACCTGCTGCATTCACCCAATATGAGTCTGTACGATTATGATCTATTTGCAAAAATGAAAGAACCACTATGTGGAAAGTATTATGACACAAAAGAGCCATCATTCATGCCATAGGATGATCACTGTTGGACGTCAACAGAGATGGATGTGCTGACTGTGTACAACACCTTCCACAAGTGTGGCAGAAGGTTGTTGACATGGAGGGTGATTACACTGAAGCAATGTAACTGGAGTTTCTTCTGCCAATAAAACCTGGTACAAATTATAGCAGTGTTGTCACTACTTTTTATCCAGCCCTTGTATATTTTACATTACAGACACATTCTCTGTGCTCTGATATTTTTCCAGAAATGTGGAAATTTGCACATGATCTCCCTCTAGTCACAACCGACTTTGCTACATGGCACTAACAATTTTTGCCCTAGCAGCATTATCCCCCAGACTCAAAAGGATTAGAATATATTTCTCATGACCAAATCAGTCAACTTATTATTAATCAAATCATAGAGAAGTTGTGCAGAACTTCCTAACAAATGAGGGAGTCAAGTGGAACTTTAATCCCCTTCTTCACATTAGCTTGGTAGAATTTGGAGGTAACATAAAATGCATTAAATATCATTTGAAAAGTGTTCTGAACAATGTTGGGTATTTAAAGAGCTTTAGACAGTAGTAGTGGAAATAGAAGGTTCTTCAAACTCTCATCCAATCACAACCATGTTATGTGACCTACAGATCTGACCTGATGCCATGGCATTTCTGAATTGGTGACAACCCCCCCCCCCCTTGCCACACACACACACTGAAAATAACTGTAATCAATATGTAAGTAGTTTATATTACTTGGCGTTTTCCATGCCAATACTAAATGGGTCTATGGAATTGAAACAAATAAATAAATAAACCAGACACTGGATTTTTTTCAAAAAATTCACAGCCATGAGCCACATCTTCAGATATAGGAAAGAAAAATATGGCAGAAACAGAAGTGAGTAGTAGACCTGAAAATTTTCCAGGTCCAGATTGAAAATATATTTGATACAGAAAAACTTTGTTCTCTCACCAGGCTTGTCGAAAACTGTAAGCGGTAGGGCATATGAGGGTGAGTTTGGTGGGTGGTGTGGAAGTTGTAATGTGAGTAGAAGGGAGGGCTGGAAGGGTTCTATAAAGCCAGAGAAAGACAAAGCTTTTTCATATTTTTTTTCTGTTCTATCATTTGGTTCATTAAATCACCAACTATCATCATCATTACAATTAACCTACAGATAAAGAAATGATGTAAAATATAACCATATACAAATGCATTGCAGCATTGATAAACTATTTTCCTGATTTCTGAAAATGCATTAATCATACCTGATTGTAATTATATATCCACATAAAATTATCTTATGTTAACAATCTCAATATGAATATATTGCATGTTTGACTAAAAAAATGTTTTTTTTTATTTTCCATCAAGTGATATTAATTTTAAAGATAGTGATTAAAATCTGAAAAAAATATTTCATGTGATTGAGGTTAAGTTTAAGTTTGTAATTAAAGAAATAAGAAAAGAACGTTCTAGGCATTTTACAATATTCTTAGGAGAATAAATTATAAACAGACAGCTGAATAAAGATAAATATACTCAATAAACTATAATAACATTAGAGTTATTATTTTGTATAATGTCTAATAATGTCAGAAATGTCATGTGACAATATTTATATTTGGCTAGATTACACTGCTTCCTATTTATTAGGTTAACTGCAAGAATGATGATTAGAGGATATATGAAAGAACAAAGGAATGCTTATGTCCTGGCTAGGACTCAGCCACTAAGCCAACATGTACGGCAAGCAGTCTCAGTGGTTGAACATTCAACTTGAATGTTCTGGGTTCAAAGCCAGGTCAGATATGGGCATTCCTTTGTTTATTCTTCTTCTTCTCATGGCGTCACAGCCCTGAATCGGGCCTTAGCCTCTGTGATCATCGCCTCCTGCCAGCGGTCCCTGGGTCTCCCTACAGACCTTCTTCCTTCAATTCTTTCTTGCATTATTCTTTTGGGTATGTGTTGATCTTCCATCCGGATTATGTGTCCTGCCCATTCTAGTATTTTTATTCTGATGGTGGTCGCCAGATCTATTTCATTATATATTCTATAAATTTCTTGATTATATCTTATTCTCCACCATCCCTTTTCATTCACAGGACCTAAAATCCTTCTTAATACTTTTCTTTCAAAGGAGTTGATGATGTTTGTGGCTTGTTTATTTAGGGTCCAGGTTTCACTGCCATACCATATTACTGGTCTTATCATATACTTTATAGAGTGTTATTTTCCTTTTATAATGTATCTCTTTTGATTTTAAAATTGATATCAAGGAGTAATATACTTTACTGGCTTGATGGATTTTCTTCCTTATATCTTCCATTTCCTCATTGTTTTCTGTAATCCAGGCCCCTAAATATTTGAATTGTGTAACCACTTCTATTTTTTGAGAATTACTTATTAGTTCCTTTGGCTTCCTTCTCTTCCTTTTTGTTGTAATCATTGCTTTAGTTTTATTGGGATTTATGTGCAGGTGAACTTCCTTTGCGTTCTTCTCTAATTCTTGGAATATTTCTATTGCTTATTTTTGTGTTCGACTCATGATGTTCAGGTCGTCTGCATCTCCTACTATTTGTACCACTTTGTGCTCCAATGTTGTATTTGCATTTACTGGTATTTTCCTTATTACGTACTCCAATACCATGTTGAAGAGAATAGGTGCAAGTCCATCTCCTTGTTTTAGCCCTACTTTAACTGCAAAATCGTCTGTTGTTCCATGCAATAATTTTACTTGGCCTTTGTGTGTACCATCGTCATTCTCGTAAGTCTTATAAGCTTTTGTAGTATTTTAAAGTGTGACATGATTTCGTAGATCTTGTTCCTGAATATGCTATCATAAGCTTTCTGAAAGTCAATTAATATTTGTGTTAATTCTAGATTATTCTGCCAGAAGGCTTCCATTATTTGCCTAACTCTATATATCTGGTTTACTGTAGTTTTTTTTTCCTTTCCTGAATCCTCCTTGATATTCTCCAAGTATATTCTCTATAAGTGGGTTTAGTTTGTCTTTTAACAGACAAGTAAATATCTTGTATACTGTACACAGTAAAGATATTCCTCTATACTTGTTACATTCCAGTTTACTTCCGTTTTTGTGTATGGGTACTATCCAGCTGCTATTCCATTCCTCTGGCATATATTCTTCTTCCCATATCTTTACTATAAATTTATGTAAACTTGTTGCAAGTTCCTCTCCTCCTTGCTTTATTACTTCATTTGTTATTCTATCCGCACCTGGGGCTTTCCAATTTTTTAGTCCCCTTATAACTTCTTTAGTTTCTTCTAGTGTAGGTGTGTCTATATTGATGTTGATATTTTCCTCACTCTCATAGTCTATATCTACGTCTCTATCATCTTCTTTGCCTTCATTGTCCTCTTTTCCTTTTTCTTCTACGTTCAACATTTCCTCAAAATATTCCTTCCATCTCTTGTTTATTCCTTCTATACTTCCAACTACAAGGGTCGTTCAAGGTTGACCGGGACTTTTATTTCTGCAGAGGAAATAGGTAGCAGAAGAAACACCAAACTATGTTAGTTTTTCAAAGTATTCTCCGTGCACGCCGAGGCACCGTTGCCATCGTTCTGGCAGCTCCCGAATTCCTTTGGCGTAGAAAGAACTTGGAAAGAACTTGGTTGTTGTCGTAGCCACTGGAGGACATCGCTCCGCAGTGCTTCGTCTGTCGTGAATTTCTTCCCTCCCAGATGGTCTTTAAGGGGTGCAAACAAATGATAATCACAGGGGGCTAAATCCGGACTGTAGGGGGAATTGGGCAGAACTTCCCAGCGCATGTCAGCCAGAGTTGTTGTTGTCACATTGGCCGTGTGAGGGCGGGCATTGTCATGGAGAAGAATGACATTTCCAGACAACATCCCAGGTCTTTTCTTGCGAATGGACTTTCGTACAGCACCACTCAACAATGTGGAGTAATACTGGGCATTAATCGTGCTTCCTTTGTCCAGAAAATCCACATGGATAACGCCCTTCATGTCCCAGAAGACACTTGCCATGATCTTTCCAGCGGACGGCTGCATTTTGCTTTTCTTGGGGGGTGGGGAACCTTTATGCCGCCACTCCATGCTGCGTCGTTTGGTCTCTGGGGTTGAATTGTGCAACCATGTTTCATCACACGTGATGATGGATTGCAACAATTCATTACCTTCTGCTCGAAACCGATTCAGAAGCTGTTCACAGACTGTCCTGCGTGTCCACTTCTGATCGAATGTCAGCTGGCGGGGAACCCACCTTGCACAGATTTTGCGGAAGCGTAAGTGGTCGTGAATGATTGTCTCAACACTCCCGACACTGATATTCACCTCGGCAGCAATATCCCGCACTGTTACTCGCCGGTTCTCAAGAATCATTTGCTCAACACGTGCGATATTCACTGGTGTGACTGCAGTCGGGCGAATGTGTCCATGCGCTTCATTTGTCACCAGCTCCCGTCCTTCGCGAAACTGCTCACACCATTCATACACTCTTGTCCGCGACATCGTTTGTTCACCATACTGTGCTTGCAATCATCTGAAAATCTCAGCTGGTTTCACTTTCTCCTTCACGAGAAATTTGATTACACACCACTGCTCTACAGCTACAGACACACTGCTTGCCGCCATGTTCACTGCAACTGCTGCGCATGCGCGAAATATGTCATGCCAGGCGCTAGTTACTCGCAAAGGAATACATTACATCACCCGCACGTTTCATCATGATCCGGCTATTCATCGATTTTTTACGTACAAAAATCCCGGTCAACCTTGAACGACCGTTGTACTTTGCCCTCCTCATCTTGTATTAGGTTGGTATTTGGTTTATATCCTTCTTTAATATTTTCAATTTCCTTATATGCTGTTCTCAGATTATTTTCTTCCCAGTCTTTTTTTATTTGTGTTATCTTCTCACTCAAATATTTTCTCTTTTTGTTCCGGCATATTTTATCTGCTCTTCTTCTTGCTTCATCATATTCTGATTTCCTCTGTCTAGTTGGTCTACTAATGTACTGTTTATACTTTTCATTCCTGTTTTTAATTGCATGCTAGCATTGTTCATCAAACCATGGGTTTCTGTTTCCTTTTGGTCTTTATCCCAGTATTTCTGTTGCTGCTTCTTGGATGCTGTTTCTTATATGTTTCCAATTTTCTTCAATCTCTTCTGCCGCACTATCCTTTCATTGTTCATTTTTCTCCAATTTTTGTTATTTTTCTTTTTAGGGCAAAGATAAGGAAGATCAGTAAATCTCAGAAACAGAAAGACATAAAACTAAATTTAGAAAAATTAAAAGATGATCAAATAAATCATCTTTTAATTTTCCTAAATTTAGTTTTATGTCTTTCTGTTTCTGAGATTTACTGATCTTCCTTATCTTTGCCCTAAATTTTGTTTTTACTAGGAAATGATCCGTCGAGCAACTAGCTCCTCTGTATGGCCTTACATCCATTATACTGGATGCAGCTCTCTTTTTCTATCAATGCATGATCTATTTGGTAAACCGTTCTCTTGTCCGGTGACATCCATGTCCCCAAATGTATTGTTTTATGTGGGAAACATGTTGATACAATTCTCATGTTTTTGCTGGCTGCAAAATCTATCAGTCGGTTTCCATTATCATTCGATTCTTTATGTATGCTCCATTTTCCTATTGTTCCTCTGTACATTTCCTCTTTTCCAATTTTTGCATTAGCATCACCTATGATCATTTTGATATCATTTGATGGTATTTTATCATATGTTCTCTCCAATTCTTGATAGAACGATTCTTTATTTACTCATTCTTCTCTTCTGTTGGTGCATGAATGTTAATTATAGATATGTTGAAGAAAGTTGTTTTTAGTCTTAGTACACATATTCTATTATTTACCGGTTCAGAACCTAATACGAGGGAGGATCAAATGAAAACCTTAAAAGTTTATTATAAATTTCAAATGTTGTGGTATTGCTATGAAAGTTGGCAATATTGTTTCTAACAGTATTCTCTTTCTTCAGTAGGTGGCAGAAGAGTCTAGTCAAACAAGCGCCAGCACAGGAGCAGTTTCAAGATGGCCACCCCACTGTCCACATGCACCGCATTAGAACAGCGTTCGGTGATCCGGTTTTTGAGTAGTGAAGGTGTGAAACCAATTGAAATTCACCGCAGGATGGCAGCAAAGTATGGTGATTCGTGTTTGTCCCTGCAGCAAGTATACAAGTGGTGTAGGAAGTTTAAAAGTGGCGTAACATCTGTGGAGGATGCTCCTCGACCGGGACAGGCTCACCGCATAGTGACCAATGACAACATTGCGCTAGTGGAACAGCTTGTAAAGGATAACAGGCGTATTACCCTGAAAGAAATTGCAACAATATTGAATATGAGCTTTGGTTCAGCTCAACACATTGTGCATAATGTTCCGAATTTCAATAAGGTATCAGCAAGATGGGTCCCACGTCAGTTGACCGCTGAATTGAAAGATCGTCGCGTCGACGCCTGTGAAGAACTTTTGCGTCGTTTCAACGTCAAAGGTTGATGCATTTCTGGACAGGATTGTTACAGGCGATGAGACCTGGGTTCACTATCATCAACCAGAAACCAAGAAAGCGAGCAAGGAATGGCGGCATAGCTCTTCGCCGAAACCAAAAAAATTCCGCACTCAACCATCAGCAGGAAAGGTCATGCTCACTCTCTTCTGGGATTCTAAGGGAATAATTTTGGAACAGTACATGGACAAAGGAGTGACAGTAACCAGTGCCTCGTATTCAAACATGCTGAAAAATGAACTTCGCCCTGCAATCAGGTGTAAATGGCGAGGACTTTTGTCCTCAGGAGTACTGCATACTGCCCGTTTGACCGTTGAGACTATCGATGACATCAAATTTGAGTGTCTCATTCATCCACCCTATTCACCAGACCTTGCCCCCAGTGACTTTAATTTGTTTGGACCACTCAAAGAAGCGATGGGCGGCAAACATTTCAATAGTGATGAAGAGGTGAAAAATGCGGTGCACGAGTGGCTACAATCTCGATCAAAAGAATTCTTCTACCGTGGTATCCATGCACTTCCGAAACGGTGGAATACTTGCATTGAACGTCAAGGGGACTACGTTGAAAAATAAGTGGTACGATTTCCTTTTCATTGTTACATTCTAGCATTTATTGCACTTTTAAGGTTTTCATTTGATCCTCCCTCGTATTATCTGTTTTAGTTTTTTGCTTACTATGAATGCTACTCCTCCATCTTTTTGATCTTTTTGTCTTCCACTACTGAAGATTGTGTGCTTTTTTGTATCCCATATTTGATTGTCTTTCCATCATGTTTCTTGTATTGCAATCACATCTAATTTATATTCCATTATCTGCATCACCACTGCTGCCAGTGCTCCCACTCTCAATAGTGATCTAACATTCCATGTGCCCATACCATAATCCATTTTCCTTTGCCATTGTCGTCTTTGTTTGGACTTGCTATTCCGAGGCTCGATGATTGGTCTCTGAACAAGGCTATTTTTACTGTGTCGGGGGGTTGGCCCCACGACTAACCCCCAACCTGGAGGACCAGGGGGCTTAATTTTGGAGACCCGACTTATAGGAGATTGCCTTCACCATGACTTGAGAGATTCTCCTTCCCTCGCTGTAGGTATCCTCACTGTACATTGGGCGCCGCCGTTCTTCTACTTGAGATTTCCACCGCCTACCCAGATGTGAATCCTGCTGCCGATTCACACCATCCTGACAGGTTTAGTCAAGGTTTCTCTCGTCAATTCGCTGACCCAGTCTGCAGAAGGGATTGGTTACCTCAACCTTGGGCTGGGTTGCTCAGCTTAACAGGGTCCACCAGCTTGAAGGTGAGAGTGGAGTTGGAGTGGAGAGGCTACGTGCTCCCTCTTGTAGGGTAGCATATATTCGCTTCACACTCCCTTGGACCCCTTTGTTTATTCTTTCATACATATTATCTAAGGACCAGTCTACTCAAGGTTGAGATTAACGTAAAGAGATAGAAAATAATGTGAAATAAACAAGAAACAAATTTACACATGCACAGGTCAGATTTCAGCACTTATATTGTGGGGTCGAGGAAAATATGTTCATAGTTCTGCAAACACAAAGTACTCACTTAAAAAGTCATTTAAAGTAGCATAGATACTTATTCAAAAAATTACCAAAGAGCAGAAATTATGTTTGATCTTGGGATATGATGCTTCAGTGCATTACCAGTGGAAAATACATTAATATTCTGCTATTTACAATTCAGTAAAACAATCTAAGTCAGTCCAAGAATGCAGATGGAGATACTCACATGTAATAATGAACATATCGGCCAATATAATCCTCAGTGGAACTTATGCCCTGTGCTGCACATGTGTATTTGTGACTGTCCTTTCATAAATTTCATCTTATCACCTTTCATCCTCCTCTTTGCAATTAACCAAGAGTGGCAGCCAAGTGAAGTAAAATAAAGCAAATTCAACCAATCAATTAATCTAACATTAACTGTTATATATGGAAGTGGGCACAATTAATAAGCAGAAGGGTTGAATTGATGCTAAAACGTATCCTACAATCAACACACAATTTGACTTGTAGGAAATATTACTTCTAAGAGGCATAACTTCATTTTACATTTAACTTAAAAATCAAATCAAACTCCCAATTACTGTGATAACCTGACATGCTCCAGTCATATTCATCAAAAACAGTAACCATTTACACTTCATTGAGGAAGGATGTGTTAGCAAAAGTGCTGCAACAAGTTGTCAGATTATACTTTATATAAACAGTAAAAGCTAAAGCTCACCTCTCCTTCACTTTGGTCTTCGTTTACTACATTTGCTTTCACAGACTTAGGATGTAAGTACAATAACATATCTTTTATTTCCGAGTATGAGCTGTGCATTGAACAAAGAACTTTGAAGAATTGTGGACTGCATTCTTTTATGAAATCCTGAAAGAAAGAAAACGAGGGATCACTTTGACAGAACAATACTTTGCTTGTAAAATTAAGATATAAAATTGGAACACTGAACACTTTGTGAAATACACCATTTAAATGCTTGATTTATTTTACATACTGTGCTGCACAGTTGTAGGATTTGTACACAATATTGCACATTAGTGGGTTAAAAATAGACAGCTGGCAAAGATTTTTAATGTTGTAGGGGGCGGATTTATATGCACTAAAAAGGCCAAAATATGCATGCAAATATGCACTAGAAAAGGCCAAAATATGCACTTAAAATATGCACTAAAATTTTCAAAACAACCTATTTTAAGGTTCTGTACACCTTACATGCAAAGTAAATGTATCAGTAACTCATTGAACGCAATTATAAAAATGAAAGTGTGATAAATAGTGCTATTTAGGATCATCAAAAAATACTAATTTACAAATGTTTTTAGTTTCATGTAACAAAATGATTATATTACATGCATTCCTTTGTTTGGAGGCTCGCTCAAAAACTGCAATATTGCAATTATAATAATATACATATATTGTTGGAAAAGCTATGCTCCTTTCGTTGAATTAACCAGTATCTTATTCTGTTAGATTAGCATTTCAATACACTAGATGTTATTTTATCAATATTTCCAGGTAGCAGACTCTTGAGATTTTCAGAAAGAAGTCCTTGAATTTTGAACATGTTCTTTTCATTTCACAAGATGCCACTGGATAGTATTTGTTAGTTTCATTTCTTGTGTTGATATCCTGATGTGAAATTGTTTTTTTTTCTGTATTCAGAATAAATAATTTTCAGTTGTGGAATAGACAAGTTCCCCCTGCAGAACCGAATTCACCCATCGCAGGAACTACAAACCTGGGTTTCCGGAATCTATTGCTAACTGCTTCTCCAACTCAGCTTTCTCAAATTCTCCTGGTACTGTTTTCTTTTGAGCAATATCGAAGAGAGATTGGATGGACAAAGGAAGAAAAAATCTCATCTTTGTCCGTTCAAAACTACCAATGAAATTTTACCATATTTTTAATACTTAATTTAAAATACAGGTTAACTGCATTTTTTATTCAAATTAACAACATGATCATAAATTGCACATGGCACAACTACAGACATACCACAATGGTCTGGATGGTCTAGTGTGGGGATTCAACCTGCAAACACTCCGAATGTGAATCCATCACCTTAGCCATCAATTCAAAGGAAGCAATGCTGGATTGTTACATTTAACGTGTGATTCTGGTGGTGATAGAGTTCGCACAGATTGTAGACAGATATTGAACTCAGGCAGCAAAACGTTTGCACTATGAATCTGTGGTTTGCACCTACCATAACATGTAAGTCGAACAAACTATATTTGTCGCGTGAGATTTAATGGAAAATAATGCACAATGATAGACCAAAGAATAATTAAAGCATGATTTTTTTAACATAAATTGTGCTGCAGGTTATATACGAGATATAATTGTGACAATTTTCCTTATAAAAAACAATGACCATGTTATAAGCCCATAAAAACGGCTTTAAATATAAGTACATGAATCCACGGACGCTATCTCAGTCTCTATAGGACTGCCATCTTTCTCCTTCCAATTACTTTAATAGTAAAATTGCAACTTCAAATCACTACTACTTTCATGAAAAAAATCCCCCCAAAAAATGTTTGATTCTCACCAGTACGTTTTTTGAATACTGAACTGCATCGACAGATATAATCACTGAAAGTTATTGTATTTTTATTATGTAAGAATAAAATACGCTCATATCTTCATCATCTGACCATCATTACCTTATTTTGTACTCAAATAAAAGAATGATCCTTCACTAGGTTATACAGCAGCCTTGTCTGCAAAAATTAACAAGTTTATAAAAATCACAGTGTCCAGGCCTACGCAGGCAACAAATGTTTTCTGTTACCAAAAATGAAAGCTCTGTTTGAGCATGGTAAATTTGCATTTCGGCAAATTTCCATTTAAGCTGCCAAAAACTACTCTAAATACTTGAAATGCATTACATGTTCAGAGCATACCTACTAGTAAATAACTCTGCCAGCAGTGGTAAACACATCGTTACCTTTTACCCACTGTTGGAGCAATATGCTGTTACTTCACCTCTCCTTCGACATTTATTGTCACTTCTGCAGTGCACACACTCACAGATTTATTGAGATCTCACATTAAGAGATAATCCTCAAATAACGCAACCCCAGTGTTGTCGCTGGAATTTGGAATTGTGACTCACATCTCTGAAAGGTCGTTGTTTTCTCCATCTTCGCAACCAGATCACCTGAAACACTGAGATGAGTTTTGGAATGTCCTTGACCCAACTAGTGCCCATGACCAGACAGAAGTAGGCTATTTTTTAATGCTGACACAAAGAACTGACACAATGAAGCAGATAAACTCGAAATGAACAATTACATGAAAATTGCTCCCAATATATGCAAATTATATGCATGTTAATCTAAAATATGCACTAACGTCCCAAATATGCATTTATATGCACTATAAAACTTTACCAGAATAATCCACATCAAGTGAAATTGATATATCCATTGAGAGCATAGACATTTTCCTTACGGAAGAAAACATGCAAATATGCAAAAATCCGCCCCCAAAGACATAAAACAAAGGGAAAGAAAGGTAAAGAAGCACCAGTAAATGGATGGTCACCATTGCTATTGGACCAAATGCATTCATGATAATGGCAGTCATTATAGTGGATGGCATGTTGCTACTACCTCTCATGCATGTCATAGGTGTAACTAGCACAGGTAATGGGGGAGGGGGACTGTTTGGATCCCCTGTGCCTTCAGGGGTTGGGGGGGGGTCCTAACACTAATAAAGAGTCAAACTAAAACTCCTTTAAAATATAAATTCAAAGAAGTGAAAATCTGGAAAAAAACTTATTACTCAGAACTTGGTGTATAGAGATCTGCGTGGGCGGGCATGACTCACTCCGTAATCCGGGATCCGTTCAATCACTGTGGCTTGTCTTGGGACCCAGCTCTCCATGCATCAGCGCAGCTTGGATAAAACCGGGCTAGCATCGTCGCACTACGGTTGCTTGCTGGGCAGCATCCACGTGCATCGTAGCTGCAGGCAGGAGCAGCGAGTCAAGTCTGCGCAGGAGAGACTATTCATGGTTCACTGGGATTTGTAACATGGGTACCATTGTGCAGGCAACTGGTTCACTGTACATGGATTAGGCCATTTGTCAATGTTGTAGGTTTACGTGCTTGTCTATAGGGGTGACCGTCTTTTCTCGAAATAGTGCATACTACTAAATGAAATGGGTTGGAAATTTAATGGTTTGTACTTAGTTATACACTGTAAAAATCTTTTTCTTCTTCTTGAGGTGCTACAACTTCATGTATTGAAAGTTTTGGCCTTCTCAACAACATCTCTCCACTTTTTCCTATCCTGGATGCTCTTCGTCCAATTCTTTACTTTCATGTCTTTCAGATCTTGAATTACTTCATCTTCCCATCGTTTCTTTGGTCTGCCTACGGCTCGTGTCCCAAGTGGTTTCCATTTATATATTTCTCTTACTAATCTTTCATCAGACATTCTATTTACGTGTCAAAACCATCTTAGTCTTTGTGATTTTATGAAATTTATGATATTTTCATTCCTGATTAACTTGTCGAGTTCTTCGTTGGTTTGTATTCTCCAATTTCCATCAGGTTCTTTCAGAGGTCCATAAATTCTTCTTAAGATTTTCCTTTCGAATATTGAGAGTTTCTGTTTACAGGAGTCTTTGAGGGTCCAAGTTTCGCATGCATATGTGATTATGGGTCTTATAATATAATAAAATCTCAGTTTTGCAGATTTAGATATTAGTTTGCTCTTAAATAGAGCTAAGTTGGCGAAGTATGCTTTATTACCTAGAATAATTCTCTCTCTAATTTCTTCTTCAATTGTGTTGTCGCCATTTACAACTGAACCAAGATATTTGAAAGATCTCACTTCTTCTATTTCTCTTCATTTATAATTATGTCTTGTAATCTGCTTTTGCCTTTTAGACATCTGAGATATTTAGTTTTCTTCATATTAGTTACGAGACCCATTTTCAAAGCTTCACGTTTTAGTCGTTCAAATGTTTCTATTAATGAATTTTTTGTCCTTGCTGTTATAAGGATGTCATCGGCATATGCAATGCATTGTTTTAATCTTGTTGATATGTTTCCTCTCAGTTCCATCTGTTTCAATACAAAGTCTATCACTATACTAAACAGAGTTGCAGATAAGGGATCACCTTGCTTGACTCCACATTCTACTTTGAATTCTTCACTCAGTTCCCTGTTCATTTTGACTCTTCCTTTATTGTTGGTTAAGGTTAACATAATTAGTCTACTTAGTTTAGATGGTACTTCATATGATTTTAAAGCATCTATTACTTTGTTCCTGTGCACTGAGTCAAATGCATGGATAAAATCTATAAAAAAGTTGTAGAGTCCAATATCATGTTAATAGCTCTTTTCAAAAATTTGTCTTACTATGAATATATTATCTATAGTTGATCTGTTGGCTCGGAATCCCATTTGATATTTGTCAAATTTGTATTCAGTGCTTTCCAATAGCCTTTTATTTAGTATTATAGCCAGTATTTTATATGCAATGTTTAGGAGTGTAATTGGCCTGTAATTATAACAATTTAATCCATCTCCCTTTGTGAAAATTGGGCACACTATACCTTCATTCCACTGAGTTGGTAACTTTTCATCATTCCATACACTTAAAATCAGCTTGTCCAACTTCTGTTTCAATGTTCTCCCTCCATTTTTAATTAATTCTGGAGGGATGCTGTCTGATCCTGCAGCTTTATTTGTTTTTAGATTTTGTATTATGTGGGTTATTTCATTCCACGATGGAGGATGTAGTTCTTGTTGATTATTGTCATTCTGTTCTATTGGTGCCTGCATGCCTGTTGTTACGTTATTATTAAGAATCTTTCTAAAGTATTCCTTCCATCTATTTAGGACTAGTGCTTTTTCTGAGATGATATTACCTTCTGTATCTCTACACATCATTGGTGATACTGTTTGCTGTTCTTTAAAGGATTGTATCTCTTTGAAAAATTTTCTTGTCTCATTTTTCTTATAATTCATTTCAATTTGTCTTATTTTATCAGTCAACCATTTCTTCTTCTTCTCTTGACACATTTTATTACCTTCTTTCCTTTATATATTATATAATTCTTGGCTGGCCCTGGTCTTTATTTGCATTGCTCTCTTTCTTGCTTTGTTCTTTTCTTGAATAATCCTTCTGCAATCTTCATCCCACCATTCATTTCTGGGGATTTTTCTTTCTCTTTGTATAACTTCTTTAGCTGCTTTGTTTATCGCAATTTGTATGTTAACCCATTCTTCATTAACATCTTTGCTTCCCTGGAGATTTTTCAATTTTTCATGTAATACTGCTCGATATTCCTTCATTTTATTCGGGTTTTGCAGGTTTGATTTATCCCATTTGCTATTTGGCGAGGATTTTAACTTATACATTGTAGAGATAATCTGTTTTAGGATTACTCGCACCAATATATGGTCAGAGTCAATATTTGGGCCTCTTAAAGATCTTACATCATTTATCAGATAATTTTTGCTGCTGTTAATCAAGACATGGTCTATCTGTTCCTTTATGTATTCGTTTATGCTGCAATTGAGTGCTCATAACCATGAGGTTATTTGCAGCTGCAAATTCACACAATATTTCTCCATTCTTACTTGTTACATCATGCAATGTGTGCCTACCTGATATTTTACTACATATTTGTTATTTTCCCAGCTTTGCATCAAAGTCACATAATATAATCATTATATCACTTTTTGGAACACTGTCTATCATATTTTGAATATTTTCATAGAAGTTTTCTTTTATTTCTTCTTCTTTATCTTCAGTTGGTGCATATGTGTTAATTAGTGTTATATTGTTATACTTGCCCTTAATTCTCAATTTACATAATCTTTCGTTGTAAGGTACAAATCCTATTATGTGACTTTATATTCTTTTTTGTAAAATAAAACCTGTACCAGCCAGTCCTCTTTTATCTCTTGCACCATTATAGAATACTGTATAGTCCTTTTTGTTTATTACACCATATCCACTCCATCTAGTTTCTTGCAAAGCTACTATTTCAATTTGTGTTTTCTTTATTTGTTCAAACAATTCTTGCATCTTTCCTGGCTTCAGGAGTGTCATTACATTCCAAGTTCCTATATTTAACGTATTCCTAGTCCTTTTCACATGCTTTCTTCGGCATCCATGAATCTGTCCGGCTTTTCCTTGTTGAGAATTTTTAGCGGGTAGTATTTTTATGGTGCTAGGGTGCTGGCCTCGTGCCCAACCCCCATACCTTGGAGGACCAGGATTTTTTTTTAGGGTTGTTTCCCTTAAGATCCGTTCAATCACCGTGGCTTGTCTCGGGACCCAGCTCTCCATGCATCAGCACAGCTTGGATAAAACCAGGCTAGAGTCGTCACACTACGGTTGCTTGCTGGGTGGGATCCATGTGCATCGCAGCTGCGGGCGGGAGCAGAGAGTCAAGTCTGCGCAGGAGAGGGTATTCATGGTTCATTGGGATTTGTAACATGATTGTGCAGGCGACTGGTTCACTGTACACGGATTAGGCCATTTGTCTTTGTTTTAGGTTTACGTGCTTGTCTATAGGCGTGACCGTCTTTTCTCGAAATAGTGCATACTACTAAATAAAATGGGTTGGAAATTTAATGGTTTGTACTTAGTTATACACTGTAAAAATCTTCCTTACAAAAACATTTCATTCATATCTCATTGGTTTAATTGAGAGAAGGGGAAGGGGAGGTTCACGCCCATCCTGAAAACTAGGTTTATCGGGAGAGGTCATACGTATAATTTCACTTTACTGAAATAATTATTAAAAGGGATCAGTGGCTGAAATTAGGGTGGCATGGGGACCAGTTGCTCCCCCTTCCAAATTTTTGCCACTTTTGCTCCCGCACTATCCTAAACCTCCTCATCTACCAAGGGAAAGTAAAATGTCCTCCCCCCAGTTTTGTAACACAAAACAAAAGGGATTGATAATTAAATACAAGTATGTTACAGGTTCGTTGCAAGAACAAAAATTTCAAAATTCAAGCAATGCCCCTCATAGTAAGAAAAAAAGATTTATAAAAGTGGTTGACACGGCCGTGTGTATGTCTATGCACATAATACATTTTTCTCCGTGAAATGATTTTGGTACTCTTCATAAGAACACAAAGAACTGAACTTCTATGAAGATCAGGTGTGTAAAGTTAACCAGAGCTGCTGAACATACTACAGTATAATCATACATTATCTTAAGTTCGGCATTATTTATCTAATTTTTTTACCACCCACTGGCTTGGCAAGAAGGTTCCAGTACTACGTACTGCCAAAAAATTAAAGCAGCATATGTGTTGGAGGGGGCAGACCTAGAAATTTATATTCCAAAGTTCTTAATGAGTAGCACATGTAGCCCAGATATATGTTTAATTATTTCATTGTGAAAAGTTTCTCTGCTGTGGAAATCTCTGGAACAAGTGAACGAAAACAAGTCTGTGCAAGTAGTGAGTCGAAAGGACTCAACCAACGACAGGTAGGAGAGGAGGCGCAAGTGCAAGGGTAAAATGCGGCTGCAGTTACCAGCTTTTTGAAGCAGCACACACTGCTTTGCTCCGCCCACTTTCTTTCTCCCCTTCTATGCGTGGCCTGGATTCACATATTCCCAAAACAGAGTGTATGTTAGGAACAATATAAAAAAATAAAATCGAAATTCTAGCCAAAAATAGAAAAGTTATAACGTAAAAGCTACGACCTTGACACAGCGTCTCGATCAAGACGCTTGGGACAGTGATGGTTACATTTGGGTAACTTGTTCGAGATGCTTGGGTGGCAAAAGGTTAATGTCTTTAGAGTGTATTTGTATTTTTTTTTTTTTGTTTCCTTCTCTTTCATGGCTAATTTCAACACATTCCATTCTGTTTGATAAGTATGATTTCATAATTTCAAGCGCGTTACCCCATATCCCATAGTGTACCCTGAAACACATAATTATTTTTCACTTCAAGGTAATACTGTAGCCACAGCTGACTGCTGACCTTCACGCCAAGAGGTCATAGTGAATCATTTGCAGAATAGAGATGACTCTGATGGTACAGTCTATTTTTCTGCAGGTGTGAGTGAGTATTGTTAATCATGGAAAGAGAAATGCAATATACAGGGTATACACACAAATGAATGGTGTGGTTATAAATGTCAATAAAAATTTTATTTTCAACTTACGTGGTTGCAGCAAACACTGTTAGAGGCGGAAACTGTCCCAGTTTTCGATATGCGAGTTAAAATTACAATATTTTTGATACACTGATTCCAAATATGGCCTCCATGACATAAGGATTTTCCACAAAAAAAAATCACATTCTCCCTTGGCCCATCATTCCCTGGATCGTAAGCATTGCGATTTCTTTCTATGCAGGTTTATTAAAGACAGGGTTTATGCACAATCAATGCAAAGTTCCATCAACCAACTTCATGATAGGATAATGCATGCAGTGCAGGACATTACAGTGGACATGTTACACCGTGTCCGGAACGAGTTTGATTACTACGTTGATGTGTGTCATGTGACCAGGGGAGCCCACATTAAAGGATTGTAATTTTAACTCACATATCAAAAACTGGGACTGTTTCTGTCTCTAACAATGTTTGTTGCAACCACGTAAGTTGAAAAGTAAAATTTTATTGACATTTATAACCACACCATTCATTTGTGTGTGTGTGTGTGTGTGTGTGTGTGTGTGTGTGTGTGTGTGTGTGTGTGTGTGTGTGTGTGTGTGTGTGTGTGTGGGTGCTTTTGCAGATGCTACCTTATGGGGACACTCGTCAGTTGTGAATCCACCTTGTGGGGACCGCACCGACTTGTGGGGACCAAAATCCGGTCCCCACAAGGAAATCGTTACGAAAATACATTTAGAAGCCTCGGATCACTGCCCTTGAATTTTTGAGGAACGACAACGAAATTACCTAATAGGAAATACATGCAAGAACCTGATGGATAGCATCCTTACTTGGGAAAATTTGTTTTTCACGTGTCCCCATAGGGTGGCAAATTTCAATGCAACGTGTGGGATGAGCTTACTATTTTCCACACCAGGTGGCAGAAAAATCGCGTCTGCGTTACACACCCACACGCTCTGGTTTTATCGCCCTTGTCGGTACCCGGGGGGAAGTGGAGTAAGGGGGGAGGTTTCTGGTGGTTGTGCGGTGAGAGGGGGAGCGCATACACACGATTTCTTTCCGCGCAGACCTTGTGGGTACCGGAGAATCACCTCTCGGTCAAAGGCCAAGATATACAAGGTGTATCGGCGCTCGTCAGGAGAGGTTGAAACAGTGTCTGGCTGAAGGTCACTTTTTACCCCACAGCTTTCTGGAATTCGATTTCTGAAATACTTTTAATTCTTATTATTTGGCGCCATTGCCCTCTATCTAAATCTATGTTTCGCAACCGGTGTTCCTCCACAAGGTCACGGGTGTGCTGCTAACTTTTGTCTGTAGTAACAAATTGAATGTAAATTATTTAATCTGACTACCATGCGAGAGACCCGGGTTCGATCCCCAGCGGGGAAGAACCTATATATTTTCCACCTGTTCAAGCGGTTCTGGCGCCCACCCAGCGTCGTATAAAGTGGGCACCTGGAGAAAACTTTTGGCGAAAGAAGGCGGCCATGGACGTGGTGCTGATCACTTCACCCCCACCTTCGACCGTGATCAATAAAGTGTAGGGTCCAAACTCCACGCCCACTTTACTCCTTCATGGCATGGTGCAATGCACAGGGGAGCACTTGACTTTTTACTTTACACATTTGTTTTCTTAAGTTTGTATTTTTCGCTCTGTCATTGTCATGACTTAAATAAGACGCCCCTTGATGGCAAGGGTCAGTTTGTTTTTACAAATACATAATATCTACAGGCGTTTCGGATCCATATAATCAGCTGCATGAATCGTTTCAATAATAATAATAATAATAATAATAATAATACCAAAAGTACCTATGAGTGCAGTGAATTGTATTATTATTATTATTATTAGTAGTAGTAGTAGTAGTAGTATTTTTAACTGATTATATTGTAACTCATTCCTAAACTTTTAATTTATATCAAGAGTGTCGTAATGTATTTTTTTTAGATAAATAAATTTTATGATGTGCCGTGTTCAGTACTGGATAATTTGTGGTTTTCTGCGAGGACAAGAAGGTTGCGGAACACTGCTCAACCTTTACTTTTACAGATGACTGAGTATTTTGATGGGTTTAGAATTATCAGAAGGAAAAAGGGGGGGACCACCATACTTTCGGAGGTATTTTCTTATGCCCTGGTACCTGAAAATTAATTCAGGGCGTGAGTTCCGCGATTTTTCTTTTACGGATTCCTTCTTTCATTCATCCTTTATTTTCCTTATTTTTTTGTTTACAGTAATTCACTGTGACATTGGCATGAAGAACCAAATTTGTTCGGTAGGATTTACAATAGGATAAGCACCACTTATAAGTGTAGAAAAGGAGAGGCTAATGATTGAACAGCCAGATTTGCCTACACTTAAAACTATGCCAAGAGGGGCTTATACCCTAATTCTTCAAGTGTGATATGCTCAGAATTTTAAGAATTTTGAATTCAAGTGTAGAAAAGGAGAACCCTCCTCAGACAGATTTGCCTACACTTAAGACTATGCCAAGTTCCCATATCATCTTATTGTTTACAGTGTGTTTTTCTGTCAAAATCCCAGGAATCTTGAATTTTAGTGTAGAAATGGTGAGCCCCCCCTCAGATTGATTCTAGAGGGGGCCGACTCAAACCCAGAAGCCTCTCGATTACTAAACCAAAAATACTTATATAAAGCTCATAGCTCCTGGGTTCTGAGACCCAGTAGAGTGTGGTGCATAGCCCCATGGTTTTTATTGCCTTGCAATCAGGAGGCCTCTGGGTTTGAGTCCTGATAAAATGTGAAGCCTCCCCTGATTGCAAAGTGTTAATATTGTTGCCTTGTAAACAAGAGGCTCGGGTTTGAGTCCTGATAAAATGTGTAAGATTGAAATACATGTGGCAAAATAATATGTCCACACGTGAGATTTTGAGAATAATTACTGCTAGTTGATATACAACTGATAGCTCCCAGATCTGAAACCTGGTAAAAAGTGTTGTACAACAGCATAAAAGAGCAAAATTATTTTATATTGGGGATCACCAGAGCCTAGTTATTGTTTTGGCATAGTTCTTTTTTTTTTTTGGACCAAGAAATTTTATATAAATAAACAATAAAAATGCCAAATCAAAATATTGCAATCAGTGTAATAAAAATATATCTAGTTCTCATTGGTCTAGGCACCGGCATATTTGTGACTCTAAGAAATGCAGAAAAGCTACTAAATTGTGCCCAAGATGCCATAAAATATTAAGCAAGGCATATTACAAATGGCACAAGTGTAATTCTTATGTACAGTCATCAACATTGCCCCCACAACCATCTACATCTGGTCTGAAAAGGAAGCATGAAACACCTGTTAATGCTAGAGCAGCAAAGCAGCCACGCTATGCACCACCTATCCATAGCAGTTTTAATGGCCAATTAAGAGATTATCGGTTTGTATCAGAGCCAAGATGTGGTATTAAGAATTTTTTGAACAGTGTAAATCCTGATGTGCAGGCAATTCTAAATGCACAAAATGGCTCTTATAAGCTCTCCCTCAAATTGTTTACACAATATAAGAAACCAAATGGTACAAAATTTACACAGCCCCACATAACAGAAACTGTACCTGTATATTCAAATGCAAATTCAGACAAAATAATAAGCAGTTTGATAGATCAATTGAATATTAAACACTCTGAATTTGCAGCAAAAGAGTCTGGATGGAGCCTATGCAGTTCTCCACACAAGTTATATGTTAATATTTCTGAATTCAGCCCATTACAAGGATCTACATATCTGCCATTACCTGCCAATATTAAAAACAAAAAAGCCGTGGTTAATATACAAAATAATGATGAGAAATGCTTTTTGTGGTGTATTTTAGCTGCTTTGTATCCAGTTTCAAGAAATCCTCAGAGAATAACTTATTATAAACAATATGAACACAATTTCGATGAAGCAATGAAGGGCTTAGAATATCCAATGTCTGTTCAGAATACTGATAAATTTGAAAAAAGGGCCAGGGATATGAATGGTAGACAATTATCTATTAATGTATTTATTTGTTCCACTGGTCGTGATAATTGCTTGATAGCACCTCTCAGAATCAGTACAATTGATGATGATTCTGCTGTTCCGATTGATCTGCTCTTAATTGAAGCGGATGGCACATATCATTACACTCTGATACATAATCTTGAAGCTTTAGTCAGAAAACAATTAGACAAATCTAAGACAATATTCAAGTTGTGCAGATGATGTTTAACTGTATTTGATGGTCAAAAAATGGTAAATGGGGTTCGGGAAGTGAATGCAGAAATTGCTAAAAACAAGTTAATTGAACATTTCAAATATTGTGGCAACCATAAACCTGTTCATATGGTGATGCCAATGCCAAGTGAAAATTGCAAATTCAAAAAATTTGAAGTCTTGTTGGAACACCCAGCATATATAGTCTGTGATTTTGAATCAAACCTCAAACCCCTTGCATTCTGCAGCCCAGATCCTGAAGAATCTTCAATTACACCATACCAGCTACATGAACCTTCCAGCTTTTGTTATGTGATTGTACAGGATGGTGTAGCTAGTGAACCATACTTATACATGGGAGCAAATGCTATCAAAGAATTTGCACATAGAGTAGAAAATGAGTGCCATGACATAGCATCTAATATCTTATTAAAATCAAAACCCATGTTGCCTTTAACAGAGAGACAGATTGAAGATTTCAACAATGCAGAAAAATGCCCGGTATGTGATTCTGAATTTTCAGATACAAATATCAAGGTGAAACACCATTCCCATACAGATGGTAAATTCAAAATGGCCCTGTGTAATAAATGTAATATTAAGATCCAGAGACCAAAATTTGTCCCCATATTTTGCCATGGGGCTTCCAATTATGATTTCCATCATCTGATCAGGTACGAGGGGTTTGACAAGCAGAATTTAAATATTTTAGCAGAAAATGATGAGAAATATATAGCTATTAGCAAAATAATTAAAGTTAATGGTGTTCCTATTCACTTAAGATTTCTTGATTCCTACAGAATTTTATCTCCTAGCCTGGCTACACTGGCCACTCAATTATCTGATGATCAATTCAAAATCACATGTGCTTTGTTTCCAAATCAGGACCTGAAATTAATTAGGCGGAAGGGTGTATATCCATATGACTATGTTACAGATTTTTCTAAATTTGATGAGTGTTCTCTGCCACCACAACAAGAGTTTTACAGCAAAATCAGAGGATCTGGAATCACTGATGAAGATTATCACCATGCCCAGTTGATGTGGAACAATTTAAAATGCCAGACATTTGGTGATTATCACAAGGCATATTTAAAACTTGATGTGACCCTCTTAGCTGATATACTTCAGGCATTCAGAAAATCTTCAATGCAAAATTATAGGCTGGACCCAGTGTATTTCTACAGTGCCCCAGGCCTAGCATGGGCTGCAATGTTTTTGAACACTAAAATACAATTGGATCTGATCCAGGATCAGGACATGTATCTGTTTATGGAGCAATGTATAAGAGGGGGCATGGTGCAATGCTCTCAGAGATATGCCAGAGCTAATAACAAATATATTCCCGATTATGATCCAGCACTGCCATCAAATTATATACTGTATGTAGATGCCAACAGCCTCTATGGTTATGCTATGATGGATAAACTGCCATATACAGGGCTTGAGTGGGTTGAAGATTTCAATATTGAAGATCTTAAGGATTTTGATGACAGTGACTATGGCCTCTTCTTAGAGGTTGATCTGACAATTCCTGATGATTTACACAACAAATTTTCTGATCTGCCCCCAATTCCCGAGGTTAAGTGCTCACCTGGCTCTAAACAGAAGAAGCTCATGATGACACTGGAGCCAAAACAGGGTTATGTCATATATTACAAAAACCTCCAGTTCTTGATGCATCATGGTGTCCAAGTGAGCAAAGTTGGCAAAGTTTTGAGGTTCAGGCACTTAAAATGGTTGAAGTCATATATTGATACAAACACAGAGCTTCGAACATCTGCAAAAAGCCAATTTGATAAGGCCTTGTTTAAATTGATGGTCAATTCTGTGTATGGCAAAACTATTGAAAATGTCAGAAAACATACCGATGTTAAAATAATTACTGACCCCAGCCTGAGCAAAAAATTGGTTGCAAAGCCTAATTTCAATTATAGAAGAATTTATGATGAAAATATAGCACTTTTCAACATGAAAAAACAAAGATTAAGTTTGATAAACCTATTTATGTAGGGGCTGTAATATTGGAATTGGCCAAATTACATATGTTAAAATTGTATTATGATGTGTTGAAGCCTTTTTATGGTAATTGTATAAAATTGATGTACATGGACACAGATAGTTTTGTTCTTGATATTCAAACAGAAGATGTTTATCAAGATATAGCACAGCCTGCATTGCTTGAATATTTTGATACCAGTGAACATACAAAGATTCAACCCCACAACAAAAAGGTGCCTGGCAAGTTAAAAGATGAGACACTTGGTGATGTTATTGTGGCATTTGCTGGGTTAAGGGCCAAGATGTACAGATTTGAAACATGTAGTGGTGTTGTTGCAAAAAAAAGCCAAGGGCATTGGCAGAGTAACTGTAGACCAAGAGCTTGAATTTGAAGATTACAAAAATTGCCTCAAATCATGTAGCACCATCAGAACATCAGAATCCAGAATTCAGAGTGAAGATCACTTATTGACTACAAATGTTGTAAGAAAAGTGGCTCTGGACCCACATGATGATAAGAGATGCATTTTGTCATGTGGCATACATACTCTACCATGGGGTCATTGTGATTTGAAAAGTGGGAATCAATGCCCAATCACAGAGCATGATTTGAAATAAATAAACATGCCTATGAACTTATTTGGGTTCAAAAAACAGGCTATTATGGACCTGCCAACACCACAAGCCTCTTCTGATATAATATCTAAGCTAAGTGCTTTGTTAATTATTCATCTGAACAGCATACTTACAGATGTTGATGATGAAACAGGCAAAACATTGTACATATTTAACAATAATTTAAATTATTACCAATTACCTGTAGGTGGGCAATTACAATTTATTACAACTCCTGAGGGTGATGTTAAAATTTCAGTAGGGAGAAATATTTACAGAATTAAGCACTCAAACATGAATTCTGGCACTGTTTATACTGTTTCTGCTGGTGACTGCTTATATATTGAGGTCCCGGGATCTTATGATAAGCTTATACCTTTTTTTATAGAATTAAGAATCAGATACTCTATAATAAATAACCAACAAATCAAAATGCCTAATGATATATTTGGCCATACAAGACATGAAGATCACAGTGATGAGATTCTGATGCTTGATGTCAGAGTCAAGAAATTAAGAAGTGATTTACAAGCTTTACAAACCACACTCAATGCCAGTCTTCAATTAGAAATTACAAATTTACAATCACAATGCATGGACCCTCTTCTTAAAATTGATTCTGAACTTAAATTATTGCTTCAGAAATATACTGATTTGGCCACATTGGATAATTTTCAAAGTTTAGAAGAGGCTGTAGCAGCTCTTCAAGCCAAATTTAAGACCCAGGCCACCAACTCTGAGCAATTGAAACAACAATTGGAAGAGCAAATAAATAATGTCCAGACACAGCTCCAAACAATTGTCAAAAGCATAAAATCACAAGAAGATTTTGATCTAGTGATTTCCACTCTAAAGGAACAGATTCAGTCACTGGAGATACCTAATCTGGATCCTCTGAACAATGCCATAGCCGAGGTTAAAGAAAAAATTGAGACACTTGAAAATTTTATGAACAACTTGCCATCTTCTGATGCTTTGAGTGCAATAACTCGGAGTGTTGCCAATATTAAGCTGCAACTTGAAACATATGAAGATTTTGGAAAAATTCAAAGTACCATAACCCATCTTGAAGGTACCATAGCAGCAGTGCAAAGTGATTTGACAAATGTACAAGAATCTCTAGAATCCCGATTGCCTGGGATTGTAGATACCCTTGTCAGTGTCCAGCAACAAATCACAAAGCTTGAAAACCTCAACACTGAATCTGAGCTATCTCATTTTCATCACTTGATTGATGATATCCAAACAAAGCTTGAAATTTTACAACAATCAACACCCTCTCAGGCAGATATAGCCCTGATCCAAAATGCTATGCAAAATGTGGCTGATGCTTCTGAATTAAACAATGTGAAATTGGCACTTGAATTTTTGCAAAATACTGTGTCAAATCTGCCTACATCACAGGAACTTAAAAATATTAAGAGAGCTGTGAATCGCATATTGAAATCAGAAGATATCAAGAATATCCAGACAGAGATCAAACAACTCACTCAGGCAGTGGCCACTCTACCAACTAATCAACATATTAATGAACTGCATGCCCTGTTTGAGGATATCAGAAGACAGGTCCATGATCTTACTGCTCAAAATTCAAAATTGGCAGTTGTTGAAAATTTACAGCAAATTGTAGCTAATATCAAGCAACAGCTAGGGACCATGGAATCCAATCAAGCAAATGCTTTGTCTGTTTTTGCCACCCAGCTACAAGAGATTGTGCAACAATACAAGAAACTTGTTGTGGACATAAAAATCAAGCCAGGCCATGATGATGTTGTTAGGACTATCAATGAGCACCTTGAATCTGTAACAAGTAGATTGCTCACAGCAGAAAAAGAAATAACAGGCATAATCGAGAATCCTAAACATACAGTAATTCTTGAATTGTACAGCATCCCAAACAAAGAATATGATTCACCATTTACACCAGGTGGCAAAATATATATGCTGTCCCCTGCACAATTTTATTACCAATTTTTTGTTGGGGGCACACTGAGACCAATCAAGATCAAATATTGGCTTCAACCACAGGCACACCACTACCCCACCTTATCAATAACAAATGCTGATAACAAAGCAAAAATCACCAGTGTAGAATTAGAGGATTTTACAGATCCCAATACATTAGAAACAGCCTATGTTGAAGATGATGGCTCTCTGGAATTTAAAATACAAATAGGGGACAAATTATATTTAGAAAATCCTGTAGTATCAGCTGCTGAACACCCCATAGTTGCAATATTCTTGTTTACATATTATGTCTAGACAAATTATTGTTGATGAATTACACAGACAAGCCAGACATAATTTTAAGAGACTGCCAGTAGTCACAAAAGGCATAGATGATTTATGGCAGAGCGACTTGATTGAGATGGCAAGTGGACAGCTGAAAAACTTAGACAAAATCAACAAGGGCTACAATTATCTACTCACTATCATAGATACATTTTCAAAATTTGCCTGGGCTGTGCCACTCACATCCAAGACTGGAAAATGTGTTACAGAAGCCTTCAGGACAATCATCAATCAGAGTGGAAGATCACCGCGCTATTTGCAAACAGATAATGGCAAAAAAAATTATAATTCTGTGTTCCAACAATTTATTAAAAGCCAGGCAATACAACATTACTCGAGTTACAGTGATCTCAAGGCCTCAATTGTAGAGAGATTCAACAGAACCCTAAAAAATCATATGTATAAACAATTCACACTTCAAGGTAATTATAAATGGATTAATATTCTTCCAGAACTTCTACATAAATATAACAACTCGGTCCATTCCACAATCAACATGAAACCCTCTGAAGTAACTTCATCTGATGAGCAAAAATTGATCAGCACTGTTTATTATCCTAGATACCAGCCAACAACAAGAAAAGCCAAATACAGGGTGGGTGATCAAGTAAGAATCAGCAAATATAAGCACTTATTCGAAAGAGACTTTACAAGAAACTGGAGCACTGAATTATTTACAGTGGTTCAAGTTAAACCTGGGACCCTTAACACATATATAATAAAAGATCACCGAGGAGAAATTCTCAAAGGCAGGTTTTATGAAGAAGAGCTCAGCAAAACTAAACAGCCTGACACATATCTCATAGAAAAAATCATCCGCAGAAAAGGCAACAAGTTACTTGTCAAATGGCTAGGACTTCCAGAACACAGCTGGATCGAGGCAAACAAAATAATAATATGAGCACCTGGGATGTTATAAAAAGGCTGCCAGAACCTGAACAGCAGAATAAGAGAAATGGCAACTTGCTGCCTGATAATATTAGGTGTCTTATTGTTGGGCCATCTGCTTGTGGTAAAACTACACTAATGGTTGATAATTTTTTATTGGCACCCAACTGGTTAGACTGGAAAAACAGGCACTTGTATGTCTTTTCTAAGAGCTGGGAACAATTAAAATATCAACAGCTGATGAAGCTATATGATGGATTGGATATAGCCACTTTTGAACCAGATGTTAGGCCACTTCATGAATGTCTCGATAATTCTGTTGTTGTGTTTGATGATATTATATTGGATAATCAAAACAAGGTTAGAAATTTCTTTACACAGGGCCGGCACAAAAACATTGATTGCTTCTACCTGGCACAGACTTTTTCAAAAATTCCGAAGCAGCTGATCCGAGACAACAGCAATTTTATATGTGTGTTTCATCAAGACCATACCAACCTCAAACACATACATGATGAATATGTAGGTGGGGACCTGAGCTACAATGATTTTTCCAAGTTTTGCAGCAGGTGCTTTAACCAGGACAGTTATGGGTTTGTCACAATTGATATGACAAGAACACCTAATACTGGTAAATATAGAAATAAAATCAACAATTTTCTAGACATTGAAACATAAATAAATAACCATGAAAAGGCCAATCATTGATGATCTTAAATTAAGAGATTATCTTGTAAAAAGATTTAAGGGATGGAAATCAGAGAACCGAGGAATTTATGAAAAACACAAACAAACAGAACAGCCTATTATTGACGCTATTAGTGAATTAGGTAAAAATATCAAAACTGTTACAGAGCAAAATCAAAATTTGATCACAGAGCTTGTACCTGTAGCTGCAAGGAACATATTAGATTATCCATTCACCCCACTTTCCAGTATTCATACACCTAGTCCTATTGCTCCTAGAAGAATTGAAGCTACTCAGGATCCTATTGAATTGGGTCTTCTTGCTCAAAAATATTTAAGCACATCTAAAGACAACAAAGATGAGGTTTTTGGCTTATATGCCGACACAGAGCGTGATGGTAGCATCATACATAGAATTGGCAATTTCAGAGTAACATTTATGGGGGATGATCTGATTGTATATTCAGAATCTCGTCTTGGAGAAAAAGGTGCTTTTGTTAAGTACCCCGGCACACCTGGATTGTGGGAACTGATGACTAGGAAGAGACCTGGCAGCTATACAGATCAAGATTATGAATATTACAAAGAAATATTAATAAAATCAGATGCTCTATACCAGAACAATGATCCCACACAAAAAAGAGTCAAGTCTAGCAGTGGAGCAAAATACAACAATTTAATTAAACCCATATGGTCTCAGATCAAGACTGGCAGTGGAATCAAACAATACAACACCCTGCCCAAAGAATTTGTGTGGGTTGATGATGTCAGGAAACTTGTAGATAGGTTATTGGTGATAGCTGGGGAGGAAAATGCTGGCAACCACAATTTTTACAATGAAAAGGTTGGAATTATGGACATGATAAGCACCAAATTGTCTAATTTTATAGTGAATGACACTAAGGGGATTGGATATCTTATAAAAGTTATTAATACTCTACCACCTAAATTTTGGAATATTTCTGAGGGTCGGGGCTTGGTTAATGACATTATAAACAAGCTGCCATTTGAACTACACATTCCAGGTTATCAGTATTGTGGTCCAGGCACAAAATTGGACCATAGATTAAACAGAGGTGATCCTGGTGTTAATCCCCTAGATGCTGCTTGTAGAGACCATGACATAGCATACAACACACATTCTGATCTTGACAAGAGACATGTTGCAGACAAGAAATTAGAAGAGGCTGCATTTGGTAGATTTGTAAGCAAAGATGCTTCTTTAAGTGAAAAAGTAGCAGCATTGGGGACCACCATAATTATGAGCACCAAACAAAAATTGGGGTGGGGGTTGTGAATATATATATAATAAACCTACAATGAAGGCCAAGGGTGTTATGTATCAAATACCTTATGCAGGTCTCAAATCTCTTGGACCTATTAATAATCTTCTAACCAAAAAGCAGCGCAAGAAAAAAAGCTCTTGTCTTGCCAAGGGCCATGGTATGAAATTGTTACTTAGCAACCCCCAATTAAAAAAATTACAGCAATCAAGAAAAAAATCACATGTGGGGGGATTTATATTTACCATCCCTGCCATCTTAGCTGCTCTCGGGGCTGTTGGGAGCTTGGCCGGGGGATCAGCTGCTATAGCAAAAACAGTAATAGATGCCAAGAAAAATAAGGCAGAATTAGATGAGCAGAGGCGCCATAACCTGGCCATGGAGAAACAAGGCAAAGGTGTTAAGAGAGCCATGAATAAGTTTAAAAAAAACAAGAGCCGCTTACAAACCAAGATATTGAAGCTTTAATCAAGCCACTGGGCATCAAACATTTTAGAGGTGTGTACATGTCTGATTCTTTGCCAGAGCAACCACTCAACAAAGAGTGTGGCATTGTTAATTTGGATAAGTACAAAAATCAGGGCACTCACTGGATCTGTTATCTTAAATATTTAAAAGATGAGGCATTTGTGTTTGATTCATTTGGAGGTGTTCCACCTGAAAATTTAGTAAAATATCTAAAATCAATTAATCTTTATTACAATAATGCCCGTGTTGAAAATTTCAAAGATGTTAATTGTGGACATTTGTGTTTATCTGTTCTTAGATATATGTCTCAAATAAATAAACCATCAATTGAAAATTTTCAAAAGGCCCTGTGGTATTTAAAACATCATGGGGGTATTCCATCTCACCAGCCAAAATTCAATATTGAAACTCAAATTACATGATGACATAGTGTATCCCAAAACAATAGCTCTCAGAGCATTTTATGGCATGTACTTGATCCCTAATATTACACACCACAACAACAAAATTGCAGTAGGCGATCAAAAAATTGTCATCACTCCAGGGCAGTATAATCTGTCCACTCTAAATGCTCAATTACCCAGAGGTGTAGTTTTAAGTCAAAATTCTGTCACTCACAGAGTAGATATTGCATCTGCTACAGAAACAGTAGATTTGGGTACTATAGGAGAGCTGTTAGGCTTTGAGAACAACACAAAACTTGAACCAGCCATCAAACACACTGCTATTAATATACCTAAATTCTTAGCCATAGAGACTCTGAATATTCACTGTAATGTGGCCGACGGTATGATCACCAAATCAAATGGCATAGGCACTCACAAACAAACTGGCATCATTGCAACATTCAAACCTAATTCTGAATTTATGGAGCCCATCATCTACAATCCATCCCCAACATTATATTTTCCTGTGTGCCATAATAGAATAGATTATATTGAATTGATGGTCACTAATGAAAAAGAAGAATTAGTTGATTTTGCTGGAGCCACAACAACTGCTATCATAGAGATTAATATTTAAATAAAAATACATACAAGAAAAAAATGGAAAATATTGAGAGTTATGAGCTACAATCATTCCCTCCAAACAGGAGGACATTTGCAAATTTAAATCAACCCAACACAGAGATTGAGGTTGATCTTGATGTAGGGGATGGCTTTATACACCCCCACAGAGCAGATCTATACATCAAATTTGATGTTGTAAAGCTCGATGGAACAGATTATCCGGCAAATTCAAATATAAGATTGGTGGACAATTTTGTGCCACATCTATTCTCTGAAATTGAGGTCAGAAAACATGGTGTTGTTATAAACAGAGTGAATTATCCCGGCATTACCTCCACAGCTTTGGCCACACTAAAATTATCCAAAACCGAGGCTTCTTACTGCAAAATAGGTGGATTTGAGGCTGGTGATAAGATATTATCTAAAAACCACACAGTGCTGTTCCCCATGCGCCTGTTGCCAGGATTCTTCTCAGATTACAAAGATATTATGTGGAAGGGTGGTTTAAGAATCACATTTAGAAGAGCTGCCAATGATAATAATGCTTTGATGAGGTACAGTGCAATAAACTCTACAGGGGAAGCTTTGCCTAATACCCTACCTGATGAGGGCAAGTGTATTATTCAGACTATGGAGCTAAGAATCCCAGTTGTTGAATATGAGGCCAGTTATGCTCTTAAATACAAAGCAGATATAATAAAAAATCCACAGATTCCTTTACAATTTTATACATATCAATGTGTACAGAAGCCCGCAACTGGTACTTATTATGAGTTTGATGCTACAAATTCATTCTCCAGTATACAATATGACATGCCAGATTTTGTGGTGGTATTGTTTCAGACTGGAAGACACAATAATCAGGAAAAAAAATTCAAGTAAATTTGATAACTGCAACATCAAGAACATATATCTTAAAAATGGCAGAAATGAGGTCTTTCCTAGAGAAAATTATAATTTAGACATGTCCAAGGATGATTTCCTCAAATTATATGAAGCATTTTCATCCTTCAAAAGGGTCACTACTGGCAATACTGACATGTATTACACACCAGATGAATTCAAAGCACAGAGACCCATGTTTGTAATCAACACTTCAAAAAGGAAACAAGTTGTGGTTAATGGCAGGACAAATATTAAAATTATCTGTGAATTCCATGAGGCATTACCTGATGACACCATATGTAGTGTTATTCTCATAGGTGAAAAATCATATGTTTATGATGTAAGAAATGAGAGAGTCACGGAGCAATTCTAGAAGATATTTGCTCTATTATCCTGTTGTACAACACACTTTGCTAGGTTTCAAACCTCAACTGTATATCAGCTAGCAGTGAATATCTCATGTGTGGGCATATTATTTTGTTGTATGTATTTCAATCTTACACATTTTATCAGGACTCAAACCCAGAGCCCCTGATTACAAGGCAGCAATATTAACACTTCTCCATATGGAATATATCCACATTTTACTGGGTCTCAGAACTCAGAAGCTAAAACAGACAAAATTGGATTTTGAACTGCACAATAAATTATTCTCTAAGCCTTGCCTATGCTCGTATTATCAGAATAATGCAATAGTTTCAGCATGCAAGGCAGTTCATTGCCACTGTGTCAGAAAATTTGTATCTTTATCTCAATGATCTTTGTTACACTTTCCCCTGTCGCACAGAAAGATTAATGGCCCCTTCAGTGAATCACACAGAAATATTATTAATGGCCCCTTCTAGCTGTGTAGATTATATCTCTTGCATGCCGGCAAGGCATGCAAGCAAAACATTAGTCTTTTGATAGATTAATATCAATTCATGCATTTCCGAGCTAAATAATTGCTTACCCCGAGCAATGGAATTGATCAGAGATTAGAAAAAAAGCAGGCAACAGCTCAAATTTTGCTTGCATTTTGTATTGAATTAGATCTGTAAGTTGTAGAGCATAGGAATATGGCCAAAAACAATATCAAAAGGGTCAGTTGTATATCAACTAGCAGTAATTATTCTCAAAATCTCACGTGTGGACATATTATTTTGCCACATGTATTTCAATCTTACACATTTTATCAGGACTCAAACCCGAGCCTCTTGTTTACAAGGCAACAATATTAACACTTTGCAATCAGGGGAGGCTTCACATTTTATCAGGACTCAAACCCAAAAGCCTCCTGATTGCAAGGCAATAAAAACCATGGGGCTATGCACCACACTCTACTGGGTCTCAGAACCCAGGAGCTATGAGCTTTATATAAGTATTTTTGGTTTAGTAATCGAGAGGCTTCTGGGTTTGAGTCGGCCCCCTCTAGAATCAATCTGAGGGGGGGCTCACCATTTCTACACTAAAATTCAAGATTCCTGGGATTTTGACAGAAAAACACACTGTAAACAATAAGATGATATGGGAACTTGGCATAGTCTTAAGTGTAGGCAAATCTGTCTGAGGAGGGTTCTCCTTTTCTACACTTGAATTCAAAATTCTTAAAATTCTGAGCATATCACACTTGAAGAATTAGGGTATAAGCCCCTCTTGGCATAGTTTTAAGTGTAGGCAAATCTGGCTGTTCAATCATTAGCCTCTCCTTTTCTACACTTGGATTGATTGGATTGATTTGGTGTTTTAAGTCCACTTTATGCACAGTAAGGCTAATTGGGACTGGACCTACAGCTTAAAGTGGGATCCGAACCACTATGTGCCTCCACCGGGTATCGAACCCGGGACCCCTTGATTACAAGGCGAGGACGCTACCACTGCGCCATCGGGGAGGCCCTTTTCTACACTTATAAGTGGTGCTTATCCTATTGTAAATCCTACTACTAACAACGTTGGTTTTACAGCATTCTACGAGGAGATAAGAGATTAAAATAAACGTTAATAATAGTAGGAGGTAAATGTGTGTTAGTGTTCAACATTAATAATATTTATGAATACAGATACAAAATCACAAGAGTGTGTAATTGGTTTGGTAATGTTTTGTTAGGATAGGTTATATTGTGCGTGCCTTAATGTTAGTGTTAATGTCAGAAGGAAGTCATGAGCTAAAAAGACGTCCGTTAAAAGTGTAAAGTTAGAGAGGCCCTATCACGGGTAAATACATGTTGTTTAGTTATTTTTCCCACTTATTTCTCCTTGATTCAATATCGATAGCGAGAAAAGATTAAGATTCAGTTGAAGTGAAGAAACTTCTATTGGAAGTTAATTACTGCGATGTGTAGGGAGTAATAACCACAGACTAAAAAACGAGGGAAGAACAACGTAAATACCTATTTTTTTCTTTGTCTCTTGACTGGAAACTTACTGCTCTCTAGGACACAGCCTATATATTATGCAAGTTCTGTCCCAAAAGTAATTAGACCAATTCTGAAAAAATCGTTTTGTTGAAGGTACTGGTGTGTTTAAGGGGGCTATCGAATTTGAACCTTCTCAGAACATTCCAATTTATGTGATTTAAAAATATGAATAGAATTTATATTTTTTCACATATGCCTTTTTGAATGTAACAATGCCATGGTACGTTTAATATTGTTGCCAAGTTGCTCGATGACTTAGAGACAGTCAAATACGACAGTTGCAACCACTAAGTTATCCAGATACCTGTACCCTGCACCGTCCCGTTTCAATTTATTCATCATTGTTGCGGCCTACCAGGAAGGAATCCTTGATTCTTCAAACTGTTATGGGTTTTCAGCGACGCATTTACGTGAGGCAACCATAGGCGTAACTTAGTAGGCGCATAGGAGCAATTGCTCCCAATTTTTTTGGTTTATCACGAGATAATGGTACTTTTGTTAACTCCTGAAACCCGAGGATTAAAGTAATCAGTAATTTTATGATTTTGCAAATGTAACACCTATTTATCAAAATATTCCTGGATGATATTTCTATGAGCTGCAAAAAAAAAAAAGTATTCTCCCCCCCCCCCCACGGAGTTAAGCTCCAAATTTTTATACTATATTCTGAGCATACGAGACAAACATTGAATATTTCATTCTGTAAAATAAGGTAAAGTTTTATGGTTGACGTAAAAGTGTGGAAGAAATGGAAGGAAAATTAAATTTAGATAAATAAAAAAAATTAGATAAATAACATCATAAAATCGGATCGTCTTAATGTGAACGAAATTAAATAACGTCTATTTCTGCCATGAATTCAGTGGCGCTTCCAGAAAATTAGTAAGAAGCCTAATGCTGCTTTTTCACTCTTGCAGATGTATTTTGCCAGTATTTCATATTATTTTTGACCGAATCGAGCGGAAGTTTACGTCCACTTTATGCCCGATCTGATCGAACTGGAGCTACAAATTCAAAGTGCGACAAGGACAACTTGAAACGTTACCCCATAATAAATCAAATCCTGGAACCTATATTTACAAGATCAACGTCCTATCGGCGAAGCCCCTACTTAAATTCCTCAGTGTATGTGTCAATAAAATAGAGTAAGTTAGTTAGCATATATTTTTAACCGTGTTTGGAATTACAGTTTAATGTGGAATCGGTCCCGGAGAACCTTGATTGCAGCTTCAACTACTCGCTATCAGTTGTATTACGTTTTTCATTTTTCTCGGTAAAGGATATACGTATTTATATTTGGGTGGTCACTGCTTCACATCTCACGACAGCCTTAAAATTCTCGTTGTCTTGTTGAGTCTATTCAGGCGACTGCCGAGATAATGCCGCTGACGCTTTATTCCCTGTCCTTCACTTTCACTTTTTATACACCATTATCCTCTCGTCTCTGTTCAGTTAATTGTGAGGCCTCCTCGATGGCGCAGTGGCAGAGTCGTCGCCTTGTCATCATGGGGTCCCTGGCACATAGTGGTTCGGATCCCACTTTAAACTGTAGATCCAATCCCGATTAGCGTAACTGTGCATAAAGTTGACTTAAAACACCAAATCAATCAATCAATCAATTCAGCTAATTGTGCATATAAGCAATGATGAGTAAATAAACAAGCACCCAATCACAAAAAAAGATCCTTCAATTTTCCGCTTCTCATTAACTTCATTCATAGTTTCCAAAAACCTTTCAGCAGAAGTGAATAAAAAAACGTAGGTCGTTCCCCGTGACGTAAGCATATCAGAATCAGCTGCCTTGTGAGTTGAGAAGGAAAGGAGAAACGTGACAGGTTAGAAGTTCAGATTGCAATGCCTCGATTCGTGATACCCACGCACATGCTTGGAACCTAATGTCTTGTGTTTCGTTGTTGATAAAAACACAGCAGCCCCAGAGAACATTTGTGGAAGTTGCTCACAGCATGTCCACTGCTCCATTTCGACCTTGAGTTCCTTCGCTGGAATCACTTTGAACTGCATCGTGTGATGTAGGTATATTGGAAGTCAAACGTCCCATCTTGTGAACGTCGAAATACATACATCTTTTGTTATAAAGTTGTTATTACAAAATATATGCTACGAATGATGTGATAAAAAATTAATGGCAGTTATTTTCCTCAGGACGTCTAACTGCCAAGCGGGTGACCAGGGTTCGATTTCCGGGTGGTGCATGATATACTTTCGGAATTTTTTCCGGCCTTGTCCCCGCATAAAGCGGGTCTGGGCTCACACAGTTTCAAATCTATTGCTACCTGGGGCCAACCCTGAGGGGTAAAGGTGGCGGCAGCGTGCTGCTGATCACATCACCTCCAAATGCCCGAGATCGAGTTCGAGAATATGAGGGGTCCTATACCTATATCCCCTAAATGTGCCTTTATGGCACGGTGCTATCTGCACGGGGAACTTTACCTTTTACCTCACATTTATCACAATAAACAAGCTATGTTTAATATATATTAAAAAATATAGTTCTGACTGGGTAAAGGCTGTGTAATATCCCACTTTATTTTTCATGATTTTCTGTAACGTTACTAAACACGATATTTATTGCCATATTATTTTTATATTATATTTTTGGATTATCTTATATTCCTTTTAGGTAACTGATTAGCGAATGTGTAAAGTGTTTCTGTCCAAGTCCATCAGCCCGTATGAACGATCAGTGTCTCAAAGCTACAAATTCAAAAATCTGATAGACCTAACAGATAGTAGGTAAACACATCCATCTCTATCGGACCGTCCGTCTGTCTGGCCGTGAGGGACAAGAGTCGATGCGAGTTGAGACATCCATATCAACAGAATCTGTTGACGCTACATCCGCAAAAATAAACACAATTTTACGACAAAGAAAATTCTAAACAATCCCGGTATAAATTATCTCCAATCCAATCCAAAAGTCGGAAACCGCACATATATTTTCTCCAGATATTTTATATTTATTTATTTATTTAACAAATGATGCCACAGAACATTGGTCCATTAAGACATGCATACATTTTGTGCATTTGTATATGTGCATTACATATATCTGTGCATAACATAAATTGTTTCACTAATTCCTATACAGACGAACCCCTCACCCCTTTCTCCACTGAGCCAGTAGGACTCTTTTGAATGATTGAAATGACAGACTGTTTATATCAACGCTTTTATATAACGTGCTCATCAAATTAAGATTAAACTTTTCTTCAATTTTTTCAATGTTAAACTGCGATACAAGCTCACAGTACGGATTGAATTTAGGATATACTTTCTCTTCTCTATACTTTATGAACCTCAAGAACTTTGACTGAATCATTTCTATTTCCCTCATATGTTTTTTTTTTTTGTCCAAGGGCTGCCATATTACCGATGCATATTCTACGAGTGAGCTTACTAGGGAGACATACAAAAATTATTAATATTGATGTACTTTCTAGATCTTCCCCACATATTTTTATCAATCCTAATTTCTTATATGCTTGGTTAACGATATGATGCATATGCTCTTTAAAACATAGATTTGCGTCATACGTGACACCAAGATCCGTGAATTTAGTGACCTTAGCTATTTGTTTTCCTTCCATCTGACACTGGAAGTTTACTTTTATTTCAGCGTTTGTTATAGACATTACCTGACATGTATCAAGTTTAAATGAAATTATATTATTTTCGCTTTATTGTAGTAATCTATTTACGTCTGCCTGCAAGTCAAGGCTGTCTTCGTCAGAGCAAATTGTTCTAAATATTTTTACATCGTCAGCAAATGTAAGTCAACGTGATTTCGTAATAATTTTCAGGAGGTCATTAATAAAGAGTAAGAAAATGAGTGGGCCCAAATTGAATCCCTGCGGCACCCCAGAAGGCGTAGGGTATTCCCGAGATATGTTTCCTCTATAATTGACAATTTGCTTTCGGTCCATGAGGTAAGATTTTAGCAGCATAATTGCGTTTTCAGAAATATATTAAAATACGATAGTTCCTGAAGTAAAATGTCATCATTTACCGAATCGACTGCCTTGGCCAGGTCAGCATAGATACCTATTTCCTTTCGTCTAATTCATAAGCTACAAAATGTGCAAATTCGGCAAGGTTTGGGATTGTCGACCTCCACGATATAAAACCATGTTACATGGGAGATATAGCTGGTCGTACGTTGGCCATTATTCTCTCGTACAGTATTTGTTCAAACACTTTGCAAAAAAACTGAGAGAATTTACACTGGCCTAAAGCAATCAACGTTCTTTGCATTTGCCTTTTTTTGGGAAGGGATTAACTTTAGTGATTTTCCATTTTGATATGAAGTTGTGATGTTCTAAAATGTTATTGAATATTATACTCAATGGTTTTATTTGCGGTTCAGCGCACGCCTTGACCACATAGGGAGGAATGATGTCCATCCTCACTGATTTTTTGGCTTTCAACATTTTAATTGCTTCCTCGATATCATCCAATTCGATATGCGATATATCGAGTTGGGAAAGCACTCCGATTTCGCACTTATCTGATTCAACTATAGAGTACTGTGAAGCATCTTTGTACACCGATAGAAAGTAGGTAGTAAATGCATTTACAATATCGTGCCCATTGTGTAAGATTTCATTGTTGTATTCAAAAGTATTGCTACCTGAATCCCTCTTTTTATTTCTAATATAAATCCATACATTATTTACATCTATCCCTATGTTTTCCTCCGTCTCACGGATGTACACTTTGTACGCTGCTGTTAGCCCTTTCTTTATCTCTTTCTTAAGATTCTTGTATTTCCCTTCATGATACTCTGCGTTGCAATGACCTTTTCCCACTTTTTGTAATGATATAATTTTGACATTATTTTCCTAATAATGTCACCATTGAACCACACAGGATATTTAGGTACCTTGATGCGTTTCAGTGGTACGCAGTCATACAAAATATTATATAAAATATCATAAAACGTATTAGTTAGTGTATTGACATCCTCAATATCGCATAGATTTACCCAGTCATAGTCTGTTAACTTTCGATATAAAGACTCGAAGTTCGCTTTTTTAAAGTTTTATTGAATATTTACATTTTCTGTTCGAGTTGAAACATCGACCATTAATGTAGCCATATGCGGTATTAGGAGATAAAGTGCTTCATCTCTGAGGCATGTTAGATACCCCGTCCTCCATATTTATTCGACATATTTCATTTAACCTTTATTCAAATGGGAATAGGGATAAGTAACACATCAAACATCTTTGACAGTTTTCGAGTTCAGGAGAACCATTATTAAGTACGTAATTTTATATTATGCAGACACTCAAAAACGAATAAAAATCCCTTAAAAAGGATTTCAAAATGTGATATTTCAGAAAATTTCACGTTATTTCGGTATGACACATGATCCCCTTTCGAATTAAAAAATAATAAGCGGATTTGAAGTTGGAGCGGGAATTCTTGGTGCACTCTTTAGTCCAAGACATAATGGTAATGATATTATTGGTTTATCGTTATGCGTTGTCATGAAATTGGCTGGTTCCATGTTTTTGCCTGTTTATACGTCGGTACTTTTTGACACCCCGTAACTTCGAAAGTAATACAGATATCTTAAAACCGGATTTCACCATTCAATTTTTCAGAAAATTTTACATGAATTTGATATGTCATTTGCCTATTCCCATTTTTAAAAAAAGAAGAAAAACTTTCTATCCACTTTCATCAATTCATTCTCATTGTGTTGCGATTAACCTAGAGAGGTAGAAAAATATCGTAGAATAACAAAACAGGAGAAGAAAGTAAGGTATGGACACATAGACTCCTACATACTGCACGTGATTGCATTCACGGTTTATAATATCTGTATAAATTATATGGGTGTTTCTCTTTCGACTTTCGAATCACCCTGAATTTTAAAGTGGTGACGTGACCGAAACTGTTCCAGGTATAAATTGAAATTTGTCAAACCAACCGGACGCGTTATTAAAAATCTTTTATTTCATTGTTGTAGTCATTCACGAAATAATTGGATAGATAGTTAAAAACCATAAAATAGAAGCGTAGATAGGTAGACCTATCAAATACTAGCATGGAGCGGTATAAAGTATCTGGATGTGAATATCCGTCTGTTTATGAGAGGCAATGAATCGAAAGTCAACAATGAAAATATTCTTATACTTAAATATCTTGGACTCAATTAAAGCTACGAACGTGTAATTTGATAGATATTTTAAATAGCAACTTCCATGGGCATAACTTGAGACCTAACTTGGGGGGGGGGCAGGATCGAAATTTTTTCATCCCATAACTACTGTATTTGTAAAATTATAAAGTTATATTAATATAAAATCAATTTTTAATTAAACTTTTAAAACCATTAATTATTTATTGGAAAATTAACAAGCCGAATAGAAATTTTAAACACACAGCAAACTTTTGTTGTTATACTTAATTTAAACTTAGGAGATAAAAGAGCATTCTTCTTTCTGGTTGCCAATATTAGTCCTTGGGGGCTTGTTTTAAGGTGGCCTTCCCCACCTGAAAATACTTGTTTCAAATGGTACATGTTAGAAATTTTAATATTGAAGGAGTTAAGGTCAAACTGTTTCAACAGTGAATAGATGATGATCATGCACATTCGCTGATGCCAGAATTATTTAATATATTGCAAACTGTCCGCATTTAAATATTCAATTTAATACTTTTGATATTTAAAGTAACATCTGGTTATTCACCTGGGAATTTACAAATACAATTGTTGTCAATATTCTTTAAACTGTAATCAAGGGTCCCAGATTCGATACCTGGTGGAGGCCCATAGTGATTCGGATTCCACTTTAAACTGTAGGTCCAGTCCCGATTATCCTATTAGTGTATAAAGTGAGGTTAGAACAACAACTTAACAAGATAATTTATAAGTCACAAAGCATGAAACTTTTCAGATTTGTTGACTTTCTGCTATCCTCTGTGCACGTCCCAGCACTTGAGCCGTAGAGAAATATCGACTTGTATGGAAATTTTCACTCTTATATCTTCCACGATTTCATGTCATTTCCGGTGGCCGTGAAGAGCAGGACTTCCTCCATGCCGTAAGGACCACACAGTATTTCCAAAGCCCTGAAATACCTACTTTATAAATTGGACATTTAACCAATGTAGTTCTCTTTCTAAATTTTGTAGTATTTTCTGTGAGAGGGCGCGATAGTTCGCTCTTTGTATTTCTGCCATTTTAAAGAATAAGAATCGGAGCTCAAGCATGTATATACGATGACGTCCAAAGTGTACCTGGAGAGGGGAAGGGGTGATTCTGAATTATTTAACATCAATTTTTTACCCCTGTATCCTCATTAAATAATAATACATTTCAAGAAAACTGGTCATGTGCTTTGGCCAGAATTTCAGGCCTTTGAAAACTCTGTACCATGGTGTGCAAAGTATGCAGTACGGTGTGAGGTTGTTTGCATGAATTTAGTTTCATCTTGCACAGTATAGTTAAACTATTTTTTAGCGTGTAAAACACGTCGTGTTATTTTACAATTTGTTTGCAGCAAGTTTTGTCACTCATTTTGAGCAGTTAATACCTCTAGTGCATAATGGTTCTATTATTGCACAAGAAAACTATGAATGAGCCCAGCAACTCATCAATTCCTCCTCTGTAAACGATATATATTCTTCAAATACAAGTGATAGAAATGCAATAGTTTTCGCTATCTATGTTGAAAAATGATGGTACCCAGTCAAGCAAAATATGTGGGCTTTAGACGGGAATTCCTTCAGTATTTGGAATCATGTGAGACGTGGCATCCCCAAGAGTATCCGTGAGGTCATAAACATATATAGACCATAATACAATTTCGAAGGTGTTTTTATGCATAGCCTATTTCGATCTTTATATAGCATATAAATGCGATCCGCCACATACCACATATAGCACACAAGTATGAGTGAAGCTTCTAGTTCTAATGAAGCTTCAGGCCTCCCCGATAGCGCAGTGGTAGAGTCCTCGCCTTGTAATCAAGGGGTCCCTGGTTCGATACCCGGTGGAGGTACAAAGTGGTTCGGATCCCACTTTAAACTGTAGGTCTAGTCCCTATTAGCCTTACTGTGCATAAAGTGGACTTAAAACACAAAATCAATCTAACGAAGCTTCAGTTTCCTTTCTTGACGAGTTGCGTCCGAGTAAAATTCATTTATAATTTTGGACCTATTAATATCATTCGTTTGTTAAATATACAAAACAGCAATAAGGCGAAGTATTTAATGCCCAGTAGTTTTGAGTATACAGTGTATTGGTCCTGAGCTTTCGAGGGCAAGAAAGAATGCTCACAGCATCCTGAACTCACGGAGGTTGTCAATAATGTTTTGAACAGTTCATTTCAAATTTGGAAATGTTCTCGTAATGTTGTTCCTCACACACAAGAAAGATCTATGTTGAAACTCATGATCAGTGTTCTTATATTCACACATTTCTGACAGCACATTGAGTTCTGAACTATTTTCTGTTTCTGACATTTTATGTGTGGAATATACCTCTCTTTCACTCAACACCTGAATTTTTTTTTGGGGGGGGGGGGCGGTTGCCCGCCCTTGCCCCCGCCAAGTTATGCCTATGACAACTTCTCTCGGCAAAATGTTCTCAAATGGTTTGTCTGTTTGTAGGTGAGGGTAAACAATTTGACAACATATACCTGTCGATTGCTCAGAAATAATTGCAAATTGGATTGAAAGTAGTCTTAAGTCTAGCATTATGGAATAATTGACATGTCGATAAAATTGTTTGTCTGTCAATGTGAGTGAGTTCAACTATGGATATACTACTTTCTGATTAGTACCCATAGCATAGAGCATTCGCAGTTACACTGTAAACACCGCTCTAACTTCTTTTTACATATCTACGACGTGACATAAGCATGAATCATGAACTCATGAAATAAGTGGAGGGATTTTCGCACCTGCATGCTTTACTTAGAATTTCAACCTGAGGTCCATAACGCTATGCTTGATCATTTTTACGTACACTGCTGTTATCCTCTAATCAACCAGCCCGAATAATGAAGCAAATTTGCATGTGAAAATTTAAAACTGTGGGTTAACTTTTTCATGTATTATAATTATGGACGGAAAATACATAAAATGTGATCTCCATAGTTCGCTTTTATTCATCGTACCTTCATCAACTATTTGTTTCGTTAACGGTAATGTCGAAGTTGCCAAATTCCGAACATAACTGTGGTACAACTTGCTGCACATGGAAGAAAAAGAATTATTTAAAGTTCTATGTAAAATGAAATACACTAACCGTCGGAGTGGTCAGCGCCAGGGGCTTGAGTATTCTTTCTGAGTATCACTTAATCAATTTCGTCTAATCATCACTCATCCTCATCTTCGCGACTATCCAAAAGTGGCAGAAATTCGAAGTAAAATAAACCAAATCAATCAATCAATCAATGAAATATACTAACTTGAAGTTTACAAAATATATTTACATGTAACTCGTACATAATCAATTTACAATCAATTGATGGAAATATATTTGCTAATTTGCGGTGATTAGAAGACAGTCAAAAGTTCTACTAATTCTTGACTTTGGTCGTTGAGATGTTCTTAAAACGTGCTCATTAAAATTTCCGAAAGCAGATATTTTGATGCATTAAGGAAAATTCAGGCCAAAGCAGATTTGAGAAGAATAAGTAAACAAGAAACGAACATTAAGAAGCAAGTGTGACCTTCCACACCGGGGCGACGCAATAAGCAACTCAGTTGCCTGTAGATTGGGTGACTCTTGGAAAGGTTCGTTTTTTTCTATAGTCTAGTTGCACCGTTCACGTGCAGTGAATGCTACTTTGAAGATTGCAAAGAAGATCCAGGTGTTGTATCCCTTGCATTTTGTTGCTTTGGTACGAAACCCTCTGTTGCTTCAAGCAACTTGCTTGTCTCCTGTACGTACTTGATATTTGTATCTTTTGTGTGAAATCTTCGTAACATAAATGTCATAGCCAAGAAAAACCTCGCAGCACTTGTAATGGTCGGATTGAGCATTACTGGTTTTGGAAATATGTTAATTAATTGCTGGCCAGCTACAAGGTGTAGGGTAAAGTAATATGTTTTTCATGTGTGTACTTTTATGTTATTACTGGATGTAAGTGTATGTGCTCATTGGATTGTGCTTTACTGGATATTAGATTCCCCTGTTTTTTATCACCCCAGTGGGGGAGATGTCTTTCCAAAGACCGTTACAGTGGAATTTTCCAACGCTATGTGGTCCACGTCCACGGACATTTACCCAGACTATAAAAAAGCCAATTGGGCTTTTATAGAAAACAGTGTTTCCCCATCTTTCGACGACGAGGAATGTTTCCTTGAGTTTAGTCCACTTTTGGTGGCTAGACTATTATAAGAGTGTAGCATTTGGTTTAAGCCAACCCCTGTTTGCTGTCCCAAGCCCCCTTTAGAAAAGTTTTGAATATTTGGCTATTTCCGTATTGAATAATTGATGCCCAGAAGAAAGAGTAAAGGCGTGAGGAAACGCATTTGTAATGAACGGAATATAATTTAAGCTGAGGGTAGGCCCGCAGAGATAGTTTTGCTAACTCTGCGGTAAAGGAAGTGCCGATGGTGTAAGCCATAGGTGCGCAATTATATTGATTTATAGCTCTGTTAATTTGGTGTATGCAAGACACACATGGAAACGATATGTAAATATGTATATATATAACAACGTATAATAAACAATATAATCCTACTAGAAATGTTGTTGCTGTTGTTGATTTGGTATTTTAAGTCCACGTTATGCACAGGAAGGCTAATCGGGGCTGGACCTACAGTTTAAAGTGGGATCCGAACCACTGTGTACCTCCACCGGGTATCGAACCCGGGACCCCTTGATTACAAGGCGACGACGCTACCACTGTGCCATCAAGGAGACCCTACTAGAAATGCTATGATTTGCTGAATTAACTCTAAGAACTACAGTACTGTCCATTTTAAACCAGTTGTTTATTCACTTTCTGTACATGTATAACGAACCAGGGACTAGAAAATATAAATTGTGAAACCCCCCTTTCGTATTTCCGGCTCAAATATAATCTGCTCGCTTGGCACCCAGGGTGAGGTGAAAGGAGAGATTTGAAGGATTAAAGCAGGAAGTAATCCAGAGGGTCGGATAAAACAAGGGACTGGGGGCTAACCTTTCAAAGAGGGGGGTTGCACTTTCACACACTGATCCTAGGTTCGAATCTTGGGTAATCGATGTGTGTTTGTTCCGTCATCTGTCTCATCAATTCATCCTTCATCCTCATTGTATTGTGATTAACCTAGAGAGGTAGAAAAAGGACGTAAAATAACAAAACAGAAGAAAGTAAGGTATGGACAACAACGTTCCTCCAAATAGAGGAAACATTTTATTTTGAAAATATCAAAGAGCTTCTGTCAACATTACAGTGTCGCCGAGAAAGATAGAAGAAAAACGGGGGACCGAAATATCTTTTTAGGAATAGTCAAATTTTATTCCCATTAAATATCGCATACAAAATGCATACTTGAGGTAAAAGTTCGTTAAATGACAATTTTTCTTGTAGGGACAATTTTTCTTGTAGGCTAAGGTATGTTCATGTACGCATGTGTCAAGCATGTGTACGACCGTGAGGTGCCGCTCCTCCACCCTTTTATTCCTCAAATCCTGAATTGTTTATCATTGTAGTGAACAAAGTTGTAAAATTGTAATCAACAGGGTCGTAACGAGTAGTTTCATTGTGAAGCAATTAATCTTCGTTTTTAAAATATGTTCTAGATTTGTGTTTGAACAAGTTTGAGCTAGGGTTGCAGCTTATAATGTTCTCCATGGGTATCGAAGCATTTAATAATGCCCTGAGTTGTCCTGAAGCACAGCTTCGAACGACATTATGCGGGTGTGTCTACGAAAACCAATCCAGTCAGCAAATCAACCATCAGCTTGTAGATCCACTGTTTAAAATAATAGCTTATACCACTCGCTTATAGCAAGAAACTGAATGTGTAGATATTTGTGCGACATGAAAGCACTGTTTCTGTTGTTGTGGCAATGTTTGTACAATTCAAGATATCGCAAGAGGTTAGAGTATTTACGCCAGAGGTTAGAGTAAGTTTAACTTATTGAAACAAGTTCGCCACTTCTACCCAGTAGAGGCACATAAAATTTTGGATCCCAAATTAAACTGTAGGTCCAGTCCCGATTAGCCTTATTGTGCATAAAGTGGACTTAAACACCAAATCAATAAATCAATCAAGTTCGTTACTTCGCCGAAAGAAAAACTAAACATCTCTCAACTTACAGCATTTTGTAATCGCGCAAAATAGCGAAAATCCATTCTCCTCCCGCCTTATCGAAGGCTATGACCCAATTTTACTCAAATGAATTATCACTCTAGTCCTCAAAGGTATACAGCGACTGTAAAAAAATCTGCCTAAAAGCTCTAAATTTACAGTAATTGCCATCTTAGCAGAGTTGTAAGTTTTCTATTTTGTTCCCGCTCCCCTCCCCCCACCACCTATGCACTCAAAAGTAAATTTCTTACTGGCAAATTGTACATCTATTGTTTTTTGAATTTCGATGATTAAGCTCTGAATATTTAGTTTCTACAGAGCGTTGCAAATGTCAAAAATGGGTAAGTAGTGAATATGCATAAATATTTACATACATACATAAATACATACATACATACATATGTACATATAGGTAGGTATATGCATGGATGTAAGGTTAAGTGACGGTTACATCCAATGGCTGGAAGCCCTCTGTTATGCTAAATTAAATGTGGTATGTATCATCAGGAAAGCAGGTCAATATTTCTGCCAAACCTCTCTTTTTGTTGTTGGTGTTGTTGTTTCGTGCGAATTCTTATCTTGTCTTTACAGTTACACAATATTTCACACGCATTTGTTTATGAGAGCTGTGAATTCGTGACAGGCCTGAAGTCGCTAGCAATGCTATGAAGAAAGCACAAATTCCCTTGCTCCTCCAATGTTTGTTTTGATCTGGTGGGCCTACACAACACTAGGCCCCATCTCACAAACAAGGGTGTTCTAGGAATAACCAAAGAGACCCGGGAATTATGAAACATACATTGTTTACATGAATGTAAAATTAAGTACATGTCTGTAAGTAACTCTCAAAGTATCTTGATACAAAGTTTCGTTGCAGTTTGTGTCGTTCATTACAAACAGACGTTTATTATTATTATTGTTATTATTATTTCAGGCTCACCCTGACTCAAAAAAATTAGTACCTTGGGGTAATCCTCGGGAGTAAGGGCGGCCGGAGTGTGGTGCTGAACACCTCACCTCCAAAATGGCCGAGATCAAGAATACGTGCTCCCACCTCCCCTAAATTTGCCTCATGCACGGTGCTATATGCGCGGGAAACTTTACATTTTACCTATTATTATTATTAAAAATGTGAGATATCTATATGCTCTTTGTGGTATTAGTTATTTCTTCGTTATTTTACGTCGCTTTGCGTTGGTTCGATGTGGCTTACAGACTGGGTATTGTTTGTCTCTTTCAGTACGGAATAAACATAACTTGATTCGGAGAGCATTGGGTCGCCCACGTTGTCTTCGTGACCGCATACGTGACTTCATATGTTTAGAAAACAAATTCAGATTGTTTCCACTTGACCTTGGAAGGGGCGGACTATAATTGTGTTTTGGTTCCATAAAGAATGCAGCGTGCTGTAGAAAATAATTGGAATGTATATTCTTTCAATAGGTCGCCGCAGTGCGGGATGAAAAGGAATGCTTCCACAACTAGTGTTCAGCTTCAAGCCCTGCATTTCCCTCAGTAATAAACAGATAAGGAAAGAAAAAGGGAGAACCCCTGAAGACGCTTATTGCCCTGGTGCCTTTAAAATAAACAAGGACGCCAGATCAGCGGAATTTCTGTTCCCCCTTTTTCATTTCCACCTTCTTTATTGACGGTTTCAATTATATGTATGTACGAGGCGCTAAACTAAATCTAGTTAACGTCTCGTGGATATAGTGGACCAAGATTATTCCGGCGTTCTAGAAACGAACTTGGTTGTAAGATGTTACTTGCTAGTAATTGAATTAAATTAATGGCATCTGCATTGTTAGTAATAAAAACCGCGGTAGCTCAGCTAGCTTCTGACTACCATGCGAGAGACCCGGGATTTTTTCCACCTGTTCAAGTGGCCCTGGCGCCCGCCCAGCGTCGTATAAAGTGGGTACGTGGAGGATGCTCTGGGAGATAAAGGCGGCCCCACCTTCGGGCGTGATCAAGAAAGTGTGGGGCCCTAACTCCACACCCCGTATACGCCTTCATAGCTTGGTGCAAAGCACAGGGGAACACTTTACTTTTTATGTTAGTAATGAAACAAAGGTTGGGGAGCGGGGAGAATGTGTTAAGACAGAGAGGAAAAAGAGTGGTATTTTAGGAAGGTTATTAATTAAATGAGTTAAGCAGTGTGCGAATTAAGCGAAGGGGGTGCCGGTGATTTCCCCACCACAATAAATTTTATCCCCTGCAAAAGAAAATTATTTTTATCCCTGCCAGAAGTGTTTTTATGCCTTTAAAGAAAAATGGAATTGAAATGATATATTATTCCATGTCTTAACTATGTAACAGACACAATTGAAAAATCATTTGTTCCTTAATGGTCCAGTCATAAGATTTCCCTGCCCCAAAGTATGCACGAAATTGACAACCTCACCGTGCCGACACAACAGAAACTCAAATTTTCGTGGCATAGTGCTGATATTTTACATTTATTAAATTGTTCACAAGAAACTTGTAAGATTGGCATTAAGTATGAACTTGGCAATATACAGTTTTTTCGTGTATGAGTTTGGGTTTACTTAGAATCAGGGGGACCGCCAGGAGGTGGGGAAGGATGCTTCATCACCCCTTCATTTTCTTCCTCACGGCGTCCACCATCCTTTGTTCAATTTGTTAAACCATGTCATATTCAGCGTAGAAAGGTTTTGAAGTGAGATCGGTATTACTGCATACAACAGGCAAGCCATCGATCTTAATCTGACATCAGGCACGTATCCAAAGGGGGAGGGCTTTGGGGGCTCGAGCCCCTCGAAAATTTTCTGTCTACACTAGATAAAATGAGGCTTTTAATTTCTTGAATAATGTGATCATAATTTGAGAGTTATAATTATCGAGACAAGACAGAGAATGTTCTATTACTCTCTTATTGTTAATAGCACGTATCCATGATGGGGATCGGAAATTTTTCAATTTACTTTAGAAAAAATATAGTTTTTTGTCTTCTTGAATAATGGGACGATGACTTAAAGAGAGAAATAATTATCAAGGCAAGACGAAGAATGTTCTATAACCCTGTTGTTCATAATATTGCACATAAACTTTTCTTGCGCTTGAATAATGTGATCATAATTTGAGAGTTATAATTATCGAGACAAGACAGAGAATGTTCTATTACTCTCTTATTGTTAATAGCACGTATCCATGATGTTATCGGAAATTTTTCAATTTACTTTAGAAAAAATATATTTTTTTGTCTTCTTGAATAATGGGACGATGACTTAAAGAGAGAAATAATTATCAAGGCAAGACGAAGAATGTTCTATAACCCTGTTGTTCATAATATTGCACATAAACTTTTCTTGCGCTTTCGGTGTTGTCGCAGCACTATGGAAAGACTTGTCAGCATTTGGAAGCTGCACAACAAAGGTATCGCCACAAGTAGGACGATTCGTTGTAATTTTTAATCTCTGGAAAGCGCGAGAGAGAACGTTCTTGAATAAGAGAAGGAGTCGAACTACTACTGGGTATATTAACGAACCGTTTTCCTGCTGAACGTTCTAGAATATGAGAATATTCATTTCCCGGTTGATCTGTACAATAGAATCGGTTAATGAGACTTCAGAGGTAAGTGTGACAACTCATACAGTCGATTACTGATCAGTCAGTGTCCATTGGTGGCTTTATAAGATATAGTGATTTGAAAATGAAAAGTAACGAAGTCTACTTCTAGTTCCAGTTCGGGTCCAAAGAAGGACACAATGACGACAACGGAACTTCCAGTCTCTCAGTGTAGTGCTAGTTCAGGTCGAGAGCCGAAGAGATCGAAGGTCTCTTTCTCTAAAGTTAATATTTCAGCAATACCGGATATTGGAGCAGTTTATTAAGAAAGAAAGGAACTGCACAAATCAACTGGAAAACAAAGTTCTGAGTGATGATTTAGTTGTGACCGGACCAAATTCCGTGTATGCGGTTTGTAACCTTATATAATAGAAAAATGCATATGCATGTGTGAACCTACAACAGATGGTGATATTTCAGATATTGGCTTTGTTATACTTGTTACCCAGCAAGCCTTGATGAGTTACTAAGTCTCATGTTCCCGACAAAAGGAGTAGCGGACTAACTTTGTGACGACTGGTATCCAACTGGAGGATGTTGCAACATCGCGCTACGACGCCAGGGGTTCCGGTTTCGAATACCGGCCTGGGCATGGATGTTTTTGAGTGTACATTCATCAATTTCATCATATCGTCACTTATCCCCATATTCGCAAATTAGCCAAAAGTGGCACAAAAAACTAGTAAAATAAAGGATGGAAAATTAGGGCTTTTTTAAGGTTAGGTGCGAAGGCAGGTGACAACACCCTAAAGGATCATATACAAACCTGCGGGAAGAACGATATTACTTAAGTCTCCAATACGAAATGATAAAAACTTTTGGTGAGTTCATTATAAATAATGTGTCCGAGATAAAGAGTGGTATCCCCAGAATTTTCGGAAAGGAGAGGGGTTATGAATACTATTTTTGGTGGTCAGTCTTCATTTTGCAATATTTGTCTGTCTTTGACGTTCTTTTTTTTTTAAGGAATACTTTGTCAAATGGTGTTATGACCCCACCAACTCTCCCTTGGGCACGTCACTGTAGACAAATGAGTAAGCATTTGATCATATTGGGAGACGAAACATTAGATGTGTTGGGAACTGTGCATTAATTGTTTCTCGATCCGGCTATATTCGAGAAAACTTCCTTTGTTTCGTGCCGACATATGACAAGACTGAGGAAGCTGTGATAGACATCTTTGAACAAAGTAAAATAAAGCAGATCAATGAATCAATCACAATTTTGAACACTTGCGAGTGCCTGAATGTGGACAATTTGGTGGGTTTCGGCTTTTATAAGAGCTGCAAACATGGGAGGACAAGACACATTAGTGGTGTTCTGGTTCGAATCAGAGAGAAATATTCGAGAACTGCCTGCGTTCAGTTCGAAGCCCACAGTTTGAATCTCGCTTAGTCGAGTGGATTGCTCATTCCGTGCATGTGTAACACCTTCGTAAAAACACTCACAGATACCACAGATGTTTTGATGTCTGGTGAGAAGAAATGGACAAACGCACATACTCAGATGGTTCCGGCACACAATGTTAATGCTTGGAAACAGAGGAGTCGTGTGGTAAAAAATGTTCCGATTTCACGTTCTAATTAAAATGGAAACCTTAAACAGGCGACGATTTAAGGGATAGTTGCTCCCCATTTTTTTGCTTCCTCACTATGGCCTCTTAATGGTAAGCCTTGTCTACGAAGAGAAAGTAAATTTTCCTTGCACCGCCCCTTACCCCAGGTTTTGGAACCCAATAGCCACCACTGGCCTTAAACATGCAATTCTGAGGTTCTATCTATACCTCTTAAAAATATGTTGTTAGTGTAAGACTGTTTGCTTGTATAGAGTCAATTGTTTTTATGAGCCATTGTTGCTTTCCATTGTTGTGTGGCAATAAAGAGGGTCCAAAATACAGGTTCCGACTGTATTTTTACTTATTTCGGCCCGTAATATCTTGGTTAAACAACACTACCCATTTTTTTACTCTGCATGGAAGCTCACTATTAGCACTCACTGAAATAGCACATAACTTGGATATTGACGCTGTTAGTAGATATAACCCTTTAAATACTAAATTATTGCAAAATCCGCAACTTTAGAATTAGGCTTTTCTCAAAACAGCAAAAGGGAAGAGTAAAACTTGGTATGCAAAGTTTTCTTTTTTTTTTTCGTTTTTTTTCTTTTTATTGAAGACTCGTAGTGGCGCTGTCGGCCACCAGAAAGCAGTTTAGTAGCAGTGAGGAAAATGGCTACCACTGGACAGCAGAAAGCATTCTGTATTCTCGTTCAGCGGCATTTCCGAACAAGATTTGTGGTTGAACCGCCTTCTGCAAGTCAATTAGAAAATGCTACAACATTGGTGGAATTGCGTGAGCGCATCACTGCAGCCATAGCCGACGTGGACCCTGACATGCTAGGAAGAGTGTGGCAGGAACTTGATTATAGACTAGATGTGTGTCGTGTAACACGTGGATCACACAGAGAACATTTATAATACGCCAGGAAAAACATTTTGCGTTTTTCAATCTGTGTGTGTAATATCAGTCATTTACGTATCATTACAATGAAATAAATAGACACTGAAATCGGGAACATCATTTTTTTACTTACGCTGTATGTACTCACACATGGAAATAAAAAATCATTGGGGCCTCGTCCTATTTTTGAGGGGAAAACATCAAAATGTTAAGAAATGTCAATGTAAATTATCACACTTCCTTCCCTATCAGAAAGAGGAACAGACCTTTCTTTTCCCCTTCTATGTTCCAAATGGAACAGTTCCTGTCTTGAAAAGTTGTGATGGAGTTTCAGTTTTTCTTTCTTTGATGAGTAGCGTAGTGGTAATGCCATCTCTTTGTAATCAAAGGTCTCCGGGTTTAATGCAAAGTGGAGGTACAAGTTGTTCGGATTCCACTTTAAACTGCAAGTCCACAGTCCCGAAAAGCTTTTATGTGCATAAAGTGGGTTTAAAAATAAAACTCTAACGAACTCTACATACAGTGACATACCAAGGACTTTCGTTAGCCCCACCTTTTCCTGCTTTAGACATTCTTTTTACTGGGCCAAAGAGGGACTATGATTCCCTACACCAGAAATGCCTATCCCCCTCAAGGCCCAGAACGCAGTCCCCCAAATCAAGAATTTCAAGGCAGCAAGCATAAGGATAATAGGCCAAAATTCATAACTAGATTCGATCATCATAACCCCCCAATATTATTTTGATAAATATAGTAACTGATTTTAATTTGGATGCAATAGCCTGTCAAGTGGTCGATAGTTATATCTTAAAATGTATATTTTCGACACGCAGAAAGCTAGCATATTGATTTCTTAGATAATTTGAAATGTCAGAAAATAAATTATGTGCATGCAGTGTTTTTGGTCGGGGAATAGATGTTAAAAAGCCCACAACTTAATGATAAGATAGAAAAATCTAACTGGGCACACCACTTGCATACCCATGATTTTTCTTTTCGGAGCCGGCCGGAATTGTAAAGGTAGATATTACATAGCTGCTTCACTTTGTTCTGGGAGAAGACGGGATATAAAATATTTCATAAATATTATTTTCTTGCCTTCCTTTTTAAAGTTGTTCAAAGACAAATATCGGGGGGTCGTTTTAAGGGGAGTTTGCTTTTATCATTTTGCCCTTTCCAGAGTTTTTACTGCTTTCATTTGAAAAAAATAATTTTCTCAAAATTTCAGAATTTCAAATTTTCTCAAAAATTCATAGGTAATTGTGGAGCTACAGCACCATCATCTCCCCCAACACCTACCCTGCGTACACCAGTGGGGCAAACCAAATATTCATGCTGCAGTTGTCTTAACCAAAACTTGTTTGTTCGTATGACTGATTCAATTATCATTTCATACACAGAGCTGTTGATAGCGAAAATAGAATTTGTTGCCTCCTGCAACAAATTTTCCTCTTAGGCTTAGAGTATTTCAAAGTAAAAAAAATCTGGATTATGTCTCACGTGTAAAATTCACTTTCTGCGACAAGTTTGATATGCACATCTTACATTACATATTTTTCTGTTGTATCGGGTTCTTTACAATGCGTTAGTTATGTAGTATATTTAGTACAATTATGACAGCACACGGAACAGACAATACAGTAGTATTTTTAATAGAACTAATTCCTTAAAATGGTGCACCTGCAGGAAGAAATGGCACGGGCCAAGTCCTGTGAATAGGCTGGATGGGGAATAAATTCGAAGCAAAATTAGTGCAATTTTGCCTTTGGGACGCTCGATTTGTGGGATGGCCCGTTTTTCTGTTGCAAAAGCACTTTTTGGGCTTTTTAGAAAGTGATTCACCTAATGAACTGCGACATCATCTCCTAAATTTACATAAATATTCAATCAACACCAAGAATATTGGTCATGTCTGGCAATGTAGTAGCCTACCTTCGTGGCAGTGTGATTAGCACAGCGCGCTACGACGCCAGGGACCACGGGTTTGAATTTCGGGTTGGGCATGAGTGTTATTTGTGAGTGTTCCTTCATCAATTTTATCATATCATCACTCATTCTCATTCCCAAAGTGAAAGAAAAGCGACGCTAAATAACAAAAAGGTAATCAAACCGTAATGTAGCTAAAGTATAATCCTTCACAATCATCTTATCAAGACCCAAATAGGGATAATTGCGAGCAAAGCTAGCGCGAAAATTTTTATATCTATTTATTTGCATACTTACAAGAATATTACATTAATTTAATTTTGCGTCAATACTTTCAAAGGATGCCGTGCTATTTACTCTTTCCCAACTTATTCTCCATTTGCTCATGGACGCCAAAAACGAAAAGGGTACATCACTAAGAAATGGGGTGGAAAAGTGGTACAATATCAAGTAAATGGTAAGACACGAACTACAATAATCTTTTCGTATATAATATCACAAAATGTGAACGTTTTTTGCGACAATCACTGTGAAATGCTGTGTGATTTGTTGTTCACACAAAATGTTATTGTGCACCATTGAAATTTCTTGCTCATAGTAATGAGTTGGATTGTCTTACAGAAGAACTGTGCCAGTGTCTCCTGTTGAAACAAATGAAAACGTTATTTGTCGTGCTTTTTGCCAAACAACTGTTCTCACCAAGAATTTTTAAATGTTCATGTGTTGCTCAGTTGACCTCCTCTTTTTCATTCAGGGTCTTGTGCGAGTCGTATGTCGGAAATAGGAAGAATGAAGAAGAGTAAAAAATAATGAATTTGATAATCTATATTCATCACCAGATGTTATTAGAATTATTAAATAAAGACGATTTCGGTGGGCAGGTAATCAAGCACGAATGTGAGAAGAAAGAAAACTTACAGAATCCTGTTTGGGAAACCTAATTGTAGGAAACTTATAGAAAGGTCAAGACAAAGATGGAATGGCAATAAATAAGATGCTTATAAAGAAACTGGTTAACAATGGAGAAACCTGAATTAATCTTACCCATTGTAGGAACGGATAAAAAAGTTTAGGTTGCTGTGACAATAAACTTTCCACTTAGAGTTTAAGTTCGTGTTTTAAGTCCACTCTATGCACAGTATGGCTAGTCGGGACGGGACATATAGTTTAAAGTGTGATCCGAACCATTATGTGCCTCAATCAGGTATCCAAACCGGGATCCCTCGATTACAAGGGGACGCTCGCACTTTCCGTTTTAGGAATGACAAAGAGTTAGTTAATATTTTCTAATTACTTTCACTTTCAAAACTTAAAGTTCAACAAATCTCGACTTCTGTGGAATAAAAGTCAGTGATATTTGCGTCAAGAAGTGTAACTCAACTGGTAATGTGAGTCCGAGGGACGCCAAGCCAACACGAGAGAGCGTAGAAATACGTCCAAAGTGCAAGCACCTAGCATGGGGTACATTCAAAGGGATTGCCATGGCAGTTTGTATCACAAAATGGTCGACAAATTAAGTTTCACTCGGGTCTGTCAGACACCTCATTACCTTTCAACGTCTAAGATAACGGATTCGTTTTTGGAAGTAGCCGGTTATAATTCACGGGTTAAGCTTAACGCCCACTGAGACGTTGTTAAACGCAGCAACAGAACGCAACAGACGCGTTTCCGGCATCTCAGCGTGCGATAACCTTTAAGATAACATGCAGACTTCTGGCATGGAAATTCCGTGCGTTTCCCTGTAGTGGGCGTTAAACCATTTGATTTCAATAGAAGCAGACAACAGAAATTCTGTTGCTTTCTGTTGCCGCGTCTCAGTGGATGTTAACTTGAAGTTTCCACCGTCACTTGAGACAAATGCTGCGGAAATATTTCATTTCCTCTTATGTGTTTATCACATTTTCCGTCACTCTCTTACTTTGTCACCACGGTTAACCAGCTAGTACAAATTGTCAATTTAAGTTGAATGACTTGAGCAAGGAAGAAGCTAGGAAACTGCTACATTTGAAACTTGTTTGAATTGTGTTACATTTTAATTTAGCATCGACATTCAATTATTCCCAGAGTTGTTTAATGTAAAATTGTAGTTGAGACATCTTGGAAATAGGGTCTGTAAGTTGGGTATGTTATGAATCCTCATGATAATATTTAATTCGGCTTCCCCGATGGCGCAGTGGTAGGGTTGTTCCCTTGTAATCAAGAAGTCCCTGGTTCGATACCCGGTGGAGGCATACAGTGGTGCAGATCATAGTTTTAAACTGTAGGTTTAATCCCGATTAGCCTTACTGTGATTAAAGTGGACTTAAAACATCAAATCAACCAAATCGACCTCTACGTAAACACACACAACAGGTGTGTTTCTGCTTGCCATTAACTTCATTCCTAGTTGATACTTCCTACCCTCACATCAGGTTAGCGTAAGGAAAACATTTCCCCTGACATAATCAATCCCAAAAACTCCTATCAAAATGAGAGCGCTTACATCATAGGTGACACGTAAGCAGCTTACACGTTTCCCTGCACACCCACGCGACCCTAAATCTATTGACCTTGAGTTTATTTGTCGACATCAAGTGACCCAGCAACGAAAGATTTAGCGCGAACGCAGCTCACGTGTCGCCACTTTTATTCCGTTGCAGTGGCGCGACCACAAGGGGGAGGGTCAGGGGAGGCATTGCCCCAACCTTGGACGGAAATGAGTTCTTGGGAGGGCAAGGGGGGCAAACATTGACGGCCAAGTGTACCTGCAATTACCGCTCACAACTTGAAATTTTATGCAAATAAAAATACTTTTCGCAAAATTTTCTTCATCGCTTCGCTCACATTACCTGCTTTTCTTAGTCTTCAGTACCGTAGCTAGGGGGCGGCGGGAGTCTGCCCTGTGCGCCGAACGACTTGAAGGAAAATAAGTTGTAAAATTGATTGATTGGGTTGTGGATTTAAGTCCATTTTACGCACAGAAATGCTAATCGGGACTGAACCTGCAGTTTAAAGTGGGATCCGAACCACTGTGCCATGTGCCTCCAGCTGGTATCAAGGTAACGATGTTATCATTATACCATCGAGGAGCAGGGGCGGCGCCAGAAATTTTCAACCGGGTGGGCAGAAGCTGTATATTCATAAATTAGGGTGGGCAGTATAAATCAAAGACCGTATATGAGTGTTCCATGAACTCATGCCTGCCCCCCCCCCAACATATACAGGGTGTCCAACAGCGGTTGGATGCTGGTAGATATATAAAAAAACAACAAACTTTTCCTCATTCTCATAACTTCGAAAGTGCTTAGTTTCTGATCTATGAGCGCTGAAAATCTAACCTGTAAGTACAGTCACGGACACTTCTGGGTTATAACAATCTCATTAACTTTCAATGCAATCATTACAACCCAGAAGTGTCCATGACTGGACGTATAAACCAACCGATCGCTCTGACGTAACTTCCAGGGACGCGTAACAAGATTGCCACTTGAATTGAAAACAACAACTTGGGAGTCTTATCTGGCAAAATACAAAAGAATAATTATACTTGCGATGTTGTAAGCACAGGTGCGCACAGAATAATTTATTTGGGGGTCCCTTAAGAGAAGTTTCAGTTACCTACCTGGACATGGCTAGCCTATAGTCGTAACTTCATGTTATTTTCACAGAAACTGTTAAGTATATCAACATGAAAATTTAACATTATAGAATGAGCATTTGTTATCACTTTAGCACAGGTTTTACTATCACCGTGTTGATATTTTAATAATGAAAGTAAACAATTGAAAATGATAAATACAAGGTTATATCTCTACAGGTACTATCAGCTGAATTACTCTCACGAAGTACATCTGTAGGTTCAGTTTTACCATGTTTTCTAATGCACATTTACCTACTTCATAAAATATATTGCTGTACCTGGTCACTCCATAGTTAATGCCATATGTTACATATCATTTTAAACCGTAGAATTCAGATGTAAGCAAAAATCTGAAAATTGATACACTTGTCATTGAATGAGAAGTGAGAGAGCATTCATGAAAGTCTTATTGGAAATGTTAGAAGGTTGCATTAAGAAACAAGTCGGTCCTCGGGAAAATAATATTTACGGTCCGATATGTGAAGGGGCTCTGCGATTTATCAAGGGAAAAATAATTTATTTACTACGTGATTACTGATTACTATAGTAAAGGAATATCACATTGTTTTGTGGAGAGGGAGAGACTCAGAGAGAGAGAGAAAGAGAGAGAGAGAGAGAGAGAGAGAGAGAGAGAGAGAGAGATATGGTCATCTCAAATGAAACGAAATTCCTTATTTTTTTACCACTGATATTATTTTCATTATTTTAATGGTAGTTGAACATATTTTCTTTATTTTTTAGAAGACATTTGGGGTAGCCAGGTACCTTTGTCACCTCCGTGTGCACACCTATGCCTATAAGAAGTATTTACAAACTGGCCAAGACAAAGAATTTCCAACATATACGGACTGAAATTCAAGACACTTTATTCTAAAATGTCCCGGTCGTGTTTCGAGTGTCGTGCAGTACCAATAATCGTGAATCGCAAGATGCACTTACGACATGTTGATTAAATGGACGAACTGAGAAATGCAAACATAGTGTGTTCGCCACCTTGTTTTGTTTCACACGCAGACTGTTATTTATTTATTTCTAAATGACTAATCGAGTCCCTCACATAATACGGGGGCAAACCCCTTACTGAAAATAATGAATTGTAAAAGCTCTTGCAATAAAATGAAAAATATCGTTTAAACATTAATTAATTCGCAGATTAAAACTAATACATAATAACTAAAATCAATCCGATCTGTATAAGAGTGTCTCTACATGACGTGTGCATTCCGAGCGCCCAATACAGCTCAGCGTTTGACATAAGTATGAATAATGTCTTCTTAGCAAAATTTTAAAAAAAGCAAGAACTCGGTATAAATCAAATTCTTAGTTCATTCTGCATATCATTTATCTAAGCTAAAGAAGGACATTTTGGAAAAATATAATCGAAATGTAATAAGTAAGTAAATAAATAAAATTGTATGTGTTATGTTATGAAGCACAAAGTTCTAAAATTTTGTCCCTATTCTATGTTAGTTAACCACAAGAAAAATCACACGATTACGTAACTGATAGGGAAAATGTATCTGTAAGAAGATTTTTTGCCTCCCTGATGGCATAGTGGTAGAGTCGTCACCTTGTGATCAAGGGGTCTCGGGTTCAATAACCGGTGGAGTCACATAGTGGTTCGGACCCTGCTGTAAACTGTAGGTCCAGTCCCGATTGCCTATCTGTGCATAAAGTGGACTTAAAACAACAACTAGATTTCTACATACGGTTGCTAACTCATCAAGTGAATAATTCTGCAGCTATTTTTCAAACCTACAGAGCTGTTTTATCAAAATCTTTTTTGTGATTGCTTCTTATTAGTAGAATAAATATAAAATTATTATTATCTATTTTGGATACGATATCAAAATTAGAAGATAACAAGTATATAAAATCGTAATGATGAAAGGGACATATCAAAATACCTCTGTCTTAGTATTTCAATATAGACCTAACTAAAAAACTTTGTGTGTTGCTGGAGGAAGCAACGCGAAGAAGAGGTTTTTATTTGTTTAACAGATCACCTTAATCATACCCAGGCCAGAAGCCCGGAGTTGAAAACATCAAGCAACTCCACTCCACCCCTTCTACACTCAGTTTCAGTTACAACTTTTTGGCCAAGTTATGGCAGACAGTTAATTATATTTCTATATTTTTGCCACATTTCAAGTATCTATTTCTTTTCATTATGTGGCACATTTTCAAAGCAATTTGATACATCATCCCTGTGAAGGTCAGAAGCTGCAGCCCTCAGGCCCATAATCCTGTTCTAATCTTGATCATATTCTGCAAAATTTTGCTCCTCCCATATTGCCCTTTAAGCCTACTGGCTGCTTAAGCATACAAGTGGGCATTAGATAACATTTTTTGTTTCAAAAGATTTGGAAATTCCTTTCGCTTTCCAAAGTTAAAGTTAAGGAAGTTGAAAGAAAAGCTTAAATTAATTCCATTCAACTTATTATTTACTCTGATTTTTGTAAACCTATTCACGAAATCAGTGTTCCGGCAAAGGACAACAAAGCTTTTTATTAAATGATAATATGTGAACCCGTGCGGGGTTGCTAGTCCCCCATCGGGCGCCTCCCTAGGTGGCGGATATGGGAATGCCCTCCAGATATGGAGGGTACCGGGAAACCGGGGCGGACCAAAACTAGCAAAAGAAGGACGGACCAGGCTCAAGAGCTGTAGTGAAAGCAACTGGTCTAAGGGACGGAAACCCGAATCAAATGACATGGGGAGATGGCCCCATAGCCCTGGTAGGCGACCATCTAGGGGAGTAAACCCCAACAGAAAATCCCCTCCAAGGGTTAAATTGGTTGAGCGTTAGGCTGACAACCTCACCTCGTAAAAAAGCAACTTGTTAAGAAACCTGCACATCAGCCTCGGATATGGATGGGAAACACAGATGACGAACTAGGCAAGAACAAGGTACATGATTGGTCCATAGCAACATGGAACGTCCGAACAATGTTAATACCAGGTAAAATGCAAGAAATAGCCAATGTAATCACACAACGCAAAATTGATATTGTAGCACTACAAGAGATCAGATGGCAAGGGCATGGTAAAATAGACAGAAAAGATTACAGCGTATACTATAGCGGAACAAAAGAGAAAACAGGACAATATGGAACAGGGTTTATAATAACAAAAAACCTAAGAGAAAGAGTTCTATCATTCGAACCAATCAATGAGAGGATATGCAAAATAAGAATCATGGGTAAATTCCAAAATATTAGTATACTGTCGGTACATGCTCCAACCAATGAAAAAGAAGATCTAGAAAAAGAACAATTCTATGATCAACTAGAAAGAACAATAGAAAAAATAGCAAGATATGACATCATAATAATTGCAGGTGATTACAACGCAAAAATAGGAGTGAGAAATAGTGACAAAGACATAATTGGTAATCATTCCTTACACAAAAACAGTAATGAAAATGGCCTACTTCTAACACAATTCGCAATAAGAAATAGGCTGGTAATTAAAAGCACCTTCTTCCCACATAAGAAGATACATTTGGGCACATGGAAATCACCAGACGATGAAACAATAAATCAAATAGATCATGTATTAATAGATAAGAGACACTCCTCAACAATAATCGATGTAATAAGCCAAAGAGGACCAAACTGTGATTCAGATCATTTTCTGGTAAAAATTAAACTAAGAGCAAGATTAAGCAATAATCCAATCAAACAGAACATACGAAGAACAAAATGGAATTATACAAAACTTGACAACCAAGAAAACAAGGTGAATTATCAAACAGCAATTAAAAATAAGTTACAACAAAATACTCAAGAAGAAACAATAGAAGGGAAGTGGAAAAGAATAAAAAAGTGTTAACAGAAGCTGCAGAAGAAGTAATAGGCAAAGAGAAAACATCAAGGAAGAAAGAGTGGTTTGATGGAGAATGTCAGCAAATAATTAACCAAAAAAATGTTGCACGAATGAAGATGCTGCAAAGAGAAACAAGAAGCAGTTGTAACAAATACAAAGAACTAAGACAACAGGCAAATAATTTATGTAAGAAAAAGAAAAAAGAATGGATAAGAAAGAATATCCAAGAAATAGAACAACTTAGTCAACAGTCAGAGATTAGAAAGTACTATGCAGCAATAAAGAGAATAAATAAAGGATATCAACCCAAAGAGATAGGATGTAAAAGGAAAGATGGAGAGATAATAGGAGACAAAGAAAGTGTACTAGAAAGATGGACAGAACACTTCCAAGAACAATTATACAATGAAACATATAGAGAAGAACAAATAGAAAATAACGATGAACAAAACACAGAAGGAACACCAACAAGAGAAGAAGTTGAGAAGATAATAAAAAATCTAAAAAACAATAAATCACCAGGAGAAGATGAAATAACAGCAGAAATATTAAAATCTTCTGGACCAAATATGATAGAAGAAATATACAAAATGATAAAACAAATCTGGCAAGAAGAACACATACCAGAAGCATGGAATAATGGAATATTGTGCCCAATACACAAGAAAGGTGACAAAACAGAATGTAGTAATTATAGAGGCATCATGTTACTTAATACAACTTACAAAATATTGACCAGCATCATACATACAAGATTAACAGCAATAACAGAAAACATAATAGGAGAATACCAAGCAGGCTTTAGACAAGGAAGAAGCACAATAGATCAATTATTTATAATAAGACAAATAATGGAAAAACATTATGAACATAATATAAATCTCTACATGTTATTCATAGACTTTCGTAGTGCTTTTGATAGTATAAAAAGACACAAATTAATACAAATTATGACAGAATTACAAATACCTAATAAATTGATCAGATTAACAAACATGACACTGCAACGCACATATTTTAAAGTCAAAATATGGAGCGATATGGGTGAACTAACAGAATATAACACAGGTGTAAAACAAGGAGACGGACTATCTACATGCTTATTTAACATAGCACTACATGCAATAATAAGCAAAATAGACAAAAGAGGAACAATATTTACGAAACTCAGCCAAATTAACGCATATGCCGACGACGTAGTTATAATATCCAGAACAGAAGAAGAATTAAAGAGAACATACAGGATATTAGAAGAAGAAGCAAATAAAATTGGGTTACAGACAAACATGAATAAAACCAAATTCCTACTGCTGACTCCAAAACAAGATGGAAAACGTTACCACCAATTTACAATAGATGACAAGAAATTTGAAGCTGTAACAAACTTCAAGTATCTTGGAATGACGATAAATGACCAAAATAACATGCATGATGCAATTAGAGAAAGAACAAATGCAGGGAACAAAGCATATTATGCCAACATACAATTACTAAAAAGCAAGTTAATTAGCAGATATACCAAACTATTGATTTACAAAACACTTATTAGACCGGTAATAACTTACAGTGCTGAGGTATGGACAATGAGTGTAGAAGACGAACAGCAATTAAGGAAAACTGAAAGAAGAATAATCAGAAAAATATATGGACCAATCAAGGATGGAGATTTTTGGAGAAGCCGAAACAATGAAGAGATAAATTCCATCTTAAATCAAAAGGATATAGTAAGATTTATTAAAGCCAGAAGAATTAGTTGGATGGGTCATATAGAACGTATGAATAAAGACAGAATGCCGCGAAGAATTATGTATGAGAGAATGTACTCCACAAGAAGAAGAGGCAGACCCAAACTAAGATGGCGGGATAGTGTCGTACAAGATCTACAAAGAATGGGAGTCCATGGATGGAGGGAGAAGATATTGGACCGAAATGCTTGGAGGCTGATAGTGCAGGAGGCCAAAGCTCACCCAGAGCTGTAGAGCCAATTGGTAAGGTAAGGTAAGATAATATGTGAACTTGTCTGTAATATAGATAATATTCACAAGTAAAATATACATGAAGTGAACACCATAATAAACTTATTTATTGGACCATTCGCATTTTCCCAAGTGTATATATTTTTGTGTCGGGAAGGCACAAAAGTTGTAAGAGATAATGCATTGGCGTCCCGTAAAATTGTTTGAGCCCTATTAAATCAATATTGATTTCAGCCTGCAAAAAAATTGGATCCAAAAATTTTCTTGCTCGCTTTGCTCGCAATATGTCATTGTTCTCTGTAATGCATTGTTAATTATCAGACAGAGAAATAAGTAAAATAACTAACTAACTAACTCTGTAGCCTTCTTAAACCCGAAGATTCATGGCTGCAGCAACACAGGCCTTCCATCTGTCCCTATCTTGAGCAAGATCTATATACTCTTTTCCATCCCTACCGATTTCCTTTAGGTCTATGTCGACGTTGTCCCTCCATCTTCGTCTTGCCCTTCCTACAGGTCTCTTACCATCAGGTTTCCCAAAAAGAATCCTGTAAACTCCTCTTTCCTCTTCCATTCGTGCCACGTGGCCTGCCCACCTAAGTCTTCTTGATTTAATTATTCTAATAATATCTGGAAATGAATACAAATTATGTACTTCTAAATTATGTAACCGTCTCCACTCACCTGCCTCCTCGTTCCTTTTAGGACCAAATATTTTCCTAAGGATCTTATTTTCAAATACTCTCAATTTATGTTCCTCTTTCAATGTAAGGACCAAGTTTCACACCCATATAATAGTACAGGCAAAATTACTGTTTTGTATATTTTAACTTTTAGTTTCTTAGATATTAAACGAGAAGACAAAAGTTTATGAAGAGAGAAGTAACATGCATTTCCTGAATTAAGCCTACTTTTTATTTCCTCTTTAATATAATAAACTAAATATATGCTTACAGGCCGAAACCAAGTGTTAGGTAATAATCAAAATCTAATTATTGATAACAACTCGTTTGAACCAGTTTCCAAATTCAAATACTTAGGAGTAATATTAACAAGTGAAAATTGTATTAAAGAGACAGAGAAATAAGACTTGTCTTAATTGATTTTGTTTTAAATGCATGAACAACTGTTTCGAGGAAAGGGAGCGTGCACATTTGAGAGACAATTTATGTAATTTTTGCTGTTGGTTTATTGTGAGATGGATGAATTTGTTGCCTAATGGATTTAAATAATATAAGTTGTATATAATATGTATTAAATAAACTTTGAATATGCACACAATTTAGTGTCCACGTCGTTCCATGTTGCATATATCGTCGGTGAAGGCGCGAAGTGTTGTAACTCGAAAAATTGCGTTTTTGAGTTATGACTACCTCCTCTGTTACCTGTCAAAATTTCGTAGCTGAATTCCCACTGGTTCCGGAGATTTAAGCACCCTGCAATTGGCGTATCTTGAAATTTTCTGCATAAAAATATCTGAGAAGTTGCTTCAGTGGCTGCTAAGAAATGAAGGTGCGTACAGGCGTAAGCTTAGCCTATATCGGGAAACAAGATATACGATTTACGAAAGATTATATAAATTTATATAAGATTTAGTTCCAGGGAGAAATCTGAAAGGAAAATGTGAAAAGTTTGGTAAAAATCACAGATGCGGAAAGACTTGAAATTTTTAAGGACTTTTATGCAAGTGGCGACCTTCAGCTTCAACGAGAATTCGTCAACACATATGTAAAGGTTTCAGACGTTAAACACAAAACTACGCAAAATGAAGAATCTCGAAGATCAAAAACAAATCATTACTTTTTACCATAGAAGAAAAGAGAAGTAGTATCATTGTGTAAAACCATGTTTATAAACACACTTTTAACACCAGAGAAAACAATGCGAACTGATCTAGCCAAAAGAAGATGCTCAGGTGTCATTGAGAAATTAAAAATAGGAGGAAAACTTCAGACCCTACTGGAAAGGGACAAAATAATAGAGAAAATAATAATAGAACTCATAAAGAGATTCCCAAGAGTCGATTGATTGATTGATTGATTTAGTTTATTTTACTTCGCGTTTTGCGCCTCTTGGCTAATTTGCGAAGATGGGGAAGAGTGATGAAATTGATGAATGGACATTCACAAACAACCAAGCCCGAGCGGGATTCGAACCCGGGACCCTTGGCGTCGCAGCGCGATGTGCTAACCACTCGACCACAGGGTCCGGCCCCAAGAGTCGAATCTCACTACTGCAGGAAAGATACACAAAGACAATGTCTTCATTCGGATCTGCCAAAAAGCAAAATGTATAGAATGTTTATTCAGGATCATAAAGAGAACATCACCCCTTTACCAACTTATCAGACATACAGAAAGATATTCAAAAGCATGGCCTTTTCTTTTCATTGACCGAAAAAGGATACATACGGTCTGTGTAGCAACTTTCTGGAAGGAGATGAGTCGAAGAAAAGCGAACTAGCTGATAAGCATCAAAAACATATCGCCGAGAAGGATGCTGTAAGAAAGAAGAAAATGGAAGCTAAAGACACATCGGACTTTCAATGCAAGACTGTTGCTTCAGTGTTTCATTTTCAGCAAGTCATTTATTTTCCCACTTCAAATGAAATAAAGTTATTTTATATAAGACGATTATGCACATATAATATTACAGTCTATGATCTGAAGACAAGGGAATGTCATTCTTTTGTTTGGCACGAAGGAGTGAACCACAGAGGTGCATGCGAAAATCTCCACTTGCCTAAACAATTTTCTTCATCAATTGGATGTGAAACAGGTTGAAGATGTTTACTTGTTCGCTGATGGTTGTACAGGGCAAAATAAAAACTCAATAGTTGCTGCCATGATGCTCTACACTGTTATTAATGGCTCAGCATATCAGTGTCATCAATTTAAATTTCTTTGAATCGTACCACGGAGAGAATGAAGGCACTAAAATCAACTGGAAATGTATTCATTCCAGCTCAGCTGCTACCAATATTTAGACTTGCACGATCTGATAAACCATACACTGAGCATTCCCTTCGATGCATGAATTTCTTAGATTTCCGAGATGTCGCATAAAATGTGAGGATCCTATCTGTAAGGAAGGATGATAATGGTGAAGGAATTGACTGGACAGGCATACAAGAACTAATGGTGATCAAGGATCAACCAGATAAAATTTATTTCAAGGACAGCCATTTAAATGTGGTTTATCGAAGTATCTCGCTGCAAAGGAAAATTATATTCACCAAAACTCCAAAGTGTCTTCACTCACATCCCCCAAGGATTTCATCACAGATGTATGCAGATTTGATGTCTTTATGTGAAGGAGATACACCTGTAGTGAGCGAACCTGAGTTTGTGTATTTTTACAAAAATCTTCCACACTGAATATCATATAAAAAATATATTAAAAATATGCTATTGTACGAGCCTTTAGAGTCCCATAGTTATTCTTAGTTACAAGTACAACCAGAATTCATATTATCTTTGTACTGAAGTGTTACTATATCTTGAATTGCATTAAAGATAAACCATTATTAAATTTCTGTATTTTATTCACTTCTTTTAACTACTATTTTCAACAGAAATGGATAAATAGACGTGAATGTATGGATCATTTTTAAATAAAGGAATAAAATCAATACAACTATTATTAAATACTTTATATTAACGGGAAAATTAATAAATGTATCTCTACATACCAAAAAGATTATTTTTAAAAAAAAAATTAAGGAGGGCGTAACTTTAATCACAATCTTTGAAAAGAAAAGGCGAAGGGACGTAAGTGATTCAAGCACATTCCAGCATTTTTCTTCCAGCAGAAATGAAAACATGTTCAAAATGTAACTTTTTTCCCAGATATAACAACAATCATACACTTATTGTACAAAAGTTTCAATTGATATAATAAATATCAAATGAAGACGACGGTATTATGTTTAACGAAAAACTTTAAATCTATCTCATGAAAAATCATAAAAATCAAGATACGCCACTTCGTCCCTTCACCAACGATATGTGAAACATATATCGTGCACGAAAGTCATACATGTTAATGTAAAAAATAATTATATTTGGAATGCATTTATCAAGCATTTTCTGTCTTTGAAAAATAGTTTGTGTACTTGTTTTCCATTTTTAATGTGAAATTGAACGTGTTGAAAAATAATTCAAATCGTTTGTTCGAACACAAATGATTTAGCACCAACTTCTACCCCCTTCTTGAATAATTTACGAGGGTAATAATGTCTTTGATATTACTACTACTACTAATAACAATAATAATAATGTTGGTCCCGGGTTCGAATTCCGGCTTGGGCATGGATGTTTGTGAGTGTCCATTCATCAATTTCATCCAATCATCACTCATCCCCATCTTGGCAAATTAGCCAAAAGTGGCACAATAAGCGAAGTAAAATAAGGCAAAGTCAATAATAATAATGTTAAAATAATAACATTATTAACATAATTATTATTAGCATTATTATTATTATTATTATGGCACGTTTATCCTGGTACTTGCCCCCCAAACAAAAATTCGTGGTTGCGCCTCTGTTCCAATGGGTTTCTTTCTGAGATCGAACCACGTTCAAGTGTTTCAGATGTTTTTGAATTCAGATATTTAATATTCGTAATGCATCCAACGAGTTTCTTTTTTCCAAAAACAATTACATAGTCAATTATGAAAAATATAACCAGCTCCGCAGCTCGATATTCTGGCGCCTTACCCACGGTTACCCTCCGCCAAGCACCGACATTTTACATACGTCCTTCGATATTTTCTTCTTATGGCACAGTAATGATATCCCCCAGTTAAGAAAATTCTAACAAAGCATCCACGACAAGGATAATTTGCATAGGCATTCCATCACCTACCGCATTTTCTCAAAATTGATCCATACAACTACAAGCATTCCCATATCTTTATCCCAACTGGGCAAGGATTTTCACTTCGAGCACTTGGGGGCAGGGTAATATTTCATATCATACCCTTCAGTCATAAAAAAATACCTTGACATTTTATTATTATTATCATTATTGTTGTCGTTGTTTTACAAATCATAAAATTTAATTGAATTGAATATACCGTGGCGTTGTTGCTAAGTTCAGACTTGAGTCCACTATTTAAATATAAACTGGATTCGACTTGCTTCCTTTTCATAAAAATTATCATTTATTTTAGAAACAGTTCAGTGTCTTTTTGTATTTCTTCACAATGTGTATATCAGAGACTAGGGTCAATCCGATGGCGTAGTGGTAATGACGTGGCCTTGTAATGAAGGGGTTCCGAGTTCGGTAGTCGAAGGAGGCAACCAAAACTTCTGATACCACTTAAAATTGTCGGTCAAGTCCCGATTAGCCTATGTGTGCATAAAGTGGACTTAAAAAAACAAAAACTCAAATATCAGAGACCACTGAGTCTGATGTCTTTCAAGACACACCTTGTCCACGCAACAATTTCACTATTCAAATGATATTAGGTGTTCCCAGACATCTTAGCTAGGTCTAGTGCTTCACTGCCCCCTCCCCTCCCCCTTTCCCAATATGAGCGCGAATTCGACTTGCTTCCTTTTCATAAAAATTATCATTTATTTTAGAAACAGTTCAGTGTCTTTTTGTATTTCTTCACAATGTGTATATCAGAGACTAGGGTCAATCCGATGGCGTAGTGGTAATGACGTGGCCTTGTAATGAAGGGGTTCCGAGTTCGGTAGTCGAAGGAGGCAACCAAAACTTCTGATACCACTTAAAATTGTCGGTCAAGTCCCGATTAGCCTATGTGTGCATAAAGTGGACTTTAAAAAACAAAAACTCAAATATCAGAGACCACTGAGTCTGATGTCTTTCAAGACACACCTTGTCCACGCAACAATTTCACTATTCAAATGATATTAGGTGTTCCCAGACATCTTAGCTAGGTCTAGTGCTTCACTGCCCCCTCCCCCCCCCCTTTCCCAATACGAGCGCGAATTTTGGAGTAAGGAAAGAAATAAAAGCTCATTAAAAATAATATGGGTTATATTTAAAGATTCGTATTTTGCATTTCTGATTTTAACAAAAGTTTTAGCATATTTAAGAATATTTCAGTCAGAGGCGCAACCACGAATTTTTGTTTGGGATGCAACCACTAGGATAAACGTATCAATAATAATAATAATAATAATAATAATAATAATAATAATAATAATAATAACACGATTGTCATTAGTATTGCAATTTTATTATTATTAATAGTAGTAGTACCAAACACATTATTATTCACGCAATAAGGGGGGTTAGAAGTCGGCGCCCAAGCAATAGTGTTGGATCAAACTATTTGAAATATTTTTTCAACACGTTCAATTTCATTAGCTAATAATGAGAAACAAGCTCACAAACTGCATTTTTGAACGACAGAGAATGCATAACGAATTTAATTCTTATAACGAGCGAAGTGAGCAAGAAAAATTTTAGAACCAAAATTGTGAAAACTGAAAATAATATAGATTCTCTTTTACATTTTTTTTTCATTTGTATCGTTTGGCTCCTATGGTTGACTCCCGCCGCCCCTCTAGCTACCTATGGTTCTGAACTTGATTAGACTGTAAGAAAATTAGGTATTGCGAGCAAGAAAAATACGAAATGTATTTTTATTTGTACAACATTTGAAATAAAGGGGCGTAGTTGCCCTTCTTCACTTCCGCTGGTCACTGGTGACGGAAAGTGGGTCCTCTATGACACTCCCAAGCATACCAGACATTGGTTGTCGCCACGTGACACTGTTCCTCACACCTCAAGACCACCTCTGCACCCACGAAAAGTTATGCTCTCTGTATGGTGGAATTGTCGGCAAGTGATACATTACGAGTTCCTTCCACCTGGTCAGACCATCACTGCTGAACTCTACTCTCAGCAGTTGCAAAGGGTGCACCGTGCATTGCGGCAGAAGGAGCTGGCATTGGTGAATCGCAAGGGTGTGCTGTTCCTGCACGACAATGCCAAACCACATGTGGCAAAGAGGACCAGAAAAACCCTTCAGCAACTTGGCTGGAAGACACTGTGCCATCCACCATATTCACCGGACCTTGCACCAACAGATTATCACCTGTTTCATTCCCTCGACAACCACCTCCGTGGTAGATCCTTCGCAAATGAGGGAGACCTACGAAACGCACTCACGGATTTCTTTGGATCCAAGCCCGCCGAGTTTTATCACCAGGGTATTGTGCAGCTGCAGGAACTTTGGCAAAAGGTGTTGGATGCTGATGGAGATTACTCGAAACCTAAAGGTACGTACCGTCCACTGTATTGCTCTTTGTTTATCACTGCTCTAGAACAGCAAGAACTTTTTTTGGTTACCTTGTATATCTTTGGTTGCTGCGAAGAAAAACACAACGTTTACGTGCAAAAATATGAAAAAATGTCACTCAAAAAGTTCACCAGGGACTACCCAGTTTTAAATTTTAAATACCGAGATCCGGAATTTTTTGCACGATGAATAATTTTATTTTTAAAGGAGGTATGAGTTCGACGGGACGACCCTGTCCCCAAGATGTCTAAAATTGACAAAAAATCACATATTATGAGACTAAATTGCAATTTCCTCTACAGATGTCATAAAACGAGAGCTCTCCTCCCTAACATCTTACATTTAGCCAACAGTACTCGTGGCGACGCTTCAGATGATTATTTTTTCAGGTGACTGTTGCTAGTTACGGGGATCAACGTTATGCGATTATAAACTTCCCTCTGCTACAGTTTTTCCATTTTCTGCGCCGCGTTTTTGTGAGAAACTGTCGGTTGACTAGTTAGCGGCTCTACGAGACACTAAGCAAATTCAGGGTCTCCCCGGTGGCGTAGTGGTAACGTTGTCGCCTCGTAATCAAGTCCCGGGTTCGATATCCGGTGAAGGCACATGACACAGTGGTTTGGATCCCACATTAAACTGTAGCTCCAGTCCCGATTAGCCTTTCTGTTCATAAAGTGGACTTAAAACAACAAATCAATCAATCAAACTAAGCAAATTCATCTACCAGTGACTCTCGGTATAGTGTAATGTGCAATGATAAATAGGAGAACGACAAAACTGCCGGAGAATGGGCAAGAGTGTACGAATGATCTCAACAGCTTGGCGAAGAACGCCAGTTTCTCACGAATGAACCGCGTGGACACATTTGTCGGACTGGGACATGCAAGGTGTTCCTTATGTGAATTTTTGGGGAAAGGGTCATGAAATATGCCTAGTTTTCCTGCACGTTGATGAAGGGTGCCGTGTAATGACATTTGCATAAAAAAGACGTTGATGTTGTCTGCAAATGTTATCCTTCACCATAACATCCCCACATGGTCAATTTGACAGCAATAACTTTCCGAAAGGGTTTTGCTTCATGTTCTTACACTCCGGGCTAACTCTTAGTGAATATCAGATTTATTTGAGCCGCTTAAAGATAATATGAGAGGGAAGAAATTTTAGACAGATGAAGCACTGACAAAAGATATCAAGATATCCTGCAGTGGCTATGGCAGCAGTCTAGTGTCTTCAACGCCAAAGAACTCACAGAACTGACACAGTGATAGCAGCTATGCCTGTATGCTCATGGAGATTCCTTTAAAAAACTCACGTAGTTTTGTCCTTGTAGGACTTGTAGTCTTGGTCGCGACGACAAGGATAAAATTGTGAAATAGATGGAAAGACAAAAACACATTATGCCTTGACAAAGATTCGAATCCAGGAATTCTGGTGCTACACTTACTTCTCCGCCACAGAAGACGACCAAGCTATTTACATTTTTCAAATTATTTAGAGAATATTTTCGTTCACTGTAAATTAATGGAAAGACCAAAAATCATCAAATGAAATAGGTCTACAAGTTAGATAAAACTAAATTAATGCTTACTGGAAGAAAGCAATGTTTCGTTTCTTTTCCTTATGCCTCAGACCTCCCCGATGGCACAGTGGTAGCATCGTCTCCTTGTAATTAAGGGGTCCTGGGTTCGATACCCGGTGGAGGCACATAGTGGTTCGGATCCCACTTTAAACTGTAGGTCCAGTCCCGATTAGCCTTACTGTGCATAAAGTTAACTTAAAACACCCAATCAATCAATCAAAAACCTTATGCCTCAGTTTGCACAATTTCTTTTGGATACTTTATTCTTTTTCCCACTGTTTCTTTTACTTAATGGGTGTGAGTGATCAGAGTTTATGGGTCCGGGACGGGATCGATACGGTATATAAAACTATCCCGATCTTCAGGACAGAAAATTTCACGTATTTCCCGACTAGTTCAGAAAATTTTATCGATAGGTAATGTTCAGAATTTCCTAACACTACTGAAATTATTGAGTTCCACGCACATTTTGTCCCCAAATAAATTATTTTCGGTATTTTGATGCCATTTCTAGAAGATTTCCTTTCCGATAATTAAGTATATCCAGAATTCTTATTTCGCGATCATTTTAAATTCCTGACCTATTCGAAATCCCGAAAGTAAGTTAATCATTTCCCGAAGATTCCCGGGACAAGACTTCTTGATCCCGCAAACTGAAGTCTGATTTCCGTTGGGTTACCGGACGTTTTCCTTGATACGTTTAAAAATCATTATGCGACTGGTAGTATGTCAGAGGTCCCAGGTTCGATCACCATGTTCCTGAGTTCGTCAGTCATCCTCATCATTATAACTAAACCTCAACTTCGAATGACGTGAAATAACCAGAATAGGTAAACTTTAATAAACAAACATCGTATCCGACGCATAGGCGGGCTGATTAACATCTGTGCATAAATTGGACTTGAATCTAGGGATGTACAATATCGGGAATTTGATATCGCGATATATCGTCAAGAAAATATCGTAGCAGACGATACGATACGATATTATTTCCGTACCGTGATATGGGTGATATATCGTCTCTCTCTGCACAATATATATCGCAAAAATATCATGACGATATATCGTCTAGTTAATATCGCCTGGACGATAGTTTCTCAACATCGCGATATATCGTCTGGACGATATATCGTCGAACAGTACTTGAATCAGTTGAAATGTCGGTTCTGCCAACCGAAGGCTTCGTGTTTTGATGACGTTACTTTGGTCTGAATATGTGTTCCTTGCACCCCTAGCACGCATGGTTTTACCACAGAGAGCAATGTCATAAAACCGGACTCTTTTGAACGTTCGTACCGCCGAAAGGACGTACCGAAGACAAAAATAACACTAGCATTAAAAAAAATCATTATGATCCACTGGATCATTCACTGTGCCTGCACTTCCTTCTTCTTCCTCCATGATATGTGGCGCCGTTCTTTCCCTTCAACATGTTTACAGTTAATCGGATATCATGAGTAAGCAGTTGCAGTGGAAGGAATGTTTCAAAGCGACAAAAAAAGAAAAACATATTTGTTTCCCCGCCATAATAAATTCACAGTGGCTTCCTCCTTAGATATAACACTGACATAGTGGAATCTTGAAGCCAGTATATATGTGAAAAATTGATTGATTTATTGAGTTGGTGTTTTAAGTCCACTTTATGCACAGTAAAGCAAATTTGGAGTGGACCTACAGTTTACAGGTATCGAACCTGGGACCCCTTGATTACAAGGCGACGACGCTACCACTGCGCCTTGGGGGAGGCCATTGTGAAAAAGGCTACACACAGAAAACTAAATGCATCATATCTATTGATGCACCAGAACGCATCAAGTGTATTTTATTTATTATTTTGTTAAGAATCAGATTCACATTTGATGCAATTGGTTAAAATATTTTTTGATTATCGTAGGAGAAGCCCCAAAGTACATCACATGATGGAAGTGGAGCAAAACTGCGCCTAGCGTCAGAAAGGGGGAAATCGAGTGGGCAGAACGAAGCAGTACACGCTGCTGTGAAGACTGGTAACTGCAATCGGTGTTCCCTCTTCACGCAATGCCATTTCCTCTCACCTATTCATTGGTGACCGTCTAGCGTCACCACTTGCGCAAAGACTTGTTCTCCGCTTGCTGTAAATTGATTAAATGTGTGAGAAGTAAATAATGCATGCAACAATAATATATTATCATATCATCACTCATCTCCATCTTCGCAATTAGCCGAAACTGGCACAAAAGCGAAGTAAAATAAACTAAATCAATAATTTAATCATAAATAAGTTATATGCACTAAATGTTACAATTACTATTATTTTGATATGTAAAGTTACATTTTAGAAAAACTAAATATGCTGACCAAGGCAGTAATTTATTTTATTAAAAACATAAACTAAACGTAACGTTTCAACCTTCTAGCAAGGTCTTTTGTACTTGATACAGAGTCTGAAGAAGACCTTGCTAGAAGGTTGAAACGTTACGTTTAGTTTATGTTTTTAATAAAATAAATTACTGCCTTGGTCAGCATATTTAGTTTTTCATAATCATGGAAACAAGGCTTAATGGTGTTACATTTTAACTTCCTTGACTAAAATATTGATTTTACCCATGCGTTATGTCGCCCCTCCTTCCTTGGAAAATTTTTAAGCCCCCTATATTTTTTGAGGTCATCATACACTTCCTCAACATAAGATAACAACATTGTGAGGCCGCTACTCACTTGTGCACCAGAAGTAATAAACCTTGTGGGGACATCATACACTTCTTCAACAGAAGATAGTAACCTTGTGGGGACACTACTCACTTTGCATCAGAAGTAATAAACCTTGTGAGGACATCATACACTTCTTCAACAGAAGATAGTAACCTTGTGGGGACACTACTCACTTTGCATCAGAAGTAATAAACCTTGTGAGGACATCATACACTTCTTCAACACAAGATAGTAACCTTGTGGGGACACTACTCACTTTGCATCAGAAGTAATACACCTTGTGGGGACATCATACACTTCTTCAACATAAGGTAACATCCTTTTGGGGACACTACTCACTTTGCATCAGAAGTAATAAACCTTGTGGGGACATCATACACTTCTTCAACATAAGGTAACATCCTTGTGGGGACACTACTCACTTTGCACCAGAAGTAATAAACCTTGTGGGGACATCATACACTTCTTCAACAGAAGATAGTAACCTTGTGGGGACACTACTCACTTTGCATCAGAAGTAATAAACCTTGTGGGGACATCATACACTTCTTCAACAGAAGATAGTAACCTTGTGGGGACACTACTCACTTTGCATCAGAAGTAATAAACCTTGTGAGGACATCATACACTTCTTCAACAGACGATAGTAACCTTGTGGGGACACTACTCACTTTGCATCAGAAGTAATAAACCTTGTTAGGACATCATACATTTCTACAACAGAAGATATCATCCTTGTGGGGACACTACTCAATTTGTATCGGCAGTAATATACCTTGTGAGCACACAATACACTTTAACAACAAACAGGTAAGCTTGTGGATCGAAAAGTTTCTTAAACGTATATCGAATTTCTATCGCGAATTGAAGCCATGACTTTCTTATTTCAAAGCATGCTAGCACATAAAGTAAATTGATTGAATTTGTGAGATGTAAATAATGCATTAAAGAATAATATATTATCATAAATTAGAAATGTACATAAATCAATAATATTAGTAACAGTTACTGTTAGTATTTTCATGATGTGTAAATTTACATTTTAGCTTCCTTGAAAAATATATTGACTTTGCCCATGATACACCCCTCCCGCTTCTCCTTGGAAAATTTCTAAGCGCTTGTATACCCTTGAGCACACTATATATTTCTTCAATGGAAGATAACAACGTTGTAGGGACACTACTCACTTTTCTATCAGAAGTTATATCCCTTGTAAAAGCACTTTTTAAATTATTGACTAATTTAATTTAGTAACACTGTTGAGCCTTGTTTCATGCCTTGGTCAGCATTGTAATGTTTAATTGACTTCAGATACAAATTAACATTTAACTTAAAGCAAAGCATGATTCGAAATGTATATAAATTAAACACAAATAGTTTGTGAGAACAATGAAAGATACTTTGCACATATATCACATTTTGCATCGTTTTTTTCTGGCTTTTTTGGCTAATCGTGACGATTAGATAAAATTGATGAAGTGACACTGGAAGAAAATAATCGAACTCAGAACTTTATTGAATCGATTTCGAGTCCTATATCCCTCTGCATGATTCCCACATCATATCACATGGTATTATTATTATTATTATTATTATTATTATTATTGTTATCGTTAATATTATTATTATCATCATTATTATTATTTGTAATCCACTTGCTATGTAGCTTTTTACTTTTTGTCTTCATTTTAAAACAGAGAAGTTTGCATTTCTTCATAAAATAGCACAACACTCGTTATTATAATTATTTTGCTAACTTTATTTGTCAGCCACTTATTTACATCCAAAATAATTTTACCAGTGCTCTTGTGTCCGTCAGATCTCTCCTATTTCATGTAACATCTGTTTCTCTTTTCCAGTGATTTATTCTCTGCAAGACAAGTATTTACGATTTTGTTTATGAAAAATATCATAAACGACAAAAACTGCAAAAATCGACACAGACTAAAAGTATTTCCTCTCTTTTATTGTCAAGTACCAACAGGGTAGCATTTTCAAACTTATTTACACATCGGTCCCCACAGCGTCTGTACAGAATCAATCGTGTGTATGGAGTGTATGTGTAAATTTTCATATATCTAATGAACCTTGTGGGGACCCGAGGCCACCTGATTTCACAGGCCTTGTGGGTACTGGTGTCCCCACAAGGATAGGAAACGTTTTTCTTGAATAATTTGCTCACAATGTAGGTTACTTTTAATTTTCAGGAGTTTATAGTTTTACTGTGTTATTTGTCACATATTTTCAACAAACACATCAGACTACGACTGTAATTTCCCCCGGTCCCCACAGTGTATGTGCACTAACAGAGTCCCCGCAAGGTAGCATATGCACGTACGTACGTACGTACGTACGTACGTACGTACGTACGTACGTACGTACGTACGTCCGTCCGTCCGTCCGTCCGTCCGTCCGTCCGTCCGTCCGTCCGTCCGTCCGTGCGTGCGTGCGTGCGTGCGTGCGTGCGTGCGTGCGTGCGTGCGTGCGTGCGTGCGTGCGTGCGTGCGTGCGTGCGTGCGTGCGTGCGTGCGTGCGTGCGTGCGTGCGTGCGTGCGTGCGTGCGTGCGTGCGTGCGTGCGTGCGTGCGTGCGTGCGTGCGTGCGTGCGTGCGTGCGTGCGTGCGTGCGTGCGTGCGTGCGTGCGTGCGTGCGTGCGTGCGTGCGTGCGTGCGTGCGTGCGTGCGTGCGTGCGTGCGTGCGTGCGTGCGTGCGTGCGTGCGTGCGTGCGTGCGTGCGTGCGTGCGTGCGTGCGTGCGTGCGTGCGTGCGTGCGTGCGTGCGTGCGTGCGTGCGTGCGTGCGTGCGTGCGTGCGTGCGTGCGTGCGTGCGTGCGTGCGTGCGTGCGTGCGTGCGTGCGTGCGTGCGTGCGTGCGTGCGTGCGTGCGTGCGTGCGTGCGTGCGTGCGTGCGTGCGTGCGTGCGTGCGTGCGTGCGTGCGTGCGTGCGTGCGTGCGTGCGTGCGTGCGTGCGTGCGTGCGTGCGTGCGTGCGTGCGTGCGTGCGTGCGTGCGCAATTATTATTACATTTTATGGATATGCATTTCTGACAAGAGGTGATGAATAAATTAACCCACAAAACTGTGCTCTGTTGCAACAATGCATCTCAACTTAACAGTTCTTATGTAGATCAATGGTAATCGATCAGATGTTTCAAATATAAGTTGAGAAGCTAAGAGCGAGGCGATCATGCCGTTGTCTCCTCCAATGTTGAAAAATGAGATCATGCCTCTTCAACCTCCTCTAAAACTAAAGGATCAATCTTCCCAAACTAACATTAAATCATCCGTGAACACAAGAATAATTGGTGATTTACCAGCCCCGGACACTACGTCTAAAACTAACAGTAAAGCTGTAATGTAAAGCTGACTCTTTTTTGTCCTTTAAAAAGAGAATAAAAATTGGTAAACAAAATGTAAGGAGAGAATGAAAACTTACCACTGTCTTGCTTCTATATCAGGCGATTGACTTCAGTACAGTCATATTCCGATGTGACTTTGCTTTCGATATACTGTATACTTTCAGCAAATTGTTTCTAAAAAATTAAATGCATAGTTCTATTCCTTGGCATGGAAAGAAATCCAAACCCATCACTACACTTTCCAGAAAGTAACTGCCATAACTGTTGCTCAAAGAAAATTATTCCCTTACTACATTCCCTGTGCCGCAACATGCCTGCTGAAACCCAGTTATCCAGGTCGGGAGAAAGAAAAGGGACATTAGCCAAGGTATTTGAATTTCCAGGAATATGCTATGTACTATGTCCGAGACACATTCACAACTTTCATGGGCGATGGCCTTTTTGACTGTGGGAGGTCTCTAAAGAGAGAGATGCCCACAAACACAAAAGAAAGTGGCAGGATTTGTCAATCACCAGACCTTCCTGTATGAACAAAGCCTGGTAGACTTCGTAGGAGAATTTAACAGAAGCAGTGAACTCCTATGGGGATAATTTCAAGTTATGCTTGATTTGCAGAGACTTGACTGCAAGTCTGATCTGTGCATGGATCTTTGTCACGTACTTTCTGTTCACCGAAACTTGAATCCACATTCATTTAACAAAATGCACAAATATTTTTCATGTTTCTTTTTAAAAACAAAAGGTAAGTTGGAAAAGGTGAACAAACCTTTGAAAATTAACAAATGTTGGTTCTGGCCATGCTTCTAGCACCTAAAAAACCATGGTATCGGTTGGTATCAGTGTAAAAATTTCAACCAATACTTACAGATACAGATACTGCTGGTATTGGCTCAGCCCTAGTTAATTTTACTAGATTTGCTATATTTAGACGTTTGCCACCTTTTTGGCTTGTTTCAATTTTTTTTTGTTTGTTTTAAAATTCTCAAACATTATTTGGCAAACATGACTTTAGAAATTAAGTAAAACAAAATAATTGCTTATGTAATGCATTCCTCAGGTGATAAATGTCGTGTTTGATTTATTGCTTATGGGTAACTAACAATATCTATTCTTTCTTAATAAAACTAGTTGTCGCTTACCACTGGTTCCTTTCTGTACTTGTACCACAATGCAGAGGGTTTGATGGTTCTCACATATAACTTCTTTGGAGAGCACTTTAATGTAGTTAACTGTCCACTTTGAGCAGCTTTATCATCCTATTTAATGTAGAAAATTTAAATAATATTACAATGTTAAAGGGCATTATTTAATTATGAAATTGCTATATAAATTGCCTAAACAAAAACTGATACTCTATGATTTTATTTCTCATTCATCTCTCTATCACTCACTAGAAATCCATGGTTTCACAAAAGAGCAAAAGTTATTATGACATTTTAGCTTAAAATTACAACCTTCATCTTTTATATTTAAAAAATCTTTTGTTTATCAATTATGATTAACAACCACCTTAGTCAATTCTTAATAAATAACAACGGTAGGGGTCCCGGATTCGAATCTCACTCGGGCATGGTTGTTTGTAAATGTCCATTCATCAATTTCATCATTTCATCCCTCATCCCCATCTTCGCAAATTAGCCAAGAGGCACAAAACACAAAGTAAAATAAAACAAATCAATCAATCTCAATAAATAAATACTAAATTTACAAGGTGGTATCAAAAAGTTTTGAGACTACTATCCGTGACAAAAATATTGAGCCCTCTGTTTATGTGCTTGTAAAATTGTACTCCGTGGGAGGAAAACAGCCAAATGTACCTCACTGGAAAGCCAGAAGTGTCTGCTTTTAGACAAATGCAAGACAAAGTAACCTTAACTCTGTCTTTTCTTTATTCAGACAAAAATGTTTGTGAAAGTGTAGTTTTTTTCATGTTTTTTTATGTAAGTCGAATTAAATTGTGTGTAGCTTCTTGTAAACCAGTTGCAAAAATATGAAATTTATTGTGATTGAAGATTGTTTATGTGGAAATATCTCAGCCACATATAATGTTGCTATCATCTGTGGAACATCTACAATTAATGTTTAATAACAGTGTTGCAATCTCAGCAATGGCCAGTTCAATGGCGATGCAATGCATATCCAAATGATAAGCGAGGAATAAAAATCAAATTTCCATATCTTATCTTTTCACATTGTGCAAATTGAAAACAACAGACATAATTGTTTTCTTGACAACCGGCTTGCGCGTTTTCTGTCTTGTTGCTATGGGCAAGTGCACTTTGTTACCACATGCCGCATCCTGCCAGCAGCTTTGACACGGGAAGTGAGCCAAAAGTTTTGGTTACCAAGCGAATTGTTGTGTTCAGAGAAGCATTGTTGAGATGCTGTAATTGACAATTGCAAATTTTCTTTTATCACTCCTATGTTCCTACACATGCATTGGACAGTTGTACCCACTGTTTAAATATGCCACATTAGCAACTAGAAACAGAACGATGCCTTTCAATGTGCTAATCAGAACAATGCTGACTTATGCAAGCATGGTCTGGCAGAATAGCGCACCTTCATACCAAAGAACACTACAAAGTGTCCAAAATAAAGCGGTAAGAATAATATCTGGTGCAGATCGATTTGTCCCCAACATGCAAATTTGCGAAATACTGGACCAAAAAACGTTGTATGACTACATGCAACGCAAAAGGATAAAGTTTTGGGCAAAACTGCCATATCATATCAACCCAACCATCAACAACATCGGTCAAAAGGATCCTAGAAGTTGGATTCATAAAATGCCCAGACTAGATTAACTTAAAATTAACAAATAAGAAAGCAGAAAGTCACATAAGATAATACAAACTGCAACTGGCTTAATGTAACATAAATCACCCAGCATCCTAGCTGGACAGTATTAAGACAGGTGGCCATTGCAATTTCATGTTCAATATACAACAAATAAATTGAGTAAACCATTTAGGAAATAGGCATAAGAAATTCAAAAGCAATATATGTAATAGAAAGAAATGTCAGGTCTAGCTACTTATCCTAATTCTAGTATAACTCCTGCAATGTAATACAATGTTAAATGCCCTATTAGTAGGGAGACAAATTTATGGTAAATAAAAACTGAGGAGAGCGGTAAATAAAATGTTAGATCAGCGGTATATACCAGCGGTGGAAAAAAAAATTGCCACACACTTTTTCATTATGAGAGGAAACAACATACAAAAGAGCTATAAATTGATAAACTACTTCATTTTTATATACTGTACACATACACAAGTACTTAGCTGTCCAACCAAAAAGAAAACATCAACACAAAATCACTTCATTTCTAAATTGCATATCTTAAATGATTTATTCATTGTATGTATTTAAAGGATATCCTTGCTGACCAACAAATAAAATAATCACTACTGCACATACACAAACACATGTTGAAAATCATATAATGATAAACAAAATTCATTCATGACTGAACACAAATGACACCATTGTTTCCCTTGATGTGCGGGAACAGACTAATCTTATCGCTGCTACAGCTAGCAAGTTCAATGAAACTGGAAGTTGAGTAGACATTCGGGGGAAGAAAGGAATGCAGATTGACAGGGAGCGAAGTTTTTGAACTGAGATTATGTGCATGGGAAATCCCAATTTGCAGCGTCTTCCTGATGTGATCGAAGATGAAACGTTCTTCAGCTGCAAGTGGTAGGAAACTTTAGGCAAACGTTTCGTTACAAATCGACAGTTTGCGCGCACAACATCGATCGCCGGTTTTTGCGCGTTTTCTACTTAATTTGTTGATATTTCATGGTTATTTCATGAAAAAGCATTCATTTCGTGGAAAAGCACACATTTCGCATTACTTCGTGAATAAAACTCATGCATATTTCATCATTGGGGGTGTAGTTACGTGCAGAATGTTCTAAATTGCATCTTTTTTTCACATTTCGCGATTTTGCGCATCGCGAAAATTCAATGTCCCTACCTATTAGCACAACATTAGTGTGAAAGGGGAAAATACCAAAAACAAAGCAAACCAAGACAGGAAAAAAAAACACAAATAATAAAACTAGAAGGCAGGACAACTAATGTTGCCGAAACTTCAACAAAAAAGCAAAACCACCATGAATACTCCTGTCCTGTCCTGTCCAAGAATTATTGCCTGAACTCCCACACATCCATAACAATCCTTACGTGCACATTTCCTTCCCTGTTTTTATTTGTTATGAAGTTGCTGTACATCACAGGCATGTGATTCTGGAATGTGTCTTGGAAGTTGTCTTTCGAAGCGCGTCAAGCACCTTCTGTGATTCGTGCTCGATCTCCACAATGGTGTCAAAATGGCGACCTTTGAGCTGGATCTTTATCTTCAGGAAGAGGGCGAAGTCCGCAGGAGCCAAGTCTGGTCAGTAAAGTGAGATCATGTTGTTTCCAGCGAGAAACTCTCACGTGAGGAGAGCTCAGTGATAGGGTGCATTGTCGTTGTGCAGCATCCAGTTTTTTGCACACCACACATCTGGTCACTTTCGCTCAATGTCCTTCCTCAGATGCCTTAAAACTTGGCAGCAATGTTGTGGATTGTTCTCTGACAATCCTCATGCACAAGTTGCCGAATGGTTTCAACATTTTCGGGGGTTGAATGTCTTCCTGATCTCTTGCAGTCTTCCAGTGATGTTCTTCCACTCTTGAAGTGCACATGCCATTCAAAACACCTCAAACAACTCATTGTAGCATCACCTTAAACTTGCTGAATTATGTCAAGCATCTCTGTGGCACATTTGCCAAGTTTCATGCAGAATTTCTCATTTGCACTTTGTTCTAACTTGCTGTCCATGATGAAATCGCAGACGTGGCAACACACATAGTCAGAATAGCACCAGATGCACAGCTCCCGATGTACATGGGATGCTGTCTCTCAGCACACTGACGTATGCTCCCTGTGACTGTGCATGCAGCCTTGTGCTGCCATATGTTGGCATATTACAGAACTAATCTCGAAACATTTTCATACCACCTCGTAATATATGACTACAGAATGGCTTTGCAATGTATGTTGCCTTCATTCCTTACTAAATGATTGGATGAACAAAATCTAGGAAATCAACTTCCCAGTAAATACCGTGAAGGTGGATTTCAGCATTGGAATTTACATGGTAGGTTGCAAGTATTGCAACATGCAGTGTTTTTTGCTACACTACAGACAACTGTATTTTTTAATGATACGTTACATTCTGAGCACTGAAAGTTCTGCTGCTGAAATAGACTAATTCCACTTGAAGTTGTCTTCCTGAAAGGACTTCGACCAGTTCAAATTAAAGTAAATGCACCAGTGTTTGACCCCTTAGTGACGAAAATCACGGTTTTCATTATTTACATGTCCTTAAAATTTACCAGAGTAATGTTTTACATTTTCTGTAAACTCAGCTTTTGACATGTAGTTACTTTTCAGACAGTTAACTATAATCCTTCTGCGAATCATTTCCTGCACAACACACTAAAATATGAAAACAGTGGTCGACCTCTTTTAGTTTTAAATGTCAGCCGTATTACACAGAGTGAACAATATCAATACGTGTTCACCAATCTTCGACAGGTAATGCATTAGTAATCAACAGGGGGTATTCCGAGTGTCATAGGAAGCTGAATGTTAAGACTTGACTCATTTTCACTCCATATATACTGGTCATTGATAATATGAACTAGATTTATTTAGCGTGTCCAGTATTCGACACGGGTGTCAAACTTTGAAGCACTCATAGTCCCAATGTTCAACATAAGGTTAATAAATGTGTTAGTCAATGTCTTTGGTTTTAAACTCTCAAAGATATTAATGCATACGCAAGCACATTATATTGCCGTAATGGTGAAAAAAAACAGAAAGAAAAATAACAATGATGTGTACATGGTACATGGTCAAACACTGGAGGATTTACTTTACTCCTAATGAAAACAGAGATCATCCAGGTTCTTCAAAATGAATAATTATTTTCTAACTCTTGGTTTTAACATACACACTTATTTGCAAATTCCAAGCATTCCAAAATTTCTATTTCTATAGTTGAGTTTTAAGTCCACTTTATGCACAGTAAGGCTAATCGGGACTGGACCTACAGTTTAAAGTGGGATCCGAACCACTTGTGCCTCCACCGGGTATCGAACCCGGGACCCCGGCATTCCAAAATTGAATGTGATCTTGTTTCTTTATTAACCCATAACTGTAGGTGCAATATAGATAATGTGGGATAATATTTTAAGAAATTGACCCTATATAATGAACACTAACAAACAAACATAGGTTCCACATAAAAGCTCAATTTTAAGATAATACTTTCAAAAGAAATACACAGAATTAGCCTGAAAATATACATTGTCGCACACACAGAATAATTATTATGTTAAAGAGTACTTTCTTACAATTCTCACAATTAAATTTATGTTACATGAGTAGTAGCAGGAGGTGATAGGCAAGCGATGGGTCAGTTTTTCATTTCGGCCACTTACAACATTTTCAAATGTAATATAGGGGGGTGTAAGGGTAAATTTGGAGCCAAAATTACAAAAAATTTGGCGTTGGTGAAAACTTTTAGGAGGGTATTGAGGAAATTGGGGGGGGTTGTTGGTTGTGTGTGGATCAATCACTGGTATACACACAGGAGGGGCTAGAATTGAAAATTGGGTTCTTACTCACCCCCCTGCTAACCCAGCCCTTTGCCATATTTTCCCTGCCTTTAGCTCTTTTTTTTTATGAATAATGTGCCAATAATGTACGTCACTGCACAAGTGTGATTTTGGAAATGTTCATGTCCTTGCATTGCATTATGGAAAATACTGGTCACTGTGGCCTGCATCGTTCCATCTTCGAACAAAATGATTTATTAATAACATTTCTACTTCATACCACACAATACGTAACATTGTTGCCTTGTAATACTCGGTCGAGTGGTTCGGATCCAACTTTAAATTTAGGTCAAATTCCAATTAGCCTTTCTGTGCATAAAGTGCACTCAAACATATTGTTTTTTACTGAGACACTTTTAACTGCTCAATGAAAACTTTCCAGTTTTTCTTACTTTTTTTGGCTATGCATAGTTCAGGACACAGTCTCTCATAATTCACCACCTCCATCTTTTCGGTAGAAGTTCTTTAACTGAATGAAAGAAGATCCCTAATTGAGTCCCTACCTGCACCACTCCAAATCGATGGTTTGTCTCATTTGTCAGCCCTGGTGTTTATTTTAAAGACCATACTTTAACACAAAACAGCAAAAACAACACACAAAAGAACAGAATAACACAGGACGATGGCTACAGTAAAGAAAACATGTACCCGCAGCTCCCACGCTTCCAAATGCACCCTCTTCCTCACCCTGTTTGCAGTGTTACATACCCTCTATATTTCAGAGTTACTGACTGCATGACGGATATGCCCAAGTATTGGCTGTGATTTTGTTTCTTATGAATTATACAATACGACCGGTACTCATTGACTAACTTCATAAGCTAATTTGTTCATTACTATTAAGTTTTGCACGTGAATAATCGTACCAAGGGTGGTGCTACGGGTGCATAGAAAATTCTGGAAGTTAGCAACACTTGTGGCCAGCGTGGACGAGGTGTTTCCAACACCCTTGTCAAAGACGAAGTGGGCTGGGGGTCGCTTGCTGTCAACCTTTTTTCTTTTTTTTTTGTGAAGGAGAAAGGACAGTGACCATGCAATAACTGCTAAAGTCACTCCAAAAGCATGGAGAAAGGTGAGCAGCCCTCTTCCTTCTAACGTGGATCAGCTGTGCCATGTTACCGAGCCTCATGAAGGCTGCAGCCGCTCTATGTTTGCAGCCAATATGACGGAAATAGGGGAATTGAAAAGTCTGCAGATGTAAATATGTTAAAGTAGATAAATTCCATACCGAGGTGTATAAAGCCATTGAAAAACATGAACTTAAGATATCAATATTGTTTTTAAAAAAACAATGCAAGTGGCGCTTGCCCCGCCTTCCTTTACCACATGCTTCTGTCCATTAGATATTCCCTCAGGTGCCAGATAGCAATGCCAGTCAGATTGGATGGGTAGAAGAAAAATAAATAAAACTGAGATAGACCAAAACAAAGCTGGCAGTCCAGGTTAGTTGTGGGCATGGGGCTCACAATCTCACTCCATAAAAAAAATGCTTGAACTCATGAAGAACACTTTGCAACTTCTTAATAACTCCAAAATATTCTAAACCCAGTATTATATGACAACATAGAATTTGAGTAGCAACTGAAATAGCCAATTTAGAGACAGGTCCCTTTATCAGGTTAAAAACACTGTGGTGAAAGATTTGCATTCTCTCACATTCCATGAAGTTAGGAACTACAAACTAGCATTATAATACTCAATTCAAAGATAATGTAAATTAGATTAATAATATCACAAAATATTTATGACTACATGTTCCAACTAAAAGCAGATGTATATTTTGTGATGTTGCAAACAAAATACAACATTTTGCTTTGCCTGGAGGAAATTACCATCTAGTTTCAATACATAGAGACAAATTTCTCAGGAGTTTAGGTGAAAAATCATTTACAATACTTTGCACAATACTGGACAGCCCCTAAAAATTCATATTTTCCATAAACTCTGGTAAAAAGGTATTCAAAACATGGACACAGGGTTGTTTCCATAATATCCAAGGCATTTTAAAAAGTTTCTTCACAGTACTGTTATGGAGCAGTTGGTAAGATGCTGGCACAATCATCTCCTCTTCCTCAAATATGAGATCATAGGTTCAAACCTCACCCCCTTTCCATATTTACAATTCGTTAGTATGATAATCACTGAGTAAGAAATTTATTTATTTTAATGTAACACAAAACTATAGTAGAAAACTGTACAGGTTAATTTGATACACACTTTGAGAAACCCTCCTTTTCTGCTCAGTTTGAATTTTGTGTGACTAAAAACTCATTAGAAGTTTAATGACATTCAATTGATTGGCAGGATTTTAGTCACAACCATTTCTTCCATTCAAACATCATGTGCATCTGTCATAAGATGTGTTAACACTAACATCCACTGTAAATAATTTTTATATTTTTAAAAAGAATATTGTGGGAAATTATCATCAATGTACCTTGTTGTTTGTGCTCTTCCCTACACATTTACCCTACACATTTAAATGCCAGATTTTCACATAATGAATAGGAAAGCTCATCACCACATGCTCCAACTATAGCTGAGTAGGTGTTCATGAAGTGAGTATCTACTCCATTTGCATATGAATAAAGTTCTCTCTTACATAGTTTCCAACCTATCAACTTCTTGTATATATATTAATATTTTAATGACCTGATGATTGATTGATTTACTTTATTTTACTTCACTTCTTGTGCCACGAATTCATGATGAAAGTTGTGTGAATTACTCACAAATTTAATATATATATATATATATATATATATATATATATATATTTATTTATAATTTACGTTTTGCAAGTATCAAGGTGACTCCTGCAACGTTTCAAGATGCAACTGCTCTCTTCCTCAGGCTGCTCACGTTTAGGTTATGTATAAATCATAACCACGTCGAACTCTCCATAGGTACAGGATATAGGATTGGTAAAAGGTGTGTGGTTAAAAAACAAAAAAAATCTAAAACCCATTACAGGTGCACGTCAGACTACCATCCTGTTTCCCCAATTAGAAACTGCTCCTTGGAATGTTAAAACTCTAAAACTGTGAATAGCCACGGTCCACGTGTGCTGCAATACTCCAATGTGAAAAAAAGCAACCTTGACGAGATTAAATAATAGTTTTGGCGATCCACGATGTGTGTTGATATGTGTTAAGGTTAAATTTTGAAAGTTAACGGGGATAATAAGGCGAAAACAAAGTATTAAATAAATTGTTGCCCTCCTTTTCCCTGTTTCACCACTTGATGAAATGAAGTTCTTGTTTCTGTTGCTTAATAATTGAAGTGTAGATAAAATGGAGCATCTAGTTTGAGATGGGTATATTTAATAATTATTGGATTGTTTAATCTTGCTATTTGGATACCTTCATTGTAAGGTTACTTTCCTTTAATCTTGTTTGAAATTCTAAGTAAAAATGAATAAAACAAGTTAAGTTTAAAGATATTTTAGCGTTGTTTTGTAAATTTACCTGCAACGTAAATACAAGCCTGGTCACGACTGAATATATAGTTGGTGATGGTAGACTAGATTGTAGATAGTACCTAAGTAGTTAGATCTGAAGTGTAAATTTGAAGAAGGCATCTTCTGGTGTAGCGATGAACGTGAATTATTGTGCTATTTTGAAGAACATTTGTTTGATTGTGCCTGGCAGTAAAGCGTAGGCAGTGAAGTTCAATAAGAACCTTGAGGTGGTTCGTAACCTCGAACCAAATGCCTCATAACTAAGACTCTTGTGCATTCTACCTTTAGTTATGCTACCTTCCGGACCTCACGTGTGTCTTCCTTATTAGCCATTGAGTAGAACATCACAACTTCCAGTATTTTTCATTTGAAAGTACTGCAATACTACTTTATGTTAATAACAAGAAAACCATTCCTTAAATTACGCACACACAGGAGACTTCAAGGTTATTGCTATTTTGCTGGGTTTACAAAAAGGTTACACAAAGATTTGCTGCTTTATATGTGAGTGGGACAGTCATGCCAGAGATTTGCATTACAAGAAGGACTGGCCTCCAGGTTCATCTTATGAAAAGTGTTTCTTCGAAACCTTGTGTAGATCCCACGAAGATATTACATCCACCACTGTATATTAAATTGGGTATGATTTAGAACTTTGTGAAGTCATTACAGAAAATGGTCCGGTATTTGAGTACTTGTGCGTAAATTCCCATGACTCAGTTTGGAGAAGATAAAGGAGGGAATATTCATTGAACCACAGGTACATCTTCTGTTTCTTGATTCTCAATTTGAACAGACACTTAGTAATGGTGAGCGAACTGCATGGAATGAATTTCGACAAGTGTGCCATAGTTTTCTGAAGAACAGGAGAGCAGAGGACTACAAACAACTCGTGGAGAATCTTCTGACATCTTACGAGAAGATTGGGTGCCGAATGATGCTAAAATTGCATGTTCTTACTTATCATTTGGATTTCTTTACCGACACTTGTGGTGCTGTCAGCGACGAGCATGGGGAATGCTTTCACCAGCAATTGCAACAATGAAAAAAGATACAAAGTGAAGTGTAGTGCACCAATTTCAGCTGGAGTATTAGGAATAAAGGGACACAAGTCAGCTACAAATGACAAGCTAAAAAGCACAGGCATTAAGAAAGGTAAGCCTAGGAATTCAACATTCATAGTGTTACTCAGTGCTTTGTTGTTAGTGATTTTTACTGATCAAGGGATCTATTTCAGTAAGGAAAAGATACTTTCTCCTATACAACAGCAAAACATTCTTGTCGAGGATTCAGTAACCTCATATTTAGCAAATTATGCCCACGTTGCTTACGATTCATTGTTATGTCATATGAATTATGCTTATCTTGAAAATAAGAGCTTACGGGTAACATGAATTATGCTGTTACTTCACATTAAGAGCCAATCTTAGAAAATGAAGTGCATATTCATGTTCAGGAGGTCAACTTCAGTAAGAAACAGCTACTTTCCTCTATGTAACAGAAAAAAAGTGAAAATTTGTATTGAAGTATGTCCAGGACCAGTTATCATCCCAAGTGATTGAGTTAATGACAATGTGTCAAGCTTATGGGAAGAACTGTCATCTCTCAACACTCAGTTTCAATATAAAAGTGAGCACTATGCATAAAAATACATAAAACCGTTCCTACAGATATTTGGTAAAGAGACCTGTCTCGAAGTCTGCCCTCAAATGCTATGTTGCCAAATTAGTAAATTCTGGACCCACAAATATTTCGAGGATACATTTATAATAACCACGTCTAGTTCACTGTACTTTCTTGGCACTAGGTCTGGTGCAGGTGTATCCCAGTGTCAGGCAAGCGAAAAAAAAATTGCGTTCAACCAAGTTGACGTTGTATGCAAAAAGCAAGTCCAGAAGATTCAACAAATGCCTGCCTAGTGCTTTCAAAGTTCATTGATTGGTTTGCACATATCATGTGACCATATAGACCTTACCAGAACATAGACCAATCAGACACCAAATAACTATGTGACATCAAATCAATGAAGTAGACAGCTCAGTGTTGCACTGTGTAACCAAACAGGCAAGTAAGTGCAACGAGGATAAAAAAGGGAAGCAAACTAGATGAGGCTAATGCCTTCTCTGCAGCCTAACTTGAGAATATTCATGGAATCTCAGTAAAACATTTTTATCTCTGCTTCTTATATTGTTGTGTATTCTTATTCTAAGAAATTCATATATTCCACAAAATGCAAAGTTTGTAAATGAATACTTACATCAACTTCACAGTGAGCATGTACTTGACTTTCTTCTGGAGATTCTGTTAAAAACTGTCCTATTTCTGGAATTCCCCGGAAAGCATCAATAATGTTAGAAGGCACATGTATTCTCATTCGCAGTCTTTTAGCTAGTTCCACGAACACAAATTCAGAACCATATCGAGCTGTAAAAAAATCCAAAAATAAAACAAAATTAAGTTCTTTAAGACTACATTACATTACAACTTGAAAACTTCAAAACAGTTTATCCAAAATGTATATGTTTCAATCACATCTGTTCTTAAGGAAAATAAATTATTGATTTATAGTTCCCACCATTTAGGAAGGTGGTTAATTAACAGTAGTTAAAACAGCTTCTATAACCAAATCTATGCGTAGTATTATTCTGCATTAGTGGTACAACCTGATCAGACTTCAAATATTCACAATATCCATCATCAATTTCAATTACTACTCTCTGTGCCAAAAATTAGTTCCATACAAATAAACAAGTTGGGAAAAAATTGAACAAACTTTAGTTTTAGTATCAAAATATTAAGATAATAGCATGATAGAAAGCTTAGAGTTGCAAAAAAGCCAGCTTTTTTGAATGGATGTTTTTTTTTTGTTTTTTTTTTTAAAAAAAGGCTGGCTTTTTTGGCTTTTTACTAATTATGGCTAACCTACTGCACTTGCAGTTCAGTTAAGAGTTTAAGAAGTTCATGAAGTCATATTTTGGAATGACCTAAATAATTTTACATCCAAGAGACACACATTGGCCATTTGTGCTAGTTACTAATTTGCTTTTGCCATATATGAGTTTGTGTATTACCTACCCAATGGCATAGTGGTAACACTGTCTTATAATCAGGGGGTACCAGGTTTGACCTCAGTGGAGACATATTGCATAATGATTCGGATTCCATTTTAAAATTGTAGGGCCAGTCCTGATCAGCCTATCTGAGCATTCAATTAACTTAATACAAACTTTCACATGTTTGTGCCATTGTTATCATTTCATCGACCATTTAGAAACTGCAAATAATTTGGTTATGCTCAAGTTGCATTCCTGTGAGTCACAAGAAAATCAAGCAAATGTTAATATTAAACTATTAGATGTTTCAGAACAATTAAAAATGTTACTATTCACAATACATATGCAGTACTACATGCATATATACTCCATTTAACCCTTTCGAGGCGGAGCCTCCAGATGACAAAAGTAACTGAAGGACGGTTGACGAATATTTCGGCAAACACATTACTTCGTAATAAATGTTCAATAAACAGGAAAGCGAATAAAAAAAATCATGGAATCTTTTTGGCTTTAATCTCCAAGCATTCACCTCACATCTGCCATAATCTCTGGGTAGACTCTGATGTCATTGTCGTGTTGCCAGGCAGATTGTTAAAAGACACAACAAAAGCCCTCGTGTTTTTCAAGGCTTTATAAGTTAAAGGGCTCCGTCTTTCAAGTTCTAAACAAGCGTAATTTCTACACAGTAAATTTGGCTCTGGAAGGAAGAAAGGGATTAGAGCTTTGTTTGTCCTGTGTTTTCCACTTAGCAACAGGCGGGGAAGTGGGAGGGGGAGGATAAGGGGAAGGGGGAGGAAGCCTTTCTGTATAGTGTTATTCGAGAGTGCTTTTTGTGGCATGCACAGGTGGCTACGGTCTTCGGGGGAGGAGAGAGGCGTAGGCGAAATGTAATACGCACTTGCAGGCAAGGAGTTTGGCTGCACAAATCATTCTCTTGTTATCAGGCTATTAACGTGAGTGCTTTTGAAACCTTGTCATGAGAAGAAAGAGTCTTTTGTGATGGCATCTCTTCGGCCAGGATAAATTTGTGACTTGTTGGAGGAGGGGTTTTACACGGGGGATGAAACAGAAGTTGAAGATATACAGGGTGGTTCAGATGATGATATACAGGGTGGTTCAGAAGATGATATACAGGGTGTGCCAGAAGATGATCGAGAAGAACCAGAAGAGGAAGGGGGAAGATGAAGAAGAATTAGAGGAGAATGAAGATAGTGGTGATGCGAGTGCAGTGCAGTGGGAAGAAGTGAAGAGGGGGGATAGACATGGGGGGGGGGGGTGACAAATGTTCTTCCTTTCTGTAGACAGCCAGGTGTAAGAGTTCGTGCCCTTGCGAACAATCCTACTCCTTTTCAAGCTTTCAGTTCGGTATTTACCTGTGAAATATTTGATATTCTCATGGCTGAAACAAACAGATATTACGAACAATATCAGCAGAAACATCCGGAAAAAAGGGGGAGGAACCAGTTTCTGTTAGTGAACTATATAAGTTTGTTGCGATTATTCTGTCAATGGCGCATTGCCAAAAGGATATTTTGAAGGAATATTGGGAGAAGGAAGGAAGCAACTACACTCCATGGTATGGACAGGTGATGCCAAGGGACCGGTTTATCCACATTTTCCATTTCCTATTTTGAGGACAACTCAAAACCTCCAGACAAGACAGCTCCAAATTATGACCGAATGTGGAAAATCAAGCATGTTTTTGACATACTAAACAACAATTTCTCTAATTGTTACAACCCTCAAGAACATCTTGCAGTAGATGAGATAATGGTTTTATTCAAGGGGAGGGTAATATTTAGACAATATATTCCCAAGAAACGGAAGAGATTTGGTATAAAAATCTTCCAGATTTGTGATTCCCTTGGATATACATACAACATGGAGGTGTATTTAGGTAAAAAGGGTACTGGGGAAGTGAGTAAAGATGTCACCCACGATGTGGTAGTGAATCTGTCAAAAAAGGTAAGAAATGCTGGACATAAACTGTACATGGACAATTACTTCAGTTCACCTCGTCTGTACAATGAACTGTACCAAAATGGAATTCAATGTTGCGGAACTGTTAGGGCTTGTCAACGTGGTAAGCCACCCGAATTTACTCCAAAGAAACTGAAACTCATGAAAGGTGACATTGCAGTGCGTGTGAAGGGTGATCTTACAGCAGTGTGCTGAAAGAATAAAAGAGAAGTGTATGTCCTCACGAACATCCATCCATATCCTGGAGCTGGAAATTTCATTGATGAAAATGGTAAGTGCCCCAAGCCTACTTAAAGGAAACAAGATTCAGAAGAATAATGTAAATAATCTGTAAATTGACACTTATGGTATTTGTGATGCAAGTAAATGTTCTTTAGTTGTAGCACTACTATAAACATTGAAGATGATGTCAAATATGCAATTGTTAAGAGTTAGTGCAAGATCCATCCATCAAATGAAGGGAGGAGGATCACAATCATTACACTTGGTAAAACCTTGACAGTAAGGCAACAAAATACATTTTTTCCACTTAAAAAACATTAGTTCATCTGTCTTTTAAAACATTTATTGCAAAATCCAGGCTCTATTCATTAGTTTTTACAAGTTGTTCTATTCTTTGGGATTTGCAACTCATTAGTGAAAACTTATACCCATCCATGTGAATGCAAAGTGTCCATATTGTGTCCAGTGTCTCTACATATCTGTGCATACAAATTTCTTATTCCTGAGCATTAGTCCAATAATTAGTTTTTTCTCTTATACTGAAGATTTCTTAAATTACGTATGCTATGATTATGGCTCTAAATATATGGCTCACTTAACAATGCGGCATATGTCGCGAAATATTGAACTTTGAACTATTTCTTTTCGTGTGGTGAGTGTTTACTGTCTCCTTCATAATTTTATTTATCTGCTCTTCTGGCACCTTTTCTCATCCTATTCCTGTTTTTTTACTATTTGGATATGAACCCTTTTGTGTAGAACTCTTGCCAACTCTCCCGACTCCGGTCACTCATTATTTCCTTCACCAAATCTGTTTGTCACACACGCTTCTTACATTCATGCCTGTTATTAGGCCTAACTCCGAAAAGCCTGACACCCAAACTCCCTTTCTCGGCCATGCACCCCAACATCCAACCTAATATTCGCCTCCTAGTGAGAAATTTTGTTGCCGAACTAACCCTAACCATGTACCTCGAGAACTCTCAATTTCCATCCAGTCCCTCACCAAAATCCTCCTACTGACCCCAGGCAACAACCAAATCGACACACTCTGGAACCTTTCCAGTCCATTGTCCACAACCTCAAAATTGACGTCCTTTCCAAAGGTCTCACCTTCTCCCCAGTCTACACCCCAAACAATTTCCGACTACTATTTGACATCCAAACTTTCGCCCGCATACTTAGGTGGACGTATTTTTGGGCCAAGAATCCCCCCTCCAATGATAATCCCTCAGACAGACACCCTAGTCTCCTACAATTCTGCTCCCCTCCCCCCACGATCGATCCCCCCTCCCTTCCCAACAACCACCCCCTCAAAAGATACATCACCTCTGTTGTCAACAATCTTTCCGACAGTTCATATCTCCAAAACTCCTCTTTCCACCACAATCTAACCCCAGCCCAGTACCAAGCCCTCCGATCCCTCCGCAACAACCTGGACATAAAAATCCTTCCTGCTGACAAAAGGTCCACCACAGTAGTCATGAACTCCTCTGTCTACATGGTGGAAGCATCCCGTCAACTCTCTGATTCATCCACCTACACGCCCACCATGGTTGATTCATCCACCACACACCTGGATAAAATCCGTGATTTTGTTCTCTCCCAAGGACCCCCTGAAGCCCTATCCAACTCCACCATTTCCTCACTCATACCAGACAACCCCCGCACCTCCAGTTTCTACCTCCTCCCGAAAATTCACAAACCGAACAATCCCGGGAGACCCATTGTGTCCAGCTACAATTCACCCACTGAACGCATATCAGCCTTTCCAGACTCTCACCTCCAACCCCTCGTCAAAGCCCTGCCCTCCTACCTCCGTGACACCAACCACTTCCTTGACATCATCCACAACTTACCATCTCCACCACCAAACACCGTCCTTACAAAAGTTGATGTCACATCCCTCTACATCAATATTCCCCATGCCCATGGTCTCCGTGCCACGGAATCATTTCTTAAAAGCCGACCCAAACGCCACAATCCCAGCACCCACTTCCTGATACAACTAGCCTACCTTGTACTTATCTGCAACAACTTCTGCTTCGGTGACCAACATTACCTGCAGATACATGGCACGGCTATGGGTACCCATATGGCCCCCTCTTATGCCAACCTGTTCATGGGCAGGCTGGAACAGGAATTCCTTGACTCCCAACAACTGAAACCACTCCTCTGGCTAAGCTTCATAGATGACATTTTCCTCCTCTGGACACATGGCGAACCATCCGTCACTACATTCCTAAACCAACTGAACGACTTCACTACCCTCAAATTCACCTGGTTCCACTCCAAAGACCAAGTGACCTTCCTAGATGTGGACATCCACATTGCGGGAGACCACTTGGAAACTTCCATACACATCAAACCAACCAACCACCTCCAGTATCTCCACTACTCCAGCTCACACCCCTACCACACCAAAAAAGTCATCCCATTTTCCTTTGCTCTCAGAAGCCAGCGCTTCAACTCATCCCTCTCATCCCCCAAAACTACAACCTACGCCTGCACCAAGTCCTAAACAACCGTGGCTACCCCTCCACCCTCATCAACAAACAAATCACTAGAGCCACCTCCCACAACCGCACCAAACAACCCAAAACCAACCCCCCAGCTCTGATCACCCAATACCACCCTCACATTATGAAAATCAGACATACCCTCCATTCCCTCCTCCCCCTCCTGCACAGTGATCCTGACACCAGGGACATCTTTGGGGATAAATCTAGGGTTGTCTTCCATCGCACCCCCCCAACCTCAACATCATCTTGGTCCAAAACACTCTCACCCTTTCCACACCACTCCCCCAGCTCACAGCTGCAACAAACCCAGGTACAAGACCTGCCCCATACTTTTCACCTTCCCACCCTCCTGATCCCCACAACGGCAGGTGAGCTCACCCTTCACCCTAAGGGCACCTGCCACTCATCCATGGATGTCCCCAGGATTTTTCCCAGGGAGGGGCAAGGAAGGTATTTTTTCCAGGGGGGCAAACAAGTCACATTTTCCCCAAAAGAGTGTAGTTCCCTAAAAAAACATTGCTTAAATTTGAATTTATGGTGTTAATGCAATAATTAACACATATTATTGTGGCTAAAGTGAAATTATATGTGTGAAATACATAATTTTTGATTGACTTTCATTTTCCAGGGGGAGCCACAGCCCCCTCCCTTCCAGATGCCCATGCACTCATCCAACCTGATTTACACCCTCATCTGCCGCAACTTCTACCTGGGCGAAACCTCCACCCCCTTGAACCAAAGGATCAATAATAACCGTTCCTCCACCCAAAACTAGGATTTCACAGTTGCCATCCATACCAACAGCCATAACACCACCTTTAACAACTGTTTCCGTGTGGCCATCATCCATCTTTTACCCCCCCCCCCCCCCACACTCTGACATGTCTTTCCGAAGGTGATGGGAAAGGGCCTATATATCAGGCATGAACACCACTATACCCCCTGGACTCAACCTAGTCAACCAATAACCCTTTCCCCTCCTCCCCAAAACTACCCACCCACCATGCAGTAAACACTGGTGAAAGTACATTTGTTTTCTATCAACTGTTTCTGGCATGCCTCTACACTACGTAACACTGATTTCTCTTTCTTCTCCGTTGACAATGCGGCATGTTGCGAAATATCGAACTATTTCTTTTCGTGTGGTAAGTGTTTACTGTATCCTTCGTCAGTTGTGTGTGTGTGTGTGTGTGTGTGTATATATATATATATATATATACAGGGTGTCATTTTAATGGCGCCCACGGACCACAGATTCGTATAGAGGACATCAAAACAAACAACTTTTTCCAGTAACATTTTTCTCTTTGGTGCGTCGATTCGACGCTACAGCCGTTCAAAAAAGACCGTTTTGCCGCCTGGATGCTGGCAACCCAACACAACATTTGATCGTACCTGTGACGTCATATCCTCCGGCGAAACAGCGCATGGCAGGGTTGCAAGGAACACACAAATGTTGTGAAAAATTACAAACTACCAACCTCATTATTAGCTGTAAAACGAAGCGAGAAACGCGCCCAATAGACCGAACATCATAGCCTACCAGCCAGAAGATCAGCAGTCATCTCAGGGGAAGAGGGAAGTGAACCAACGATACAAGAAATGGTAAAAAACTTATTCAAAATGAAATGTCAATGTCGGATTTTGTCTCAGCCTACATGTCAAATATCAACAACAATACATTTTATTGGACTTACAGCTTACATGTGGCTGTTTACGCCCAACTACATATCAAATATTTGCAAATCTCGTTGCAAGGTTGATATCTACAGGTTTGTGTCCAGATGTAACTCTTGTGCTGATAACGGAAGTATCCGAGGTTCACGTTGTTACATTACGACTAAAACACGTACAACCACAGTAACAATCTAATGATGAATCAGTACCGAATATACTGCCCTGTTCACAGATGCAAACTATTACATGTGTATCCGGTGCATAGATAAACACATAGTAGTCTTAGAGCTTGTAGTATTACTACTACTTATATCCCTGTATTTTCAATCATTTTTGCCACTTGGCTCATAATGCTCTGAATATACATTATATTATCTGTTGCTTACGTTTGGAATTTTGAGTTTCTTTCATTTCTATTTTGTCATCTGTTCAGTGTGTCACAGACAACTAGTATCAGAAGGACGAAGTGGATAGACTAAATTGTAGATGACAACTTGGTAACTAGATTTGCAAATATTTAACATGTAAGCTGAGACAAAATTCGATATGACCACTTCCACTTGAATTTTATTTTCTTTCTACCATTTTTCGTATCGTTTGTTTACTTCCTGTTAGGTTACAGAACGTGTTTTCTCGTTTTGTGTTACGGTACATAATGTGGCTGATTGTAGCTATGTCATTTTTCACAGAGTATGTGTGTTCCTGGCAACCCTGGAACGCATCGCTTCACGACGGGATATGACGTCACAAATGCAATCAAATGTTGTGTGTGGTTGCCAGCATTCAGGCGGCAAAACGGGCTTTTTTGAACGACTGTAGCGCCGAAATGGCGCACCAACGAGAAAAATGTTACTGAGAAAAGTTGTTTGTTTTGATGTCTTCTATACGTTTCCGTGGTCCGTGGGCGCCATTAAAATGACACCCTGTATATATATATATATATACACACACACATATGAAACCAGTCGAAGATGTGAAACAAATTAAACATCTGTACCATACAGATTAGGGCAATGACAACTTACATCATCATCATCATCCTTTGCCATTTCCTGCCTCTAGCTGGGTCAGCATAGAAGTCAAGCCTCTCCATTTTTTCCTGGTCTTCCACCACTCATCTCTTTCCACGGTATTCCAATCTTGTCCTCTCTTACAGCCAGTCTTTAATGCTGTTTATGACTATTATTATTTTAAAGAAACATGTATACTTCTCTCACCTTAGGAAACTGAGTGGCAGATTAGCTACTTTTCTTTCAGAGTAGGATAATTTTTATCTCACTCCCACTTAATTTCTTATGGAATACTGAGACCACAGAAAAAAATATTGTCTTTAGGATGGCCATGCCCATCACAGTACCATGGGTGGCATTTTACATGTCATTTCTAGAAAATCAGAGATGATGTTTCAGTTTGTTTCTTATATACATTTATTTACCCAGTTTCAAATAGTCTTATTTGGCCATTTTACACTGAAACACATAAAGTAGAAACAAAAGATAACAAAAGATACAAACAATAACCAGATGGGATAGATTTACAAGTTCTTGGTCAGTAATGTACAAAAATTACTATCTGGAAGGAAAATATCTACATCCAGGGGAAGTTTGTTGTAGATTTCTGGCAGCCTGTAAAACAAGGAGTGTTGTAGAAAGGATAGCCTAGTGGTTGTGTTGTGGAAGAGTTGCAGGTTGCACGTTTGCTTTTGGGGTACCCTAAGTGTAAATTCACTGATTAGGGAGATCAGTTCTGATTTTGCCATTTATTATCTTGTATAAAAATTTCATGTCCGCTAGATCATGACGAAAGGACGAAGAGTGAATATTCAGAGCAGCCATGGTGTCTGATTTGGATACATGTCGGAAAGAAGGTATTCTATGGCAAACAATGGCAAGAAAGAAACTGAGAACAGAATATATTCTGGTAAGATTGGTCTTTGAGGATATTGCCCAAATAGGGGAGCAGTATTTAAGGATGGGCGAGATGAAAGATTAAAAGAATAAGGCAAGAGATGATGGGTTTTGAATTTCACTAAATCTGTATAGAAGACCAAGAAGGCACATGGCTTTTATAGTGGTAGCTATTATATGATAATTAAAAGTGAGTTTTTCATCCATGATAATACCTAGGTCCTTTTGAGTGGAAACTTTTTGGATTGGATTGTTTTCAGACACCACTTTGTTCTTTTTTAGCGAAAAAGTAAGGAAAGAGCATTTCTGAGGGTTTAAATCTAAATTCCACTGACGACACCACTTAACAAGTTCTGTGAGAGCATTTTGAAGAATTGTCGGCTCCGTGGTCACATTCTACACCCTCGTTTTCGTGCACATTTCAAATATTTTCATCAAAAAAAATAGTTTTTTTATAACAAAGTATGTTTCAAAATAGCGCAGAAGGTAATTATTTTGATCTACGTGCTACGAAACTTACGTTTCTTTAATATTAAAATTCCTTACGTATGTAACGTCACTACGGTTTTTTAGGGCGTCCATCATGGATTCATGCCACAGGCGCACGTCTGCACATTTTCTTCTTATGATTGACTTGTGCAATGAGATACTTTGCGATTGCAATGGGATAATTTGCAATTGTGTTGCGAAATCGAGGGTGTAGAATGCGACCACGGACCCAACGGTATCCTCAGCGTGTGTAAATACGTTATCTTGTGGAACATAGTGCACATTTCTTTTTGGCATCTGCAGGTGGTTGTATTTTCTGAATGACTTGTGGGATGGGATAATTTGTGACTTCTTATTTTTATGATAGAACGGAAGGAGAGGGTAGTATTTTGTGGAAAAGCACAAGAAAGACTTTTGACATACGACTTACTTCTCTTTTGGGGTAGCCCTATTTTGGACTTACAAATTTAACTTCGACCCGCAATTCAGTGCCTAGCCTTGGAAAAAATAGGTAAGTTACCTCCTGAGGTTAAATTTTAGCCTTAATTTCTTGTTACCTTCATGTGCCAGTGCAGAAAATAGTGATGGGGGCAGGTGGCTCGGACAGTTTCTAATATGCTTTCCAAAGGGACTCTATAGAGAAAGGCGGGGCCGCGATAGCGGTAGCAGGCGGTAGGTTAATTACCCCAGGGGCGGAGCCCGGAATCGGAGGGAAATTTAGACAACAATTTTCATAAAATTTCTTGGGGTATAGCCCTCAAAAACCGACATTTACATATATCCATTGGTACGTGTGCAATTAAACTAACATGGCCGTAAGTAGAGTACAGGTGCTACGAAACTAACATGGCCACAAGTAGACTTCCACCTTGCAACTTCAAAAGGCTACATCTCAACTTTTAAACGGCTGTAGAGTTGTAAATACTTGTTTCTGCACTCCAGAATTTTGTTCTTCACAATCTTTAACACATAATCTTCATAAAAAAATAAAAAAATCCTTTCAAAATCGAGGGTGTAGAATGTGACCACGGACCTGAATCGTCACGTCATGATGCGATGAGATCTCCTTGAAGAGTTTTCAATCATCCACAAACAAAAGTATATTGATAGGGAGGGAGGACAGTTTTTCAGGGAGGTCATCCATGTACAGAAGGAAATGGGAGTGAGCCTAAGACACTCTCCTAAGGAACTCCAGACAAAACGGGAAGAAAGTTAGAAGAGGTACCTGAAAGAACAACACGTTGTTCACGCTCATGGAGGTGGTCCTGCAGTAAAGAGAGAAATTTTCCATGGATGTTAAATCTGGATGATAATTTATGTAGAAGAAATGTATGATTAACTTTGTCAAAGGCTTTCAAAATATCCAAATATATATGTCAAGTTGGGAGTTATTACACTGAGGAAGAATGAAATTTGCCGCGACCGGAAAACAACCTATTTCTATGTTTTTTGACTTGCTGAACACGAAAATGATGTTCTTCTTTCTCCACCACATCTAGTTTTTGAAATAACACGAAATTGAAATAAATGTGACAAAGCTTTTTTTTCGCCATATGATATACAAATATTCTTCAAGAGAACACGTGTAGCTGTTTTTCCTGCGTAATATGAAGAAAGCATTGTAACGACAGCAAAAGGGCAAACATTGTTGTTTATTTTGTTACCTGATAAGAAAAGAATAGAGAAAAGTATTTGTTAAAGAGGCAAGGTGACTTATTGTACTGTGTCTTTATCAGTTGCATTCTGTTCGCTGGAAGTGTAGGTTGTGTGTTAGGTTGTGTGCGTCAACGCGATTGCTTTGTGTTGTGTGGTATTTGAAAATAGTGCAGTGATGCCTCGTAACTGTGTAAATTCACCCAATCTGTTTTGCTATGTGTGCGGTGAGTTCACGACAAAATCCCAACAAAACTCAATTACACCAATAGTGAAGAAAGCTTACGAGCTATATTTTGGATGCAAAATTGGAGACCAAGATAAAGGGTGGGCTCCTCATGTCTGTTGCAGTAGATGCTCGTGATATTTACGAGGGTGGTTATTGTTACTTTTGTTTAAATAATGTAACGGGATTCTCAAGAAAATCCAACAATATCCTACAGTATCCAAATTTACCTTCTGCGATAAGACCAGTGCAACATGATGAGACATTACATGTTCCAAAGCCACCATTGGAATGGTCTTTGGAAGGGGAAACAGAAACTTCCTCAGATGAACCGATATCTTCTCTCGGACATGATCCTGACTTTCAAGAGTCACGGAAGACACTGCATCTTATCACCCAGCCAAAATTAAATGATTTAGTACGTGATTTGAACCTTACAAAGAAAGAAGCGGAACTGCTAGGTTCAAGACTGCAAGGGTGGAACCTGCTGGAACCAGGGACAAGTATTATGTTCAGAAAACGTCAACTAAAATTTTCTTCCTTTTTTTTTCTATGAATGGGTCCCTGGTATACTGCAACAATGTCACTGGATTAATGCAGGAGTTGGGAGAAAACTATAAATCAGACGAATGGAGGTTGTTCATCGATGCGTCAAAAAGTAGCTTGAAGGTGGTCCTTCTGCATAATGGGAATGAGAAACCTTCAGTGCCAGTTCCTCATGCGAGTGATATGAAGGAAACATATGAAGACATTGCTTTGATTCTCACAAGCGTTAGCTACGACAAACACCAGTGGAAAATCTGTGCTGATCTGAAGGTAGTGGGAATTATTTTAGGGATGCAATCAAGTTTCACGAAAACTTGGGATGCAATATGTCTCTCAAGATACACTTTCTGTGTTCCCATTTAGACTTTTCCCCCTCTAATCTGGGTGCAGTGAGTGACGAGCAGGGCAAGCTGCTCTTTCACCAACAAATTGCAGAAATGAAAAAACGTTATAAAGGCATATGGTCTCCCAGATTACTAGCGGATTACTGCTGGAACACAGTCTTAGATGTTCAACATGCCTGCTACAAGCGGAAATAATACAGAAATACGTTTTGAAGGTGCGTTACTTTTACTGTTTACTTTAATGTTTACTATTTTACTGCAACTGCAAATTTTAGTGCATGTCATAACTACTTCATTTACAATCATATTTGATATTCTATGAACCCAATGTATTAATAAAATTCACACTATCACATTAAGGTTTGGAGTAATATGCTATATTTTACCCTTCTTTTAATGTGCGGTCAAAATTTTTCAAAATGGTTTCCGCCAGAAATGGTACGTGATACAGCATTTTTGTTATGGTTTTTGAAATCAGCGCACCCGATTTATTAAAGATCACCTATTTTCATCCAGTGGCAAAACAAAAAGTTTTAATTTGTTCCTCAGTGTTATCGATAGCTCCAGCAGCATGAGAAAGTAAGACGGAAAGATTTCTTAGGCAAGAGCTGCCTGGAAGAAAACCATGTTGTGCTGTATTGATATACGGTGACATAAACTGAAGTAACCTGTTTTTGATGATTTTTTCACAAATAATTGATAGTGGCAATAGAAGTGAGATTGGTCTATAGGATTTTACACATGTTTTATCTCCAGTTTTGTGAATGGGCACAATGTTGGCCCGTTTGAAGTTTTTCGGAAACACACCCTCACAGAAAAATTTGTTGAGTAAGGCAGGCAGGGAAAGAGTCAAGGAGTCGGCAGTTTTATGCAAGAATATTGTGGGGATTTCATCTGGACCTAGGGACCGGTGGAGGGGTAATGAAGCGAGAAGGTATTTTACTTCCTCGGGGGACGTTTTGATTGAAGATAGTGTGTGAGGACAGACTGCATTTAAGTGGGGGAGAGGGTCAGAAACTGAGAGAGGGGAGAAGTTCTCATGAAAAAAAGCATTGAAAAGTTCGGCTCTTTCTTCTCCACTAACAATATCAGTAGGTATACGTGGGCTTGGTTTTCTTGAATTTAGTAATGAGAAGAATCTCCTTGGGTTTGTAGAACATTCGGTTGTTATGTTACTTATATATATATATATATATATATATATATATATATTTAGTAGGAATTTTGAGTGATGTCTGATGTCACAATAGGTACCGTGAGTGTGAACCTTTAGCAGATGAGAGCCTCTTCTATATGTACAACCTCGTCAAGTACTTTCCATGGGTGCACTTTTCAAACTTGGTATGAAGTGCAAAAAAAAAAAAAAGTAGCTTGAGAACTAATTGTGGAGATATATTTTTTTTCTTCCAGAATGACAGGGCTTTCAGCGGAGGTGAAGTTTATATGTTTTACCTCCCAATAGTGGCAGTTAAAGGAAGAAGAAGAAAATAGAAATTTTACACAAAAATTGGTATTGAATACACGCCTGTGGCCACCACAATAGACCAAAGTGTAGTACATATTATGTAGCAGTGGTATATTTCTACAAACATGCAACCCATAATGTTGTTAGGGGAAACATTGACATTTTCAAACTGTATTTGTTAATAACAGTAAAAATAAACATGTATATTGTTTTGTGATTCAAGTATGTCATACCTTCATATGTATACAAATGAACAAAAAAGACAAAACTGAAATAACATCATCAATTGCTGCCATGTGGAGGTAGTAAACATGTTTACCACTTGTCTACTAAAGGGTAAGTACAACATACTCAAATTTTGATGCAATAAGAGTATAGTATTGGAAATTTGTCAAAAGATCACAAGATCAACTTTCCAACAAAATTTTGTTTGTATAGTTGATACAATTCATTTGTAACTGTGAAGTTGAACACTTGAACTTGAAGATTCAATTTGAATTTGATGTTCTTTTCAATTTTGCTGACCTAGCTATTAAGTTAATCAAATTTTGACACCAACAACATGAAGCCACCTGCGACTGAGCATATGTGTGATAAATTTAGCTGTACAGTACTAGACCAAATTTGCTTGTACAGGACCAGGACTTCTGGCATTTGCCAGAACTGCCAGACTGCCAACCCAGCACTGTCTATATCATACCATGGATTCAAACATAGAACTCCTGATGAGGTAACATGTTATACTGGCCACTGTGCCAATGAGGCCTTCCTTACACCTTAACTCTACATGAAAATGTCCAACAGTAGTTTTAAGTATGTCTTTAAAATCAGCACTCCCAAAACATGCATTTTGACACCAAACACTGCACTGCCTTGACAGGAATTGGTCATAACTGATACCATATTTTTAAAAAGATAATAATTAAATAATTTAGAAGTCATATAAATATCAAATTCTCTTCCAAATAGATTTTCATTGATTTTAACTTGAAAAAATTCCTACAGCAATAAGATTAAAGGAAATTTTATTTGATATGAAAAATAATACATTTTCAAGAGCCAATTTCAATGAAACCACCATACACACGAGAATGGCAATTCTGACTTGTTCCACCCTAAAACTAGTTTTAATTGACCAGTTAGACTGTAAGTAAACTTTACACTTGCATCAAAAAGTGCACAATTATGTAACTGATCCTCTAGACCAGGAGTTCCCAACTGGCGGCCTGCGAAGGCAGTTTGCAAAATTCATTAGTTTTATGTATTTTTATTAAAATCATTCTATTTTTACTGAATGAATGGAAGCTCTGTGAAAAAAGACAAATATCACAGGTAGAATTGATTCTGCAGTCAATAATGATGATCAGAAGTATCTAAAGTGACATAACTTTCTCTTCACACCATGCATTCTACCCCTTCGCTATGCGGAATGAACTCTCCCGCTTCAGCGAAGGCTTCACTCTTTGTATTTAGAAACAAACTGCAGAGCGGTGCTATACAGATCTGTTCTTCTACACACGAAGTACGAAGAGATTTCCAGTGTTCCAACTCGGATCGTACTGTGATTGATTGTTAAAGTTTGTGCAAATATCGAAATGAGCAATATCTCCAAAAATCGTAAAATTCAAAATGAAAATAGAACTTATCAAGAACGTTGGGAAAAATACTACCTCATTACAAACAACAATGGCAAGAAAAAGGGCCAGAGTTTTTCAAATACCTTTCAAAGTTTTGAGCAAAGAATGACATCGATGTTCGGCAGCACGTACACGTGTGAAAGTGTTTTTTCTTCAATGAAGTTCATTAAGAACCGCTACAGAAGCCGACTGGCAGATGCTTCACTGCTTCACCTTCCGAGACCTTCAAAAACAGAAATTGAAGTGGACATTCCAACTTTAATAAAAGAAGCAGATCGGCCTTAGTTTTTACACTTACTATGAAGGATTCTTATTTGTATGGTGTGTTTTTCATTTCTTTCAATTCATCCATAAGTATTGGTTTTTTTTTTAAATAAATTGTAATTATACAATTTTGATCTGTGATTCCATAGTTTCTTTTGCCTCATTTTAGAAATTTAGGTCATGCGAAAGTACTACATTTTCAGTTCATTACTTACAATTTTTGTAATTTTTAATCCCACCCCCCCAAAAAAATGCGGCCCGCCAATCAACTGCTGGATATAATTTTGGCCCTCGGACCTTTTGAAGTTGGAAACCACTGCTCTAGACTATCAAGGTTTTATGATATTTCACTACTTTCTTTTCAGGCACCAAGTAGAACTCAGATAAGAAATGTTATAATTGAAACATTTACTCACCTGGAGGTATTAAACGGACTGCACAATGTGAACCCTGGTCTATCCACTCATATACAAGTTGATAAACCATATTAACACTCTCTTCCCTACTTGGAAAATGTGAGCACTTTTCATAAAAAAATGTTGTGTCTACATATAATGCATCTATTTGTTTTACTGATGTTCCATCTGAATTGTGTAAAAGTTTCAACTTCTTTATGTCACCAACTGCAAGTCGAAAATCTCCTGTGTAGAGAAGATTTCCCATATGACCTTCAAAGAGAAACCTGGAAACAAGTGTACAAATAACAATGAAAATCTTAAATCATTAATAATAACACCTGAATGTAATGACAATGTCAATGTGATTATGTAACAGAAGAAATCTCATATATAGTAATGTAATAAGTATTTCCTTTCAATTTCTACTTTATTAAACAGTAGTATTGAAAATTTAGTACAAGTTTCAGAAATAAAACAATAAAATAAACTTTAAAAGCTGATTAAATATGACTAGAAATATGTATTTTTGATGGAAACGTGATTGATTGATTTGCTTTATTTTACTTCACTTTTTGTGCCACTTTTGGCTAATTTGCGAAGATGTGGATGAGTGATGATATGATGAGATTGATGAATGGACACTCACAAACATCCATGGCCAGGTTGGGATTCAAACCCGGGACCCCTGGCATCGTAGCACAATGTCCTAACCACTCTGCCATAGGGGCTGCCTGATGGAAACATGATACAAGGGCAGTTCAAAAAGAAACCAAACTTTTACAAAATTGAGAAAATGGTAATATTCATCAGCTATTTGGACTTGTCTCCTTCAAAGTACTTCCCTTCACTGTGCACACACCACTTCCAGCATTTCTTTCAGTCCTGGAATGCCTGCTGGAACTCCAGTTTTGAAGTTGCCTGTAGGTCCCATAGCGAATTCTCTTTATCTCTTCTATTATCTGGAATCTGTGACCTTTCAGGGTTGATTTCATCTTGGGGAAGAGGAAGAAGTCTGCTGGTGCCAAATCAAGGAATTAGGCCGGTTGTGGTGGAACAACAGGTATCTAGTACTTTGCCGAAAACTCCCGGACGAGCGAGGAATGAGCATGTGCATTACCGTGATGAACCATCCAGGACTTGTTCTGCCACATCTTTGGCCTATTGCACTGCATTTTTCTTGTAATCGTTGCATGACATTAACATAGAATTCTGCATTCACTTTGGAACCATGCGGCACACACTCCGAATGGACGATCCCCTGCCAGTCGAAGAACATGATCAACATCACTTTAACATGAGATATACTTATTCATCATTCTCGATGGAGGTTCAACCTGATCTGAAATGTCTGTACCATTCATAACAATGTGTTTACGTCTCTTTGAAAGGTTTCTGCAATTTCACACATACTCTCTGCTCATCCAGTTACTTCATGGTAGGAAACTGAAAACTGCAGCGGGCCCTCAACACACCTTCATTCAATGCAATCTACTGCATTACTGCAGTAAGCGGCAGCTTTGAAACTGGGCCAAGTTAATGACTAAGGACACTGCTAGGCAACATCACCATTGGTTCTCTTCAATAAATTTAAATACAAACTTTACAAAAAAGTTTGTTTTCTTTTTGAAGAGGCCTTGTATTCACACTGTAATGTTTATTTCCTGAGGTCTCAAAAGCAGAGAATTACAATTACTTATGACATCTTGTCATAATATAATACAGAATGAAATTCCAAACATGAAAGATACTTAAACAAAAATGTAGTTTAACTACTTATTTATGCAAAATACAAGAACACTGATTAATTATGCAGAAAAAATGTGGTATCATAACACAAATAAACAAAACGCATACTATTGCAATAACTAAATAAATTATACAAAAATATTTTAGAAAAGAAACTTGCCACGTTAAAAATATATATATATATATATATATATATATATATATATAATATATTAATTTTAAATTGCTGAGAAATATTCAAGTGTTAGCTTTGAAGAAGTCAGAGAATTGATTGATTGATTTGTTGTTTTAAATCCACTTTATGCACAGAAAGGCTAATCAGGACTGGACCTACAGTTTAAAGTGGGATCCAAACCACTCTGTGCCTCCACCGGGATTCAAACCCGGGACCCCTTGATTACAAGGCAACGATGCTACCACTGTGCCACCGGAGGGGAAGAAGTCAGAGAAATGTTTGTATTTCATCAAATGAGCTAGAGAAATAAATAGTTGACTTATTTCATCATTAAAAACATACAAAAGTTCCTTTTCTACCAAATACAATGGAAATTTTTTGAATTCTTTATTTTATTTTAGAATTTTACTCACCATAGTAACAACAAATATTAAATACCAAAAGTGAACCCAAAATGTTGGTTTTGAACAATTCTGTTCAGATAAGTGGCACACTCTTAGAGGTAGAGTCCAGCTTTGGTGGCAGTCGGACTCCAATGACTAGCCAAAAATCAATTTCTATGAATTTAAAAGCATGCATGGAAGCAGTTCTAGCCATGAATAGTAGCATATAAAAATAAATCGTATATGTAGAAGTTTCTTTAAATTAGGGACCTATAAAACTGTAGGGGGTTACCATGCATTTTCAAAATGGCACCATTCAACTCACCCTATGGCAGGGGCATGTGGTGACATTTGGGGTCAGGCAAGAGACTGATTATGATTCCATTTCACACAAATGTGTAATAATAATAATTATTATTATTATTATAGCTGCCATTATGATATTACAATACACATGCAAGTTTGAACCTGCAGTACAACATGGCCTATTTAAAAGCATTAAGAACACTTATGATTGAGTAGTGGTTATTCCTGTTGTATTATGTAATAATTGTTCTCTCTACACATAAATATTTCCTCTTCAAATGCTTGGCATGGGCCAATTTAAACATGTGCGTTGAATAGAGTATTCAAAGTGGAGGGTGCCATCCCAGTGGAGGATAATTTATATAAAGCAGTCCCTCTCTATTCCCAAGGCTCAAATAAATATCCACAATTTAAGAATTTCAACTTTGAGCAGAACCTTTTTAATATCAAGATAAAGTACTTTCTGACACTCTAGAAGTAACAACTGCATTTGCTAAATATTTTCAATTGGTGTATCGGCAGGATTATGAAAAAAATAAGATGCTGAATATTCTATCTTACAGTGAAATCGATAAACTAAACCTATCAGATATTAGTCTTAAAGAAATCGAAGACGCCATAAAAAAATCTTAAACCAAAAAAAAATCTATTGGTTCCAATAAAATTCCACCTTACATACTTAAAGGATGTGGTGAGCTCAAATACCCCCTGCGTACGCTGTTCAATCTTGTGCTCTCCACCTCAACATTTCCAGATATTTGGAAATTAGCAAAAATTATCCAGATACCAAAAACAAATAAGCAAAATGATGTACAGAATTACAGGCCGATAGCAGTCCTGGCAGCACCTGCAAAGCTCTTAAGAGAAAATTCTTTACAAGCACATTTCTTATCACATACGATCAGTGATCTCTCCTTATCAACATGGTTTCTTATGTAAAAAGTCTGTCTGTACCAACCTATCAGAAATCACTCATTTTATCGCAACCACGATGGATAGCGGAGCTCAAGTAGATGTAATTTAAAAAGATTTTTCGAAAGCATTTGATACCGTAAACCATAGAATCTTAATAGAAAAACTGAAATTATACAATCTATCGAATCCAATGTTTTCAGGGAAATACTTCTGATAAATTTGAAGCTACATCGGGAGTTCCCCAAGGCTCTAACCTTGGTCCCTTATTCTTTCTCATATACATAAATAATCTTTATGAACATCTGAATCAATTGGGTAAATTACTTCTTGCAGATGATATAAAAATATACAAAGGAATTTGCAGTTACAGTTACTGCACCGAGTTACAAGCGGACATAAACAGTCTTGTGGAATGGTGCAAAAGCAACAAACTAATCTTAAATAGCAAAAAATGTTACCAAATATCATATACTCGAAACACTACATCAATAAAATATGAATATTACATAAATAAACAAAAATAAAACGGGTAGAAACAATCAAAGATCTAGGAGTCCTGTTTGATTCTAAACTTACATTTCATGGGCACGTTAGCTTCATAACAAACGAGGCTTACAGACTTCTGGGATTTATAACGCATACATGCAAAGATTTCAAAAATCTCAGAAGCTTAATGATGCTTTATAATGCTTACATTAGAGCGAAAATTGGATACGTAAGCAGTGTGTGGCACCCTCAAACCCAGCAAGATATAAACGAAATAGAACACATTCAAATTAAATTCTTAAGACACCTAAAGTACAATGTAGATGGTATTTACCCTCAAATGGAATCCCGTGAGAGCCTTCTCGGATATTTTAACCTAACAACTCTCAACAACATGCATCAGCTCATTTTCCTCCACAAAATTTTAAATACTCATTGAAGCTCCTTTCGCCCAGTCACAGCTCGACTTCTACCTCCCCTCAAGCAAATTACGACCAAGAAGGCAACTCTTCACCCTCTGTCATAATAGAACCAACACTCTGGCAATATCCCCAGTTGGGAATATGTGTAAAACATTCAATGATACCATCAAAAGTGAAAACAGTGTGGACTTATTTTGCCCAACCGCAATCTTGAAAAGGAATATACTAAAATTACATAAATTACGATAGAACCTAAGACTTGTATGTTTGTTAAATGTTTTCTGTCTATATAGGGTGGAGGGATTAGTTATGGCAACCTTAAGGAAAATGTACAATAGTATACAACTTTTAACACAATAATAATTTTACTGATGGCTTACAAAAATTATGATCACTGGTACAGAGTCTGTACATTATGACTAAGCATTAACAAACAAGTTAGTCAGGAAAAAGTTTTAAAAATATTAACCAAACATGACACTATTCTTCAGTTATGGCCACTTAAATTCACTTATGGCCACCCATTTTCCCCACTTATGGCCACCTTGTCTATGAACAAATAATGAAGTAATACAGATGGAACACAATATGTTAAAGGTAAATAATATAGTTCTCAATGGATGAACAACATAAATTAATATTTCCAGACTTCTCAGGTCACTCCGTAGTAAACAAAACAACAAAATGCCACGAAGAAATTTTCAGCGAAAAATGCAGGCTTGACCAGGACTCTAACCCGCATCTCTGGTATACCATTTATTTTCACGGCACAGACGGCTCAGGTGCAGTGTTAAGTGTGAACGGTGTCCATCCATAAATACAACAACTGGTCGACGAATTTCAGCATGATCCAGAAATGGAATGAACACATTAGCCATGTATTTAAAGAAACTCTCTCCAGTCATCCAGCCATTCTCTGTTTTCCCAATCCCTCAGTTTGGTGGAGCAGCTTGAGCTACTGCAGCAGGAATCCTCTCATATTTATAGAGAGTTAGTGGTGGGGCAAATTTTCCATCAGCATTTGCAGTAAACAAAGTGGTAAAATATTCTTTATCAGAGTTACTACTTTCGTCATATACTTGACGTTCTCTTGGACCAATGATAAATCCACCTTTTGGAGTAAGACAAAAACAAGTTTCATCCATATTGAAAATTCTGTTTGGATTCTTTAGGACATCTCCATCATCTTTCAGTGATGTAAGAACTTCATCGAACCATTTACGAATCTTCTCTTCAGTCACGGAGCCTCTCGCTCTGTTGAAATATTCTGCATGTTTCTGTGATAGGACGCGGTGCCGCTTAAAAAGCCTGTAATACCACGTTTTCCCTGGACGATTCTTCACAAACGTAGGCATAGAATGCTCTATTCCAGCTTCATTTAGTACCTTCTAAACAAAAGACATGAAATTTTCTTTATCCACAGGCAACCCCAGTTGTGCACATTGAAGTATCCACTTGACTAACACGTTTTCTGTTTTCTCTCCCAGTACAGAATGTGGACCACAGTGTCCTGTTGCAGATTTTGGAGAAATCCCTGCAAATTTGTTCCTTAAAGTTGTCCTCGGCACTCCAAATATTTTAATTGCTGTTGCCACTTTCATTCCTTCATCTATGGCTTTCAGTGCATTCCTCACTTTTGCAGGGGAATACTGGAATCTCTTCTCCTTCCTTATATCAAAGCTCTTTGGAGCTTTTGTAGCCATTCTTATTGTAAAAAAACAATACATTATTAAACCGCAATCATTTTCTTCAGTGGCCATAATCAAAGAATCTTTACAAACATGCATCTAGTAATGGCCATGTGGTCTACACATACTGTTTTGTGGTTATTTATATTTCAGGATATAAATACTGCAATTCTAACATTTAAACTTACCTCTGAACAAATTATATGTTCCTGATATATATAACAACTGTGGAAAACATTATTGTAGCTCTCTCTTTTCTTACAAAAATGCATAAGAAATTCTACTGTAACAAACAGCTTCTTCCTTACAACAAGCTTACTACAGGAACTACAAAGAGGAAACACGAATATCAAATTGGAAAGCTTATTTTACACTGATTTATGTAAGCTGTTCACTGATTGGCTTTGGATCACCTAGGTAGCTACCAATTGAATATGAACAGGAAAGTGGCCATAAGTAAGGTAGTGGCCAAAACTAATGCCTCCACCCTACTACATTGATCTGTGCAATTAATCAATAATGTTATTGTACAGCCCCTGGCCATATTGTTAGATGCACCACAATTTTTTTTGAAAATAATAGTTTTGAACGGGAAAATTATACAAAATTCACCATTAGTTGTCTGAAAAATTTCCTGTACGTTATTTGAACCCTGGCAAATACGAGTAATACGTACAAATGCACTTTCTTGTACAACATTGATAACAATAATTGTAATAGTAATAATAATACATAGTAATGTAATTCGACACAGTGGACAATTTTAACAGTTCGCTTACTTTTCACATTTAAAATGTTGCAATAGGGTTCTTTGTGGCTGAACTTTGATTATTGTAATGAACAATATGAAAATAGGAGGTTCTGTTGTTACAAACAATACCACCAACACCAAACGTCGTCCTTGTTGAACGAACATGCCGCAGTTTAATTCAAGCTGAGTTGAGAGGAGGATGTCTTGAGAATAGTGAATCGTATTTGTGCTAAATTTTGCAGTGATATTGTTTTTGTACACTCTGAGTATATATTTTTAAATTTAATTATTAACATAGGGAGTCGGGTAAAAAAGTGACTTGACACCGAGAAAGATGGCTGAAATTAAGACACTAATAAAGACAAAAATGTTCTCTAATCGTGAGATTTCTCGACGATCTGATGTGTCTGAAGCATCGGTGAGGCAAATAAAGAAGAAAATTGAATATGGTGGACAGTGTGAGCCACAAAAGGACAGATGTGGATGTAAAACAAGTTTTACTCCAAGATCCTTACGCTGTTTGAAGAACATTTGCCTCATGAATAGATTTGCGAGTACAAAGGAACTTAAAGATAAACTTGAAAAGAGTGGTGTTCGTGCATCTGAAAGAACAGTAAGGCGTAGGCTCTCTGACCTGCTAAGAAGCCAAAATTAACCCCTGCTATGATTCATAAACGTTTTTGTTGGGCAAAAGCTCACAAAGAAAAAGATTTGAACTTTTAGAGATCTGTTTGCTTTAGTGACGAGTGCACGTTTGAAATCTTGGGGAATGAATCTGTTTGTGAGAAGACGTCCAGGTGGAAAATACAATCCTGATTGTGTTGTGCAGACTATCAAACATCCGATAAAAGTTATGATTTGGTCAGTCATTAGTGGCAAAGGTACAGGATGTCTGTATTTGGTTCAAGGAACAATGAGGCAAGAACAGTATAGAAGAAAGTTGCTACCTCAAGTAAGAGAATGGTTCCCAAATGGAGAACCGTTCGTATTCATGCAGGATGGAGCCTCATGCCATACCGCAAAATCAATAAAACAGTTTCTACAGAGTGAAAATGTCCCTCTCTTGCCCTGGTCGGGAAACTCTCCAGATATGGACCTAATTGAAAATGTTTGGTACCTAGTGAAAAAAGAAGTTGCAAAGCAAACAATTACGATGAGAATTGGCCTAATTGAAAAAATAATTCAAGTGTGGATTCACCATCCTCATATGAAAGAGACAGAACAAGCATGCATTGATAGTATGGCAAAATGAATCCAAGCACTGATAAAGACCAAAGGCTGCTCAACCAAATATTAAAATTGACTTCCAGTCACATGTACATATTATATAGCTAATATTTAAGAAACACAGTAAGAAATTATATTTGTAACAATTAATTTATCAAGTAATTGTTGTTTTTTGTTAAGGTTCACATGTAATCAATGTAATATTTCATGTAATAAAATATAAATAAAAGAAACAGAGAACAACAAAAAAAAATAGACGAGATAATAACATCCTTAAAATTTTGAATAAAATTTGGATATGCGTCTAATAATTGGGCCAGGGGCTGTATAATGGGTAATATACCTGTTGCGTTCAATTTCTGAAATAAAAAAATAAAAGTCTCTACTCAAAAAACTATTAAGAATTTAACTGCCAAAATATGTAAATGTATTTACAAATTGTTCCATTACTTCTGAAAATTTAACAAGATGACTAATTTATCCACAAGATATTGCAGATTTATAACTAGCTTACGTAGAAAATTTCAGTCATTTGTCTGAGCTTCAATCAGAGAATATAAGTGCCTTTAATTCACCTCTGATTGAAAAAAAGTGCCTTTTTTGATTGAAGGAATATAATCATCATTTTCCATTCCAAATAGCAGTGGCATATTATCCCATGTTATCTGGTTTATGCAGAAATTATCAGAAAATTTGAAGTTGTTGGACTACTGTTTTTGTTTACTTGCATGCCTGCATTGATTTTTATTTCCATTATAATAAATATATTCTCCCGGGCAGGGGAGAACCAGGAATTTTTTCCACATGTTCAAGCAGCTCCGGCACCCACCCAGCACTGTATAAAGTGGCTACCATGAGGAAACTCTGGGGGGTAAAGGCAGCCAGGGGCATGGTGCTGATCACATCACCCCCACCTTCGGCCGTGATCAAGAAAATGGGGGGCCCTACCTCCACACCCCTTATACACTTTCATGGCATGGTGCAAAGCACAGGGGAGTACTTTACTTATGCACAATAAATAAGAATTGTTGCAGTAAACCAGGTCAAATTTTCAGAATACGCCACTGGCCCTACATGTATTTTATCAACAGTATTTGTGTCAGATGATCGGAGCACAAAACTTGAAAAAAATAAGCAAACGTCAGTCCAAGGCCACAATTTTACCCCTGATCTTCCTTACCCCCCTACAGTGTTGCATACTCTAAGCCCTTGTCACTGGAACTAAAGAATCCATATTCATGAATACATAAATGGCTTAAATGGTTTTATTTCTTACCCAAAAAAAGAATAGAAAATCTACTAACACTTCTGTGTCACAATGTGAAATGTAATGGATTCAAACATTTTGAGAGCTTCTGTCACCCATTATGTGCAAAAATAAGATAAACGAGCTACATAGTATAGTCTGTAGCTTTTGCAGACACTCAAAGGTGGGAAGGAAAAAGCGATTTCTTCATAGCATTTCAGCTGGCCAGAGACCTGCGTAAACTTATCTGCAGACTGCAAGCATACGCAAGTGGCAAATGATCAGAGAATCGCATCTCTCCTGGATGGAAAATCAGTGCAGTTGATAAAGAAGCACAAAAACATTGTAAATGAAGCAGAATCATGGTTTCAGATTTTGGAAACACTTTATCCTTTCATAGAATATGCAGAAAGCAACAAATACATGAAATATTCTATGAGAATTTCTAAAAAAGAAATACGCAAGTGGCACTTGCCCTGCTTCTCCTTAGCCGTATGGGTTTTCATGTGATGACATATTGCCCTGCCTCTCCTTAGCCGTATAAGTTTTCATGTGATGATATACACAATTGTTATGATTTGTTCTCAATTTTGAAAATATTAGCCTTTTACAATTTGTTGTCAGTTTTGACCTAACCTGCTACAAAGTGAAAGACAAGCTGAAACCACAAAATGATTCTTTGACACACATTTGGAAACCAAGAAAAGAAAAAAATGAAAAATGTTCCCTGCAAAGTTGTATAAAATTAAGAGACCTATCGAACAAGGTATCACTTGACCCCTTTACTAATTGAAATTTTTAGGTATGGCCTAGAGGGCACCACGTCTGTTCAAAATACAACCCCTGGAATAGTAGTCCATTTAAACAGAAGTAAATTTATACTGATATGTTCTGAAATTTATTATCCCTCTAAAAGCTATTAGCCTGTTATGAGGAATTTACAAACTCGCCCTGTATATGCAGAGGGGAAAATTAAGAATGAAAAGCAAAATACAATGTGTTTTACTGAAGGTAACCGGAAAAAAAAATTTGAGGAAATAGAATGTAATGTTCTAATAGTTGCCCACACTGCTTGAGAAGATGGGTAGCATTCGTTGATTTGCCACAATATGAAAGGGGCCTCAATCATAATCAACCGAAGAAAATGGTACATGGTATCAAGCCCTACAAAGTCCATTAGAATGGCATCTGCAGAATTTTATGATCCTTCAAACTAGTGTCTATCATGATGAAAAGGTTCTCTCGTGCTATCGACCAGGTGAGTTGCGGAAAAGATTCCAAGCTTTCGAGAGCTAACGTCACTCTCATCTTCAGGATAGAAGTGCAGTTCTGAGCATCAACCCGGTGTATATAGGTTCGTGGGGGGGGGGGGGGATCCCATTGAAGATGATGGACCAATCGGGTGGCATGTCTGCTGGGTGCACGCTTCTGGTTAACTAACGCTAACCAAGCTGGGTCCAGTTCGAGCCCTGTGTCGCGATTCAGATTATCTTTTTCCTCATGAATGGCTATTGCTTCCTTGATAATGCGGTCCCAGTAGTTTGAAGATTTGGCTATGATTTCTGTGTTGCTGAAATCTGGTCTATGTCCCTCATTGATTGAATGTTCTGCTAGTCCCGACTTTTCAGGGTGGAAGTACTTGATGCTGCTTTGGTGTTCTTTACAGAGCTGTTCTATTGTTCTAACCATCTGCCCAATGTATGCTTTCCCGCATTTACAGGTAATCTGGTAGACTACTTGTGTTTTGAGTCCTAACTCATCCTTGGGGTTACGTAGTAGGCTTTTGATCTTCGGAGGTGGTTTGTGCATGGTTTTTATGTTTCTTTAGAATTCGGCTTATTACTCTGGAGAGGTTTCCGGTGTAAGGAAGGATGGCTATCTTCTGGTCAGCTTTGTCTGGGTCCCCTGGAGTGTCTGTGTACCCTGATGTGTCCGGATTCCCCGATGTGTCCGAATTCCCTGATGTGCTGGTCTCCTTGGACAGTACTCGTTTTAATGTTTTGTTGATGTTGTGTTCTGAGTACCCGTTCCTGTTTGAAAGTTATGTGAAGATGCTGTATTTCTTCTGATAGATGCTCCACGTTGCTGATGGATATGGCCCAGTGAAATAAAGTAGAGACTACTGTAGATCATTGAGATGGGTGGTGAAAACTGCTGGCATTAAGATATAAATCTGTGTGAGTCGGTTTCCGGTATACATTATGTCCCAAGGATCCGACTGGCTTGCGTTTGATGAGAATATACAGGAATGGCAGGCTGTTATTCTTCTCAGTCTCCATGGTGAACTTGATATTTGGGTGTTGATTGTTCAGGTGGTCTAAGAATGGCTGAAGAGTTTCTTTACCGTGCGGCCAGATGATGAAGGTGTCGTCCACATATCTGTAGAAGGCAGCGGGTTTCAACAGAGCTGTGCGCAGGGCTTCGTGCTCAAAGTTTTCTATGAAAAAAATGGCTATGGCAGGTGAGAGTGGGGAACTCGTTGCCACACCATCGGTTTGCTCATAGTACTGTCCACCGTAGCTGAAGTAGATAGGTCAGTGTGTGTCTGAACAGACTGATGATTTCTGGTGTGAAGTGGTGTTCTAGTAAGACTTACTACTTAGTGTCTATCACATTTTCAAACAGATGAACATAAAACCATATTGCCCTCATGTGTTATAAAGCCTTTCAGTGGATGACATTTATTGATGGGTAGAATTTTGTGAAGTATGTTTGATTTGTTGTGAGGTAGAAAGAGAATTCCCACATTGTATTATGTGGGTCGGCAAAGCCTCATTTAAACTGAATATCCAAGTTATTAGACACAACAATGTTTACTGGAGGCCTCCCCGATGGTGAAGAGGTAGCGTCGTCACCTTGTAATCAAGGGGTCCCAGGTTCGATACCCAGTGGAAGCACATAGTGGTTTGGATTCCCCTTTAAACTGTATGTCCAGTCCCGATTAGCCTTTCTGTGGATAAAGTGGACTTAAAACAACAAATCAAATCAAAATCAAATGTTTACTGGAGTGATGATAATGCACATTTAATAATTGAAAAACAGTTGAATGTTCCTGTATTAAATGTGGTGGAATCATAGGTCCTTATTTATTTTAGGTATTGTGTCTGGACACAAGTATCTTGCTATGTAATGTGCTGTTGTGTTGCCTGAGCTGGAAAATACAGAGGCTGTTCAGCGTATGTTTGACTAAACGCGATTCCTTCCCCCCATGCTCAGAATGAACTTGCCCAACCTTGGTCGGGCACTTTTGTCAGTGTAGTGTGTGAGCTGTAAAAGAGTGGTTGTGTTTTCTCACTGGGCCAAAAATCCCACCCAAACTGAGCCACTTTTGGGAAGAGTACGTTGTATAACTTTTCCAAGTGTTTGCGTTTTCTTGCTGGGCTGAAAATGCTGCCAAAACTGAGTCGCTTTTGGGAAGGTTATGTTGTAGACCTTTATGATGCAAAGTTCAGTGGGTCAATGATCAGGAAGTAGTGAAAGAGCAAGGATGGTGGCGTTAGTTTGAGTTTATTCAAGAATGTGATCAGCAAGTATAAGGATTGCTTGGCCCCAGAGTTCAGTTCTCCAAACAAGGGGACGAGAACATGGCCTTGCACACAAGCCACCACCAGTATGCAGGTGCAAGGTGCGGTTAACAGTTTCCAAGGACATATTTAGATGATTCGCCATCTGTCTTTGGGTCGGAGGATTCTCTTGCATGGCCATTCTGCGAAGTTTCGCCTGAATACTGGTGGTGGCTTGTGTGCACAGCAGTGTTCTCGTCCCCTTCTTTGGAGAACCGAACGCTGGGGCCATGCAATCCTTATACTTGCTGATCACATTCTTGAATAAGTCAAACTAACATCACAATCCTTGCTCTTACACTACTTCCTGATCATTGACACACTGAACTTTGCGTCATAAAGGTCTACAACATAACCCTCCCAAAAGCGACTCAGTTTTGGCAGCTTTTTCGGCCAAGCGAGAAAATGCAAACACTTGGAAAAGTTATACAACGTACTCCTCCCAAAAGTGGCTCAGTTTGGGCGGGATTTTCGGACCAGTGAGAAAACACTACCACTCTTTTACAGCTCACACACTACACTGACAAACATGCCCAACCAAGGTTGGGTGAGTTCATTCTGAGTGCAGGGGAAAGGAATCGCGTTTGGTCAAATATACGCTGAACAGCCTCTGTAGTCCTTTGTATGAAAACTGTAATATCATTTGGCAACAGGATGGAGCTCCTCCACATTACTCTGTAGAAGAGCAGGAATTTCGTTACAGTAAACTACTGGAATGGGAGGTGTGGTATGACTGGCTACCATTATTCTGCAGATGCCATTCTAATGGACTTTGTAGGGCATGGTACCATGTACCATTTTCTTTTGTTGATTATGACTGAGGCCCCTTTCAGATTGTGGCAAATCATGAATGATATCCATCTTCTCAAATCTGAAGTCACGATTCCGCTTCATTTACAATGTTTTTGTGCTTTCTTTTCAACTGTGATTCTGCCATATGGGATATACAAAAACATAAAGTGTTTGATGAAAAACCAAGGGATTTGAAACATCTGCAAGATAACATTGAATAAGAAGTTGACAAAGTGAACAAGGACAGAATTATGCCTCGTATTAATTGTCAGTGTTCCTTGTGATTAGCCAAATGTGGCAGATCAACCAATCAGTAATTGAGAGTGTACATGTGCATAGAACAAGAACATACACAATTTGAACATCTTTTGTAAGCACATTCCTTCATTCTCACGTGATTTGTATCCATTTTTACACATTACAACTTTGTAAAATCCAGCACTGACCAAGTTTCTCTTGGTAAACTGACTTTTGGAACACTCTGCACAAGTAAACTCATCCAGCAATAACTGAACTGAACTTTTCACTATCTTTAGTGAACTGAAATGTAAAGTGGGGAGAGGAAGGAGGGAGGCAGGAGCAAGAGTATTCATAAAAGATTGTCCCAATAAGCATCTTTGATACATTGCTAAATGGGATATTCTTTTACTTCTGAAAGCAGGTGTATAACTTCATTCTTTTTTCAATTCTTTAAATTTATGTCATTAGTGTCAATCAACCACATTAGTTTAGCTTGTTTTCTTACCTTTCCATTAGGTTATGACATGTCTTTACATTGTTTTGGTTTATAGTATCAAGTAGATCTTGTATCTGATGATTACATTACATCATATTCCCAGTTCTTACTAATACCTGTTTCATTAATGTCTTCATTATCCTCTAGATCTTGCAAAAATTTCAAAATTGTTTAATAATTTAATACGGTAGTTTTTCTTATTCAAAACTTCAAAATCATAAATTTTCTGAAATACTTGAAATATTTAATGTTTATGGTTTGGTATCAGTGAGGCACAGTTGGAATATCCCCCAATATTCAAGCACTGCCATCAGTATTGGTTGAAAGTGGTATTGGCTCAGCAATAGATAAGTGTTTCTGAATAAAGGTTCCACATATTAATTAATCATCACTTATTCTAATCCTTAATTATGTTTGTCTAGCAAATAGTCATCAACAGTGGTGAAATGGTTGTTTTGTCAACCTATGTGATGAGAGTGATACTGACAAACTCCAAAATAAGTGCTGCTGCATATTCTATTGTAGTGTTTACTTTCTACTTTCTTTTCACAGTGCACTTTGTATTTTTTCTTACTGTTAGAAAGAAAAAAAATATAATGGGAAGATAACATTTTTTATTATAAATAAATAAAATCAAGCATTTCTCACATTATATAAAATACTTACATTGCTGAACCAGGACAATGACCTGCAGGTAGCATTGATACTGTTATGTCAACAGGTGTTCCATTAAATGATGTAATCTTCAGCAATGATGCTACATGGAAGTTTAAAGCAAGTATTTTGTGCTGCAAATTGGCCCCCAACTTATTTAACAGAAAACTTCTTGTTATTTCACTGCAATATAAAAATTTATCTTCCTTTTTCTCCAAAATCTTCAAAAATCTTCTTTCAAACAAGCCATTCATGTGATCTGCAAATATATCATACACATAACATTAAACATTATATGGCAGTACATTATATTCATGACAATAGGTTCAGAAGCAGAGTGGTTAAAGGTCCAGAAATTTTAAATAAATTCAATTCTGGTCCAGGAGAGAAAATCAGCAAGCGTAAATGGGTTCTGGACCGTAAAGAACCTTTTTACCAGTAAGGTATTTCAATTCGGTCCAGGAAACTTTTATCAGATCAATTTAAATACGATCCAGGAACCTTCTTTCTGAATGTATTTAAATATGGTCAAGAAACCTTTTTCTGAATGTATTTAAATATGGTCCAGGAACCATTTTATCTGAATCAGTTTAAATAGGATCCAAGTTCCACATTGAAATGAAATAATATGTAACTTGGATCAAATACGGCCTGATGATAAACAATTATCCACTTGTCAGCATGAAAGACTAATCCAAGTGCTGGCTATCTCAAGAATCTAAGGAACAAGGCCATGCTTAACGGTAGAAATGATGAAACACAAATGCTTCAGTTACGTTACCCCTCTCCATGTAGGCCCAATCTCTCGTGCGCTTTCCTTCCCTTGGTTGTAGCAGCACTGCCCATCCCTGTTCTGATAACTGCAGCCTCACGTTACCTCATTGACGGCTCCTATTGGCTGTGGTTCCTGGATCGGATGCCGGAGCAACACGTGACAGGTTTGTTTGAACTTAATGTAACGTCACACTAATATAATCCATTGTATTATGTAACTCTTCAACAAAGGAGTTTTACAACCTGGCCCACGAGAGAACAACAGCATTATGATTTATTCCCTGTGCTACGGTTTCTACGACTGCAGTGTGACATTCCAATGTAAAACGTACTCACGGACATTTTAGAAGGCAACTTTTAATTGGTTCACCCTGGTTCAGGAATTGTAAATAAATTCAATCCCAGACTGGAAGAGAAAATCAGCAAACGTAAATGAGTTAGAAAGTGTAGAACCTTTTCATATTTAATGCATTTCAATTTGGTCCCGGAACCATTCTTCCAGATCAATTTAAATATGGTCCAGGAACCTTTTATCCGGATGAATTTAAATTCAGTCCAGGAACATTTTCCCCAGAATGAATTTAAATTCGGTCCAAGGAACCTTTCTTCCGGAAGAATTTAAATTCGGTCCGGGAACCTTTTTTCCCGCATCAACTTAAGTACGGTCCAGGAACCTTTTTCCAATGAAACAATACGCAACTAGGACCGAATTTAAATTGTGTGACCAAAAAAAGGTTCCAGTCCTGCAGCGGAACCCAATAGAACCATTAGAATTTTTAGGTTCCTGGACCTTTAACAACCCTGTTCAGAAGTAAGTTAACATGCTCAAGAAAATGTAGCATAGAATGGAATCCAATTTTTATATTTTCCCACGTTATATGTTGAATCTTCAGGGTCTCAATAGAGCAAAATGTTATAAATTTTTCTCAATTTTATATTTTCCTGGTATTTTAAGTTTTTTGCCTTGGTCCCCTGAAAAACATAAAATAGGTGTTCTAACATACAGAGTGTATCATAACAGAGTAAACAACTTAAGAATTTATTGTGACTAAACTATATGGAATACAACAATCATAGGCATAACTTGGTGGGGGCAAGAAAGGAACTTGCCCTCCCCCCACCCCAATGTTCAGATTTTATGTAAAAAAGAGAGGTTTTCAGACAAAATTGACTTCGGAACAGTGGCAACTTTCTCTCAAAAGTAAGAAAAGGAGCTATATTTCTCCTGTCCTATGTTATCCCTATCTCTTGTTTAATGTTACTTTCGCTCCGATCTTTCGGCCCCTCCCACATCTTGCAGCACCAGTGGCATGAGCCCACCATGTGTGTCATAAAATGGCACAATGTTTGCCATATTTCATTCTAACTGCGAAAAGTATTTATGAGATTGCCCCCTTCCCCCACTCCCCAAGCAAGACCCTCAGAGAAAAAGAGGTCGCCCAAACATCTATTGAATCTGCCCTTGCAGTAAGCTTTAAGATGACGTTATTTTCATTACCCGCATCTTTTGCCATGTGTCGGCACTCATGGAATTACAGGCCCCGGATCGTTCCTGAAATTTTGCCAAGTTATTTATAAATATTGGTTGATATATTGAGGACACTTTGTGACACATAAAGTTCAGATCATTAAAATTTCCATCTGAAAGAAACCAACAATGTGAAAAAACATTGCAGTGAAAGCAACCAATTAATATGATGCAAAAATTTGTTTAGTGCAACAAACTAATTTTGACCAAATGTTTATGGACTCTAACACTTCCTGCCACCACTCAGAGATTGTTCCCCACCCTTTTTCTATGAACGCTGCGGTGAAGAACGCCCTTGGACAAAATACCTAATGATGAGAACTGCACAGCTTCCACCGGAGGAAGTGTTAAATATGTTTTTAAAAAATCCAAGATACATACCATTGTAAGAAGCATAATTTTAAATGATTGAAAATTACAATTGAGATTAGGTCTATATGCAATTGTCATCATCATCTTTTGCCGCTTACTGACTCTGGCTGGGTCAGCATAGAAGTCAAGCATCTCCATTTTCTCCTGGTCTTCCACCACTGCTCTCTTTTCACGGTGTTCCAATCTTGTCCTATTCTCCTAACACTCTCCACTATCTGCTCTTTCCACTGACATCTTGGTCTCCTCCTTGGTCTTATTCTCACTCCATGTGCATTGTAAGCTCTTTCTGCATCCATCCTCTTCATGTGCCCTAACCACCTCATCTGTGTCTGATCTATCCTGTCCTGAAACTTCACCACACCCACTGTTTGTCGGATCTCCTCATTCCTTATTCTATCCCTTCCAGTCTTCCCCAATATACTCCTTAAAAATTTCATCTCCACTCCCTGCATCTTTCTTTTCTCTCTCTCTCTCTCTCTCTGTGTCATTGTCCAAGTCTCTGCTCCTTATGTAATTATTGGCACATAGTAGGTGTTATATATTACCTTCTTGCATTTCATAGGTACATCCCTGTTCCATAATAATCTTCGAACGCTTTGATATAGTCCACCACCTATTTGTCCTCTTCTGTTTACCTCCTCATCTATTCTTCCACATCTCTCAATTATGCTTCCTGGATATTTGAAGCTCTCCACTACCCTCAACTCTTCTGTGCCGATCTTTATTCTTGGTACATTTCTGGCTCTGTTTCTTGTTGTTATTAGCGTCTCACTCTTTTCTGCACTGAAATTCATTCCTGCTCTTCTGATTTCCTCATTCCAACTATCAAGCTGTCTCTGTACTTCTTCTTTCATCAGCGAACAACAGGGCCTTCATCTATTCCTCTCCTATCTTCTTCCCCACCTCTTTGTTAATTGCATCCATTGTAATTATGAAGAGCAGTGGGGAAAGAGCACTTTCCTGTTTTAGTCTATTACTTATACTGAACCACTCTGTTCTTCCCACTGGTGTCTTCACACAGCTCTGGTTGGCCTTAGAGCCTTCCAAATCTTTGTTCTGTCCATGCTATCATCATGGACGTCCGCAGGATTTTTTCCAGGGAGGGGCAAGCAAGGCAATTTTTTCCAGGGGGGGCAAAGGACACACATTTCCCTCCAAAATAGTGATGCCCCCTCAAAAAACACTGTTTCAGTCTGAAATTATCATGTTTCTTCAACAAATTTATAATAATTAACATAAATTACTGATTGAAATGAAATTATGTGTGAATTATATAATTTTTAGGTACACATTCATTTTCCAGGGGGGGGGGGGCGTGGCCCCCCCTTCCGGACGCCCATGGGCTATCATATGCCTTTTCTATATCTAGGAATGCCAAACTCAAATCATTTCCATACTCATAGTGCCTATCCTGCATTTGCCTTATGGTGAATATCAGATCTACTGTTGATCTGCCTAAATCTAAATCCATACTGTTCCTCTCTCATGTTCAGCTCTGTCACTTCCCTTATTCTTTTCTCTAATATTTTCTCATACACCTTTGCTGAGTGGCACATTAGTGTTATTCCTCTGTAGTTACTACATTCCTTTGTGTCACCTTTCTTGAATATGGGAACTATTAGTCCCTTTGTCCAATCTCTTGGCACTTCTCTCTCATCACACGGTTTTCAACCCTACGCAATTGTATTAGAAGTTAATTGAAAAGTGGTGTATGTATGATGAGATAACAGGTACGTACATTGCAAGGCATTGTTTCAGTACTTTCCCCTTAACAGTTTTCAAAACCATTGCTTATTAGTCTGGCGTTCCCCACCTGATATAAAATCCTGACTACACCCCTACCTGCCTCAAACTACAGTCTTCCATGGTGATGGCAACGAATAAAAGAAGAATCAGGTGGCAGAGGTGACAGGGATATTTTCTGAGTCAGTACCAGTTAATATAATCAATCAAAATGACTATTTGGGTTTAGAGAACATTCATTTGTGTAGTTTTACTGTTTGCTTTAGGGGATGGTAGGGGGACAGACTGGGTGATTGGGGTTTTCCTCCCAGCTCCAAGGGGCTGTCACTGTTTTCCATATGTGCTGTAAAATTCTTCAATGTTAAACTTTATATTTTATTCCGTGTACATTATTTACCAATATCTGCAAAAATAAAACAAAGCCCTGGCAATTTGGCCCTAGTCACTCCCAAGGTCCCTTGGAGAGGCAGGTCACCTCCAGACCCCTTTAATTCACTCTTGGAGCAAGATAGTAAAGTTTTTCATCTTCCCCAAACTTTTGTCCACCTCTTCTTTCAGGTCCACCTATCTTTCACCCTGCCCCACCCCCTCTCAGCGCCTGTGGCAATTGCCTCTTGTTCTCCCTAACTGCTACCTGGTCAAGTGTGCCACAAAATGTCTTAAACGTTTGCTTTGTTCCATCTCATTCTGTCAGTATTTATCAATATCTGGAAAATAATATAATGCCCATGTAAAGAGGCTGTTGCCCATGAATGCCTGCTTGGCCCCCTTTAATCTGTCCTTGTACTTGTCTTAAAATGTCATAATATTTGTTGCGTTTCATTCCAACAGTGCAAATGATTTAATAAGTTATGAGAAAAAATAACATACACCATGCCATCAAGCACTTCAAAGGACTGATTTCCGAATTTGAATGATAGCTTCAAAAAATGTATGTAAGTCCCTGTTAATTCAGCAAGCTGTGAGGACTCCTTTACCTCTGAACACTGAGGATGTAAATACGCAACACTGCTGGACAAGAAAGATTTCACCACGTTGCTGTTTTGTGTATTGATATCTCAAAAATATTAACTGATGTTGACTCTGAAACAACTCTTAGAGAAAGGTGACTGCAACTTCATTAGGACCAGATGCTTCACTCACATTGGTACACCATAATATGTATGGTATGTTCCATAAAATGCAATTGCTACGGTAACTTGTATTTTGGGCAAATTTCAGATTCAAGGCTCTCTTTAAGGTTAAAAATTGCATCTCTTGCACAAACCACATTTTTCTCTGTGTTTAAGATTTCTATTGGGCTTTTTAATTTTCCAATAAATAAGGTTTTTTATTGTAAAATGAAATCTGTATGTAAATACATACATTACTTACTTAAGTAAAGTGCTTTTCATGATTTTGTAAGTGTAGCAGTTACTTAGCACAATGGCCTTAGACGATATTTTTATGAGATAGAAACTTTTCAATTCTGCCCCCCCCCCCCAAGTTACGCCCATGACAACAGTGATATTTCTTGTGTATCAATCAGTAACACTTCAAGTTTCTATGGGCTATAAATGTTCAATGTGGCTTCCATCAGTTATGCGATACACATCCCATTGAAAATCTCATTTGCCACACTTTTCGCAAGAACTCCCCATCCACCAAAGGAAGGGCATTTCTGATTCTGTCCTTTATCTGTTGCAAATTCTGCAGTATAGACGGCACATCAACCTTGTCTTTCACAAAGCTGCAAATGCAGAAGCGTAAGGGCGTAAAGTCTAGGAACTTGAAGACAGCCTGCATTTTCTGCACCTGTAAAAGTTGCCATTTTCTTTAACACTACACCAGCACCACAATGACCGTGTTTATAAAAGTCTTGCACATGAAAAACAAAACTTGAAGAGTTTCTCATTGTTACACAATGAACCTCAGTGTTACACAATGAACCTCTTGTGTTTTAGATCATTTTTTAAAATAATAAACCTGATATGTTGTTTATGCTATTATGATACATGCTGTGTGTGTATATATATATAACATGAATTTACAATATCACAAATTGAAAATTTTGTGGATAATTCTGGTGATATCAGTGATTTGATAGCTCACTCAATAAGAGCACTAGTAAAAATGTCCAGTATTGTGTAATGAAAAAAACATTTCTATCAAATGTCAGTAGCAGGTAGTGATCAAAATATGCCTTTTTACTCCCTTACAACAAAATATATATCAGCTAAATGCACATTTCCACTCAATGTTTTTTACAGCAATTTTAAAAACTACACCCTGGAAAAATGACCCCTGCAAGTTCTCGCATTTCTCTGCGTTCAGTTTAAGGCAAAAACTAGACTACCAAAGTTCTGAGGCTAGCGTTGTGCTCAAAACACGCCCTGCCATGTTAATACATCACTACTTAGAGCTCGTTTGTCGTCTGCTCTTCAAGCGTTCAGATTACAGAGATAGCCATGAAGAGCCAATGTGTGCAGCAGTTTTACAAATCTGTACAAATTTAAATTATGGAAGAAGGAGCGATGGTGGAAGGGAAAGCTATGCTTTGTAATCATTCTTCTATTCAATATCCCTGCTGCTCATGTGCAAGATAAATGAAAGGGTTCTGAGGTCATGTGAAAAATATTGCTTGTAAAATTGGTTACTGACCAAATTTTCAAAAATATATTTTAAACTTATATTTATCGAAATTTACCATAACCTATGTAGTGCAAATTAAGAATTTTCACATTCTTCACTTTTTATAAAGCCTATTTTACTTTCTTTTCCATAAAGCAATTTCAGCTTGTGTTTAATTACTGTTGCACAAATTATGATGAAATATTGTTGTGCAGATAAGATTATTTATTGATGTGCTTTATTTTACTTCACTTCTTGTGCCACTTTTGGCTAATTTGCGAAGATGGGGATGAGTGATGATATGATGAAATTGATGAATGGACAGTCACAAACATACATGCCCAGGCCAGGATTCGAACCAGGGACCCCTGGTATCGTAGCTCGATGCACTAACCACTCTGACATTGGGGGGGGGGGGGGCTTGTGAGGATAAGAGAAAGAGAAGATTACATGAGTTGCACAGTACATTTCAAAGCTTAGTGTATGTGTAATTATTACAAGGAAATAAAGTGTATAACATTATATCACATACTGAAATGGTAAGATATATTTTGAAATTTGTACTGCGAAAAAAGCCACCTCATCTCATTACCCCAAATGCATTTTGGTTGGTTCACAACCTCACCACTAGGGATCCTATCGAGACGAGACATGGCAGTCTTGGTCTTGTTCTTGTTGAGAGTTGTAAATGTCTGTCTCGTGTTTATTTGTAACTGTCTTGTTGACAGTCTCATCTCGATTTATAAACATCCATCTCATTCTCGTCTCGGAGGGCAATTCTCATTCTTGTCTCATCTCGAAAAATATGGAATTAACAATGTATGCAAAGGCTTATCCTACAAACTTTCACAGTGCATAGACATTATAAAGACAAAAAAAAAATTCTTCCTGGGTTCGATCCTCGGTGGAGCCACATAGTGGTTCAGATCCCACTTTAAACTGTACGTCCAGTTCCGATTAGCCTTATTGCGCATAAAGTGGACTTAGAACACCAACTCAATCAATCAATCAAAAAACATTTCTTAATGATTCTTTTTGTTTGACTCCTCGTTTCAATGCTACGAACCCTTGAAAACTAGATATTATCCTGCTTGTATATGCAAACCAAACCACCGATTTAGAAATACCACGAATGAACTAGCGTTGTAATTATTATACACAAAATTCATGATTTATCTGAGTAAGTCTCATGTTCCAGGTTTGACTTGGGCATGTCTGTTCCTTTGTGAATGTCCTTTCAATGAAGTGGAAATTGTTATGTGGGGGGATTCAGATTTTCATGAAACTTGGTGTATTTGTTAATACGAAGCTTGTCTGGAAAGTAAAGATACAAACCAAAAATAAGATATAAAATAAATGTATTGCTCGCGACTAAAGTTACACTTGATACACTGATACAGAGGCTATGTCTCCACATAAGTGCCACCATTGTCCAAACATTTGTTCAGATGCGGAACAAGTTTTTGTATCCCTGAATCGTAGAAATCCGCCACCTGCATCTGGAACTAAGTTGTGACTTCTTCCCTGACTTCATCGTCGTCGGCAAAGTGTTTTCCACCAAGATTTTTCTTCAGGTACAGGAACAGGTGGTAATCGCTGGGTACAAGGTTGGGGCTGTATGGCGGATGGTGAAGGACCTCCCATTAAAACTGTGCAAGCAGATCCTTGGTGACATTCACTGCATAGGGGCAGGCGTTGTCATGAATAAAGCAGATTCCACTTGACAACATGTCTCTCCATTTGTTTTGAATTGCACGTCGAAGATGTTTCACAGTCTGGCAGTAGGTTTCAGCATTAATCTTTCTTCCAGGCGGCATGAATTCCACCAGCAGGATGCCGTGTCGATCCCAGAAAACGGTTGCCATCAGATTGCGGGTTGAAATTGAAGTTTTGAAATTTTTGGCTTTTGGAGAATGGGTATGGTGCCACTGCAGTGACTGCTGCACGTCGACCTTCTCCGAAGGCACGGCACCATTTCGGCACATTTTGACGATTCATTACGTTCCCGTACACAGTCACAATTTCTCGGTGGATATCCGATGGACGCTTTCCTAGTGCCTGCAAAAACCTGATCACGTCGCGCACTTCGCACTTGGCAGGATTCGGTATCGCCGCTGCCATTTCCAACGCGTGTTCCTCGCACAAGACTCATCGCAGCACTGACGACTCACTCCTAATCCTCGTCGTATGGATCACGGTTACTGCCAGTGTTGATAACTTTGGTACACATTTTTCCCCTAACGTGCAAATGTGTTTGTATCTTTACTTTCCGGACAAGCCTCGTACTACCAGGGTATAAACACAGGGGAAAAAATTTCTTCTCTACACCTCATAGTTACTGAGAGATAAGGGGGCTAAAGTTTCAGAATTTTGCAAGGATCTGTCATTGCCGAAGGCCTGCAGTACTTAACAGAAAAAGTTATTTCTCAGAGTTAAATCGATACATCACCTTGAATTTCTTTTTCTTCTAAATTTCATAGATATATGTTTATTACATTTAAAAAGTTGTCATCAAGATTCCTTTGCAATGAGGGTCAGAAAAAATTATTGTATTGTAAATAATGTTGATTTTTTTGTTTCAATTTCTGTTATTAAAATTGCATCATCACTAAAAGGCAATGCAGTTATCATGCCATTTTTTTTCAAATTCAAGCTTAAAGTATGTTCTAAAAGGCTATAAAATAAAATTAGTAGCTTTCTCACTGCTTCTATTAATCAATCTTCATTAAAATAAATGTTATGTACATTCAAATCATCACAAAAAAATGAACTTTTCAACCTGACCATTTCAGACTTTCATGAAATTTGGTAGGATGGTAGAAGACATGGAGTATCTTACATATGTAAAATTTTAGTTCTGAGTGATACACGGTATTCATACAGCAGAGTTGTCAACCTTCTAACAAACGTAAAATTTAAGTGCTTACAAGGTCAAATAAAACAATTCATAACTTTGCTTCCAATTATGGTATAACTTTCATTTCTAGCTTCTTTTGAAGCTAAGGGAGCAGAGTTTTCATAAAAAAAATATTTTTGAAAATATCGAAATTTTCAAAAAAAAAAAACTAAGTTGCTGACCAGGCAGTTTATTAAGATATAAAAACACTTAACATGTAACATTTCAACCCTCAGAACTCAAGAACTTGCAATGATTTATGATTCTTAATGATTTATTGTAAGTTTTATGGAAGTATTAGGAAGTACTTTAGAATACTGGAAATGATTGTTGGAGCAAGTTCTTGAGTTCTTCATCTGAGAAAGATCCTGATGCAGGGCTGAAACGTTACATGTTAAGTGTTTTTATATCTTAATATACTGCCTTGGTCAGCAACTTAGTGTTTTTGGAGCGAATGAAAAATATAGGGACTGTCTCCAATTTCGTTAATTTTTGGTATACTAACTAAATTTGGCCTTCTAATCAGGAATCTGTTGTTAAAATGCAGGGGTCACATGTGGAAATTGTGGATTTTTTTTTTACAGCTGTATTACATTGTTTTAGGAACAAAATTTTAACTAAGCTTGCCTAACCTAACCTTACCGGAAATGGTTTGTGGTGCTATCCGTGAATGGTTTGTGGAGCACTATATTCCTCACTGCGCAAGATGCCATTTTTGTAGAAGAATGCTCGAACACTATTGCCAAACTTAACTCTAATCGAAGTCCGCATTCCACATGCTCTTCTACCTCGTTCAAGTAACGAAGCAACAATTAATGCTCTGCAAGTAACGAAGGAACAGTGTGGCAATGCTGTAGACAGCGGAACGAATGCCGAACGTCATTTGTTCATATCATCAAACATGGTTCATATGTTTCTGTGTGGAGAATGATCGCGGTAATGAAGAACGTAATTTTGCAACATATATAGACGTAAGTGTACAATTTTTTTACATGACCCCCAAATTTTAACTCCACATACGTTACCAGGACTGCATATTTAGTGAGTATAAGTAGTAGGAAAGAAATTGGAGACATTCTCTGTATTTTTCATTCTTGCCGCGTTTTTTAATATGGAAACAAGGCTTAATTAATTTCTCTGGTGTAAGTTTCACTTTGAGATGACTTTGGAAACAGGAATAAAAAAAAAATTGGTATGAATTTACAATACCGGAAGTATCTCCAATTGCTTTCAAATTCGGCATACTCACTAATTTTGGTCTCGCAATCACGAATCTGCAGTTAAAAATTGGCTGTCACGTCTAGAAATTGCAAAATAACTTTGTCAATTACCGCTATGATTCTCCATACACTGACATGTAAACTATATGAAGATGTCTTCCTTTCCGCACAACGGTCTTGCGACAAATGTTGCTCAAGTGTTGTGCAATAAGTGAGAGTGTTGATTTACATGTGAGAAAATGGCATCTTGCGTAAAGGTGGAAAGCATGTTTGCTCCACGAACCATTCACTGAAAGGTTAGGTTAGGTTAGGCAAGCATAGTTAAAATTAAATATAATCATAAACATAGTTTTGAAACGCTAATCATTGCAAAAAAAAGTTGTTTTCTTCATAAATCAAGGGTGTTTACTCCATTCATGGACCCACTTTTTTCAACTTATTTTGCAATTTCTAGACGTGACCGCCAAATTTTAACTGCAGATTCGTGATTACGACGCCAAAATTAGTGAGTAAGCCGAATTTGAAAGCAACTGAAGATACTTCCAGTATTGTAAATTCGCTCCAAATAATCTTACAGCAGTATGCCTCATTAAAAATGCTTAACCAAAGGTATAATTACAGAATACCGGGAGTATCTCCAATTGCTTTCAAATTTGGTATACTTACTAATTTTGACCTCAAAATCAAGAATCTGCAGTAAAAAATTGGCGGTCACATCTAGAAAATGCGAAATACCGTGCATACATTACCACTATGATTGTTGATACTAATGGTCGCCATGTTTGATGATGGAACAAGTGAAGTTCGATATCCGTTCCATGGAGCATTGCTTTACATGTGACAATATGGCATCTTCAGTAAATTTGGAAAACATACTTGCCGCACAAATCATTTACGTAGGACCACAAACCATTCACGTAAGGTTAGGATAGGTTAGGTAAGCATAGTTAAATTCAGGGTATTCATAAACATAGTTTTTGAACACTAATCATTCCAAAAAATTGAGGTTTCCTTCATAAATCACTTGTGTTTACTTCCTTCACGGACCCCCTTATTTCTACTTATTTCGCATTTTCTAGATGTGACCGCCAATTCTTAACTGCAGATTCGTGATTACGATGCCAAAATTAGTGAGTATGCCAAATTTGAAAGCAATCGGAGATGCTCCTAACCAAATACAGTTGTGAACTGTCTTTATCTACTTGATAAGAGGATCGGATTGCCACTTGGGAAACTCATCTCTCATCTTGCCCAGTTAAAGGACCTACAGTTTAAAGTGAGATCAAAACCATATTATGTGCCTCCACCGTGGTTAGAACCTAGGGTCCCTTGTATGCAGAGTGACAGTATGCCATCCGATAGGCCCAAATACATATTATTAGCAGCAGCAGGAGTATTAGTAATAATACCTACTAGAGAAAACCATTAAGAGAAATAAAAACTTCATAATAAGTCATTCATTTCCTCACACTAACGTTTTCCTGAGTATTCACTCTTCCACTGTTCACTTTACTGATTGTTTTTTATTTTTCATCCACTATTGCATTTTCAAAAACTAATTAAGTCCAGAAGTCTTGTTATTTATAAAACTAAATACAATATTTGTAACCGTTCCGAATATTTAATGATTTATTGTAAGTGCTATGGAAGTATTAGGAAGTACTTTAGAATACTGGAAATGATTGTTGGAGCAAGTTTGGAGCTTGGAGAAACTAATTAGCACAGTTAAAAGTTTCACTAAATATTACTTACTGGATAAATTTTGATTTGAAATGTAGCTTGCACGAGCAGGCATTCTTAGATCTTGGTTGACTTGGGCAGGAGTTTTCGCATATTTTCACGCAAGCTTCAAAGGGAGTTTCATACTCGAGACCAGATATTACATGATCAGGTTTTCAAAGCATTTACAGATGTTATTTTAATGCTATGAGTCCTAAACCTGACCCACTTAAAATAATAAGTATGAGGCAGCAGCCCCAGGGCCCACCCAGCGGCGAATAACATGGCTACCTGGGGGAAACCCTGGGGGGTAAAGGCAGTCAGGGGCATGATGCTCATCACATCACCCCCACTCACATCTGGATCAAGAAGTGTTGACATGGCAGCAGATGCTCGGAAACAAAGTATCATAAAGGAGTATATGCAAAGGAAAAATTGGTCTCCATAAAACGTGCAGTAAATAATCACTAAGACGCTGAAGTACATGTTAACAGATATAATTAGAAATCGACCTATGTAAAAAATACCTGTGCACCATGATAAATTCTGGGTAAAAATGTCAAAGCCGGGAAACGGATTTCTTCAAATTTACAGGAGAAAGTACTTACGGAATTGAGTTTCTGTGTAATTTCGGAAGGTTGTAGAAGTGTTTTCTCGCATTTTTCAATGTATTTGGCTGCTAATTCATGCATTTTTCTATAATAATATCCGTCCGATGAACGAAAGCTGTTGCTTGTATTTCCATCCATGTACTTGAACAGGATGTTGTGAGCATCGGTAAAACTATCAAACCCGGGAAATGTCTGTAACTCGTTTATTCTATAATTGTTGACATTCGTACTTACCTATTCTGCATTGCGAAAGATTGTTTAACATGGGATTTCGATTTTTTTAACGAAATTAGTATCTACTGTCGACATATCGAGTAATTATTGTTCGTTCTTTTCTCGCTTCCTGAACATGCAAAATGGTGGGCAAATCTTGACTAGCGTTGTGTTTCAAACGGCAAAGCAGTGTTTCAACCTTCTTAACAGAAAAATTCCCGCATAGCCCCAAAAACCATTCCTGCATAGCCCCAAAAACCATTCTGAATCATATAACCATCCATAAATAGCCCCATGCACCATCACGGTAAGGTTAGGTTGCTTTAGGCTGGGCAATATAGTGAAAAAACTGTGTGTTTGGAAACACTTACCGGGGATTACGTCATCAGATGCTCGCAACATCCGGTTCAAGTACATGGATGGAAATGCAAGCAACAGCTTCCGTGCATCGGACGGACATTATTATAGAAAAATACATGAATTAGTGGCCAAATACATTGAAAAATGCAAGAAAACACTTCTACGACCTTCCGAAATTACACAGAAACTCAATTCCGTAAGTACTTTCTCCTGTAAATTTGAAGAAATCCATTTCCCGCCTATGACATTTTTACCCAGGCATCTGATGACGTAATCCCCGGTAAGTGTTTCCAAACACACAGTTTTTTCACTATATTGCCCAACTTAAAGCAACCTAACCTTACCGTGATGGTGCATGGGGCTATTCGTGGATGGTTATACGATCCAGAATGGTTTTTGGGGCTATTCGTGGATGGTCATACGATCCCGAATTGTTTCTGGGGATATGCGTGAATGGCTTTTGGGACTATGCATGAATAGTTTTTGGGGCTATGCAGGAATGGTTTTCGAGGCTATGTGGGAATTTTTCTGTTGAAACACTGCTTTGCCATTTGAAACACAGCATATCGACAACGCTAGTCAAGATTTGCCCACCATTTTTCATGTTCAGGAAGCGATAAAAGAACAAACAATAATTACTCGATATGTCGACAATAGATACTAATTTCGATCAAAAAAGCGAAATCCCTTGTTAAACAATCTTTGGTAACAGTTTCATACATCGGAGACACATTTCTTCAATTTTACACAAGAAACTATTTATGTAAATGAGTTTCTCCAAGGTTTATAACGTTCGTCGAGGTATTTTCTTTCATCATGGAATATATTTGCTGGGGAATTATGTATTTTTCAAAAGAAATATCTCACCGACGCACAATTGCCATTGCTTTCATTTGCTTGCCCTACGACAACCGGATGCTGCATACGTTTGATGACGTAAGCCCCTGTCAGTGTTTCAACCCCCTATTTTTTTACTAAGATTGCCTAACATAAGCAAACCTTATCAGAAATGGATCGTGGGGCTATCAGTCAGCTACCGTGCATAATGGTTTGTGGGGCTATCCATGAATGGTTCGTGGGGATATCCGTGTATGGTTCGTGGGGCTATCCGGCAGCTACCCGTGTATAATGTATAATTTCCACCGGTGACAAACAGAATATTAGATATTTTTCAGTGAAGAAGGTTGAAACACTGCATACCCACAACATGAGTCAAGATGTGCCCGCCATATTGTGTGTTCTGGAAGTGAAGAAAGGAATAAAAAAGGCACCCAGAATGTGAAAAATTGAGTTTGTTTACATGTAAAAAGAACAATGGCACCTTGAACTATGTTCCGCAATACACAATTGGTAAGTACGAACCATGCGAAACACAAAATATGCGATTGTAATGTGTCTCCCATCTATGAAACTGGTTGCCAATCTTTCGCATTGCAGAATAGGTAAGTACGAATGTCAACAATTACAGAATAAACGAGTTACAGACGTTTCCCAGCTATGATAGTTGTACCAAATTCTGAATTAAACAATCGGAACTTGGGCCGTGAAAATTTGCCTTTGTCACCATTGATGATTCTATTGGAGGAGGAATCCCAGGCATCCACCCGTTAATTCGCACCCTTGAGTGATTATGATCCTTGCACTTTCCCATTGTCCTTTATTTGTGTCTGCACTTCTTGGTAAAATTTGCTTATTAAAATTGTGGATCATTTTCTACTTGTAGTCTTGGTGTCTTACATTAAATGTACAAATGTCATAGAAGAATAAATAAAGAGCTGTAATGAGATTTGAACCATACCCCAGTGATAGTGGCTTAGGAAATAAGCCTCTGCTCGTAAATTATCTCCATTGAATCTGTCAATCATTAACTCGGGTAACTCTTTCATACGTCCTCTGAAGGTACTCATAACTTTTTATAACACTTCCACTGTGCAATAAAAACCATCTGAAAAAAAATTAAATCACAAAAGCCATAACTTGTAAACAACCTACACCAAAATAAGCGCGTTAAAGTCTGCCAATAACGAAACGACCATTACTAGAATTTGAAAGTGCTTGATTAATTATTAGGAGTAACTCGTCACATTTAGTTTCAGGAATTTCCTACATAACACCCTATCTTGAACATCACACTAAGAAAATGTCACTTGCTTGCTTGCTTGGTTTCATTAATGGCCTTCACCTAAAAATGTCACTCTCAAGAACGCAACTTTTACACAATTACATTTTCCGTTCGTGGAGGAATTGGTAGATGGCTCGTTGCCGTTGGGTGCGTTCAGTGGAACTTTATCATAGAATAGTTAGGGTATAGAAGATTACCCTACATTTAAACCTCGCTGCGCTTGGAAATTGCAGTTCCATCGGTGGCCAATAGATGGCGCGGCCATCTTCTTTTGCTGTTTCCAGCACAAATTGGGGGAGAGCTCTTTCGGTGACAGTCACGTGGGTTTCAAACGTCCTTATTGGTCAGATCTCTTGTATCCCAGCAAGGCTCCAGGGTTGGCAAAATTTGTGTTTTTTTAAAAAAGAACAAAACAAACTGTTTTTTTGTTTAAAACATGTTTTTTTTGTTAAAAAAACATGTTTTAAACATGTTTTAAACAAAACAAATTCAACCTTTTCCCAGTAAATTATAGTTAAAGTCGTTAAAGAGAAAAAATACTAATTTTTATGAGTACATTGGCGACAAGGACAGTTTATTTACCTTTGGAGATAAGGTTTACCATACTGCAGGGTAGGGGTGTGCGGGACAGAATTTTTCGGGTCGGGACGGGAAATTCTTTAAATCCCGACATTCGAGACGGGGAAAATTCCTAATTTCCCGAAAAAGTCGAAAAATTTTCGGGATGGGATGTGTTCGAAATTTTCCAAAGCTCTTGAAATCTCGAATTCCAGCCGTAATTTCCATCTTAAGTGCTTGTTTTTGCACTTCTGGTACAAAACCACAATGCAGAGAACGTCTAGAATTGACGACGTTTTAAAATGACCATTCGGAATTTCCAGACTGCTTGGGATCCCAAAAAGTCGGGAAGTCATTTCCGGAAGTCGGGATCGCGATGGAAATTTTATTTCCCGATCCCGGTCCCGACTTTTCGGGATCCCGCACACTTCTACTGCAGGCATAGGCGTCGACACCATGGGGCTTGGGGGGGCTCGAGCCCCCCAAATAATTTTGCTTAAGTGGATCTAATGTATTATTTTGCTTCTCTTGTAAAGTTTACTATGAATTGTGCCACATGAACTTCACTTTTAATACATATTTAAAATTTTCTAGACCATCAACTTTGGGGGACTGAAACCGCTAAACCATCAACTTTGGGGAGGCTATGACCAGAGACAGCAAAACGCATGATTTATTACTATTATAGGGACGCGCTAGCAAGCGGCGTGGGACCACCCACTCTGGTAGCGACGCGCTGTTACCGGATTGACCTACTTCAGGATTCTCGCGAGCCCACAGAAACATGAGGAAGGCTGAACTACTGCAGCTCCATATGTTACACAAACCCCAGTTCCCCATATATCGAATAGACAAGCTTGCAGAAGAAGCGGGACATACAGTGGTCCGTCTCCCGCCTTATCATTGTATGTACAATGCAATCGAACTTATTTGGGCACAGGTCAAAGGGCTGATAGCACAGAGGAACACTTTGCCACCTTTTACACTGTATAAAATTTTGCAATTGACAGAACAGGCTATCGGGGATGTGACAGCAGATAGGTGGCGTTCGGCTATAGAACACACAAGGAAGATTATTTCCGAAGCATGGGAAAAGGAGGGAGTTGAAGAGCAGCAAATGGAGGATTTTGTAATTTCACTTGGGCGGGAAGACAGCAGTGACAGTAGTAGCTCAGATGAAGATGTTCATTTACCAACCAACAATGAAGATGATCTTGGGATAGCGCCACTGCAATGGTAGCCGGTAAGCAAAAACAACTGATTCTTTAATTTAACTACTACTTCTGTTCTTTCATTCATTTTTTATGCTTTTACATACAGGTAGCTCAAAGCATTAATCACACATGTACCAAATGTATCAATAATGTTAAGGAAATCGAGCAATTGCCAAGCGTTTCGTTGTAATTTATTGAACTCTGTATTGCCAGAGCCTGTATTCTCATATAGCTCCCAAATTACCTCACTTCACTCACCCACACGTGCCTCCCCGATGTTGTCGCCTTGTAATCAAGTAGTCCTGGGTTTCATACCCTGTCGAGGCACATAGTGGTTCGGATCCCACTTCCAACTGTAGGTCCATTCCAGATTAGCCGTAGTGTGCATAAAGTGGACTTTAAAACACCAATTCAATCAATCAATTCACACACAATTGATTTGTTCTTGATAAATTCTTTTACGTAATACAGTAACTCAGTTCTGTAAAATTCTGTTTTCGAGGTGAATTTTTGTAGGTTCCTTAAAATATAATTTAAAAACGTGTTAACGAAACGAAGTTGTACGTAATTTGTTTATACGTAATTTGCCCTAATTTTCAAGAAATACATTTCATTTGTACGTTCTGAAGCTTCAACCATCGCGGCGTGACAAAGAGGCAAAGAGAGGCGGCATGAAATCAAAGGAGAACGATTTGCCACAGTGTTGTTCATAACACAAGACGCATTTTCTTTTGTTGGTAATTGTGATACGATACAACATTAGTAAAAAGATGCCGGTAGCTGATGCTTGCAATGTACCATAATAAAAACACAACAAAGGTTCTTTCAGTGAAGGTTTTCGGTTGCTGTGTAGAGCAGGAAGATAAAATGTTTCATGCTTGCCAGAATGCCCGAGCTTACCAACAGATGACTAGCCTGTCCGTGTGTTTGTGTGAACGTGGCAACGTAGAAACCCCCCAGCCACATGGCAGCCAACGAGGAGACAGAATTTGGTCACGTTCTACCGTTCTGCGTTCTGATTGCACGCCGCTTCTTATCGCGTCCGTACAGTAGTATATACTACGTATGTAATTATGAGTATTGTTAAAACTTTAACTAAAAAAAAGTTTCAAAAGACGATGTGCATGAACTAGGGTACTGGATGGGACGTTCGGGTTACAAATGGCTCTCGCATGACATTCAGAACGAGATCATTAATATATTAGGGAGATCTGTTTCGCGCTCCGTGGTAGCAGATAATAAAAGTCGGGAATATTTTGCTATTATGGTTGACGAAACTTTTGACATATCCATCCGTGGACAATTAATATTCTGCATTCAAACTGTGAATAAAAAAAAATGATATTTTTGAGGAATTCATGGGCTTTTATTAGGGGTGTGCGGGACGGGATCGGGACGGGAAAAATTTTCAATTTCCCTACTGAGTCGGGAAATGTTCAAAATTTCCCGAAGCTCTGAAAATCTCGAATTATACACGTCATTTTCACTTTAAGTGATTCCTGGATTAAAAACTAACAATTTACGGTAAGTTCCAGAAATTGACAATGCAGAAAAAGTCTTGAATAACGACATTTTCAAATAACAATTCGGTATTTCCCGACTGCACGGGATCCCGAAAATTCGGGAAGTCATTTCCCGAAGTCCGGATCGGAACGGGAATTTTTTTTCCCGATCCCGGTACTGACTTTTCGGGATCCCGCACACCCCTAGCTTTTATGAGATTCCGAACACTGAGGCCAAAACTTTAAAAAGGGAGAGAGTGAGTCATTCATTAATTTATTTCAGTGATCAGAGCCCCCCCCCCCAATAATTTTGACAAGTCGGCGCCCGTGACTGCAGGGACAAAAGTTGTGGGTAATAGCCACCCTTTTTCCGCCACTACTGAAGTAGGTTAGGATTTATATTCATCTAAATTTCAAGAAACTAAATATTATAGACCGTGTTAAAAATGTAAACATAAACATTGGTGAGGTCTTGCCCGGTCCTCCCGGAACTTCCGGTTTAGGCCAGTCCCCGTTGTTGCCAGTGCAGATTCACCGGCATACGAAGTAAGAAATGGCCGCTTGTTTTCATCAGTTGTGCGACGATAGTCAAGAAAGGTATTTGTTAAAATTCTGCTATGAAGGAGTGGACGTCTAGAATTCGTCGGATGATGAACTGCAGAGCAGATTATTAAAATATGACGTGTCTTTGTGCCGACAGTTGTATAGCACGCTACGTACATACAAGTATCTCATGTACGACGAACGTTTAGATACAGTATATTAAATTATTTTGTAAATGGAAAAGTGAGGGAAAGATAATTCTATAAAACTAGTGATATTATTATATGATATAAAGTATGCTTAAGCTTAAGTGAATCTTTGCCAACAAATCTGCAAATGCTAGTAAATATATATGCTTTCAACGTCGCCTTTCCACCTGAGGGATTTAGGGAAAACCTATGATATGGCATGCCACTTTCACCTGCACGAATTTACTTCAAGCAACAAGGGCGTTTTCAGACTGAAGCGGCAAGCGATATCGGAATTTCGCACAGAAGCATTCGATCTAAAGCAAACAATTCACCAGTCACGCTTGCGCAAACAACAGGCCGGGGCAACACAATGCAAGGTATTGATAAAACGGCCCAGTCCGAGCGACAAGCGACACCTGCAATTTGTCGTTCGGAAGGTGTTGTTTATTTTTTAATGTTGGTTTCCAAGAAAGACGTATCGCTGCAGTCTGAAAGCTTCCTTTCGAACCAATTCACCACGAGAAAATGCACGTGTCGCTTGGACTGGACTGTTGTTTTCTCAGTACAATACTTCGTGTCGCATCGCTCTGTTGTACTCGTATACAAGGTGAATTGTTTCGCTTAGAGTAAAGGGGCTGTTGCCTGTCGCTTCGGTGTGTAATCGCAGCACGACAAGCTGCACGTGTCGCTCAGATTCCCAATGACGTGTATTGTGCCGCCTGAGACTTGATTTCCCATGAGTGGTAAATGCTTATTTATAGACTAAATGGGCCTGTGTCGCTTGTCACTTTGGTACGAACCACTGCTGTCGCGTGTCGCTTCCTTTTGAAACCTCACTAAGAGGCGTGCTTTTCACCACAACACAATACGCAGATAAACGATCAACATGCTTGTAACAAAATGCAAGTCGCAAATATCCTTTCCGGGTACCAATCCTTTCTCGTTTTTCTTGAACCAACAGGTTTCGTCTCTCTACGTCCTTCGGAAACCTACGAAGTGATACTTGACTCAATAAATTTGTTCCCGATCGAACTGTACAACCATATGCTACAAAGCTGACAACCTATTTCCTTGTAAAAGAATCTCCACTTTGCCTTTCATATTAACGTCCATAGCATTGTAAGCGTAACCGGATGTTCGAGGGGGACCAGACGAGTGTGCATGCTCTGCAGTAGCTCCGCCTTTAACACCGTCTATAGAATTACTATCCTCGTCCTGAAAAAATGACGGTGAAATATTTCCTACTGCCTGAACAGTTTATATAGCAGAAATCAACCTGCAGAGTCATAATAGATTCTCCAGATGAATTTATCTTTCAAAGTACAAAATTATGTTACCAAAAGTAAGCATCTGCGCTTCATTCAGTTATACAGACCAATGAATCGTATCGCAAAAGAAAAAAAATCACGTCATGATCAAAATCACGCATTGTGTATTTAGATATTAGATTCCATTTCCAGCTTCCACCAGTCTCAAACTTACAGGACGATACGAAACAAGGAACTGAGAGGTTTCAATTTCTACAGTAAAGCACGGGTCTTTCTTGTCGCACAACAATTTTGCTACCTTGTGCATACATAGCTAGCCTGCCTAAAGCCCCTATCACACGGAACTGGAATTCTAGTTGGAATGCCCTAGTTGGCGATGAACTGACTTTCTAGGTAGTAATCATGGCCGCCTGGCTGACTGCTAGATTCTGTGGAACAGCCAATCAGAGCAAAGTTTGGCCATGTGAAGATAATCTGTGAGTTTTCAAAGTAGCCTTTTTTGTCTGTGGTTTCCGAGTGCATACAGCACGAAAGGCATGTTTACAATTGAAAAAGCTAAAATATTCTTCCATACGTGTATAGTAAACGTTGTAAAGTATGTACTTTATCAGCGCCGTTCTTCTCTACCTAAAACCATTTAATGCGATGCGATATTCCTCTCGGTTGAATAGTTATCGCATTTTAAAAGTTGTAAGTGATTTTTACGCTGTTTACATCTCGCGCGGCCGCCATTATGGGAACGAAAGACTATCGACAAGTACGGTATAACAAGTACCGTGTGAGGCGAAAACTAGCAAATGGGTAGCCAGTCCAGCGTCAACTAGAGCATTCCAACTAGAAATCCAGTTCCGTGTGATAGGGGCTTAACCTAACAACATAGGCATTTAGGGCCGTTTTTCCAATGTTCAGTTAAGGTTCATGTTAGCGCGTAACTGGAAGTTAGTGGAAATTTCTGTTTTTCAATGTACAGTTAGCTTGTAACTGGAACTCTGGTGGCGATTATCTTTACTGGTGCTTCTTCTTGCAGTTACCAGCCTAACTGGAAGTTACGATGCAACATGGACGCCTCGTGCAGCTATCGAAGTTCCACACTCGCAACTTCACTGTCAGATTAAACAAGATATGATTCATAAAACTTTTAAATTGGTACAGAAAAAGACTAGTTTTGTTTGGCAGAGCTTACCAACATCCATGCAAATATGGAAATTAAGCAGCATAGTTGCTAGAATTCGTTTGGTAAGGTTGTGTTAGAGAATTTGTGGTCACGATATCCGGTCTACTAGGCGCGACAATCTCCTATCGGTAATTTGGTGTAGTGGTTAGCGGTACCACCTTTCGGAGCGTCTTGTGTTTTGTAATACGAGTTCGAATCCTGGTCACGGGTATTTTTTTTCTTGTCAATTATTTATTACGTGTGTTGCATTTAATTCACGCTTTATTGTTGAATGATCTTCTCGGATTAATATTAGAGTAAATTTTAAAATTATTTTTACTCGTACCTTCATATTTTTAGAAGTTTAGAAAGCATGCTTACTATTAACATCATGTTTTTTCGCTCAACAACATGCATAGAGAGGTACAAAGCATGCAGTCAAATGTACAATATTTACATATTAATAATAATAATAGTGTTTATATCAACAAACCGTTATTATTAATGTCTCGACTTTCGAGTTCTTCACGCTTCTTCTACAAGAAAGTATCTGCGCTTGCGCCTCATAACATCATTTCCCCCACGTGGAATTTGCCTTTATTAGAAGAAAACAAAATTTGTAGTGCTGTCTTTCGTTAATTTATTTCGTAAGCATACAAAATGGATGCGCAGCCATTGTTCCTATCGTTTCACAATGCAATAACGTGCTTTCGAGCGCGGCGTGCTTGTAGTTCTATATTTAAACGCCAGGCTGTGTGCCAGTCGACGCGGTTTGAAACTATACTAACAGATGGTGCGCAGATCGATTTCCTGTAATTTCCGTGCTTCAGAATTGCCAACACACTGTTTCGGAGAACGAACTATGGTTTAGTTAACTGGCAGTTACTTTCACATTGAAAAACCCGGTGCTGGTTAAGACTGGCTGTTATCTCCAACTGGCAGTTAGTTAACAGAAAGATTAACAGGACATTGAAAAACTGGCCCTTAGTCTAAAATTAAAAAGCTTTCTCCCGTAACGTCAGAACATAAAATTGCTCAAGTGTTGTGCGATAAGTGAGACTGTAAAGCACGGATTAATTGACACAGATTCAATGAAAAACAGGGTTGTAAAACAAAAAATATATCACAGACTATAAAATATCTACCACCAAAATGTGTTTTAAACACTTGTAAAAAAAAACATGTTTAAAACAGATTGTTTTAAACGTTTAAAACATTTGTAAAAAAAACAAAGCCGTGTGGTTTTAAACGTTTAAAACAAAGTGTTTTAAACACTTTTGTTTTAAACATGCCAACCCTGGCTGTTACCAATGGCAAGGGCTTTCTTTTTCGCTGGTTCCCTTCCAAGCACCGCTGTTAGGGGTGGGGTGAAGAGATGGGATGGGTGATGCGTTTCCGCCACTGCAAAGTTCTTCGGAATCTTTTACTCGAAAGTAAGGTTGCCTTTCCTATGCAATTGTTAACAGATTCTTTGAGTGTTTATTTGAAGGCGAAATTGGGAATGTAAAATGTAGGCATTTTCAACTGGCGCCTGAATTTTCAAATTCAGGTCTCAAAAAAAATGTTTTAAAAATATTTCAACTTCGCTTGTGGAAATTTACATTACCACTTTTGAAATAACGAGCACAGTGTGTGGGCCTCCCCGATGGCGCAGTGGTAGCGTCGTCGCTTTGTAATTAAGGGGTTCCGGGTTCGATACCCGGTGGAGCTACAAGTGGTTCGGATCCCACTTTAAACTGTAGGTCTAGTCCCGATTGGCCTGAGCAAAAAGAAAAAATAATAACTGAAGTACAAACTGGGGGAGGACTAATTCCATGCACCGGCGCATCATTTCTTGACTGCAACAATCTTCACTCGACCCCGCCGCACAAGAAATGAAAATGAAATGAATAACGAGTAGTGTAATTGATGCTACAACCATTTCGATAAAGTATGAACCCCCCTCAGGCAGATTTGGCTACACTTAAAACTAGCTCAACATGCCCATATGAGCTTTTTGCTCAAGTGTGGTACTCCGTCTAATCCAAGATTTTTGTAAAAATGCCCTCGGGAATTTCTTGAGAAAGTATGACCCCCCTCAGATTGATTTGTTTACACTTACAAAAAGCATTTTTGTTAGATTGTTGTTTATAAGAGTAGTGCAGGTGGACCGGTTCACCAACCTTAATTGGGGTTCATACTTTCTCTCCATGTTCCCCACCTTATTTATTGCGCTGATGATGTTTCACAGCGAAGAAAACAGCACCAAAACCTCAAAAACGTATTTTGATGTATTGATTGATTTGTTGTATTGATGATATTACTGGGATGAGAAATGATGAACCCCCCCAGGTAGATTTGCCCACACTTAAAACTTGCTCAACATGCCTATATGAGTTTTTTTTGCTCAAGTGTGGTACTCTGTCTAATCCAAGATTTTTGTAAAAAAAATGCTTTTGGGAAGTTCCTGTGAAATGATGAGCCCCTCTCAGATTGATTTGGCTACACTTACAAAATCTACTTCTGTTAGATTGTTGTCCATAAGCTTGTTAAAAATATGCCCCTTTTGATATTTTTTTTGCCCACACCTAAAACTAAGTCAAATGTATTCACACACACACACACACAGCACACTGCTGAACCCAACTGATATTTTTTATTAAGTATAGAGTTTTGATTTGAACCCCAAGAAATTTTATATAAATACCAAAGCCAAAAATATTAACACACATACACACACACACACACACACAAAGTATACAAAACACACTGCTGAACCCAACTGATATTTTTTATTAAGCATAGAATTTTGATTTGAATCCCAAGAAATATATATAATAAACCAATAATAAAAATGCCAAATCAAAAACATTGTAATCAATGCAATAAGAATATATCCAGCCCCAATTGGGCTAAGCATAAAAAGAATTGTAATCCAGACAAATGCAGAACTCCCACTAAAATATGCCCTAAATGCCATAGAAAATGTAGCATGGAATATTTCACATATAAACATATGGCTACTTGTTCTGCACAGTCATCAACATTGCCCCCACAACCATCTACATCTGGTCTGAAAAGGAAGCATGAAACACCTGTTAATGCTGGACCAGCAAAGCAGCCACGCTATGCACCACCTATCCATAGCAGTTTTAATGGCCAACTTAGGGATCACCGGTTTGTATCAGAGCCAAAATGTGGTATTAAGAATTTTTTGAACAGTATAAATCCAGATGTGCAGGCAATTCTAAATGCACAAAATGGCTCTTATAAGCTGTCCCTCAAATTGTTTACACAATATAAGAAGCCAAATGGCACAAAATTTACACAGCCCCACATAAAAGAAACTGTACCGGTATATTCAAATGCAAATTCAGACAAAATAATAAGCAGTTTGATAGATCAATTGAATATTAAACACTCTGAATTTGCTGCAAAAGAATCAGGATGGAGCCTATGCGGATCTCCACACAAGTTATATATTAATATTTCTGAATTCAGCCCATTACAAGGATCTACATATTTGCCATTACCTGCCAATATCAAAAACAAAACAGCCGTGGTTAACATAAAAAATAATGATGAGAAATGCTTTTTGTGGTGTATTTTAGCTGCTTTGTATCCAGTTTCAAGGAATCCTGAGAGAATAACTTATTATAAACAACATGAAAATGATTTTGATGAGGGAATGGAGGGTTTAGAATATCCAATGTCTGTTCAGAATATTGATAAATTTGAAAAAAAGGCCAGGGATATTAATGGTAAACAATTATCTATTAATGTATTTACTTGTTCTACTGGCCGTGGCAATTGCTTGATAGATCCTCTCAGAATCAGTACATTTGATGATGATTCTGCTGTTCCGATTGATCTGCTCTTAATTGAAGGGGATGATACACACCATTATACTCTGATACATAATCTTGAAGCTTTAGTGAGAACACAACTAGACAAATTTAAAAGAACATTTAAGTTGTGCCGAAGATGTTTAACTGTATTTGATGGTCAAAAAATGGTAAATGGGGTTCGTGAAAAAAATGCAGAAATTGCTAAAAACAAGTTAATTGAGCATCTGAAATACTGTGGCAACCATAAACCTGTTCATATGGTGATGCCTAACCCAAGTGAAAATGCCAAATTCAAAAAATTTGAAGCCTTGTTGGAACACCCAGCATATATAGTCTGTGATTTTGAATCAAATCTCAAACCTCTTGCATTCTGTAGCCCAGATCCTGATGAATCTTCAAGTACATCATACCAGTTACATGAACCTTCTAGTTTTTATTATGTTGTTGTACAGGATGGTGTTGTTAGTAAAGAAGATTTATACATGGGAGCAGATGCCATCAAAGAATTTGCACATAGAATAGAAAATGAGTGCCATGACATAGCATCTAATGTCTTATTAAAATCAAAACCTATGTTGCCTTTAACAGAGAAACAGATTGAAGATTTCAACAATGCAGAAAAATGCCCGGTATGTGATTCTGAATTTTCAGATACAAATATCAAGGTGAAACACCATTCTCATACAGATGGTAAATTCTTAATGGCCCTGTGTAATAGCTGTAATATTAAGATCCAGAGACCAAAATTTGTCCCCATATTTTGCCATGGTGCATGCAATTATGATTTTCATCATTTGATCAGGTACGAGGGGTTTGACAAGCAGAATTTAAATATTTTAGCTGAAAATAATGAGAAATATATTGCCATTAGCAAAATAATTAAAGTTAATGGTGTTCCTATTCACTTAAGATTTCTTGATTCATACAGAATTCTGTCTGCTAGCCTGGCTACACTGGCCAGTCAATTATCTGATGATCAATTCAAAATCACATGTGCTTTGTTTCCAAATCAGGAGCTGAAATTAATTAGGCGGAAGGGTGTATATCCATATGATTATGTTACAGATTTTTCTAAATTTGATGAGTGTTCTCTGCCACCACAACAAGAGTTTTACAGCAAAATCAGAGGATCTGGAATCACTGATGAAGATTATCACCATGCCCAGTTGATGTGGAACAATTTAAAATGCCAGACATTTGGTGATTATCACAAGGCTTATTTAAAACTTGATGTGACCCTCTTAGCTGATATACTGCAGGCATTCAGAAAATCTTCCATGGAAAATTATAAGCTGGATCCAATGTATTTTTACAGTGCTCCGGGCCTAGCATGGTCTGCAATGTTTTTAAACACTAAAATGCAATTGGATCTGATCCAGGATCAAGATATGTATCTGTTTATGGAACAATGTATAAGAGGAGGCATGGTGCAATGTTCTCAGAGATATGCCAGAGCAAATAACAAATATATTCCTGATTATGATCCAGCACTGCCATCAAATTATATACTGTATGTAGATGCCAACAGCCTCTATGGTTATGCTATGATGGATAAATTGCCATATGCAGGGCTTGAGTGGGTTGAAGATTTTAATATTGAAGATCTTCAGGATTTTGATGACAGTCACTATGGCCTGTTCTTAGAGGTTGATCTGACAATTCCTGATGATTTACACAACACATTTTCTGATCTGCCCCCAATTCCTGAGGTTAAGTGTTCACCTGGCTCTAAACAGAAGAAATTGATGATGACTCTAGAGCCGAAACAGGATTATGTCATATATTACAAAAACCTCCAGTTCCTGATGAAACATGGTGTTCAAGTGACCAAAGTTGGAAAAGTTTTGAGGTTCAGGCACTCAAGATGGTTGAGGCCATATATTGATACAAACACAGAGCTTCGAACATCTGCAATGAGCCAATTTGATAAATCTTTGTTTAAATTGATGGTCAATTCTGTGTATGGCAAAACAATAGAAAATGTCAGAAAACATATTGATGTTAAATAATTACTGACCCCAGCCGGAGCAAAAAATTGATTGCAAAGCCCAACTTCAATTACAGAAGAATCTATGATGAGAATATGGCACTTTTCAACATGAAAAAAACAAAGATTAAGTTTGATAAGCCTATTTATGTAGGGGCTGTGATATTGGAATTGGCCAAATTACACATGTTAAAATTGTATTATGATGTGTTGAAGCCTTTTTATAAGGATCGTGTAAAACTGATGTACATGGACACAGATAGTTTTGTTCTTGATATTCAAACAGAAGATGTTTATCAAGATATAGCACAGCCTGCATTGCTTGAATATTTTGATACCAGTGAACATACAAAGATTCAACCCCACAACAAAAAGGTGCCTGGCAAGTTAAAAGATGAGACACTTGGTGATGTTATTGTGGCATTTGCTGGGTTAAGGGCCAAGATGTACAGTTTTGAAACATGTAGTGGCGCTGTTGCCAAAAAGGCCAAGGGCATTGGCAGAGTGACTGTAGACAAAGAGCTTGAATTTGAAGATTACAAAAATTGCCTCAAATCATGTAGCACAATCAGAACATCAGAATCCAGAATTCAGTGTGTGGATCACTTGTTGACTACAAATATTGTAAGAAAAGTGGCTCTGGACCCACATGATGACAAGAGATGCATTTTATCATGTGGCATACATACTCTACCATGGGGTCATTGTGATTTGAAAAGTGGCAAACAATGCCCAATTACAGAGCATGATTTGAAATAAATAAAAATGCCTATGAACTTATTTGGGTTCAAAAAACAGGCTATTATGGACCTGCCAACACCACAACCCTCTTCTGATATAATATCTAAACTAAGTGCTTTGTTAATTATTCATCTGAACAGCATATTTACAGATGTTGATGATGAAACAGGTAAAACATTGTACATATTTAACAATAATTTAAATCATTACCAATTACCTGTAGGTGGTCAATTGCAATTTATTACAACCCCTGAGGGTAATGTCAAGATTTCAGTAGGGAGAAATATTTATAGAATTAAGCACTCAAACATGATTTCTGGCACTGTATATACTGTTTCTGCTGGTGACTGCTTATATATTGAGGTCCCTGGATCCTATGACAAGCTTATACCTTTTTTTATAGAATTAAGAATTAGATATTCAATAATAAATAACCACTAAAACAAAAATGCCTAATGATATATTTGGCCATAGAAGGCATGAAGATCACAGTGATGAGATTCTTATGCTTGATGTCAGAGTCAAGAAATTAAGAAGTGATTTACAAGCTTTACAAACCACACTCAATGCCAGTCTTCAACTAGAAATTACAAATTTACAAACACAATGCATGGACCCTCTTCTTAAAATTGACTCAGAACTCAAATTGCTGCTTCAAAAATATACTGATTTGGCCACATTAGATAATTTTCAAAGTTTAGAAGAGGCTGTAGCAGCTCTTCAAGCCAAATTTAAGACCCAGGCCACCAACTCTGAGCAATTGAAACAGCAATTGGAAGAGCAGATAAATAATGTCCAGACACAGCTCCAAACAATTGTCAAAAGCATAAAATCACAAGAAGATTTTGATCTAGTGATTTCCACTCTAAAAGAACAGATTCAATCACTACAGATACCTAATCTGGACCCCTTGAACAATGCCATAGCCGAGGTTAAAGAAAAAATTGAGACACTTGAAAATTTTATGAACAACTTGCCATCTTCTGATGCTTTGAGTGCAATAACTCGGAGTGTTGCCAACATTAAGCTACAACTTGAAACATATGAAGATTTTGGAAAAATTCAAAGTACCATAACCCATCTTGAGGGTACAATAGCAGCGGTGCAAAGTGATTTGACAAATGTACAAGAATCTCTAGAATCCCGCCTGCCTGGTATTGTAGACACACTTGTCAGTGTCCAGCAACAGATCACAAAGCTTGAAAACCTCAACACTGAATCTGAGCTATCTCATTTTCATCACTTGATCGATGATATCCAAACAAAGCTTGAAATTTTACAACAATCAACACCCACTCAGGCAGATATAGCCCTGCTCCAAGATGCTATGCAAAGTGTGGCTGATGCTTCTGAATTAAATAATGTGAAATTGGCACTTGAATCTTTGCAAAATACTGTATCAAATCTGCCTACATCACAGGAACTTAAAAATATTAAGAGGGCAGTGAATCGCATATTGAAATCAGAAGATATCAAGAATATCCAGACAGAGATCAAACAACTCACTCAGACAGTGGCCACTCTACCAACAAATCAACATATTAATGAACTGCATGCCCTGTTTGAGGATATCAGAAGACAGGTCCATGATCTTACTGCTCAAAATTCAAAATTGGCAGTTATTGAAAATTTGCAACAAATTGTAGCAAATATCAAGCAACAGCTAGGAACCATGGAATCCAATCAAGCAAATGCTCTGTCTGTTTTTGCCACCCAGCTTCAAGAGATTGTGCAACAATACAAGAAACTTGTTGTGGACATAAAGATCAAGCCAGGCCATGATGATGTTGTTAGGACTATCAATGAGCACCTTGAATCTGTAACAAACAGATTGCTTACAGCAGAAAAAGAAATAACAGGCATAATCGAGAATCCAAAACATACAGTAATTCTTGAATTGTACAGCATCCCCAACAAAGAATATGATTCACCATTTACACCAGGTGGCAAAATATATATGCTGTCCCCTGCACAATTTTATTACCAGTTTTTTGTTGGGGGCACACTGAGACCAATCAAGATCAAATATTGGCTTCAACCACAGGCACATCACTACCCCACCTTATCAATAACAAATGCTGACAACAAACCAAAAATCACCAGTGTAGAGTTAGAGGATTTTACAGATCCCAATACATTAGAAACATCTTATGCTGAAGATGATGGCTCTCTGGAATTTTATATACAAATAGGAGACAAACTGTATTTAGAAAATCTTGTAGTATCAGCTGCTGAACACCCCATAGTTGCAATATTCTTGTTTTCATATTATGTGTAGACAAATTATTGTTGATGAATTACACAGACAAGCCAGACATAATTATAAGAGACTCCCAGTAGTCACAAAAGGCATAGATGATTTATGGCAGAGCGACGTGATTGAGATGGCAAGTGGACAGCTGAAAAACTTAGACAAAATCAACAAGGGCTACAAGTATCTACTCACTGTCATAGATACATTTTCAAAATTTGCCTGGGCTGTGCCACTCAAATCCAAGACTGGAAAATGTGTTACAGAAGCCTTCAGGACAATCATCAATCAGAGTGGAAGATCACCGCGCTATTTGCAAACAGATAATGGCAAAGAATTTTATAATTCTGTGTTCCAACAATTTATTAAAAGCCAGTCAATACAACATTATTCGAGTTACAGTGATTCTCAAGGCCTCAATTGTAGAGATATTCAACAAAACCCTAAAAAATCTTATGTATAAACAATTTACACTTCAAGGTAATTATAAATGGCTTAATATTCTTCCAGAACTTCTACATAAATATAACAACTCGGTCCATTCCACAATCAACATGAAACCCTCTCAAGTAACTTCATCTGATGAGCAAAAATTGATCAGGACTGTTTATTATCCTAGATACCAGCCAACAACAAGAAAGGCCAAATTCAAGGTGGGTGATCAAGTAAGAATCAGCAAATATAAGCACTTATTCAAAAGAGGCTTTACAAGAAACTGGAGCACTGAATTATTTACAGTGGTTCAAGTTAAACCTGGGACCCTTAACACATATATAATAAAAGATCACCGAGGAGAAATTCTCAAAGGCAGATTCTATGAAGAAGAACTCAGCAAAACTAAGCAGCGTGACACATATCTCATAGAAAAAATCATCCGCAGAAAAGGCAACAAGTTATTTGTCAAATGGCTAGGACTTCCAGAACACAGCTGGATCCATGCAGACAAAGTGATAATATGAGCACCTGGGATGTTATAAAAAGGCTGCCAGAACCTGAACAGCAGATTAAGAGAAATGGCAAGTTGCTGCCTGAAAATATTACATGTCTTATTGTTGGGCCATCGGCTTGTGGTAAAACTACACTAATGATTGATAATTTTTTATTGGCACCCAACTGGTTAGACTGGAAAAACAGGCACTTGTATGTCTTCTCTAAGAGCTTGGAACAATTCAAATATCAGCAGCTGATGAAGCTATATGATGGATTGGAACCAGATGTTAAGCCACTCCATGAATATCTTGATAATTCTGTTGTTATGTTTGATGACATTATACTGGATAATCAAAACAAGGTTAGAAATTTCTTTACACAGGGGCGACACAAAAACATTGATTGCTTCTACCTGGCACAGACTTTTTCTAAAATACCGAAGCAGCTGATCCGAGACAACAGCAATTTTATATGTGTGTTTCATCAAGATCATACCAACCTCAAACACATACATGATGAATATGTGGGTGGGGACTTGACCTACAATAATTTTTCCAAGTTTTGCAGTAGGTGCTGGAACCAGGACAGTTATGGGTTTGTCACAATTGATATGACAAGAAAACCCAATAGTGGCAAATACAGAAATAAAATCAACAATTTTCTAGACATTGAAACATATATAAATAACCATGAAAAGGCCAATCATTGATGATCTTAAATTAAGAGATTATCTTGTAAAAAGATTTAAGGGATGGAAATCAGAGAACCGAGGAATTTATGAACAACACAAACAAACAGAACAGCCTATTATTGATGCTATTAGTGAATTAGGTAAAAATATCAAAACTGTTACACAGCAAAATCAAAATTTGATCACAGCTTGTACCTGTAGCTGCTAGGAACATATTAGATTATCCAATCACCCCACTTTCCAGTATTCATACACCTAGTCCTGTTGCTCCTCGAAGAATTGAAGCTAGTCAGGATCCTATTGAATTGGGTCTTCTTGCTCAAAAATATTTAAGCACACCTAAAGACAACAAAGATGAGGTCTTTGGCTTATATGCTGACACAGAGCGTGATGGTAGCATCATACATAGAATTGGCAATTTCAGAGTAACATTTATGGGAGATGATCTCATTGTATATTCAGAATCTCATCTTGGAGAAAAAGGTGGTTTTGTTAAATATCCCGGCACACCTGGATTGTGGGAACTGATGACTAGGAAAAGACCTGGCAGCTATACAGATCAAGATTATGAGCACTACAAAGAAATATTAATAAAATCAGATGGCCTCTACCAGAACAATGATCCCACACAAAAAAGAGTCAAGTCTAGCAGTGGAGCAAAATACAACAATTTAATCAAAACAAGAGCCGCTTACAAACCAAGATATTGAAGCTTTAATCAAGCCACTGGGCATCAAAACTTTTAGAGGTGTGTACATGTGATTCTTTGCCAGAGCAACCACTCAACAAAGAGTGTGGCATTGTTAATTTGGATAAGTACAAAAATCAGGGCACTCACTGGATCTGTTATCTTAAATATTTAAACAATGAGGCATTTGTGTTTGATTCATTTGGAGGTGTTCCACCTGAAAATTTAATAAAATATCTAAAATCAGCTAATCTTTATTACAATAATGCCCGTGTTCAAAACTTCAAAGATGTTAATTGTGGACATCTGTGTTTATCTGTTCTTAGATATATGTCTCAAATAAATAAACCATCAATTGAAGATTTTCAAAAGGCCTTGTGGTATTTAAAACATCATGGGAGTATTCCATCTCACCAGCCAAAATTCAATATTGAAACTTAGATTACATGATGATATAGTGTATCCCAAAACAATAGCTCTCAGAGCATTTTATGGCATGTACTTGATCCCTAATATTACACACCACAACAACAAAATTGCAGTAGGGGATCAAAAAATTGTCATCACTCCAGGGCAGTATAATCTGTCCACTCTAAATGCTCAATTAGCCAGAGGTATAGTATTAACTCAAAATTCTGTCACTCACAGAGTAGAGATTGTATCTGCTACAGAAACAGTGGATCTGGGTACTATAGGAGAGCTGTTAGGATTTGAGAACAACACAAAACTTGAACCGGCCATCAAACACACTGCTATTAATATACCTAAATTCTTAGCCATAGAGACTCTGAATATTCACTGTAATGTGGCCGAGGGTATGATCACCAAATCAAATGGCATAGGCACTCACAAACAAACTGGCATCATTGCAACATTTAAACCTAATTCTGAATTTATGGAGCCCATCATCTATACTCCATCCCCAACATTATATTTTCCTGTGTGCCATAATAGAATAGATAACATTGAATTGATGGTCACTAATGAAAAAGAAGAATTCGTTGATTTTGCTGGAGCCACAACAACTGCAATCATAGAGATTAATATTTAAATAAAAATACATACAAAAAAATGGAAAATATTGAGAGTTATGAGCTACAATCATTCCCCCCAAACAGGAGGACATTTGCAAATTTAAATCAACCCAACACAGAAATTGAGGTTGATCTTGATGTAGGGGATGGCTTTATACACCCCCACAGAGCAGATTTATACATCAAATTTGATCTGTATAGCTCGATGGAACAGATTATCCGGCAAATTCAAATATAAGATTGGTAGACAATTTTGTGCCACATCTGTTCTCTGAAATTGAGATCAGAAAGCATGGTGTTGTTATAAACAGAGTGGATTATCCCGGCATTACCTCCACAGCTTTGGCCACACTAAAATTATCCAAAACCGAGGCTTCTTACTACAAAATAGGTGGATTTGAGGCTGGTGATAAAATATTATCCAAGAGCCACACAGTGCTGTTTCCTATGCGCCTGTTGCCAGGATTCTTCTCAGATTACAAAGATATTATGTGGAAGGGTGGTTTAAGAATCACATTTAGAAGAGCTGCCAATGATAATAATGCTTTGATGAGGTACAGTACATTAAACTCTACAGGGGAAGCTTTGCCTAATACCCTACCTGATGAAGGCAAATGCATTATTCAGACTATGGAGCTAAGAATCCTGGTTGTTGAATATGAAGCCAGTTATGCTCTTAAATACAAAGCAGATATAATAAAAAATCCACAAGTACCTTTACAATTTTATACATATCAATGTGTACAGAAGCCTGCCGCTGGTACTTATTATGAGTTTGATGCTACAAATTCATTCTCCAGTATACAATATGACATGCCGGATTTTGTGGTGGTACTGTTTCAGACTGGAAGACACAATAATCAGGAAAAAAATTCAAGTAAATTTGATAACTGCAACATCAAGAACATATATCTTAAAAATGGCAGAAATGAGGTATTTCCTAGAGAAAATTATAATTTAGACATGTCCAAGGATGATTTCCTCAAATTATATGAAGCATTTACGGCATACAAAAGGGTCACTACTGGCAATACTGACATGTATTACACACCAGATGAATTCAAAGCACAGAGACCCATGTTTGTCATCAACACTTCAAAAAGGAAACAAGTTGTGGTTAATGACAGGACAAACATTAAAATTATCTGTGAATTCCACGATACACTCCCTGATGACACCATATGTAGTGTTATTCTCATAGGTGAAAAATCATATGTTTATGATGTAAGAAATGAGAGAGTCACAGAGCAATTCTAGAGGGCCTCTGCATATTGCACAAGTTGAGCCTGGTGCCCAATTAAACTTAAACCGGAAGTAAATATATATATATCTGTGTGTGTGTGTGTGTGTGTGTGAATACATTTGGCTTAGTTTTAGGTGTGGGCAAAAAAAATATCAAAAGGGGCATATTTTTAACAAGCTTTTGGACAACAATCTAACAGAAGTAGATTTTGTAAGTGTAGCCAAATCAATCTGAGAGGGGCTCATCATTTCACAGGAACTTCCCAAAAGCATTTTTTTTACAAAAATCTTGGATTAGACAGAGTACCACACTTGAGCAAAAAAAAACTCATATAGGCATGTTGAGCAAGTTTTAAGTGTGGGCAAATCTACCTGAGGGGGGTTCATCATTTCTCATCCCAGTAATATCATCAATACAACAAATCAATCAATACATCAAAATAAGTTTTTGAGGTTTTGGTGCTGTTTTCTTCGCTGTGAAACATCATCAGCGCAATAAATAAGGTGGGGAACATGGAGAGAAAGTATGAACCCCAATTAAGGTTGGTGAACCGGTCCACCTGCACTACTCTTATAAACAACAATCTAACAAAAATGCTTTTTGTAAGTGTAAACAAATCAATCTGAGGGGGGTCATACTTTCTCAAGAAATTCCCGAGGGCATTTTTACAAAAATCTTGGATTAGACGGAGTACCACACTTGAGCAAAAAGCTCATATGGGCATGTTGAGCTAGTTTTAAGTGTAGCCAAATCTGCCTGAGGGGGGTTCATACTTTATCGAAATGGTTGTAGCATCAATTACACTACTATAACGTGAAATTCAAATAATTTTTGTTTCATTTTGCTCGAAATAAAATCGTTTCTTTAAGATAGGGTGACCATTCGTCTCGTTTTGACCGGGAGAGTCCCGTTTCATAGGCGTGTCTCAGTTGTCCCATCGATATTATACCAGAAACACTATTTGTCCCGTTTTTTAAAAGTCTAGGAATTAGCTTGAAAACCCGAGTTTAAATTTGAGATATTCTTAAAAAGAATGAATTTCTGAGTCTTGGCGGAAATTCAAATGTCAAATTCCGCGTTTTGTGTTAGATATTAATATGTGATGCAACTTTTTTGGGGAGCTTTATTAACGGTTAGTAAAGAATAAAGTTGTTCTCAAGAAGATTGGTTCTTCTGCAAAATACTCCTGGCACTCGCCAACTTCAGCGTAGGACCAACATCAAAGGTTGATCAGAAGCCAGAAACACTATGTAGTTGTACTGAGATTATAAAAATTAATAGCTCTTGACAACGAGAGATCATATTTTACATACATATTGTTCATGATGTATCATGAATAAAAAAGGTAAAGTGCTCCCCTGTGATTTTCACCACGCCATGAAGGCGTATCTCGGCCGAAGCTTTGAGTGATGTGATCAGCACCACGCCCCTGGCCGCATTTACCTCCCAGAGTTTCCTCCAGGTATCCACTTTATACAACGCTGGGTGAGCGCCGGAGTCGCATAAACAGGTGGAAAAAGTCCCGGTTCTCTCCGCCGGGGATCGAAACCGGGCCTCTCGCATGGTAGTCAGATGCCATACCGACCTTTTTATATATAAAATAAAGAAACACCCCTATTCAGTGGTATCCCCCGTCATTCACACACATTTTCTCAACATTTGTACATATCAGATTTTCTCTATATTATCGGTTTTCTAAATTTACGGACAACACAAACATCCAAGTCCTAGCTGGGATTCGAACCCGGGACCACTATGCTAACCACTCCGCCACAGAGGACAACCACCGACTGAGCTACAGCAGTTACTATAAATAATAATAATAATAATACGTTAATGACAATAATTTTATAGGCCTGATTAGGCCTAACCAATTTTTCAGGAGGGAGTAAAGTGACCTTTGGGTCAAAATATTATGGTCACCCTACTTTAAGAGCAACATCAAATCGTACTTGACCATGTTTTTATGTTTAAATTTTTGCAGCTTTTAAAAATTAAAATATACTATTGATGAAATCCTACGAGCAATATTTGTATTTTCCTCAACCACTACAAATTTTTAATTCACCATGCTCCTAAAAACTTGTAAAATTATTGGTTTTGTATATTATGTTATTTTATTTTATTTTTTTGAAGAGTGACAATTGTCAATTCAACCTGTATGTGGAGTGAGTTGACGATATGTTCGGGGTCAGTTGACAATACTTGTAATTCTACCTTTAAAATGGTTTGGAATATTTTATTTCAAACAATATACTGCCTTAAAATTACAGATTACAAAAATGTGATCTAATGAACAGCATAATATGTAACATAAATGTTCCAAACCAGGGTGCGGAATCTCGGGGGGGCGGGGTGAAGTCCACCGTATTAGATACTTTTGGTTTGATATTTCTCGGGAACAGTGACGCCTATCAATGTCTGGTTTTCTCAGAAGTGCTCCATAGTATAAACTTTCACACCAAGTCAATAAATCTATTTTTAAAAAATAAACTATTATTTTGTGAAATACTCATTTTTAAAGTATTTTGTGAGAATAACTGCGTATTGAAAATTTTGTTGATGGTTATCTTCTTATATTTTCAGTCATAAATTAGAGCTCATTCCAACATCTCGAATTGAGGTCTCAAGCAATAAAATTTTGTATAACTGTCATTTGTCCAGTAACTTTATAAATATAAAAATAGTATTTTAAGAGGAAATGATGCCTCTCGCTCGAGCGTGACTGTGTCCCCCTCCCTTTCCTAGAAAGACGAGTTTTCCCCGTTTATTTGTAAAAGAAGTAATCAATTCCACTCCTTCTCCGTAACTATTTTGCAATGTTTATCGGGATTCTCAAGATGCAGCGTGATGTAAGTCAGACAGTGGTTTGATTACTGATCAGCACCGTTACGTCAGTGGAATGTACAATGGATGGATCATCTACAATAATGACGTCCACTAATGTTTGAGAGAGGTTCTTGCGATTCTAGTGGGTTTGTGAATGTCTTGCATCATGCCGAAGGTGTCTACTATTAATTTGAGGAAAACTGTTTCAGGTTTATTTGGTGATAATCGCTATTCATGTCACCGGCTACAATTAAATTATTCACAGTAGGGAACACATGCGCAATGTAATCTTCAAGAGCTGACAGCCTAGTGTAGGGGATATTAAGGGGTCTATATGTCGCAATTATGCCAAGTGATTTGTTATTTACTTTCAATGACACACATAATATTTCGGGTCCGGTGTCCCATTCTACACCCTCGATTTCGAGATTTTTTTTTATATATATATAAAGATTATGGGATGCTAATTATGAAGAAAAAAAATTGGAGCACGGAACAAGTATTTACGAATGTACAGCCTTTGAAGTTTAGATATTGCCGTTTGATATTGTTGAGTCCAAATTTCCCATCGATTCCAGGCTCCGCCCCTGGGGTAATTGACCTACCGCCCCCTACTGCTACCGCGGCCCCGCCTTTACCTATAGAGTCCCTTTTAAAGGCATGTTAGAAATTGGCCAGAGTCACCTGCCCCCAACACTATTTCTCACTGTTTTCCACATTGACACATGAAGAAACAAAAAATTAAGGCTAAAATTAAAGCAAAGAAGGTAACTTACCTCTTTTCCCCAAGGCCAGGCATTGCAGGTCGAAGTTAAAAGTGAAAGTCGGAAAGTGAAGCAAGTCCTATGGAATAAGTCGTCCTTGCTGTCCTTTTGCACAGAATATTACCCTATCCCTTCGTTTCATCATAAAAATAAGAAGTCACAAATTATCCCAGCCCACAAGTCATTCAGAAAATGGCCTGCAGTTGTCGAAAAGAAATGTGCAGGATGTTCCACAAGATAACATATTTACACACGCTGAGGATACTGTTCAACAATATGTTGAATGATATTCCTCATAGTGTCTCGTCGGTGTTTTCCATACCTGTCAAACCACATGAACTCATCCAGATATTCCTCCAAAAAGTGGGACCACATAACATTCCTTTTCCTCAAATGCCTTTTCGCAACAGACCAATATCCCTCAATCCTGTTAGTGCAAACTCCTGTTACCGGATCAACAAAGTGCACCTTGTTTCACAGTCTTGTGAGTGTAAGGGGAAACACCACCAAGATGTGAAATACGTTTGTAAGATGCCCATTCATCCGACCACATTTCCGTTCCTGGAAGGACATGCTTCTCGATCAACGGAACGAGGGTTTCGGGTGTATGATCATCAACAAGCAGAAGCAAGTCCCTTTCTGTGTTGCAATCGTACATGCCAAAAACCCACCATTCCGGAACTACCCTTCCTCTGTTGTACTTCCTCCTGCAAAACACACACTCATCCATCTGTACAACAGAGCCCACACCACCTGAGCTGTCGTCTAAATGGGCCTGTGTCGCTTGTCACTTTGGTACGAACCACTGCTGTCGCGTGTCGCTTCCTTTTGAAACCTCACTAAGAGGCGTGCTTTTCACCACAACACAATACGCAGATAAACGATCAACATGCTTGTAACAAAATGCAAGTCGCAAATATCCTTTCCGGGTACCAATCCTTTCTCGTTTTTCTTGAACCAACAGGTTTCGTCTCTCTACGTCCTTCGGAAACCTACGAAGTGATACTTGACTCAATAAATTTGTTCCCGATCGAACTGTACAACCATATGCTACAAAGCTGACAACCTATTTCCTTGTAAAAGAATCTCCACTTTGCCTTTCATATTAACGTCCATAGCATTGTAAGCGTAACCGGATGTTCGAGGGGGACCAGACGAGTGTGCATGCTCTGCAGTAGCTCCGCCTTTAACACCGTCTATAGAATTACTATCCTCGTCCTGAAAAAATGACGGTGAAATATTTCCTACTGCCTGAACAGTTTATATAGCAGAAATCAACCTGCAGAGTCATAATAGATTCTCCAGATGAATTTATCTTTCAAAGTACAAAATTATGTTACCAAAAGTAAGCATCTGCGCTTCATTCAGTTATACAGACCAATGAATCGTATCGCAAAAGAAAAAAAATCACGTCATGATCAAAATCACGCATTGTGTATTTAGATATTAGATTCCATTTCCAGCTTCCACCAGTCTCAAACTTACAGGACGATACGAAACAAGGAACTGAGAGGTTTCAATTTCTACAGTAAAGCACGGGTCTTTCTTGTCGCACAACAATTTTGCTACCTTGTGCATACATAGCTAGCCTGCCTAAAGCCCCTATCACACGGAACTGGAATTCTAGTTGGAATGCCCTAGTTGGCGATGAACTGACTTTCTAGGTAGTAATCATGGCCGCCTGGCTGACTGCTAGATTCTGTGGAACAGCCAATCAGAGCAAAGTTTGGCCATGTGAAGATAATCTGTGAGTTTTCAAAGTAGCCTTTTTTGTCTGTGGTTTCCGAGTGCATACAGCACGAAAGGCATGTTTACAATTGAAAAAGCTAAAATATTCTTCCATACGTGTATAGTAAACGTTGTAAAGTATGTACTTTATCAGCGCCGTTCTTCTCTACCTAAAACCATTTAATGCGATGCGATATTCCTCTCGGTTGAATAGTTATCGCATTTTAAAAGTTGTAAGTGATTTTTACGCTGTTTACATCTCGCGCGGCCGCCATTATGGGAACGAAAGACTATCGACAAGTACGGTATAACAAGTACCGTGTGAGGCGAAAACTAGCAAATGGGTAGCCAGTCCAGCGTCAACTAGAGCATTCCAACTAGAAATCCAGTTCCGTGTGATAGGGGCTTAACCTAACAACATAGGCATTTAGGGCCGTTTTTCCAATGTTCAGTTAAGGTTCATGTTAGCGCGTAACTGGAAGTTAGTGGAAATTTCTGTTTTTCAATGTACAGTTAGCTTGTAACTGGAACTCTGGTGGCGATTATCTTTACTGGTGCTTCTTCTTGCAGTTACCAGCCTAACTGGAAGTTACGATGCAACATGGACGCCTCGTGCAGCTATCGAAGTTCCACACTCGCAACTTCACTGTCAGATTAAACAAGATATGATTCATAAAACTTTTAAATTGGTACAGAAAAAGACTAGTTTTGTTTGGCAGAGCTTACCAACATCCATGCAAATATGGAAATTAAGCAGCATAGTTGCTAGAATTCGTTTGGTAAGGTTGTGTTAGAGAATTTGTGGTCACGATATCCGGTCTACTAGGCGCGACAATCTCCTATCGGTAATTTGGTGTAGTGGTTAGCGGTACCACCTTTCGGAGCGTCTTGTGTTTTGTAATACGAGTTCGAATCCTGGTCACGGGTATTTTTTTTCTTGTCAATTATTTATTACGTGTGTTGCATTTAATTCACGCTTTATTGTTGAATGATCTTCTCGGATTAATATTAGAGTAAATTTTAAAATTATTTTTACTCGTACCTTCATATTTTTAGAAGTTTAGAAAGCATGCTTACTATTAACATCATGTTTTTTCGCTCAACAACATGCATAGAGAGGTACAAAGCATGCAGTCAAATGTACAATATTTACATATTAATAATAATAATAGTGTTTATATCAACAAACCGTTATTATTAATGTCTCGACTTTCGAGTTCTTCACGCTTCTTCTACAAGAAAGTATCTGCGCTTGCGCCTCATAACATCATTTCCCCCACGTGGAATTTGCCTTTATTAGAAGAAAACAAAATTTGTAGTGCTGTCTTTCGTTAATTTATTTCGTAAGCATACAAAATGGATGCGCAGCCATTGTTCCTATCGTTTCACAATGCAATAACGTGCTTTCGAGCGCGGCGTGCTTGTAGTTCTATATTTAAACGCCAGGCTGTGTGCCAGTCGACGCGGTTTGAAACTATACTAACAGATGGTGCGCAGATCGATTTCCTGTAATTTCCGTGCTTCAGAATTGCCAACACACTGTTTCGGAGAACGAACTATGGTTTAGTTAACTGGCAGTTACTTTCACATTGAAAAACCCGGTGCTGGTTAAGACTGGCTGTTATCTCCAACTGGCAGTTAGTTAACAGAAAGATTAACAGGACATTGAAAAACTGGCCCTTAGTCTAAAATTAAAAAGCTTTCTCCCGTAACGTCAGAACATAAAATTGCTCAAGTGTTGTGCGATAAGTGAGACTGTAAAGCACGGATTAATTGACACAGATTCAATGAAAAACAGGGTTGTAAAACAAAAAATATATCACAGACTATAAAATATCTACCACCAAAATGTGTTTTAAACACTTGTAAAAAAAAACATGTTTAAAACAGATTGTTTTAAACGTTTAAAACATTTGTAAAAAAAAACAAAGCCGTGTGGTTTTAAACGTTTAAAACAAAGTGTTTTAAACACTTTTGTTTTAAACATGCCAACCCTGGCTGTTACCAATGGCAAGGGCTTTCTTTTTCGCTGGTTCCCTTCCAAGCACCGCTGTTAGGGGTGGGGTGAAGAGATGGGATGGGTGATGCGTTTCCGCCACTGCAAAGTTCTTCGGAATCTTTTACTCGAAAGTAAGGTTGCCTTTCCTATGCAATTGTTAACAGATTCTTTGAGTGTTTATTTGAAGGCGAAATTGGGAATGTAAAATGTAGGCATTTTCAACTGGCGCCTGAATTTTCAAATTCAGGTCTCAAAAAAAATGTTTTAAAAATATTTCAACTTCGCTTGTGGAAATTTACATTACCACTTTTGAAATAACGAGCACAGTGTGTGGGCCTCCCCGATGGCGCAGTGGTAGCGTCGTCGCTTTGTAATTAAGGGGTTCCGGGTTCGATACCCGGTGGAGCTACAAGTGGTTCGGATCCCACTTTAAACTGTAGGTCTAGTCCCGATTGGCCTGAGCAAAAAGAAAAAATAATAACTGAAGTACAAACTGGGGGAGGACTAATTCCATGCACCGGCGCATCATTTCTTGACTGCAACAATCTTCACTCGACCCCGCCGCACAAGAAATGAAAATGAAATGAATAACGAGTAGTGTAATTGATGCTACAACCATTTCGATAAAGTATGAACCCCCCTCAGGCAGATTTGGCTACACTTAAAACTAGCTCAACATGCCCATATGAGCTTTTTGCTCAAGTGTGGTACTCCGTCTAATCCAAGATTTTTGTAAAAATGCCCTCGGGAATTTCTTGAGAAAGTATGACCCCCCTCAGATTGATTTGTTTACACTTACAAAAAGCATTTTTGTTAGATTGTTGTTTATAAGAGTAGTGCAGGTGGACCGGTTCACCAACCTTAATTGGGGTTCATACTTTCTCTCCATGTTCCCCACCTTATTTATTGCGCTGATGATGTTTCACAGCGAAGAAAACAGCACCAAAACCTCAAAAACGTATTTTGATGTATTGATTGATTTGTTGTATTGATGATATTACTGGGATGAGAAATGATGAACCCCCCCAGGTAGATTTGCCCACACTTAAAACTTGCTCAACATGCCTATATGAGTTTTTTTTGCTCAAGTGTGGTACTCTGTCTAATCCAAGATTTTTGTAAAAAAAATGCTTTTGGGAAGTTCCTGTGAAATGATGAGCCCCTCTCAGATTGATTTGGCTACACTTACAAAATCTACTTCTGTTAGATTGTTGTCCATAAGCTTGTTAAAAATATGCCCCTTTTGATATTTTTTTTGCCCACACCTAAAACTAAGTCAAATGTATTCACACACACACACACACACACACACACACACAGCACACTGCTGAACCCAACTGATATTTTTTATTAAGTATAGAGTTTTGATTTGAACCCCAAGAAATTTTATATAAATACCAAAGCCAAAAATATTAACACACATACACACACACACACACACACAAAGTATACAAAACACACTGCTGAACCCAACTGATATTTTTTATTAAGCATAGAATTTTGATTTGAATCCCAAGAAATATATATAATAAACCAATAATAAAAATGCCAAATCAAAAACATTGTAATCAATGCAATAAGAATATATCCAGCCCCAATTGGGCTAAGCATAAAAAGAATTGTAATCCAGACAAATGCAGAACTCCCACTAAAATATGCCCTAAATGCCATAGAAAATGTAGCATGGAATATTTCACATATAAACATATGGCTACTTGTTCTGCACAGTCATCAACATTGCCCCCACAACCATCTACATCTGGTCTGAAAAGGAAGCATGAAACACCTGTTAATGCTGGACCAGCAAAGCAGCCACGCTATGCACCACCTATCCATAGCAGTTTTAATGGCCAACTTAGGGATCACCGGTTTGTATCAGAGCCAAAATGTGGTATTAAGAATTTTTTGAACAGTATAAATCCAGATGTGCAGGCAATTCTAAATGCACAAAATGGCTCTTATAAGCTGTCCCTCAAATTGTTTACACAATATAAGAAGCCAAATGGCACAAAATTTACACAGCCCCACATAAAAGAAACTGTACCGGTATATTCAAATGCAAATTCAGACAAAATAATAAGCAGTTTGATAGATCAATTGAATATTAAACACTCTGAATTTGCTGCAAAAGAATCAGGATGGAGCCTATGCGGATCTCCACACAAGTTATATATTAATATTTCTGAATTCAGCCCATTACAAGGATCTACATATTTGCCATTACCTGCCAATATCAAAAACAAAACAGCCGTGGTTAACATAAAAAATAATGATGAGAAATGCTTTTTGTGGTGTATTTTAGCTGCTTTGTATCCAGTTTCAAGGAATCCTGAGAGAATAACTTATTATAAACAACATGAAAATGATTTTGATGAGGGAATGGAGGGTTTAGAATATCCAATGTCTGTTCAGAATATTGATAAATTTGAAAAAAAGGCCAGGGATATTAATGGTAAACAATTATCTATTAATGTATTTACTTGTTCTACTGGCCGTGGCAATTGCTTGATAGATCCTCTCAGAATCAGTACATTTGATGATGATTCTGCTGTTCCGATTGATCTGCTCTTAATTGAAGGGGATGATACACACCATTATACTCTGATACATAATCTTGAAGCTTTAGTGAGAACACAACTAGACAAATTTAAAAGAACATTTAAGTTGTGCCGAAGATGTTTAACTGTATTTGATGGTCAAAAAATGGTAAATGGGGTTCGTGAAAAAAATGCAGAAATTGCTAAAAACAAGTTAATTGAGCATCTGAAATACTGTGGCAACCATAAACCTGTTCATATGGTGATGCCTAACCCAAGTGAAAATGCCAAATTCAAAAAATTTGAAGCCTTGTTGGAACACCCAGCATATATAGTCTGTGATTTTGAATCAAATCTCAAACCTCTTGCATTCTGTAGCCCAGATCCTGATGAATCTTCAAGTACATCATACCAGTTACATGAACCTTCTAGTTTTTATTATGTTGTTGTACAGGATGGTGTTGTTAGTAAAGAAGATTTATACATGGGAGCAGATGCCATCAAAGAATTTGCACATAGAATAGAAAATGAGTGCCATGACATAGCATCTAATGTCTTATTAAAATCAAAACCTATGTTGCCTTTAACAGAGAAACAGATTGAAGATTTCAACAATGCAGAAAAATGCCCGGTATGTGATTCTGAATTTTCAGATACAAATATCAAGGTGAAACACCATTCTCATACAGATGGTAAATTCTTAATGGCCCTGTGTAATAGCTGTAATATTAAGATCCAGAGACCAAAATTTGTCCCCATATTTTGCCATGGTGCATGCAATTATGATTTTCATCATTTGATCAGGTACGAGGGGTTTGACAAGCAGAATTTAAATATTTTAGCTGAAAATAATGAGAAATATATTGCCATTAGCAAAATAATTAAAGTTAATGGTGTTCCTATTCACTTAAGATTTCTTGATTCATACAGAATTCTGTCTGCTAGCCTGGCTACACTGGCCAGTCAATTATCTGATGATCAATTCAAAATCACATGTGCTTTGTTTCCAAATCAGGAGCTGAAATTAATTAGGCGGAAGGGTGTATATCCATATGATTATGTTACAGATTTTTCTAAATTTGATGAGTGTTCTCTGCCACCACAACAAGAGTTTTACAGCAAAATCAGAGGATCTGGAATCACTGATGAAGATTATCACCATGCCCAGTTGATGTGGAACAATTTAAAATGCCAGACATTTGGTGATTATCACAAGGCTTATTTAAAACTTGATGTGACCCTCTTAGCTGATATACTGCAGGCATTCAGAAAATCTTCCATGGAAAATTATAAGCTGGATCCAATGTATTTTTACAGTGCTCCGGGCCTAGCATGGTCTGCAATGTTTTTAAACACTAAAATGCAATTGGATCTGATCCAGGATCAAGATATGTATCTGTTTATGGAACAATGTATAAGAGGAGGCATGGTGCAATGTTCTCAGAGATATGCCAGAGCAAATAACAAATATATTCCTGATTATGATCCAGCACTGCCATCAAATTATATACTGTATGTAGATGCCAACAGCCTCTATGGTTATGCTATGATGGATAAATTGCCATATGCAGGGCTTGAGTGGGTTGAAGATTTTAATATTGAAGATCTTCAGGATTTTGATGACAGTCACTATGGCCTGTTCTTAGAGGTTGATCTGACAATTCCTGATGATTTACACAACACATTTTCTGATCTGCCCCCAATTCCTGAGGTTAAGTGTTCACCTGGCTCTAAACAGAAGAAATTGATGATGACTCTAGAGCCGAAACAGGATTATGTCATATATTACAAAAACCTCCAGTTCCTGATGAAACATGGTGTTCAAGTGACCAAAGTTGGAAAAGTTTTGAGGTTCAGGCACTCAAGATGGTTGAGGCCATATATTGATACAAACACAGAGCTTCGAACATCTGCAATGAGCCAATTTGATAAATCTTTGTTTAAATTGATGGTCAATTCTGTGTATGGCAAAACAATAGAAAATGTCAGAAAACATATTGATGTTAAATAATTACTGACCCCAGCCGGAGCAAAAAATTGATTGCAAAGCCCAACTTCAATTACAGAAGAATCTATGATGAGAATATGGCACTTTTCAACATGAAAAAAACAAAGATTAAGTTTGATAAGCCTATTTATGTAGGGGCTGTGATATTGGAATTGGCCAAATTACACATGTTAAAATTGTATTATGATGTGTTGAAGCCTTTTTATAAGGATCGTGTAAAACTGATGTACATGGACACAGATAGTTTTGTTCTTGATATTCAAACAGAAGATGTTTATCAAGATATAGCACAGCCTGCATTGCTTGAATATTTTGATACCAGTGAACATACAAAGATTCAACCCCACAACAAAAAGGTGCCTGGCAAGTTAAAAGATGAGACACTTGGTGATGTTATTGTGGCATTTGCTGGGTTAAGGGCCAAGATGTACAGTTTTGAAACATGTAGTGGCGCTGTTGCCAAAAAGGCCAAGGGCATTGGCAGAGTGACTGTAGACAAAGAGCTTGAATTTGAAGATTACAAAAATTGCCTCAAATCATGTAGCACAATCAGAACATCAGAATCCAGAATTCAGTGTGTGGATCACTTGTTGACTACAAATATTGTAAGAAAAGTGGCTCTGGACCCACATGATGACAAGAGATGCATTTTATCATGTGGCATACATACTCTACCATGGGGTCATTGTGATTTGAAAAGTGGCAAACAATGCCCAATTACAGAGCATGATTTGAAATAAATAAAAATGCCTATGAACTTATTTGGGTTCAAAAAACAGGCTATTATGGACCTGCCAACACCACAACCCTCTTCTGATATAATATCTAAACTAAGTGCTTTGTTAATTATTCATCTGAACAGCATATTTACAGATGTTGATGATGAAACAGGTAAAACATTGTACATATTTAACAATAATTTAAATCATTACCAATTACCTGTAGGTGGTCAATTGCAATTTATTACAACCCCTGAGGGTAATGTCAAGATTTCAGTAGGGAGAAATATTTATAGAATTAAGCACTCAAACATGATTTCTGGCACTGTATATACTGTTTCTGCTGGTGACTGCTTATATATTGAGGTCCCTGGATCCTATGACAAGCTTATACCTTTTTTTATAGAATTAAGAATTAGATATTCAATAATAAATAACCACTAAAACAAAAATGCCTAATGATATATTTGGCCATAGAAGGCATGAAGATCACAGTGATGAGATTCTTATGCTTGATGTCAGAGTCAAGAAATTAAGAAGTGATTTACAAGCTTTACAAACCACACTCAATGCCAGTCTTCAACTAGAAATTACAAATTTACAAACACAATGCATGGACCCTCTTCTTAAAATTGACTCAGAACTCAAATTGCTGCTTCAAAAATATACTGATTTGGCCACATTAGATAATTTTCAAAGTTTAGAAGAGGCTGTAGCAGCTCTTCAAGCCAAATTTAAGACCCAGGCCACCAACTCTGAGCAATTGAAACAGCAATTGGAAGAGCAGATAAATAATGTCCAGACACAGCTCCAAACAATTGTCAAAAGCATAAAATCACAAGAAGATTTTGATCTAGTGATTTCCACTCTAAAAGAACAGATTCAATCACTACAGATACCTAATCTGGACCCCTTGAACAATGCCATAGCCGAGGTTAAAGAAAAAATTGAGACACTTGAAAATTTTATGAACAACTTGCCATCTTCTGATGCTTTGAGTGCAATAACTCGGAGTGTTGCCAACATTAAGCTACAACTTGAAACATATGAAGATTTTGGAAAAATTCAAAGTACCATAACCCATCTTGAGGGTACAATAGCAGCGGTGCAAAGTGATTTGACAAATGTACAAGAATCTCTAGAATCCCGCCTGCCTGGTATTGTAGACACACTTGTCAGTGTCCAGCAACAGATCACAAAGCTTGAAAACCTCAACACTGAATCTGAGCTATCTCATTTTCATCACTTGATCGATGATATCCAAACAAAGCTTGAAATTTTACAACAATCAACACCCACTCAGGCAGATATAGCCCTGCTCCAAGATGCTATGCAAAGTGTGGCTGATGCTTCTGAATTAAATAATGTGAAATTGGCACTTGAATCTTTGCAAAATACTGTATCAAATCTGCCTACATCACAGGAACTTAAAAATATTAAGAGGGCAGTGAATCGCATATTGAAATCAGAAGATATCAAGAATATCCAGACAGAGATCAAACAACTCACTCAGACAGTGGCCACTCTACCAACAAATCAACATATTAATGAACTGCATGCCCTGTTTGAGGATATCAGAAGACAGGTCCATGATCTTACTGCTCAAAATTCAAAATTGGCAGTTATTGAAAATTTGCAACAAATTGTAGCAAATATCAAGCAACAGCTAGGAACCATGGAATCCAATCAAGCAAATGCTCTGTCTGTTTTTGCCACCCAGCTTCAAGAGATTGTGCAACAATACAAGAAACTTGTTGTGGACATAAAGATCAAGCCAGGCCATGATGATGTTGTTAGGACTATCAATGAGCACCTTGAATCTGTAACAAACAGATTGCTTACAGCAGAAAAAGAAATAACAGGCATAATCGAGAATCCAAAACATACAGTAATTCTTGAATTGTACAGCATCCCCAACAAAGAATATGATTCACCATTTACACCAGGTGGCAAAATATATATGCTGTCCCCTGCACAATTTTATTACCAGTTTTTTGTTGGGGGCACACTGAGACCAATCAAGATCAAATATTGGCTTCAACCACAGGCACATCACTACCCCACCTTATCAATAACAAATGCTGACAACAAACCAAAAATCACCAGTGTAGAGTTAGAGGATTTTACAGATCCCAATACATTAGAAACATCTTATGCTGAAGATGATGGCTCTCTGGAATTTTATATACAAATAGGAGACAAACTGTATTTAGAAAATCTTGTAGTATCAGCTGCTGAACACCCCATAGTTGCAATATTCTTGTTTTCATATTATGTGTAGACAAATTATTGTTGATGAATTACACAGACAAGCCAGACATAATTATAAGAGACTCCCAGTAGTCACAAAAGGCATAGATGATTTATGGCAGAGCGACGTGATTGAGATGGCAAGTGGACAGCTGAAAAACTTAGACAAAATCAACAAGGGCTACAAGTATCTACTCACTGTCATAGATACATTTTCAAAATTTGCCTGGGCTGTGCCACTCAAATCCAAGACTGGAAAATGTGTTACAGAAGCCTTCAGGACAATCATCAATCAGAGTGGAAGATCACCGCGCTATTTGCAAACAGATAATGGCAAAGAATTTTATAATTCTGTGTTCCAACAATTTATTAAAAGCCAGTCAATACAACATTATTCGAGTTACAGTGATTCTCAAGGCCTCAATTGTAGAGATATTCAACAAAACCCTAAAAAATCTTATGTATAAACAATTTACACTTCAAGGTAATTATAAATGGCTTAATATTCTTCCAGAACTTCTACATAAATATAACAACTCGGTCCATTCCACAATCAACATGAAACCCTCTCAAGTAACTTCATCTGATGAGCAAAAATTGATCAGGACTGTTTATTATCCTAGATACCAGCCAACAACAAGAAAGGCCAAATTCAAGGTGGGTGATCAAGTAAGAATCAGCAAATATAAGCACTTATTCAAAAGAGGCTTTACAAGAAACTGGAGCACTGAATTATTTACAGTGGTTCAAGTTAAACCTGGGACCCTTAACACATATATAATAAAAGATCACCGAGGAGAAATTCTCAAAGGCAGATTCTATGAAGAAGAACTCAGCAAAACTAAGCAGCGTGACACATATCTCATAGAAAAAATCATCCGCAGAAAAGGCAACAAGTTATTTGTCAAATGGCTAGGACTTCCAGAACACAGCTGGATCCATGCAGACAAAGTGATAATATGAGCACCTGGGATGTTATAAAAAGGCTGCCAGAACCTGAACAGCAGATTAAGAGAAATGGCAAGTTGCTGCCTGAAAATATTACATGTCTTATTGTTGGGCCATCGGCTTGTGGTAAAACTACACTAATGATTGATAATTTTTTATTGGCACCCAACTGGTTAGACTGGAAAAACAGGCACTTGTATGTCTTCTCTAAGAGCTTGGAACAATTCAAATATCAGCAGCTGATGAAGCTATATGATGGATTGGAACCAGATGTTAAGCCACTCCATGAATATCTTGATAATTCTGTTGTTATGTTTGATGACATTATACTGGATAATCAAAACAAGGTTAGAAATTTCTTTACACAGGGGCGACACAAAAACATTGATTGCTTCTACCTGGCACAGACTTTTTCTAAAATACCGAAGCAGCTGATCCGAGACAACAGCAATTTTATATGTGTGTTTCATCAAGATCATACCAACCTCAAACACATACATGATGAATATGTGGGTGGGGACTTGACCTACAATAATTTTTCCAAGTTTTGCAGTAGGTGCTGGAACCAGGACAGTTATGGGTTTGTCACAATTGATATGACAAGAAAACCCAATAGTGGCAAATACAGAAATAAAATCAACAATTTTCTAGACATTGAAACATATATAAATAACCATGAAAAGGCCAATCATTGATGATCTTAAATTAAGAGATTATCTTGTAAAAAGATTTAAGGGATGGAAATCAGAGAACCGAGGAATTTATGAACAACACAAACAAACAGAACAGCCTATTATTGATGCTATTAGTGAATTAGGTAAAAATATCAAAACTGTTACACAGCAAAATCAAAATTTGATCACAGCTTGTACCTGTAGCTGCTAGGAACATATTAGATTATCCAATCACCCCACTTTCCAGTATTCATACACCTAGTCCTGTTGCTCCTCGAAGAATTGAAGCTAGTCAGGATCCTATTGAATTGGGTCTTCTTGCTCAAAAATATTTAAGCACACCTAAAGACAACAAAGATGAGGTCTTTGGCTTATATGCTGACACAGAGCGTGATGGTAGCATCATACATAGAATTGGCAATTTCAGAGTAACATTTATGGGAGATGATCTCATTGTATATTCAGAATCTCATCTTGGAGAAAAAGGTGGTTTTGTTAAATATCCCGGCACACCTGGATTGTGGGAACTGATGACTAGGAAAAGACCTGGCAGCTATACAGATCAAGATTATGAGCACTACAAAGAAATATTAATAAAATCAGATGGCCTCTACCAGAACAATGATCCCACACAAAAAAGAGTCAAGTCTAGCAGTGGAGCAAAATACAACAATTTAATCAAAACAAGAGCCGCTTACAAACCAAGATATTGAAGCTTTAATCAAGCCACTGGGCATCAAAACTTTTAGAGGTGTGTACATGTGATTCTTTGCCAGAGCAACCACTCAACAAAGAGTGTGGCATTGTTAATTTGGATAAGTACAAAAATCAGGGCACTCACTGGATCTGTTATCTTAAATATTTAAACAATGAGGCATTTGTGTTTGATTCATTTGGAGGTGTTCCACCTGAAAATTTAATAAAATATCTAAAATCAGCTAATCTTTATTACAATAATGCCCGTGTTCAAAACTTCAAAGATGTTAATTGTGGACATCTGTGTTTATCTGTTCTTAGATATATGTCTCAAATAAATAAACCATCAATTGAAGATTTTCAAAAGGCCTTGTGGTATTTAAAACATCATGGGAGTATTCCATCTCACCAGCCAAAATTCAATATTGAAACTTAGATTACATGATGATATAGTGTATCCCAAAACAATAGCTCTCAGAGCATTTTATGGCATGTACTTGATCCCTAATATTACACACCACAACAACAAAATTGCAGTAGGGGATCAAAAAATTGTCATCACTCCAGGGCAGTATAATCTGTCCACTCTAAATGCTCAATTAGCCAGAGGTATAGTATTAACTCAAAATTCTGTCACTCACAGAGTAGAGATTGTATCTGCTACAGAAACAGTGGATCTGGGTACTATAGGAGAGCTGTTAGGATTTGAGAACAACACAAAACTTGAACCGGCCATCAAACACACTGCTATTAATATACCTAAATTCTTAGCCATAGAGACTCTGAATATTCACTGTAATGTGGCCGAGGGTATGATCACCAAATCAAATGGCATAGGCACTCACAAACAAACTGGCATCATTGCAACATTTAAACCTAATTCTGAATTTATGGAGCCCATCATCTATACTCCATCCCCAACATTATATTTTCCTGTGTGCCATAATAGAATAGATAACATTGAATTGATGGTCACTAATGAAAAAGAAGAATTCGTTGATTTTGCTGGAGCCACAACAACTGCAATCATAGAGATTAATATTTAAATAAAAATACATACAAAAAAAATGGAAAATATTGAGTTATGAGCTACAATCATTCCCCCCAAACAGGAGGACATTTGCAAATTTAAATCAACCCAACACAGAAATTGAGGTTGATCTTGATGTAGGGGATGGCTTTATACACCCCCACAGAGCAGATTTATACATCAAATTTGATCTGTATAGCTCGATGGAACAGATTATCCGGCAAATTCAAATATAAGATTGGTAGACAATTTTGTGCCACATCTGTTCTCTGAAATTGAGATCAGAAAGCATGGTGTTGTTATAAACAGAGTGGATTATCCCGGCATTACCTCCACAGCTTTGGCCACACTAAAATTATCCAAAACCGAGGCTTCTTACTACAAAATAGGTGGATTTGAGGCTGGTGATAAAATATTATCCAAGAGCCACACAGTGCTGTTTCCTATGCGCCTGTTGCCAGGATTCTTCTCAGATTACAAAGATATTATGTGGAAGGGTGGTTTAAGAATCACATTTAGAAGAGCTGCCAATGATAATAATGCTTTGATGAGGTACAGTACATTAAACTCTACAGGGGAAGCTTTGCCTAATACCCTACCTGATGAAGGCAAATGCATTATTCAGACTATGGAGCTAAGAATCCTGGTTGTTGAATATGAAGCCAGTTATGCTCTTAAATACAAAGCAGATATAATAAAAAATCCACAAGTACCTTTACAATTTTATACATATCAATGTGTACAGAAGCCTGCCGCTGGTACTTATTATGAGTTTGATGCTACAAATTCATTCTCCAGTATACAATATGACATGCCGGATTTTGTGGTGGTACTGTTTCAGACTGGAAGACACAATAATCAGGAAAAAAATTCAAGTAAATTTGATAACTGCAACATCAAGAACATATATCTTAAAAATGGCAGAAATGAGGTATTTCCTAGAGAAAATTATAATTTAGACATGTCCAAGGATGATTTCCTCAAATTATATGAAGCATTTACGGCATACAAAAGGGTCACTACTGGCAATACTGACATGTATTACACACCAGATGAATTCAAAGCACAGAGACCCATGTTTGTCATCAACACTTCAAAAAGGAAACAAGTTGTGGTTAATGACAGGACAAACATTAAAATTATCTGTGAATTCCACGATACACTCCCTGATGACACCATATGTAGTGTTATTCTCATAGGTGAAAAATCATATGTTTATGATGTAAGAAATGAGAGAGTCACAGAGCAATTCTAGAGGGCCTCTGCATATTGCACAAGTTGAGCCTGGTGCCCAATTAAACTTAAACCGGAAGTAAATATATATATATCTGTGTGTGTGTGTGTGTGTGTGTGAATACATTTGGCTTAGTTTTAGGTGTGGGCAAAAAAAATATCAAAAGGGGCATATTTTTAACAAGCTTTTGGACAACAATCTAACAGAAGTAGATTTTGTAAGTGTAGCCAAATCAATCTGAGAGGGGCTCATCATTTCACAGGAACTTCCCAAAAGCATTTTTTTTACAAAAATCTTGGATTAGACAGAGTACCACACTTGAGCAAAAAAAAACTCATATAGGCATGTTGAGCAAGTTTTAAGTGTGGGCAAATCTACCTGAGGGGGGTTCATCATTTCTCATCCCAGTAATATCATCAATACAACAAATCAATCAATACATCAAAATAAGTTTTTGAGGTTTTGGTGCTGTTTTCTTCGCTGTGAAACATCATCAGCGCAATAAATAAGGTGGGGAACATGGAGAGAAAGTATGAACCCCAATTAAGGTTGGTGAACCGGTCCACCTGCACTACTCTTATAAACAACAATCTAACAAAAATGCTTTTTGTAAGTGTAAACAAATCAATCTGAGGGGGGTCATACTTTCTCAAGAAATTCCCGAGGGCATTTTTACAAAAATCTTGGATTAGACGGAGTACCACACTTGAGCAAAAAGCTCATATGGGCATGTTGAGCTAGTTTTAAGTGTAGCCAAATCTGCCTGAGGGGGGTTCATACTTTATCGAAATGGTTGTAGCATCAATTACACTACTATAACGTGAAATTCAAATAATTTTTGTTTCATTTTGCTCGAAATAAAATCGTTTCTTTAAGATAGGGTGACCATTCGTCTCGTTTTGACCGGGAGAGTCCCGTTTCATAGGCGTGTCTCAGTTGTCCCATCGATATTATACCAGAAACACTATTTGTCCCGTTTTTTAAAAGTCTAGGAATTAGCTTGAAAACCCGAGTTTAAATTTGAGATATTCTTAAAAAGAATGAATTTCTGAGTCTTGGCGGAAATTCAAATGTCAAATTCCGCGTTTTGTGTTAGATATTAATATGTGATGCAACTTTTTTGGGGAGCTTTATTAACGGTTAGTAAAGAATAAAGTTGTTCTCAAGAAGATTGGTTCTTCTGCAAAATACTCCTGGCACTCGCCAACTTCAGCGTAGGACCAACATCAAAGGTTGATCAGAAGCCAGAAACACTATGTAGTTGTACTGAGATTATAAAAATTAATAGCTCTTGACAACGAGAGATCATATTTTACATACATATTGTTCATGATGTATCATGAATAAAAAAGGTAAAGTGCTCCCCTGTGATTTTCACCACGCCATGAAGGCGTATCTCGGCCGAAGCTTTGAGTGATGTGATCAGCACCACGCCCCTGGCCGCATTTACCTCCCAGAGTTTCCTCCAGGTATCCACTTTATACAACGCTGGGTGAGCGCCGGAGTCGCATAAACAGGTGGAAAAAGTCCCGGTTCTCTCCGCCGGGGATCGAAACCGGGCCTCTCGCATGGTAGTCAGATGCCATACCGACCTTTTTATATATAAAATAAAGAAACACCCCTATTCAGTGGTATCCCCCGTCATTCACACACATTTTCTCAACATTTGTACATATCAGATTTTCTCTATATTATCGGTTTTCTAAATTTACGGACAACACAAACATCCAAGTCCTAGCTGGGATTCGAACCCGGGACCACTATGCTAACCACTCCGCCACAGAGGACAACCACCGACTGAGCTACAGCAGTTACTATAAATAATAATAATAATAATACGTTAATGACAATAATTTTATAGGCCTGATTAGGCCTAACCAATTTTTCAGGAGGGAGTAAAGTGACCTTTGGGTCAAAATATTATGGTCACCCTACTTTAAGAGCAACATCAAATCGTACTTGACCATGTTTTTATGTTTAAATTTTTGCAGCTTTTAAAAATTAAAATATACTATTGATGAAATCCTACGAGCAATATTTGTATTTTCCTCAACCACTACAAATTTTTAATTCACCATGCTCCTAAAAACTTGTAAAATTATTGGTTTTGTATATTATGTTATTTTATTTTATTTTTTTGAAGAGTGACAATTGTCAATTCAACCTGTATGTGGAGTGAGTTGACGATATGTTCGGGGTCAGTTGACAATACTTGTAATTCTACCTTTAAAATGGTTTGGAATATTTTATTTCAAACAATATACTGCCTTAAAATTACAGATTACAAAAATGTGATCTAATGAACAGCATAATATGTAACATAAATGTTCCAAACCAGGGTGCGGAATCTCGGGGGGGCGGGGTGAAGTCCACCGTATTAGATACTTTTGGTTTGATATTTCTCGGGAACAGTGACGCCTATCAATGTCTGGTTTTCTCAGAAGTGCTCCATAGTATAAACTTTCACACCAAGTCAATAAATCTATTTTTAAAAAATAAACTATTATTTTGTGAAATACTCATTTTTAAAGTATTTTGTGAGAATAACTGCGTATTGAAAATTTTGTTGATGGTTATCTTCTTATATTTTCAGTCATAAATTAGAGCTCATTCCAACATCTCGAATTGAGGTCTCAAGCAATAAAATTTTGTATAACTGTCATTTGTCCAGTAACTTTATAAATATAAAAATAGTATTTTAAGAGGAAATGATGCCTCTCGCTCGAGCGTGACTGTGTCCCCCTCCCTTTCCTAGAAAGACGAGTTTTCCCCGTTTATTTGTAAAAGAAGTAATCAATTCCACTCCTTCTCCGTAACTATTTTGCAATGTTTATCGGGATTCTCAAGATGCAGCGTGATGTAAGTCAGACAGTGGTTTGATTACTGATCAGCACCGTTACGTCAGTGGAATGTACAATGGATGGATCATCTACAATAATGACGTCCACTAATGTTTGAGAGAGGTTCTTGCGATTCTAGTGGGTTTGTGAATGTCTTGCATCATGCCGAAGGTGTCTACTATTAATTTGAGGAAAACTGTTTCAGGTTTATTTGGTGATAATCGCTATTCATGTCACCGGCTACAATTAAATTATTCACAGTAGGGAACACATGCGCAATGTAATCTTCAAGAGCTGACAGCCTAGTGTAGGGGATATTAAGGGGTCTATATGTCGCAATTATGCCAAGTGATTTGTTATTTACTTTCAATGACACACATAATATTTCGGGTCCGGTGTCCCATTCTACACCCTCGATTTCGAGATTTTTTTTTATATATATATAAAGATTATGGGATGCTAATTATGAAGAAAAAAAATTGGAGCACGGAACAAGTATTTACGAATGTACAGCCTTTGAAGTTTAGATATTGCCGTTTGATATTGTTGAGTCCAAATTTCCCATAGATTCCAGGCTCCGCCCCTGGGGTAATTGACCTACCGCCCCCTACTGCTACCGCGGCCCCGCCTTTACCTATAGAGTCCCTTTTAAAGGCATGTTAGAAATTGGCCAGAGTCACCTGCCCCCAACACTATTTCTCACTGTTTTCCACATTGACACATGAAGAAACAAAAAATTAAGGCTAAAATTAAAGCAAAGAAGGTAACTTACCTCTTTTCCCCAAGGCCAGGCATTGCAGGTCGAAGTTAAAAGTGAAAGTCGGAAAGTGAAGCAAGTCCTATGGAATAAGTCGTCCTTGCTGTCCTTTTGCACAGAATATTACCCTATCCCTTCGTTTCATCATAAAAATAAGAAGTCACAAATTATCCCAGCCCACAAGTCATTCAGAAAATGGCCTGCAGTTGTCGAAAAGAAATGTGCAGGATGTTCCACAAGATAACATATTTACACACGCTGAGGATACTGTTCAACAATATGTTGAATGATATTCCTCATAGTGTCTCGTCGGTGTTTTCCATACCTGTCAAACCACATGAACTCATCCAGATATTCCTCCAAAAAGTGGGACCACATAACATTCCTTTTCCTCAAATGCCTTTTCGCAACAGACCAATATCCCTCAATCCTGTTAGTGCAAACTCCTGTTACCGGATCAACAAAGTGCACCTTGTTTCACAGTCTTGTGAGTGTAAGGGGAAACACCACCAAGATGTGAAATACGTTTGTAAGATGCCCATTCATCCGACCACATTTCCGTTCCTGGAAGGACATGCTTCTCGATCAACGGAACGAGGGTTTCGGGTGTATGATCATCAACAAGCAGAAGCAAGTCCCTTTCTGTGTTGCAATCGTACATGCCAAAAACCCACCATTCCGGAACTACCCTTCCTCTGTTGTACTTCCTCCTGCAAAACACACACTCATCCATCTGTACAACAGAGCCCACACCACCTGAGCTGTCGTCTAAATGGGCCTGTGTCGCTTGTCACTTTGGTACGAACCACTGCTGTCGCGTGTCGCTTCCTTTTGAAACCTCACTAAGAGGCGTGCTTTTCACCACAACACAATACGCAGATAAACGATCAACATGCTTGTAACAAAATGCAAGTCGCAAATATCCTTTCCGGGTACCAATCCTTTCTCGTTTTTCTTGAACCAACAGGTTTCGTCTCTCTACGTCCTTCGGAAACCTACGAAGTGATACTTGACTCAATAAATTTGTTCCCGATCGAACTGTACAACCATATGCTACAAAGCTGACAACCTATTTCCTTGTAAAAGAATCTCCACTTTGCCTTTCATATTAACGTCCATAGCATTGTAAGCGTAACCGGATGTTCGAGGGGGACCAGACGAGTGTGCATGCTCTGCAGTAGCTCCGCCTTTAACACCGTCTATAGAATTACTATCCTCGTCCTGAAAAAATGACGGTGAAATATTTCCTACTGCCTGAACAGTTTATATAGCAGAAATCAACCTGCAGAGTCATAATAGATTCTCCAGATGAATTTATCTTTCAAAGTACAAAATTATGTTACCAAAAGTAAGCATCTGCGCTTCATTCAGTTATACAGACCAATGAATCGTATCGCAAAAGAAAAAAAATCACGTCATGATCAAAATCACGCATTGTGTATTTAGATATTAGATTCCATTTCCAGCTTCCACCAGTCTCAAACTTACAGGACGATACGAAACAAGGAACTGAGAGGTTTCAATTTCTACAGTAAAGCACGGGTCTTTCTTGTCGCACAACAATTTTGCTACCTTGTGCATACATAGCTAGCCTGCCTAAAGCCCCTATCACACGGAACTGGAATTCTAGTTGGAATGCCCTAGTTGGCGATGAACTGACTTTCTAGGTAGTAATCATGGCCGCCTGGCTGACTGCTAGATTCTGTGGAACAGCCAATCAGAGCAAAGTTTGGCCATGTGAAGATAATCTGTGAGTTTTCAAAGTAGCCTTTTTTGTCTGTGGTTTCCGAGTGCATACAGCACGAAAGGCATGTTTACAATTGAAAAAGCTAAAATATTCTTCCATACGTGTATAGTAAACGTTGTAAAGTATGTACTTTATCAGCGCCGTTCTTCTCTACCTAAAACCATTTAATGCGATGCGATATTCCTCTCGGTTGAATAGTTATCGCATTTTAAAAGTTGTAAGTGATTTTTACGCTGTTTACATCTCGCGCGGCCGCCATTATGGGAACGAAAGACTATCGACAAGTACGGTATAACAAGTACCGTGTGAGGCGAAAACTAGCAAATGGGTAGCCAGTCCAGCGTCAACTAGAGCATTCCAACTAGAAATCCAGTTCCGTGTGATAGGGGCTTAACCTAACAACATAGGCATTTAGGGCCGTTTTTCCAATGTTCAGTTAAGGTTCATGTTAGCGCGTAACTGGAAGTTAGTGGAAATTTCTGTTTTTCAATGTACAGTTAGCTTGTAACTGGAACTCTGGTGGCGATTATCTTTACTGGTGCTTCTTCTTGCAGTTACCAGCCTAACTGGAAGTTACGATGCAACATGGACGCCTCGTGCAGCTATCGAAGTTCCACACTCGCAACTTCACTGTCAGATTAAACAAGATATGATTCATAAAACTTTTAAATTGGTACAGAAAAAGACTAGTTTTGTTTGGCAGAGCTTACCAACATCCATGCAAATATGGAAATTAAGCAGCATAGTTGCTAGAATTCGTTTGGTAAGGTTGTGTTAGAGAATTTGTGGTCACGATATCCGGTCTACTAGGCGCGACAATCTCCTATCGGTAATTTGGTGTAGTGGTTAGCGGTACCACCTTTCGGAGCGTCTTGTGTTTTGTAATACGAGTTCGAATCCTGGTCACGGGTATTTTTTTTCTTGTCAATTATTTATTACGTGTGTTGCATTTAATTCACGCTTTATTGTTGAATGATCTTCTCGGATTAATATTAGAGTAAATTTTAAAATTATTTTTACTCGTACCTTCATATTTTTAGAAGTTTAGAAAGCATGCTTACTATTAACATCATGTTTTTTCGCTCAACAACATGCATAGAGAGGTACAAAGCATGCAGTCAAATGTACAATATTTACATATTAATAATAATAATAGTGTTTATATCAACAAACCGTTATTATTAATGTCTCGACTTTCGAGTTCTTCACGCTTCTTCTACAAGAAAGTATCTGCGCTTGCGCCTCATAACATCATTTCCCCCACGTGGAATTTGCCTTTATTAGAAGAAAACAAAATTTGTAGTGCTGTCTTTCGTTAATTTATTTCGTAAGCATACAAAATGGATGCGCAGCCATTGTTCCTATCGTTTCACAATGCAATAACGTGCTTTCGAGCGCGGCGTGCTTGTAGTTCTATATTTAAACGCCAGGCTGTGTGCCAGTCGACGCGGTTTGAAACTATACTAACAGATGGTGCGCAGATCGATTTCCTGTAATTTCCGTGCTTCAGAATTGCCAACACACTGTTTCGGAGAACGAACTATGGTTTAGTTAACTGGCAGTTACTTTCACATTGAAAAACCCGGTGCTGGTTAAGACTGGCTGTTATCTCCAACTGGCAGTTAGTTAACAGAAAGATTAACAGGACATTGAAAAACTGGCCCAGTCTAAAATTAAAAAGCTTTCTCCCGTAACGTCAGAACATAAAATTGCTCAAGTGTTGTGCGATAAGTGAGACTGTAAAGCACGGATTAATTGACACAGATTCAATGAAAAACAGGGTTGTAAAACAAAAAATATATCACAGACTATAAAATATCTACCACCAAAATGTGTTTTAAACACTTGTAAAAAAAAACATGTTTAAAACAGATTGTTTTAAACGTTTAAAACATTTGAAAAAAAAACAAAGCCGTGTGGTTTTAAACGTTTAAAACAAAGTGTTTTAAACACTTTTGTTTTAAACATGCCAACCCTGGCTGTTACCAATGGCAAGGGCTTTCTTTTTCGCTGGTTCCCTTCCAAGCACCGCTGTTAGGGGTGGGGTGAAGAGATGGGATGGGTGATGCGTTTCCGCCACTGCAAAGTTCTTCGGAATCTTTTACTCGAAAGTAAGGTTGCCTTTCCTATGCAATTGTTAACAGATTCTTTGAGTGTTTATTTGAAGGCGAAATTGGGAATGTAAAATGTAGGCATTTTCAACTGGCGCCTGAATTTTCAAATTCAGGTCTCAAAAAAAATGTTTTAAAAATATTTCAACTTCGCTTGTGGAAATTTACATTACCACTTTTGAAATAACGAGCACAGTGTGTGGGCCTCCCCGATGGCGCAGTGGTAGCGTCGTCGCTTTGTAATTAAGGGGTTCCGGGTTCGATACCCGGTGGAGCTACAAGTGGTTCGGATCCCACTTTAAACTGTAGGTCTAGTCCCGATTGGCCTGAGCAAAAAGAAAAAATAATAACTGAAGTACAAACTGGGGGAGGACTAATTCCATGCACCGGCGCATCATTTCTTGACTGCAACAATCTTCACTCGACCCCGCCGCACAAGAAATGAAAATGAAATGAATAACGAGTAGTGTAATTGATGCTACAACCATTTCGATAAAGTATGAACCCCCCTCAGGCAGATTTGGCTACACTTAAAACTAGCTCAACATGCCCATATGAGCTTTTTGCTCAAGTGTGGTACTCCGTCTAATCCAAGATTTTTGTAAAAATGCCCTCGGGAATTTCTTGAGAAAGTATGACCCCCCTCAGATTGATTTGTTTACACTTACAAAAAGCATTTTTGTTAGATTGTTGTTTATAAGAGTAGTGCAGGTGGACCGGTTCACCAACCTTAATTGGGGTTCATACTTTCTCTCCATGTTCCCCACCTTATTTATTGCGCTGATGATGTTTCACAGCGAAGAAAACAGCACCAAAACCTCAAAAACGTATTTTGATGTATTGATTGATTTGTTGTATTGATGATATTACTGGGATGAGAAATGATGAACCCCCCCAGGTAGATTTGCCCACACTTAAAACTTGCTCAACATGCCTATATGAGTTTTTTTTGCTCAAGTGTGGTACTCTGTCTAATCCAAGATTTTTGTAAAAAAAATGCTTTTGGGAAGTTCCTGTGAAATGATGAGCCCCTCTCAGATTGATTTGGCTACACTTACAAAATCTACTTCTGTTAGATTGTTGTCCATAAGCTTGTTAAAAATATGCCCCTTTTGATATTTTTTTTGCCCACACCTAAAACTAAGTCAAATGTATTCACACACACACACACACACACACACACACACAGCACACTGCTGAACCCAACTGATATTTTTTATTAAGTATAGAGTTTTGATTTGAACCCCAAGAAATTTTATATAAATACCAAAGCCAAAAATATTAACACACATACACACACACACACACACACAAAGTATACAAAACACACTGCTGAACCCAACTGATATTTTTTATTAAGCATAGAATTTTGATTTGAATCCCAAGAAATATATATAATAAACCAATAATAAAAATGCCAAATCAAAAACATTGTAATCAATGCAATAAGAATATATCCAGCCCCAATTGGGCTAAGCATAAAAAGAATTGTAATCCAGACAAATGCAGAACTCCCACTAAAATATGCCCTAAATGCCATAGAAAATGTAGCATGGAATATTTCACATATAAACATATGGCTACTTGTTCTGCACAGTCATCAACATTGCCCCCACAACCATCTACATCTGGTCTGAAAAGGAAGCATGAAACACCTGTTAATGCTGGACCAGCAAAGCAGCCACGCTATGCACCACCTATCCATAGCAGTTTTAATGGCCAACTTAGGGATCACCGGTTTGTATCAGAGCCAAAATGTGGTATTAAGAATTTTTTGAACAGTATAAATCCAGATGTGCAGGCAATTCTAAATGCACAAAATGGCTCTTATAAGCTGTCCCTCAAATTGTTTACACAATATAAGAAGCCAAATGGCACAAAATTTACAGAGCCCCACATAAAAGAAACTGTACCGGTATATTCAAATGCAAATTCAGACAAAATAATAAGCAGTTTGATAGATCAATTGAATATTAAACACTCTGAATTTGCTGCAAAAGAATCAGGATGGAGCCTATGCGGATCTCCACACAAGTTATATATTAATATTTCTGAATTCAGCCCATTACAAGGATCTACATATTTGCCATTACCTGCCAATATCAAAAACAAAACAGCCGTGGTTAACATAAAAAATAATGATGAGAAATGCTTTTTGTGGTGTATTTTAGCTGCTTTGTATCCAGTTTCAAGGAATCCTGAGAGAATAACTTATTATAAACAACATGAAAATGATTTTGATGAGGGAATGGAGGGTTTAGAATATCCAATGTCTGTTCAGAATATTGATAAATTTGAAAAAAAGGCCAGGGATATTAATGGTAAACAATTATCTATTAATGTATTTACTTGTTCTACTGGCCGTGGCAATTGCTTGATAGATCCTCTCAGAATCAGTACATTTGATGATGATTCTGCTGTTCCGATTGATCTGCTCTTAATTGAAGGGGATGATACACACCATTATACTCTGATACATAATCTTGAAGCTTTAGTGAGAACACAACTAGACAAATTTAAAAGAACATTTAAGTTGTGCCGAAGATGTTTAACTGTATTTGATGGTCAAAAAATGGTAAATGGGGTTCGTGAAAAAAATGCAGAAATTGCTAAAAACAAGTTAATTGAGCATCTGAAATACTGTGGCAACCATAAACCTGTTCATATGGTGATGCCTAACCCAAGTGAAAATGCCAAATTCAAAAAATTTGAAGCCTTGTTGGAACACCCAGCATATATAGTCTGTGATTTTGAATCAAATCTCAAACCTCTTGCATTCTGTAGCCCAGATCCTGATGAATCTTCAAGTACATCATACCAGTTACATGAACCTTCTAGTTTTTATTATGTTGTTGTACAGGATGGTGTTGTTAGTAAAGAAGATTTATACATGGGAGCAGATGCCATCAAAGAATTTGCACATAGAATAGAAAATGAGTGCCATGACATAGCATCTAATGTCTTATTAAAATCAAAACCTATGTTGCCTTTAACAGAGAAACAGATTGAAGATTTCAACAATGCAGAAAAATGCCCGGTATGTGATTCTGAATTTTCAGATACAAATATCAAGGTGAAACACCATTCTCATACAGATGGTAAATTCTTAATGGCCCTGTGTAATAGCTGTAATATTAAGATCCAGAGACCAAAATTTGTCCCCATATTTTGCCATGGTGCATGCAATTATGATTTTCATCATTTGATCAGGTACGAGGGGTTTGACAAGCAGAATTTAAATATTTTAGCTGAAAATAATGAGAAATATATTGCCATTAGCAAAATAATTAAAGTTAATGGTGTTCCTATTCACTTAAGATTTCTTGATTCATACAGAATTCTGTCTGCTAGCCTGGCTACACTGGCCAGTCAATTATCTGATGATCAATTCAAAATCACATGTGCTTTGTTTCCAAATCAGGAGCTGAAATTAATTAGGCGGAAGGGTGTATATCCATATGATTATGTTACAGATTTTTCTAAATTTGATGAGTGTTCTCTGCCACCACAACAAGAGTTTTACAGCAAAATCAGAGGATCTGGAATCACTGATGAAGATTATCACCATGCCCAGTTGATGTGGAACAATTTAAAATGCCAGACATTTGGTGATTATCACAAGGCTTATTTAAAACTTGATGTGACCCTCTTAGCTGATATACTGCAGGCATTCAGAAAATCTTCCATGGAAAATTATAAGCTGGATCCAATGTATTTTTACAGTGCTCCGGGCCTAGCATGGTCTGCAATGTTTTTAAACACTAAAATGCAATTGGATCTGATCCAGGATCAAGATATGTATCTGTTTATGGAACAATGTATAAGAGGAGGCATGGTGCAATGTTCTCAGAGATATGCCAGAGCAAATAACAAATATATTCCTGATTATGATCCAGCACTGCCATCAAATTATATACTGTATGTAGATGCCAACAGCCTCTATGGTTATGCTATGATGGATAAATTGCCATATGCAGGGCTTGAGTGGGTTGAAGATTTTAATATTGAAGATCTTCAGGATTTTGATGACAGTCACTATGGCCTGTTCTTAGAGGTTGATCTGACAATTCCTGATGATTTACACAACACATTTTCTGATCTGCCCCCAATTCCTGAGGTTAAGTGTTCACCTGGCTCTAAACAGAAGAAATTGATGATGACTCTAGAGCCGAAACAGGATTATGTCATATATTACAAAAACCTCCAGTTCCTGATGAAACATGGTGTTCAAGTGACCAAAGTTGGAAAAGTTTTGAGGTTCAGGCACTCAAGATGGTTGAGGCCATATATTGATACAAACACAGAGCTTCGAACATCTGCAATGAGCCAATTTGATAAATCTTTGTTTAAATTGATGGTCAATTCTGTGTATGGCAAAACAATAGAAAATGTCAGAACACATATTGATGTTAAATAATTACTGACCCCAGCCGGAGCAAAAAATTGATTGCAAAGCCCAACTTCAATTACAGAAGAATCTATGATGAGAATATGGCACTTTTCAACATGAAAAAAACAAAGATTAAGTTTGATAAGCCTATTTATGTAGGGGCTGTGATATTGGAATTGGCCAAATTACACATGTTAAAATTGTATTATGATGTGTTGAAGCCTTTTTATAAGGATCGTGTAAAACTGATGTACATGGACACAGATAGTTTTGTTCTTGATATTCAAACAGAAGATGTTTATCAAGATATAGCACAGCCTGCATTGCTTGAATATTTTGATACCAGTGAACATACAAAGATTCAACCCCACAACAAAAAGGTGCCTGGCAAGTTAAAAGATGAGACACTTGGTGATGTTATTGTGGCATTTGCTGGGTTAAGGGCCAAGATGTACAGTTTTGAAACATGTAGTGGCGCTGTTGCCAAAAAGGCCAAGGGCATTGGCAGAGTGACTGTAGACAAAGAGCTTGAATTTGAAGATTACAAAAATTGCCTCAAATCATGTAGCACAATCAGAACATCAGAATCCAGAATTCAGTGTGTGGATCACTTGTTGACTACAAATATTGTAAGAAAAGTGGCTCTGGACCCACATGATGACAAGAGATGCATTTTATCATGTGGCATACATACTCTACCATGGGGTCATTGTGATTTGAAAAGTGGCAAACAATGCCCAATTACAGAGCATGATTTGAAATAAATAAAAATGCCTATGAACTTATTTGGGTTCAAAAAACAGGCTATTATGGACCTGCCAACACCACAACCCTCTTCTGATATAATATCTAAACTAAGTGCTTTGTTAATTATTCATCTGAACAGCATATTTACAGATGTTGATGATGAAACAGGTAAAACATTGTACATATTTAACAATAATTTAAATCATTACCAATTACCTGTAGGTGGTCAATTGCAATTTATTACAACCCCTGAGGGTAATGTCAAGATTTCAGTAGGGAGAAATATTTATAGAATTAAGCACTCAAACATGATTTCTGGCACTGTATATACTGTTTCTGCTGGTGACTGCTTATATATTGAGGTCCCTGGATCCTATGACAAGCTTATACCTTTTTTTATAGAATTAAGAATTAGATATTCAATAATAAATAACCACTAAAACAAAAATGCCTAATGATATATTTGGCCATAGAAGGCATGAAGATCACAGTGATGAGATTCTTATGCTTGATGTCAGAGTCAAGAAATTAAGAAGTGATTTACAAGCTTTACAAACCACACTCAATGCCAGTCTTCAACTAGAAATTACAAATTTACAAACACAATGCATGGACCCTCTTCTTAAAATTGACTCAGAACTCAAATTGCTGCTTCAAAAATATACTGATTTGGCCACATTAGATAATTTTCAAAGTTTAGAAGAGGCTGTAGCAGCTCTTCAAGCCAAATTTAAGACCCAGGCCACCAACTCTGAGCAATTGAAACAGCAATTGGAAGAGCAGATAAATAATGTCCAGACACAGCTCCAAACAATTGTCAAAAGCATAAAATCACAAGAAGATTTTGATCTAGTGATTTCCACTCTAAAAGAACAGATTCAATCACTACAGATACCTAATCTGGACCCCTTGAACAATGCCATAGCCGAGGTTAAAGAAAAAATTGAGACACTTGAAAATTTTATGAACAACTTGCCATCTTCTGATGCTTTGAGTGCAATAACTCGGAGTGTTGCCAACATTAAGCTACAACTTGAAACATATGAAGATTTTGGAAAAATTCAAAGTACCATAACCCATCTTGAGGGTACAATAGCAGCGGTGCAAAGTGATTTGACAAATGTACAAGAATCTCTAGAATCCCGCCTGCCTGGTATTGTAGACACACTTGTCAGTGTCCAGCAACAGATCACAAAGCTTGAAAACCTCAACACTGAATCTGAGCTATCTCATTTTCATCACTTGATCGATGATATCCAAACAAAGCTTGAAATTTTACAACAATCAACACCCACTCAGGCAGATATAGCCCTGCTCCAAGATGCTATGCAAAGTGTGGCTGATGCTTCTGAATTAAATAATGTGAAATTGGCACTTGAATCTTTGCAAAATACTGTATCAAATCTGCCTACATCACAGGAACTTAAAAATATTAAGAGGGCAGTGAATCGCATATTGAAATCAGAAGATATCAAGAATATCCAGACAGAGATCAAACAACTCACTCAGACAGTGGCCACTCTACCAACAAATCAACATATTAATGAACTGCATGCCCTGTTTGAGGATATCAGAAGACAGGTCCATGATCTTACTGCTCAAAATTCAAAATTGGCAGTTATTGAAAATTTGCAACAAATTGTAGCAAATATCAAGCAACAGCTAGGAACCATGGAATCCAATCAAGCAAATGCTCTGTCTGTTTTTGCCACCCAGCTTCAAGAGATTGTGCAACAATACAAGAAACTTGTTGTGGACATAAAGATCAAGCCAGGCCATGATGATGTTGTTAGGACTATCAATGAGCACCTTGAATCTGTAACAAACAGATTGCTTACAGCAGAAAAAGAAATAACAGGCATAATCGAGAATCCAAAACATACAGTAATTCTTGAATTGTACAGCATCCCCAACAAAGAATATGATTCACCATTTACACCAGGTGGCAAAATATATATGCTGTCCCCTGCACAATTTTATTACCAGTTTTTTGTTGGGGGCACACTGAGACCAATCAAGATCAAATATTGGCTTCAACCACAGGCACATCACTACCCCACCTTATCAATAACAAATGCTGACAACAAACCAAAAATCACCAGTGTAGAGTTAGAGGATTTTACAGATCCCAATACATTAGAAACATCTTATGCTGAAGATGATGGCTCTCTGGAATTTTATATACAAATAGGAGACAAACTGTATTTAGAAAATCTTGTAGTATCAGCTGCTGAACACCCCATAGTTGCAATATTCTTGTTTTCATATTATGTGTAGACAAATTATTGTTGATGAATTACACAGACAAGCCAGACATAATTATAAGAGACTCCCAGTAGTCACAAAAGGCATAGATGATTTATGGCAGAGCGACGTGATTGAGATGGCAAGTGGACAGCTGAAAAACTTAGACAAAATCAACAAGGGCTACAAGTATCTACTCACTGTCATAGATACATTTTCAAAATTTGCCTGGGCTGTGCCACTCAAATCCAAGACTGGAAAATGTGTTACAGAAACCTTCAGGACAATCATCAATCAGAGTGGAAGATCACCGCGCTATTTGCAAACAGATAATGGCAAAGAATTTTATAATTCTGTGTTCCAACAATTTATTAAAAGCCAGTCAATACAACATTATTCGAGTTACAGTGATTCTCAAGGCCTATTCAACAAAACCCTAAAAAATCTTATGTATAAACAATTTACACTTCAAGGTAATTATAAATGGCTTAATATTCTTCCAGAACTTCTACATAAATATAACAACTCGGTCCATTCCACAATCAACATGAAACCCTCTGAAGTAACTTCATCTGATGAGCAAAAATTGATCAGGACTGTTTATTATCCTAGATACCAGCCAACAACAAGAAAGGCCAAATTCAAGGTGGGTGATCAAGTAAGAATCAGCAAATATAAGCACTTATTCAAAAGAGGCTTTACAAGAAACTGGAGCACTGAATTATTTACAGTGGTTCAAGTTAAACCTGGGACCCTTAACACATATATAATAAAAGATCACCGAGGAGAAATTCTCAAAGGCAGATTCTATGAAGAAGAACTCAGCAAAACTAAGCAGCGTGACACATATCTCATAGAAAAAATCATCCGCAGAAAAGGCAACAAGTTATTTGTCAAATGGCTAGGACTTCCAGAACACAGCTGGATCCATGCAGACAAAGTGATAATATGAGCACCTGGGATGTTATAAAAAGGCTGCCAGAACCTGAACAGCAGATTAAGAGAAATGGCAAGTTGCTGCCTGAAAATATTACATGTCTTATTGTTGGGCCATCGGCTTGTGGTAAAACTACACTAATGATTGATAATTTTTTATTGGCACCCAACTGGTTAGACTGGAAAAACAGGCACTTGTATGTCTTCTCTAAGAGCTTGGAACAATTCAAATATCAGCAGCTGATGAAGCTATATGATGGATTGGAACCAGATGTTAAGCCACTCCATGAATATCTTGATAATTCTGTTGTTATGTTTGATGACATTATACTGGATAATCAAAACAAGGTTAGAAATTTCTTTACACAGGGGCGACACAAAAACATTGATTGCTTCTACCTGGCACAGACTTTTTCTAAAATACCGAAGCAGCTGATCCGAGACAACAGCAATTTTATATGTGTGTTTCATCAAGATCATACCAACCTCAAACACATACATGATGAATATGTGGGTGGGGACTTGACCTACAATAATTTTTCCAAATTTTGCAGTAGGTGCTGGAACCAGGACAGTTATGGGTTTGTCACAATTGATATGACAAGAAAACCCAATAGTGGCAAATACAGAAATAAAATCAACAATTTTCTAGACATTGAAACACATATAAATAACCATGAAAAGGCCAATCATTGATGATCTTAAATTAAGAGATTATCTTGTAAAAAGATTTAAGGGATGGAAATCAGAGAACCGAGGAATTTATGAACAACACAAACAAACAGAACAGCCTATTATTGATGCTATTAGTGAATTAGGTAAAAATATCAAAACTGTTACACAGCAAAATCAAAATTTGATCACAGCTTGTACCTGTAGCTGCTAGGAACATATTAGATTATCCAATCACCCCACTTTCCAGTATTCATACACCTAGTCCTGTTGCTCCTCGAAGAATTGAAGCTAGTCAGGATCCTATTGAATTGGGTCTTCTTGCTCAAAAATATTTAAGCACACCTAAAGACAACAAAGATGAGGTCTTTGGCTTATATGCTGACACAGAGCGTGATGGTAGCATCATACATAGAATTGGCAATTTCAGAGTAACATTTATGGGAGATGATCTCATTGTATATTCAGAATCTCATCTTGGAGAAAAAGGTGGTTTTGTTAAATATCCCGGCACACCTGGATTGTGGGAACTGATGACTAGGAAAAGACCTGGCAGCTATACAGATCAAGATTATGAGCACTACAAAGAAATATTAATAAAATCAGATGGCCTCTACCAGAACAATGATCCCACACAAAAAAGAGTCAAGTCTAGCAGTGGAGCAAAATACAACAATTTAATCAAGCCCATATGGTCACAAATTAAGACAGGAAGTGGAATCAAACAATACAACACCCTGCCTAAAGAATTTGTCTGGGTTGATGATGTCAGGAAACTTGTAGATAGGTTATTGGTGATAGCTGGGGAGGAAAATGCTGGCAACCACAATTTTTACAATGAAAAGGTTGGAATTATGGACATGATAAGCACAAAATTGTCTAATTTTATAGTGAATGACACTAAGGGGATTGGATATCTCATAAAAATTATTAATACTCTACCACCTAAATTTTGGAATATTTCTGAGGGTCGGGGGTTGGTTAATGACATTATAAACAAGCTGCCATTTGAACTACACATTCCAGGCTATCAGTATTGTGGTCCAGGCACAAAATTGGACCATAGATTAAACAGAGGTGATCCTGGTGTTAATCCCCTAGATGCTGCTTGTAGAGACCATGACATAGCATACAACACACATTCTGATCTTGACAAGAGACATGTTGCAGACAAAAAATTAGAAGAGGCTGCATTTGGTAGATTTGTAAGCAAAGATGCTTCTTTGAGTGAGAGAATAGCAGCATTGGGGACCGCCATAGCTATGAACACCAAACAAAAACTGGGGTGGGGGTTGTGAATATATATATAATAAACCTAGAATGAAGGCCAAGGGTGTTATGTATCAAATACCTTATGCAGGTCTTAAATCTCTTAAAACTATTGATAGTCTTTTAACCAAAAAGCAGCGCAAGAAAAAAAGCTCTTGTATTGCCAAGGGCCATGGTATGAAATTGTTGCTTAGTACCCCCCAATTAAAAAAATTACAGCAATCTAGAAAAAAATCACATGTGGGTGGATTTATATTTACTATCCCGGCCATCTTAGCAGCACTTGGGGCTGTGGGGAGCTTGGCTGGGGGATCAGCTGCCATAGCAAAAACAGTAATAGATGCCAAGAAAAATAGGGCAGAATTAGATGAATTGAAGCGCCATAACCTGACCATGGAGAAACAAGGCAAAGGTGTTAAGAGAGCCATGAATAAGTTTAAAAAAAACAAGAGCCGCTTACAAACCAAGATATTGAAGCTTTAATCAAGCCACTGGGCATCAAAACTTTTAGAGGTGTGTACATGTGATTCTTTGCCAGAGCAACCACTCAACAAAGAGTGTGGCATTGTTAATTTGGATAAGTACAAAAATCAGGGCACTCACTGGATCTGTTATCTTAAATATTTAAACAATGAGGCATTTGTGTTTGATTGATTTGGAGGTGTTCCACCTGAAAATTTAATAAAATATCTAAAATCAGCTAATCTTTATTACAATAATGCCCGTGTTCAAAACTTCAAAGATGTTAATTGTGGACATCTGTGTTTATCTGTTCTTAGATATATGTCTCAAATAAATAAACCATCAATTGAAGATTTTCAAAAGGCCTTGTGGTATTTAAAACATCATGGGAGTATTCCATCTCACCAGCCAAAATTCAATATTGAAACTTAGATTACATGATGATATAGTGTATCCCAAAACAATAGCTCTCAGAGCATTTTATGGCATGTACTTGATCCCTAATATTACACACCACAACAACAAAATTGCAGTAGGGGATCAAAAAATTGTCATCACTCCAGGGCAGTATAATCTGTCCACTCTAAATGCTCAATTAGCCAGAGGTATAGTATTAACTCAAAATTCTGTCACTCACAGAGTAGAGATTGTATCTGCTACAGAAACAGTGGATCTGGGTACTATAGGAGAGCTGTTAGGATTTGAGAACAACACAAAACTTGAACCGGCCATCAAACACACTGCTATTAATATACCTAAATTCTTAGCCATAGAGACTCTGAATATTCACTGTAATGTGGCCGAGGGTATGATCACCAAATCAAATGGCATAGGCACTCACAAACAAACTGGCATCATTGCAACATTTAAACCTAATTCTGAATTTATGGAGCCCATCATCTATACTCCATCCCCAACATTATATTTTCCTGTGTGCCATAATAGAATAGATAACATTGAATTGATGGTCACTAATGAAAAAGAAGAATTCGTTGATTTTGCTGGAGCCACAACAACTGCAATCATAGAGATTAATATTTAAATAAAAATACATACAAAAAAAATGGAAAATATTGAGAGTTATGAGCTACAATCATTCCCCCCAAACAGGAGGACATTTGCAAATTTAAATCAACCCAACACAGAAATTGAGGTTGATCTTGATGTAGGGGATGGCTTTATACACCCCCACAGAGCAGATTTATACATCAAATTTGATCTGTATAGCTCGATGGAACAGATTATCCGGCAAATTCAAATATAAGATTGGTAGACAATTTTGTGCCACATCTGTTCTCTGAAATTGAGATCAGAAAGCATGGTGTTGTTATAAACAGAGTGGATTATCCCGGCATTACCTCCACAGCTTTGGCCACACTAAAATTATCCAAAACCGAGGCTTCTTACTACAAAATAGGTGGATTTGAGGCTGGTGATAAAATATTATCCAAGAGCCACACAGTGCTGTTTCCTATGCGCCTGTTGCCAGGATTCTTCTCAGATTACAAAGATATTATGTGGAAGGGTGGTTTAAGAATCACATTTAGAAGAGCTGCCAATGATAATAATGCTTTGATGAGGTACAGTACATTAAACTCTACAGGGGAAGCTTTGCCTAATACCCTACCTGATGAAGGCAAATGCATTATTCAGACTATGGAGCTAAGAATCCTGGTTGTTGAATATGAAGCCAGTTATGCTCTTAAATACAAAGCAGATATAATAAAAAATCCACAAGTACCTTTACAATTTTATACATATCAATGTGTACAGAAGCCTGCCGCTGGTACTTATTATGAGTTTGATGCTACAAATTCATTCTCCAGTATACAATATGACATGCCGGATTTTGTGGTGGTACTGTTTCAGACTGGAAGACACAATAATCAGGAAAAAAATTCAAGTAAATTTGATAACTGCAACATCAAGAACATATATCTTAAAAATGGCAGAAATGAGGTATTTCCTAGAGAAAATTATAATTTAGACATGTCCAAGGATGATTTCCTCAAATTATATGAAGCATTTACGGCATACAAAAGGGTCACTACTGGCAATACTGACATGTATTACACACCAGATGAATTCAAAGCACAGAGACCCATGTTTGTCATCAACACTTCAAAAAGGAAACAAGTTGTGGTTAATGACAGGACAAACATTAAAATTATCTGTGAATTCCACGATACACTCCCTGATGACACCATATGTAGTGTTATTCTCATAGGTGAAAAATCATATGTTTATGATGTAAGAAATGAGAGAGTCACAGAGCAATTCTAGAGGGCCTCTGCATATTGCACAAGTTGAGCCTGGTGCCCAATTAAACTTAAACCGGAAGTAAATATATATATATCTGTGTGTGTGTGTGTGTGTGTGTGAATACATTTGGCTTAGTTTTAGGTGTGGGCAAAAAAAATATCAAAAGGGGCATATTTTTAACAAGCTTTTGGACAACAATCTAACAGAAGTAGATTTTGTAAGTGTAGCCAAATCAATCTGAGAGGGGCTCATCATTTCACAGGAACTTCCCAAAAGCATTTTTTTTACAAAAATCTTGGATTAGACAGAGTACCACACTTGAGCAAAAAAAAACTCATATAGGCATGTTGAGCAAGTTTTAAGTGTGGGCAAATCTACCTGAGGGGGGTTCATCATTTCTCATCCCAGTAATATCATCAATACAACAAATCAATCAATACATCAAAATAAGTTTTTGAGGTTTTGGTGCTGTTTTCTTCGCTGTGAAACATCATCAGCGCAATAAATAAGGTGGGGAACATGGAGAGAAAGTATGAACCCCAATTAAGGTTGGTGAACCGGTCCACCTACACTACTCTTATAAACAACAATCTAACAAAAATGCTTTTTGTAAGTGTAAACAAATCAATCTGAGGGGGGTCATACTTTCTCAAGAAATTCCCGAGGGCATTTTTACAAAAATCTTGGATTAGACGGAGTACCACACTTGAGCAAAAAGCTCATATGGGCATGTTGAGCTAGTTTTAAGTGTAGCCAAATCTGCCTGAGGGGGGTTCATACTTTATCGAAATGGTTGTAGCATCAATTACACTACTATAACGTGAAATTCAAATAATTTTTGTTTCATTTTGCTCGAAATAAAATCGTTTCTTTAAGATAGGGTGACCATTCGTCTCGTTTTGACCGGGAGAGTCCCGTTTCATAGGCGTGTCTCAGTTGTCCCATCGATATTATACCAGAAACACTATTTGTCCCGTTTTTTAAAAGTCTAGGAATTAGCTTGAAAACCCGAGTTTAAATTTGAGATATTCTTAAAAAGAATGAATTTCTGAGTCTTGGCGGAAATTCAAATGTCAAATTCCGCGTTTTGTGTTAGATATTAATATGTGATGCAACTTTTTTGGGGAGCTTTATTAACGGTTAGTAAAGAATAAAGTTGTTCTCAAGAAGATTGGTTCTTCTGCAAAATACTCCTGGCACTCGCCAACTTCAGCGTAGGACCAACATCAAAGGTTGATCAGAAGCCAGAAACACTATGTAGTTGTACTGAGATTATAAAAATTAATAGCTCTTGACAACGAGAGATCATATTTTACATACATATTGTTCATGATGTATCATGAATAAAAAAGGTAAAGTGCTCCCCTGTGATTTTCACCACGCCATGAAGGCGTATCTCGGCCGAAGCTTTGAGTGATGTGATCAGCACCACGCCCCTGGCCGCATTTACCTCCCAGAGTTTCCTCCAGGTATCCACTTTATACAACGCTGGGTGAGCGCCGGAGTCGCATAAACAGGTGGAAAAAGTCCCGGTTCTCTCCGCCGGGGATCGAAACCGGGCCTCTCGCATGGTAGTCAGATGCCATACCGACCTTTTTATATATAAAATAAAGAAACACCCCTATTCAGTGGTATCCCCCGTCATTCACACACATTTTCTCAACATTTGTACATATCAGATTTTCTCTATATTATCGGTTTTCTAAATTTACGGACAACACAAACATCCAAGTCCTAGCTGGGATTCGAACCCGGGACCACTATGCTAACCACTCCGCCACAGAGGACAACCACCGACTGAGCTACAGCAGTTACTATAAATAATAATAATAATAATACGTTAATGACAATAATTTTATAGGCCTGATTAGGCCTAACCAATTTTTCAGGAGGGAGTAAAGTGACCTTTGGGTCAAAATATTATGGTCACCCTACTTTAAGAGCAACATCAAATCGTACTTGACCATGTTTTTATGTTTAAATTTTTGCAGCTTTTAAAAATTAAAATATACTATTGATGAAATCCTACGAGCAATATTTGTATTTTCCTCAACCACTACAAATTTTTAATTCACCATGCTCCTAAAAACTTGTAAAATTATTGGTTTTGTATATTATGTTATTTTATTTTATTTTTTTGAAGAGTGACAATTGTCAATTCAACCTGTATGTGGAGTGAGTTGACGATATGTTCGGGGTCAGTTGACAATACTTGTAATTCTACCTTTAAAATGGTTTGGAATATTTTATTTCAAACAATATACTGCCTTAAAATTACAGATTACAAAAATGTGATCTAATGAACAGCATAATATGTAACATAAATGTTCCAAACCAGGGTGCGGAATCTCGGGGGGGCGGGGTGAAGTCCACCGTATTAGATACTTTTGGTTTGATATTTCTCGGGAACAGTGACGCCTATCAATGTCTGGTTTTCTCAGAAGTGCTCCATAGTATAAACTTTCACACCAAGTCAATAAATCTATTTTTAAAAAATAAACTATTATTTTGTGAAATACTCATTTTTAAAGTATTTTGTGAGAATAACTGCGTATTGAAAATTTTGTTGATGGTTATCTTCTTACATTTTCAGTCATAAATTAGAGCTCATTCCAACATCTCGAATTGAGGTCTCAAGCAATAAAATTTTGTATAACTGTCATTTGTCCAGTAACTTTATAAATATAAAAATAGTATTTTAAGAGGAAATGATGCCTCTCGCTCGAGCGTGACTGTGTCCCCCTCCCTTTCCTAGAAAGACGAGTTTTCCCCGTTTATTTGTAAAAGAAGTAATCAATTCCACTCCTTCTCCGTAACTATTTTGCAATGTTTATCGGGATTCTCAAGATGCAGCGTGATGTAAGTCAGACAGTGGTTTGATTACTGATCAGCACCGTTACGTCAGTGGAATGTACAATGGATGGATCATCTACAATAATGACGTCCACTAATGTTTGAGAGAGGTTCTTGCGATTCTAGTGGGTTTGTGAATGTCTTGCATCATGCCGAAGGTGTCTACTATTAATTTGAGGAAAACTGTTTCAGGTTTATTTGGTGATAATCGCTATTCATGTCACCGGCTACAATTAAATTATTCACAGTAGGGAACACATGCGCAATGTAATCTTCAAGAGTTGACAGCCTAGTGTAGGGGATATTAAGGGGTCTATATGTCGCAATTATGCCAAGTGATTTGTTATTTACTTTCAATGACACACATAATATTTCGGGTCCGGTGTCCCATTCTACACCCTCGATTTCGAGATTTTTTTTTATATATATATAAAGATTATGGGATGCTAATTATGAAGAAAAAAAATTGGAGCACGGAACAAGTATTTACGAATGTACAGCCTTTGAAGTTTAGATATTGCCGTTTGATATTGTTGAGTCCAAATTTCCCATCGATTCCAGGCTCCGCCCCTGGGGTAATTGACCTACCGCCCCCTACTGCTACCGCGGCCCCGCCTTTACCTATAGAGTCCCTTTTAAAGGCATGTTAGAAATTGGCCAGAGTCACCTGCCCCCAACACTATTTCTCACTGTTTTCCACATTGACACATGAAGAAACAAAAAATTAAAGCAAAGAAGGTAACTTACCTCTTTTCCCCAAGGCCAGGCATTGCAGGTCGAAGTTAAAAGTGAAAGTCGGAAAGTGAAGCAAGTCCTATGGAATAAGTCGTCCTTGCTGTCCTTTTGCACAGAATATTACCCTATCCCTTCGTTTCATCATAAAAATAAGAAGTCACAAATTATCCCAGCCCACAAGTCATTCAGAAAATGGCCTGCAGTTGTCGAAAAGAAATGTGCAGGATGTTCCACAAGATAACATATTTACACACGCTGAGGATACTGTTCAACAATATGTTGAATGATATTCCTCATAGTGTCTCGTCGGTGTTTTCCATACCTGTCAAACCACATGAACTCATCCAGATATTCCTCCAAAAAGTGGGACCACATAACATTCCTTTTCCTCAAATGCCTTTTCGCAACAGACCAATATCCCTCAATCCTGTTAGTGCAAACTCCTGTTACCGGATCAACAAAGTGCACCTTGTTTCACAGTCTTGTGAGTGTAAGGGGAAACACCACCAAGATGTGAAATACGTTTGTAAGATGCCCATTCATCCGACCACATTTCCGTTCCTGGAAGGACATGCTTCTCGATCAACGGAACGAGGGTTTCGGGTGTATGATCATCAACAAGCAGAAGCAAGTCCCTTTCTGTGTTGCAATCGTACATGCCAAAAACCCACCATTCCGGAACTACCCTTCCTCTGTTGTACTTCCTCCTGCAAAACACACACTCATCCATCTGTACAACAGAGCCCACACCACCTGAGCTGTCGTCTGACTGAAGTATCTTCCAGGAACAAATATCTCGCAGATACCGGTAAAACTGAATAACGCTCTTCTTTCCCAAACCACAAATATCACATCCCAAATGAACACTACTCCCACAACACCAAAAAAACATCAAAAAGAATATGTTGCACCAAGGCAACTTCATATTCTCGAAGAATGTTCCCAATGTCACGAAACGATAAAACCTACACTTTGGACAATGCCACCAAGCCAACTCAGAATCACTTGTGGCATACCTTAATCTCATGAACACATTCCTATGATACCTTCTGGAACACCATGCACATTTCCTCAAAGCAGCCAGCAGACCATCTCCCTGTAAGTCAAGTACAATGTCCCGTACGTCTCGTCGGACAAAGTCCTCTATGTCCTTCATCCGTTGAACGTCTGTCAATCTCATCTTTAGTCCTTCTGTCATAATTCAATGTCACAAATCAATCCGAATGTCTGAAGTCGCACAAAACAATTGCAATGTCTCAAATCTCTCATCCACCAATAAATTACATAAATAATATATTGAAATCGCAAATTATCCCATTGCACAAGTCAAAGAGAAGAAAAAAAGAAAATGTTCAGACGTGCGCCTGTGACATGAATCCAAGATGCGCCATGATGAAATCCCTGCAAAACCGTTTTGACGTTACATAAGGAATGTAAATATTGAAAAACGTAAGCACGTAGATCTAAAAAATTACTTTCCACGCTATTTTGAAACATTGTTTCTTATGAACAACTAATTTTTGTAACGAAAACATTTAAAACGTGCGGAAAATCGAGGCTGCTTTCGAAGTACTGTGTAGCTTTGTACTTGAAAACTAGAGTTGTCGTCGTTAAAATTGAAGCTCAAAGTTAACAAAAAACAAGATTCAAACCGCAATTGATTGATTTGCTTTATTTCACTTCGCTTCTTGTGCCACTTTTGGCTAATTTGCAAAGATGGGGATGAGTGATGACATGATGAAATTGATGAATGGACACACTCAAACATCCATGCCCAGGCCAGGATTCGAACCTGGGACCACTGGCGTTGTAGCGCCACGTGCTAACCACTCTGCCACAGGGGCCGGCTCATCCACAATTGGCATCAGATAAATGTTTATAAAGACACAAAACAAAGTATGTGCAAAAGCCCTTGCTACAAGAAACTAACAAAGATCACATCATCCCCACACTTCAAGAGTTGCTAAGCAACTGAAGACAACACTTATTGCGTTACAGTGGGTAGTTTTCAGTACAATACACCTTCTATTCTCAAATTACAAAGGTACCAAACCTATTTTCACAACTTCAAGTTTTGGGATTTTGACCAGGTATTCCATTCACTTGGACCACTGTGCAGTGATTTGAACTTTATTTTTCCCCGCAACATTTTGTTCTGGTTTACCAGAACTTTCTCAAGCTTACACCAAGATAAACACACAACTGTACATGGATAGTCACTCAACACTTCCTTACAAAAATAAAACCACTTAAGATAACAGTGTAATATTATTTTGCACCTACAAAAGTGGTTAAGCAAACCTTTAAGAAAAATGTAAACGCAACACAGACATTCACAGCAACGCATACAATTCTAAGCATGTCGATTAGAAACTCACTTCCTCTGCTGTGTGTTTATCACTTCTTTAGTAAAAATCCTTGTATTCAACTCATTGTATTTCTCTGGTTCAAGTAAATATTTAGTTTTACTGTTAATTGGTGGGAATTTAGAAATAATACATTAACTCTTAGCTTTGAACATTTAATCTATTGCAAAGAAAGTACAAAATAACATTATATGTCACATATAATTTATACAAACTTTTATCTTTATAAAATTAATGAAATTTACATAATGGGATTTGATAGCTTCACAGTCTGATTTTCTGTTAAGACCAGAGCTTGGAAGGAACTTGTTCCTTTGCATGCATTCCTTGAAATTGGTCTCTCTAATTTAGGACTGGACCTATTAGGTATTCCCTTCTTGTACTGTGAACTTTCTACACTATATTCCTTTGTAACAGGAACATTAACACGGCTTTCAGGTTAATTTTCTCTCTTCAAGCAGAAAAATTAAGTGTTTGCATAATGGTGCAAAATATTGGTATTCAATTGTTTGCAATATTGAATTACATATTATTAAACTGAAATTTACCTCCAGAATCTGATTAAACTATGAAAACATATTATATTTACCAAAGTCAGAGGTTCCCATAGCAAATCCACTAACATGAAAAACATATTTTTTTAAAAAAAAAATATAGGCATTGTAATTATTGTTCAAGCATATAAGCATGGAACCCATGGTCTTAGCTAATTGGGAGTTTTGACATTTCAATGGTTTTATTCTTTTTCTCAATATTTCAAATCAATATTCTCAAGACACTATTTGTCCTGTGTTGCATATATTTGTCTCTAAAATGTGTTGTTTTCTACTGCAAGCACAGATAATTTTGACACATTTTCTTCTTCAAGAAATAATTACAATGATATTGTTGGTAGTATGTTTCCAAACTATTTAATCTCTTTTAGAATTTTTTTTTCAAGATAAATGTTGAAGTCTTTACAACTGTTAATAATGATTTAAGTAGTTTAATTTCCATAAATCAAAATCTCATAATCTAAATAAACGTGATTACAATACAAAACACACAAAAATGATTTAAAATTCCTCATCTTTGTTTCCAACTGGCAGCTGTAGCTGTGAGTTGAAGTTTAGGTGTGTCATTTTCATTTAGGGAGTGAAATAATCTGGAGTTTACTTAAAATACAGATTACCATATAATTGTGCATTTTTCTCAGTTCTTAAGAAACTTGGATGGGAATTAACTCACTTTGGAAATAGTTTAACTGGAACTAGTTCCACTTTTGGAGGGGATTTTCAAGCTCTGGATACACACACCTCTCGTAATATATTAATATTAGCCTAATCAACACATTTTATACCTGTATGCATAAATATGAAAATATTTTTTTCATTATGTTTTATCACAACATTTTATGCATCACTCACTCAAAACCATGGAAAAATATGCAATAGCACAAATGACAAAATAATGGAATGAATGCTTCTGCTAGAATAATGACATCATCTTATAATCATTGCAAAGCATGGTTAGAAATTATTTCAATTCAACTAAAAATCTTTCTTACTGATATTCTGATCAGTTATATTGAGGAGTGGTTATCACATCAAAAACAACAGTTGAACAAACACTTGCAGCAATACATGATTTGAAAACAGAAATAAACTGATCGCAATGGCAAAATAATTTGTCTGTGGTCATGGCTGCATATACAGTGTTCATTAGCACATACCTTTGAAATGGAAATTCACTAATGTAAGACTTGAAAATGAAAAATACTTATGTGATTTTCTCCACAGCTTCAATTAGTGATTTTAAATAAAGAACACAGAAAATATTTTAATTATAATAGAAGACTGCACGCTGTTGAGTCCAGTTGTCTTGGATCTGTGATTTTGGATCCATTGTGATTTTAAAACTTAACATTTCAATTCTCCATAATTTTGTTCTGTAGTAGGTATTTTAAAAAAAAAACGAATACAGCGAGTTGTTATCATGTGCTGATGATTGGTTTGTTGGACATGATGTATATAAAATTATGTATACTTCAGAAATGTCCATTTCTTTATAAACCAACTACCAGTGGTGTATTCTGAAAATTTGACCTGGTTTACCACAACAATTCTTATTTATTGTATTAGGTTTAATACAAATTAAACACCAATGCAGGTATGCAAATAAAATGAAAAAAGGAGTCCCAACAACTTCAAATTTTCCAGCAGTTTCTAAATATATGAAAAAAAGTTGGTTTACCAGCAGTAAACCAGGTAAGATGGGTAGGGTGACCATATGTCCTGTTTTGACTGGGACAGTCTCGTTTCAGACATGTGTCCCGGTCGTCCTGTTGATATTGTTAAAAGTCTACTATTTGTCCCATTTTATAAAAGTCTAGGAGTTACCTTGAAAATCAAATCTAAATTTGAGAGATATTTTGCGTTAAAAAAAAAGTTGATGGAATGTTTAAACTAGTGTCATGGCTATATGAGTTCTACTGTGTCAAACACTTCATAGCAGTCAAAATGTTCCGTTGTTGTCAAGAATATTCAAGCAGATAGTTGTACTGCTTTGGGAGTGTTCTGATATTTGTAGAACAATGAATAGGCATACCCATATTTCAATACAAACATGCAAAAAATAATTTAAATTCCTGCATCTTGACACAAACTGAAAAGACACATCTCGCGATGTGTTGTCCAATATGTGAAGGTCTTATGAACTGTTCGTGAAGAATAAAATTGTTCTCAAGAAGAAGATTGATTCTTCTGTTGAATACTTCTGGCACTCCTTAACTTCAGCGTCGGGCTAATATCAAAAGTTGATCAGAAGAGACCAACACTACATATGTAAATCATACCGAAATTATAAAAATTAATACCTTTTGACAAGATCATATATAATTTATTGTTTTCTGATGTATCATTTATGGGATCCATACTTTAATAACAATAATTTTATAATTAGCCCTGTTTTTTCAGAAACGGGGGGTGGGGTAAACTGACCTTCTTGGGACGTCCTGTTTTTGGGACAAAATATTATGGTCACCCTGAGAACATGCCACTGCCAACTACAGAGATACCATATGGATATATGATACAAAAACAATCAATTTCTGTAATTCTTACACAAATAAAACTCACAAAAGTAATAAAAATGTAACAAGGGCTTCATATCCGTCAGTCTTACTCCTATCACTTAAAAGGACAACAATCACATATTTCAATAAATTTTGCTTCATTTTAAGCTGCTCATTTCATATTCAATCTTCTCTATAAATTTTGGAGAGCCTCTAGCATTACACAAATGTTTGCCTTAGTGCCTTTAGCAAAGAGAACAGCATATGACAAACTTTGTTAAAAAAAAAACAAGAAAAAAAAACTTATATTGATTTCCAAATTGTCCAACATTTCAAAGCCCCATGCAAGGAACATGTGGCCATGTTTCTGGCAGTTAGTGATTTCCAATAAAGAAAAGAAGCATTATGTGCTACAAATCGAAAATCATATTTGAGGACTTCTAATGTATTTTGTATCATGTTATGCAAAGTAAAAAAGACTTTCTTCCTCAGCTGTCAACTGAGTTTCAATAGTTACATAAATGCCATGGACAAGAAAGTCAATATGTTACATTTTGATTAGTTCCACAAGACCGAACCTACACCTACATAATAATGCAGTCTTTTCATTTCTATTATGTGGTATTTGCTCATTTATGTAGGAGTAGATCTTTGTAAATGCATAGAATGTTTCAGACAAAATACATTACATACTACATGTTAATAATCATAGATTATTATTATTATCATAGATAGAAATGGAAATACAGAAACAACTTCTATTTTGAATGTGAAGAGTGTATTACAAGTGTATGTAAATGAAGCCCTTGATAACATTTCTGTTCTTGACAAAATTACGAAAGCCAAGTACCTTTTGCACTTGCAGTCAAGATATTGACACTTTGAGCCTAAGTGAACATATACTGCATATATAAGGAAATTAAAATGGGTAAATTATATTCTGCATAAATCTGGTGTCAAAAAAAGGTGTGTGTTTAGTGCACTATTAAGTCTTAAATATTTCATAGCCACACATTTACACAAAGTACACACTGAATCAGTTCTTCAGAACACAAACAATGCCATGTTACCACAAGACACGATGAATCATACAGTTAAAAGACTTTTAAAATTTGGAAAAATGGCACAATGAGTAAATGACTAGGGATTTACCTCATTCGCTTATACATGCTTCACAATATGCAGAGATGTTTAATGCAGACAAGAATAGTTGCTTCCCCACTCCAGCATCTGCTTCTTTTGTGCCATACTCCTTCCAACTATATCTACCAATGAAAATGTATATAAATGGGGGGAAATGGCCATACATGGCACTCACTTTATATTCTTGGTGACTGGTGTTAAGTCAAAACTGCTTACAGCAGACAACTATTTCCCCCATTTGAGACAGAAATAAATTCACATAGAAATTGTAGAGTAGAAACATGAGTAAAAAATTAGGTTACAAGAATAACAATAATATCTTTCATTCTATTAATTTGTACCTTACTGGATGTTTCTTATTATTAACCACTGAAAAAGTAATTTCTTTTATTTCTGACTGTATTTAATATGCATAACTGCATTTAATGTGATATCATCATAACAAAGAGTAATGACTTTCCACAAACTTCTCAATTCGTAATCTCAATGAAAATTTGCAAAAACGTTTGATATTTTAACACACATCATAACAAGAATCCATTACGAAGTAAACATTGATCATCTTACACCAATGTATCATGAATCAATGCAATCCATTATCATAATCATCTTACCTACTTTCTTCCACAAGCAAAAGAAGTACTGGATCACTAATAAATGTCACTAGTGGTCGAGAACATGTGTGCAGACATCATCATTGCAGTAAGCACCTCAACAGTCATAACAGTACAATACTTGCATGTCTTTCTGATATTTGAGCTCATAATTCCCTTAATAACCTGCAATTGCATGTCTGATGTAACAGGGTTTGCTATATTTGTTCAGATATATCAAAAAGATGAACTTACGAGCATCAGTTTCAATAATTTCAGGACAAAACAGTAGCCAACAAAATGTTTCATCATACACAAATTTATATATTTTTCTAAGCTTCTGCGTGAATGGTGATGTCTGTTGACCTTTGTGACAGTGTGTATTCCAAATTACCACTCTGTGTTAACAAAAGCCTGCTTGTGGCTCTCTATTTTCTGTTGCTTTTTTTTTCGTGTCCTTTTCTGGCCATCATTTTAAAATTACAAATTTGGCTGGTTACGTATTTATATACTACAGTATATTTCTAGCAGCTGTAAAAAATAGCAAAGTATTAAGTAGCATGAAGGTCACAGGATTTCTCACTGATACCAATACAGACATCTTACACCAAACAATGTCTGTCTTTCTGAAGAGATGACTTTCAATAAATTTATCAGAAGAAACTGACCCACAATATAAGACTATCCTATACAATTTAAAACAATATCTTTCAATATATGTACAACATAATATGAATGTATATTTAAATATTTTTCAAGTAAGGCAAATTGTTTCTTAAGTATTAATCTATAACATTTTTAACCAATTGCCCATCACATACACACACACAAACACAGACAAATCAAATCTAATGCTGACATACACATTATGTTTGTGAACATAAACAGTTTTACATAAAATATACTAAACATTATGAAAATATACATATATATCTCACAAAAATCTTTGGTTTAATAAGTTGAAAGTTGTCTTGTATAGAAATATTTTGGTTAATCTACCAATAAATATTTCATTCCTTTGCTCTGAAATATATACAACACCTCTCATTATAGTAAGAAACATAATAATTGAGAAGACTTTTAATTTTCTCTGTACTTTTAAGAGCATGCCAATACTGAATATCAGAAATAGAAGATAAACAACTGAAGAAAAAAAATTCAACTGCATACACATACAGTGGAACCCCAATTTTGCATTCCCTGATTTTACATTTTCCCACATTATACATTCAATCTTCACAGTCCCATCGTCCCCTGAAAAACGTAAAATCAAGGTTCCATTGTACATGTTAGGAAAATTCAAGTGTACAATCAATTTTAATGAACATTAAAACATAATGTCAATGGTTTCAAAAATTAAAACATATCTAATTGTTCATGAAACAAGTTTCATGTCATGGTAATTTTAAAGTCTCGCTGCTTCTATGAATACTGTGTCTATTACTTGTGATGGATTAGGTACATAGTACAAACAAAATATAAAGCTAAAAATAATTAATAATACAGGTTTAGAAAAACAAATTCAATATTTTGCTCAAATATGAGTTGAATCCTTTCTGGTGACAAATAAATTGATTTTCTCAGGTTAACCATAACAAACAGGAATGTGCAGTTATGTTCAAAACTAAATTGTAGAAGGCAAATTACTTAGCACAGAGAGGTGAAGTTGTTTTGGTTTTCCAAGGGGAAAAAACATGCTTTTGTTATTCTCCCTCCAAACAAGCATAAGTAGAAGATGAAGAAAAATGAAGTTTAAACCGAATATATTCATTTGTCAAGTCAGTGTGATAAAACCAGATGTAATTGCATTTGTATGAAGATGTGATGTCAAAATTTTATTTCCTGTGAAAGTGTTTGCCATTCCATCCAGAATAAATCAAATATCAATCCTTATGAAAAAGAGTTTCCATTCAGTGATGTTATCATATTTGAAAAGCACATGCACTTAAATTCAAACTGATTTCATTAAAAAATATAAAACAGCTGATGATAAACCTAAAATAATTGTATTATACTGAATTTCAATTGTGTCATACCTCCATGTGTATTATAAATAATAATAAAAAAAACGAAATAAAATATCAAGAGCTATTATAGACAAATTATGAGAATCTTATGAGTTACATGCTGGTGTGGTGTTTATTATCAAGTGTTCTTGTATTTTTTTTAAATATTGCATTTCAATTGCCTCAAATTTGTGGTGTATTCAAACTTATATTGTTCTGAACATTAAAATACATGTTTTTGTATCTAAACAAATTTCCACCTTTAAAAATCAGCTTCTGGGGTTTATGCATTATCATAACTTGTGCCATAGACAAAAGTATGTCACAGCATGTAAAGTATGAACACATGAGTGTTCTCTTATCTATTCTCATCATCATGATCAACTTAACAGCAGAAAAACACAATGAAAATTAGAGATGAACCAATGTGACATTTTAGCCAATGAAGTACTTATCTAAAATGTACCTATATATTGATAACCAATATTATACCATTCCACTGTTCAATTCCAAACACTCAATGTAAAACTTGAATGGTTCCTTCCCTTAACAGGTGATTGTAATGTGATTTTTCCCCTAGATAAGAAACTGCACATTGATAAATTTTGCCTTTGTATTTCATTAAAAACATTAATGGAATGGCACATTTGTACACTTAATCATAGGATACTAATAGAAATATCAGACAGATAGATATCCTCAATTTTACTAAAAAAAAACGGTATGACTTCATCAGCCAATACTGACAAAGTACAGATTAATCTTAGTTATTTTTAATGAAAATTAACTAAAATATATAAAACTAAAACAGTTTTAAAAATTTGCCTGTATGTTTCAAACCATCTTGAATTGCATGCTATGTACTAGTTATCACCACATTGACAAACTTTGTACAGTGTCACAAATCTTTCCAAGTACCTTTCAACACAGGACTGATTTCCGTACTAATTGCAACAAAAAACATAAAGTTGGGAGATCAGTAGAAATTTTCATATCACACAAAGATGATGATGATGATGATAAGTCATGTGACTCCTTAAATAGTAAAGACTACTGAATTGCATTGAAGCCTTTCAAAGTTCATGAAAATTAAACAAATCACTTCAGTATAAGTTGATCACCAGTGGAAAGACTAATTCTTCAATGAAGGACGTTAACATCATGCAAACACAATAAAATCATTTGCATGAACTTACACAATATTTTTAACTATGCTACTAAAACACACTCTTGAGATATACAATAAATAAATATAAAAAGCAATTTACTGGAGTATGAATTTTAGGTACAAATAATATATTTGTGTATGTCAGCATCAGGATTTCCTTCATGGCCCACAAAACTTACTTTTGTTATTCTTTAACTGACACTACATAAAAAATTCCCTTAAATTACCAATGTTACAACTAACTAAAAAGAACAAAAGGCACATGATCTTTGGATTGGATGATTGGAATGCTTCACTTGTAAAGTACAGTATAAGCACAGTATTTAAGTAAAAAATATAGCTCAAACTATTTCCTCCATTTCACGTGTACCAGCAAATCTCACAGTTCAAGAAATAAACCTGATAAACCACAGACATTGTCAACATTAGCAAATGTTTTTAAATAACAACAACTGCAGAAAAAAAATCAATTGAGCAAGCAATGTTACATACACTGTCTGCTACCATTCACTCAATTAGAATGCCTGGAATGAACATGTGGCAATCTTCAATGGACTCTTCATCTCACGATATCTTATTTTTTAATCTTGTTTGATCCATTTCAAACTAGAGTTGCTGAGCGTGGAACACTCTGGTCTTGATACCAGGCAAGCATTTCTGTTGAAAATGCATCCGCAAGGGATTCACCAGTACCAAGTGTCAAACTTCCATCTAATGATGCATTTGGAGAGACAACTCTGCTCCTGACGGAAAAATATAATTTGTAGTCACACACACTCAAACACACATCATGAAGACAGCATAAAAGAGAGCCGAATGAGTTACTAGTTGAAAAGAGCAGTGAAACTCACCAACAAACATGAAATATTGAATGGATAAAAAAGGCATACATATTGTAACTATTTCCAAGCTTTGTACAATAATACAGCTGAATCCCAATTTTATATTTTCCTTCATTATGCATTCAATCCTCATGGTCCCAATAGATCAAATCGTTACACCATTTCCCACATTTTGCATTTTACGATTTTTCACCTTGGTCCCCTGAAAAACATTAAAACAAGTTTCCACTGTATGCATTAGGGATAGGTTATTGTTATCGATCAACATGGCATGGATGCATATCAATAAAATTATCAATCTCATGTAACTATAAACAGCCTGTAATTTAGTGCATTTTTCCCAATTTGTTTCTAGTTTCTATTTTTATGAATATATGCATATAATTTGTAAACCCTGTTTTGTGCAGTAGAAGTCTAAACCTGAAGTTTCCTCTATTGGTTCAGTATATTTGCGAAATGATTATATTTAACCACCATTATTCAGTTTAATATACCTAACATTTCATACATTTTTGTGCACATCTTCTAACAGAAAATCTGTAAAAAGTTCAAGTGTACATTAATCCTTTTGGTGTGAAGAACGTATATCTATGTTTTAATTTCTTGTGCACAAATTGTGGATAACGCAAATCTATATGTACATTCCATTTAAAAAGTTGTCACCAAGATTCCTTTCCACTGAGAGCCAGAAAAAAAATATTGTATTGTAAATAATGTTGATTTCTTTGTGTCAACGTCTGATGTTACTAAATTTGCATTATCACTAAAAGGCAATGCAGTTATCATGCCAATTATTATTTTTTTAATTTAAGCTTAAAGTATGTTCTAAAATGCTATAAAATAAAATTAGTGGCATTTGCACTACTTCTATTATTAAATGTTCATTAAAACCAATTTTATGGACAGTCACAGACACTTCTGGGTTGTAATGATTCTGTTGAAAATCTATGGGATTGTTAACACCCAGAAGTGTCCGGACTGCATATGGGTCATTCCATGCCAAATCATCACAAAAAATGAACTTTTCAATGCAACCATTTCAGATTTTCATGAAATTTGGTAGGATGGTAGAAGAGATGAAGTAACTTACATGTGTAAAATTTTAGAACTTGGTGATACATAGTGTTCATACAGCAGGGCTGCCAATCTTCTAACAAATGTAAAATTTATGCTTACAAGGTCAAATAAAACAATTCGTAACTTTGCTTCCAATTATGGTATAACTCTCATCTTGGGCTTGTTTTCAAGTTAAGGGAGCATAGTTTTCACAAAAAATATCTTTATATGAAAATACTGAAATTTCCACTTCAAGATCAAGGTCACATGATTCGACCTAGCATATATAAACATATGTATGTTCAATTTTGTGGGGAATAAAGTATGTTGGATTGGATTGATTTGTTGTTTTAAGTTCACTTTATGCACAGTAAGGATAATCGAGACTGGACCTACAGTTTAAAGTGGGATCCGAACCACTATGTGCCTCCACCGGGTATCGAACCCGGGAACCCTTGATTACAAGGTGACGACGCTACCACTGCGCCATCGGGAAGGCCTGAATAAAGTATGATACACAGTTAAATGCAGTCTCTGTTTGGTGGAGGATGACTTTCGAAATAGGAATAAATAATAATCTGAACCCGTATATGTAGTATAGTATTGGTGGGTGTCATAGACTGGGCGATTTAACGTGGAATCAGTCATTGTAAACTGTAGTATTTTGTATTTGTACACAAAACTTGAGGTCTGTACAGTACACAGTAACAGAGTAATTAATTTTTATAAAAGTGTCCAAAATGGTATGTTTGCTGTGATATTTCCATTTCAGTGCATACATACCGAAAGTGTTGATGTTGAGCTATTCTCAACATTTTTGTGTAATCTTCCATGATCAAATAGAAAATCTGTAATACGTTGAACTAGCCAGCTACTATTAAGAAAAGGAAGAGTATATCGTACAAAAATATGCACTATAAAATTTTAAAACATTCCCTACAAATGTGATTTATGACCCCCCCCCCCCACCCAACAATATAAAATAATCAGGTCACAACACAGTCATTTAATTCCAAGAATTTTAGAAAAGTCCATCTATAGACCCATATTTCCTGCTTGGTTGGTTAATATAATTTCTCAACATGGATAGTTGTAAAAATTATTGCCCTTCTATTGTTTGTATTTTAAGAAAGAAGACAGATTACAAGGCAAAAAATTGTGACTACTGTCAGATTGAAAATTATGGACACCCGAGTTTGGACTAATTAAAAATTAACCAGTAGACCTACATATAAATGAGTTACATCAAAGTTAGCTTATTCAATTCTGCATTAAGCTATTGTAACCATTTTTTTTGTGTTTTCTGAATGACCACTCTGTCTAAAATTCTATAAATAAATAAAAAAACACTTGTGGTCCAATTGTGATGAAATTTAAATACAGTGCAGGTAGAAAGGTTTTAAATACAATTCTACTTCATTTTCATTTTTTTTTAAATTGGCCAAAAAACAGGTCATCAATTTTGTGAAACACTTTTTCTTAGTATTTGGTAGTCCTACAAATATGATCTTGGTCTTGTTTGGAAGCTCTTTGCAGTTGTTTTTAAATTCTATTATCATTGTCAATTCACATTGCAAAACCCGATTTTGTAGAGATTTTTATTCAACAGAGTAAAGATGTGTGTTGAACGTGGCAACACAGCATGTTCAGTCACTACCGCAATGTCTGTTAAACTATGGAATTGCAGGCTGTTACTGTGAAAGCAGAAAACTTAACCTGAATTATTGATGACAATTACTTCCAAAAGATGCAATTATATGCACATTAATCTGAAAAGCTTCAAATATGCAAAAAATTGATCCAAGTCATAACACCTCTCCAAGTTCATGAGTCAATACACACATACTTGTCTGGAAAATTAATTAAACCACACCATGGTTCCAAAATTGCATATACCCAGTACATAATTATTTGAATGGCATAAATACCAGATTATCCTAATTACTCCTATCCAGTGTTTAAAGGTTAAAAACAAGTGAGTGGATATTATGCTACATAAATGTCATAATTGTGTTTGACTAATGTGTATGTGTATTAGGAATGGACCAATATATATTTTTTCACTGATACTGGTAACTGCAGAACTCAAGCAACAGCACAGTCAGTCACCATTTGTAGCATGAAGCATACATTTGGCAATATCAGCCTGCAGACGACAGACTACTTAGTGGCAGGAACTGTACCAAGATTAATCTTTGGGCACATATACATTTACTTCACGAACTTCCATTATGACTTATGCCTTCATATTCATGAAAATAACAACAAAATGGCAGAATTCTGCACTGCATTAAGGCCTATTTATAGAAATATCAGCTCAACAATTTAACCACTAAATAGATACACTAATATGCCTGTATCAGCTGCTGTCAACACAGTATCAATTGATCTCCCCTATCCTTAATGCAAGTCATTCAAGGTTGACTGAAACTTTTATTTCTGCAGAAAGTACAACAAGCACCAAACCGTGTCACTTTTCAAGAATTTCCAATGTGCATCCAGGCACCACTGTCATCATTGTGGAAGTTCCCTGATAACTCTGATGTACAAATAGCTTAGCTATTGTTGTAGCCACTGCAGAACATCTTCCTTGAATGCTTCATCTGTATTGAATTTTCTCCCTCCCAGATGCTCTTTAAGGAGCCTAAATAAACAATAATCACTGGAGGAGGGGAATGGGACATGTAAGGGTCATTGGACAAAACCTCCTAGTACATTTAGGCCACAGTTGTTGTTGTCAAATTGGCCACGTAGGCTTGGAGAAGAACATTTCCAGACACCATCTCAGGTCATTTTTTATGAATGGTATTTCATACGACACTCTTCAATGTGCAGTAATACTGAGTATTAATTGTGGCCCCTTTCTCCAAAACATCCACATGAATAGCACCTTGCATGTACCAGAAGACTGTTCCCAAGGTCTTCCTACCAGACAGCTGCACTTTGCTTTTCTTGGGTGGCAGGGAACTCTTTATGCTGGCATGCCATATAGCTTCTTTTGGTCTCTGGGTGAAATGGTGCACCCTTGTTTCATCATGTTCTTTCTGTTTTGTCAGGTAAAAATCACCAAAGATCTGGCAGGTGTGAAAATATATCAGAATATATACAGGGTGTCGCAAAACAACTTTAACAACGCTTTACCTCAAGAGTGCTTAGTATCTGCGCTACAAGCACTTAAAATCTATCTTGTATGTATGCACAGCAAATGACCGCTCTGACATAATTCCAGGGGCATGCTGAAGGATTGCCACTAGCGTCACTTGCCAGTCTTGCCTGAGCAAAATACAAAGAATGATGATATTTGCGATGTTGTAAGAAGTATTTACAGTGATTACAAACTTACCAAGGCAAAGGATTTCCAATAAATTAGGACTGAAATTCAAGTGTGTTCATTCTAAAAGGTCTCCATGAATTTTCGACTGTCATGCAATATCAATAATCGCAAGAGAGGCTTGCTACAGATGATGAAATCGACAATGAAGAACAAATGATCTCTGCCTCATTTTGAACACGCACACTGTAACAATTTATTTGGAAATTCTCCTTTGACAATATGTAGCGAAATTTCTAATCGAGTACGTCACATAATACGGGAGTAATTCACTTACAGAAAACCTAATTATGTTAATGGCTCTTTCAAAAAAATAATAAAAAAGTCATTTAAAGATAAATTAATTCAGAATACAATTAATAAAAGGATCAACTCCTCATTAAGAGCAGGTCTCCGTGATGGAGTGGTCCACACAGCATGTTACGATGTCACGGGCCCAGGGTTCAAATCCCAGCCTGCGCATCGATGATCTTTGTGAGTGGTCCTTCATCAATTTAATCATATGATCACTCATCCTCATCTTCGCGATTAGCCAAAAGTAGCAACAGGGTGGCTACAAACAAGCAGAAATGAAATTCCCTGACTTTTCCAGGTTTTCCAGGACAAAATTTACATTTTTCCCTGACAATTACAAACTAAACTAAATCGATGATTTTGCAAATGGAAATAATAAACTCATACAGATCCACGTATGGTTTTGTTAAGTACCAATATTACCTTCTATGAAATTGACTTAATTTCTCTATTCTCTATGATTTGAATTCAACTGCAAAATAGTGAATTTGGAAAATTATTACAATTCACAAGCTACGGAAGGATTACGGAATTTTGTCATATGCAGTAAGTTTAAAATAAAATACTTGATTATTTTTAAAGTTACGACTAAATGAGATAAGAGTGAAGAGAGATTGATTAAGAAATACAATTTGTAATTTATCAGTCTCCTTATACATTCTTGGTATTTATATGTTGATATTTTCATTGACGTTTGGAACCCTCTGCTTGCAAGAACCATGAGTGCGGACCAGGCCCGTAGCCAGGCAGGGGCCAGGGGGGGCTATACCCCCCTGGCACTGCCATGAGCCCCCCTTTACATTAGGTAAACTATTTTGCATAATTTGTTTGCAGTGAAGAGTGAAAATGTAATTTTGTTTGTGAGCAGAAGTAGCTACAAGTATTTAGAATATTCTCTATACTTCAGAAAGTTCCTTCGTAGGGGAGCTTCTTTATCTGTACTTTCACTTTCCCTGTTGCAACCTCCCGTTTAGACAAAAATCTGTGACTTTGATGTCATCATGCAAGTTCCCTCCGCATCTGCGTCAAAAGTCAACAACAGCTCCCAAGTTTTGGGAAGGAAGGGGAGTTTAATTGCTTTGGCCGGAGATGGAATATACTGTAGGCACTGTGATTAAATATTGTGCATTTTTTGTGTGTGATATACATATCTGTATCATCTAAAATAGTATGGGGTGTGTAAGGGACAATTTCGGTATCAGTCAATTAACACTTCAAAAGATGTTTTAGAAGATGTAGAAAAATGTAGTATTTGTGTAGTATATGATATTTATAAATGAATAAATCACATACATAATTTACCTTCATTTAATATTTTTTTAAAAAATTGACTTGGTTTACAAAGCCCCCCTGATAACCCGTGAGCCCCCCCTGGAGATCAATTCTAGCTACGGGCCTGGTGCAGACTCATTTTTCAATGCATAAAGCTACTTCTCTTTTCTCTGTAAAGCAAACAACTTAACTCTTGCATATAAGTGAAACAATTGAATCGAACAAAATAAAGTGTCATATTTCCTTACATTATCAATGTGATTTTTGCTTCAGTACAGTATATCCAAGTGAAGTACTGTGAAACTGACAACATGTAGTTATACCATTAATGCTGACGAAAAGGGTATGTAGGTATTAGAAATTTAATGCAAGGAATTTATAGAACTGCATTGTATAGGTACCTGATTTAGCTTAACACACATTAAAACAGGAAAACATTAATAATAAAAGCTTCTGAAAGTTCATATACGAGGGGCATCCTGAAAAAAGCTCCAATGGTGCCTATACGCAGCAATAGTGGTCAGAGGCACACACACACACACATATGCAGGCAGGAAGAAGTGGCATGTAGCTGTAATCAGGTACAGTTGCAATGCAACCGTTTTAGGACAGTTCTATAGCTCGACCACAAGGAAAAAAACCTTCTGTCCAAAGCGTTCGCGCATCTTCCCTGCAGTTATCGGTGCTCGGGGCAGTGTTGCCAGGTCAGACTTGAAAAAATCGGGAGATTCTTCCTTGGGAAACCAGAAGATCTGCTACAAAATCCGATGATCGACCTTCTCGGGGGCGGCATAGGCGTGCGCAATGGGGGAAGGGGGTGCAAGAGGATGTCTGCGGATTTTTTCCAGCGAGGGGGAAACAATGTATTTTTATCAGGCGGGTAAACGAGGCATATTACCCCGTATAATGTTGCCCTCTCAGAAAACACCACTTGAGTTTGAAATTATCACGTTCCTACATCCCTATTATAATAATGGATGTTAATTACAGTGACTGAAATCAACTCATACGTGTGAAATAATAGGTACTTTTATGTCAACATTCATTTTCCAGAAGGGGAGGGGGTGGCGACCATCCTTGCACTTCCTTCTGGACGTAAATGCCGCTATATAATTTTGTAGAAAATTAAGTATTTAAGTATAGAATAGTATATTAAGGATAGAAAATTAAGTATTTTCAAGCCGATGAAAGTTCCAAGCAACTACGGGGGAGGGGGTGCATTATTTCCTTCGTAATTGAACTATGCCGCTTCGTTCTGTAGCAAATTTCTTGTTACTAACACTCACATGCTTTATTCGTCAGTTATGCTGCCTCTATGTTGCTGCATTTAATATATAATAGACACACACACACACACATACATATATAAAATAATTTGCCCACGCTACGAAGTCAGTATTTCTACTTAGTAAGGCAAGGACGTTTCACTGTGTTTGTGTCACTTCATTCATTTCATCAGTTTTTCATTCATCCTTGTTGTCGTACTTACCCGTAGAGGCACAAAAGCGACGTAAAATAACTAAAATAGAAATAGATTTTCGGGTGGGATAAAATACAACCATCTAAAAATAGTAATGTACATGGACGTCCGCAGGATTTTTTCCAGGCAGGGGAAAGGAAGGTATTTTTTCCAGGGGGGGCAAAGAAGGCACATTTTCTCCAATAATAGTGTTGTTCCCTCAAAAAACATTGCTTAAATTTCAATGTATCATATTCATGCAATAATTAACACACATTATTGCAGCTGAAATGAAATTATATGTGAAAAATATATAATTTTTGGTTGACTTTCATTTTCCAGGGGGGGCACGCCCCCCCTTCCGGACGCCCATGGTAATGTAGTAATAAAATAATAATAATGTCCTAGCACATCGTTTGGCATAATTTCACAGTTCAAACAGCACTTTTCATGGCTGAGTGGAGTTCCACTCTCCCCTCCATGTTCAAGTAAGGGGACCAGGAAACTTGTTTTTGAGCAGACCGTCGGAGGTGCCATAGCAATTGTTTATTATGGAATCCTACCGAGAAATCAATAGGTCTGGCAACACTGACGTTGGCCGCTCTGAAGGCTCCTTCCTCCTGTCTTTTTCCCCCACCCACCAGCGCGATGGGGTCTGCGCAGGTTTCTTTCCTTGTGGTTCCACTATAGGTTAAAGATTTCAGCTCCCATACAGTCTCTCACCGATTGCGATGTAGCCTATATTGCACGCTCAGAATTTGGCACAGAGCCACCAGCAATCGTGCGAGGTGTGCAGACCGGACGTCGTGAGTGATAGTATGGTCAGACGATGGTGCAGACAATTCACGGAAGGCCAATCGAATGTGCATATCCCCATACAGCTGAGTACACACGGGCCCTTTGCATCACTTAAGGTGAGAGATCTTGGACCACTCCCTGAACAGTCCTGGCTTTGAATGTACCGACTTTCATCTCGTTGCTTAACTGAAGAGGTTTCTGGCAGAGCAAGGATTTGACAGCTACACTGCGGTAGAGATAGTTCCTGTCTTTGCTGTCAGACACATATACCATGGACATACAAAATTTAGTGTCATGCTACGACAAATGCCAGAACAACGGTGGTGATTATGCCGAAAATTAGGTTAGGACTCACTGTTACTAATGTAATAAATTACAACTGATATTCTTGTTTTATTTATGCCTAATCGCAAGACTCTGATATTTTTTTTCAAATTGGTGTATTTTCTTTTTTTTTTTTTAAATTTTTTACTATACGGTGTTATTTTTCCCAAAATTCACACTTTCATTTCAGCGCATTTTCTGGCAAATATCTGAAATTATACCTTCATGGTTTTTAAACTACTGTTTCAAATTGTAAATCACATGGCTTACGCCTCTTCGTGAGAGTATGATATCTTGAAAGTTATTTTCCATACCCCTTTTTTAATTTTAAGGCAAGAATTTTAGATAATGGAATTTTCCACGTATATACTGAAGGGTGCATAATGACCATAAGTGGCGACGCACCCAAAAATCAATCTCACGTGACAGATACCGATATATTATGACACCAAAAATTGGCATTATCTTTTTTTGACTTGTTAGTGTTTTACGTTTCCCCAAATTCGAGTTTTTTTTTAGAACATATATCTGCCAAATATACCGAAACTTAATACTCCATTGTGCTTTTAAACTATTATTTTAAATTGTAGGTCACATGGTCTACGTATTTTCGTGACAGTTTGATATGTTGGAACAGATTTTTGAGGAAGTAAAAGCAAAGTGCTCCCCTGCACTTTTCCATGAAGGTGTATAGGGGTGTGGAGTTAGGGTCCCACACTTTCTTGATCACGGCCGAATGTGGGGGTGATGTGATCAGCACCACGCTCCTGGCTATATTTATCCCTCAATGTTTCCTCAAGGTACCAGCTTCATATGATGCTGGGTGGGTGCCGGAGCAGTTTGAATAGGTGGAAAACATCCCGGTTCTCCCCTGCCGGGGATTGACCCCGGGTCTCTCGCATAGTAGTCAGATGCTCTAACGACTTAGCTCCATTATTACTCGCTCGACAAATGCCGATGGTGCGCACTTAGCTTGGTAATTCAAAACATATCTCGTGTGACAAATACGAAGATGTGGCTCCCGTGTGACAGTTGATACGCACTCGATCTCCTGTTAGAACCCTGCCATTTTGCTCTGTGATGCAAATGATTTTGATAGAAGTTGAAAAAATCGTGGGAAATACATGATTTAATGCGGCTGTCGGAATTATTTCATGTACGTATAAGTATAACTCTATAGTTTACTCTTGAGTAAAATGTTGGAAAACTTGCAGCATGTTCTACCGTATGTACACAAACATGGCCTAGAAAAGACAAGAATGTTGGATTTCATGGAATTTTTCGTTGTTTTAGGACATTTCTTTTAAAAAAAATCGCTAAAAACGCCAACAATTCGCATTTTATGCCAAATTCGCATTATTTCGATATTTCGAACGGGCGAAAAATGTGTCAAGACATCACTGCACATTCCTAAACATAACTTCGCAGCAATTACCAGTTTTCACGGTTTTGGCGTTTGCGGTTCCCTACTTTCTGGCCACCCTTCGTATAAATCAGTAGATGGAAAGTGAAAATTTAGCAGGGCTGGCAGAAAAAAGTAAATTCTTGAAGAAAGTGAATTGCTTTTATGATTGAATGATTCGAGTAAATATGATATCAAAATATTTACGTATTTATTATTAGTATTTTATTTCATAATATTGGACATTAACTTCACTCAGTGAGAGATTAATGACCATCTCTCACGAGTTTAAACAGACAGGACAGAGAGTGGTGTTAATTTCATTACAATATTAGTATTGCAGTAAATGTGAGGTTGGGAGCATGCACTTGCCAATTTTTATAACGTTCACCAATGCAAGATTTATGTTTCACTTTTTCGTGATAGTTTTCAATATATATCCCGTTTGGTTGGATTCTTCTTGATATCTAAAAATAATGCAATGTCATTGTAAACGTATGTGAACTTGTGCGAAACCAGTAATACGTCAGGATATGAAAGAAAACCTTTCTTAAGCACTGCTACATTAAATAAGGTGAAGTGAGCCAGAAGAGTAATAAAATTCGAGCAGCATATTTTCAGTCTAAAGCTCTTCTTGTTTATGCATGCGATTTTTGTTGGATGTTGAAGTCCATGCAATTTCTGTCGCATGTTATAGTGAGATACTTTGTCGGGTGGCGATATTCGACAAAAATAGTATGTATCAATAGAACCTACTTTTGTTTGCCCAACAAAATGCCTTACTATCGGACGGCGTCACCCGCTCTTATCCCCTCCATCTGTTGACAAGTCTCCTTACTACTCCCATACGGACAAGAAAAAATGATAATTCAATGCATTTTCCACGTAATATTTAGAGGCTAAACTAAACCTTCACTCCCCCGATGATACCATATGGCATCATCAGACTAAGGTCGTACTCGCCCGATGATACCAATGCCCGATGATACCATTGGTATCATCATGCTGATTACGAAATGAATGTGCTTTTTGGACCTTCGTACTCTTATGTTTGGGTGGAAACTCTGACACAGGTCTGGAGCAAGCCTGGAAAATTCACATTGATGTCCAACCTCGCCCCCTCTCCGCAACATATCAATGCCACATTTCCGAACAGAGTTTCACATTTTGGCTCCTTATTCAACTTGTATGGCACCCAGGAACATGAAACATGTTTCAATCAATCTCTTTGGAAACGTCCTTTCCTTGAGGAGAATACTAAGGTTTGCGCCTTCTCCTCAAAATAGCGGGAGAAGACGGGCAAACTCCAGATTTTTATGTTGTTGTTTTTTTTCATTGAAATTCGGTGGCACGCCCTCCAAACCCTTCCTCGGATCGGCGTTCTGAATTGTACACAGTTGCATGCTCTGATGTTTTAGCTGCAAAATAAAACTTATCCGAAGTAGATTGCTCCCATAGTGCCGAGTTATAACAATTTTCCTCCAAAAATGCAAATTACCTATTTTTCGAAAAAAAAAATCACATTTTGGCTTATTATTCAACTTGTATGGCACACAAGAACATGAAATATGTTTCATTCTCTTGAGAGTCCATTCTTTGAAAAGAATACTAAAGTTCTCGCCTTCTCTCCAAAATATCGGGAGAAGAGGGGGCAAACACCAGATATTTATGTTTTTTCCATTGAAATTCGGGGTACCTGCCCCCCCAAGCCCCCCTTCCTCGGTCCAGTGTTCTGAATTGTACTCGAGCCCGACCCTGTGGCCGAGTGGTTAGCACATCGCGCTGCGACGCCAAGGGTCCCGGGTTCGAATCCCGGTCGGGCTTGGTTGTTTGTGAATGTCCATTCATCAATTTCATCATTTCATCACTCATCCCCATCTTCGCAACTTAGCCAAGAGGCACAAAACGCGAAGTAAAATAAACTAAATCAATCAATCAATCAATGAATTGTACACGGTTGCATACGCTGATGTTTTAGCTGCAAAACAAAAGTTATCCGAAGTAGATTGCTCCCATAGTGCCAGAGTTATAACAATTTTCCTCCAAAGAGTGTTCGAATTTAAAATTCCCACCGAGAACCCCGGGCGAGAGAAATTCCTCTCTCTCTCTCTCTCTCTCTCTCTTTCTCTCCTCCTGCCATCACTGGTTTCTGGAGCAGTGGTTGTGTTGCACATAAAAGGGGCCTAAAAGTTGAGGCCAAAACTTGAGAACGAGATTTCCTGTTCCCGTGCAGAGTTCCATAACGATATCTTTAAATAAAAATCAATGAAGACGAAATTCCCTGACATTTCCCTGACTTTTTTTGACACCTCAAATTCCCTGACTTTTCCCGATTTTCCAGGTTTTCCAGGTCTGTCGCCACCCTGAGCAAAAATGTGAAGGTTAATAATCCAAATCAATTAACCAATAGTTATTAGGAAGTAAAACCAAATTATCCATACTTATGTCAAGAACAGAGCTGTATAGGGTGTTTGGAATGTACAATGAGAAAACAAAAGACAACATAAAACCCCACAAAGGAATATTCTCGAGCAGCCAAAGTGACAGATTACTTTTAGATGATTGGTACATGGTCTCACTACCAAATGTTTCGGATTCGAGTTTCAGCCTGGACAAAGGTGTCGTCACTAGCCATTCATCGTTATGGTTGCAATTTGCCTGGAAAGCCAGAAAGATTAAGTAAAATTAGAATAATAGAAATACACGAGGATTACCTTAGAAACTGATCCGGGTATCAGAAGCACGTCTTGGGGGGCTTCAGAAAATGTCAGCCTTTCACTACAATGTATAATATAAAATGTGGACAATTTATGACGTGTTCTCGGATTTCCATTGCTTAACAATCTTTCTCGTTCGATGATAAAAGAATCAGCTACAAAAACAAAATAAGGAAACTAATGCTCACATGTAAATGCAGTATGAATTACGAAAATCTGTTTATGAACCAAAGTCATTCGATATCGTGAAGTGTTGAATAAAACTGCACAGACAGTCACCAAAGTCGCTGTAATTAGTTTCCATAAGAAAATAAATTCTTGATATAATGTCATTAACAGAGCATTTGAGATGAATCAGTTTGCCTAGATAAATAGAGAGAGAGCGAACGAGAGACTTCTTGTAACAGTTTTTAATTTGCATGTTCCAATGTTTCATACTACAGTATTGAAAAAATAAATCTTCAAACCTTCTTTTGTAACACCAAATAATTTTCCTCACATGCATTATCAGTTGTTACTGAGGTTTGTAGGGAGTATGTGTTTAGTGGATCCTTCTTGCTACTGTTTTCCAGAATACCTAAGTTGGTTATTTTGTGACCTTTTCCTCAGTCACATTTGCGTCTCGGAGTCCGCAGGGAAAGCACATAGAAGGACCGGAACGTTCTTGTGTGCAGCTGATTGTCATGTGGAGAAATGTCAATGCTTGTTGCTGACGAAATACGAACACGAAAAGATCAACAAATTACAAAGTTAAAAATATATTTGGACTGAGAAACTAACGGCCTTTGAATGTTTTGAATACATGTAATAAACGAAGTACTGACATAAAGTAAACTTTGTCTTTGCCAGTCTTCCACAAAAGCCAGTCTTGATGTATTTTTTTTCTCTAAGCATTGTTTGGTACATTCACATTGCGAACAGAATGATACGGATAATCCATTTAATCCATTATCCATGACAATTACGCTATTTTGTTGCAGTTTGGGTAGAATATCGACGAACCACGTCTCAAAGTCTTTTCTCGAATGAAACAACAAATAAATACTTTCTACAAAACAATCTTTGCTTCCTACATACACAACAACAAACCTTTCATTTCTAGCTTAGATCTGAACTCTGAGCCTAGACGGAAAGCATACCAATGTGACAGGCATGTATCTAGAGTCGTTTTCACGTTCAGAAGACACAACGGCGCTTATGGAGAAACTTCACAGTGTTGCCAATACAGCGCTAGCTCATGTCGCCGGGAAATGATGACCTTCCTTCACAATGAAGGTGTTACATATTTTGTATATATAATGATAATTATATGTAATTATTAATATTAATATTGTACTGTGAACGTTACAGTTACCCTTTTTACTATGATCCATTGCGATCACTACACACGCGAGTGTAATGCACGAATATGACACTTCAGAAATCACTTAAAAAAGTAAAAATCACTGAGAGCTCACACAACTGAAAACACTTTTTCGGGAGAGGGAAAAAGTCTAAACAGACCAAAGCAGATCTATCACTCAAGTAAGGGGAACCTGGCACATGGGTTAGATTAAGTTGCAACCCAAACAAACAAGTGAGTTATGGCCCACGTGAACTGATAAGACGTGAATGACTCAAGCAAGGCATGTCATATTTCTATCTTGAAGCCCCATATTTTGTCACGTGTTGGAAAGCCTTTCAAGGGTTAATATGGTGTCTATGAATTTATGTGTACGTTGGAAACTGAAAGGTGATCTTCATTTCAGTATTAATGTCGACAGTAATGTAAACGAAAACAACGTGTATTTGCGACAGCACTAATGTTGATCACAACAGCAGCATTGGAAATAATTGTCAATTATTAAATTTAAGTAATTTCAATTCTATTATAACAAACAGCATGAAGTTCATATTTTTACTGAATGGAAATAAAATAACTCGAAAACTTGGTGGTGATTAGCCGGAATGCTGCGGTGAGCCAGCTCAAGATGGCCAGACAACGTCTCCTTACTTTGCGCGCGGTTCGGGTTAAAAAGAAACTCCAAATGCATGGAAGTAATATTTCTGGGAACCTTTGAGTGGTTATAAAAAATAATTTCATTATTTTCTCCACAACTTTGTCGCTGGAAGTTTTTACTTGGAATTACAGAACAAAAAATGGCCAGTGATGACATTTTCTACTGCACGAATATAAAAAATCTCCACATACTTTATTTGAATATTTTTTAATGCAAATATGCTTTAAAGTATTGATAAATTCTGAGTACCACCGTCACTTATGACAATTAAAAAACAGTGTCAATTTTTTTCATAATGAAAGCTTCAATTTTACGGCATGTTTCAATGTTAGGAATGCTAACAATGTAAAAATTGTGTTTTCACAGAAAATTTGCGTTTTTAATTTATCTAAAATTATGTAAGCAAGTTACCAGTTTTTTGTGTTCACCATCGTATTCTCTACAAAATTTCCTGCAAAACTGCAGGTACCGATTTTACTTAAGCTAAATTTGTAAATCCAGAAATTTGACAACAGTGCGCTCGTATTTCCCATAAGAAAAGCATTGCCCATAAGAGCCCATTGTGTCTTCTGCACGTGAAAACGACTTTAGAAATACATTTGGGGGGGGGGGGGTCCGACCAAGTTTCTCAATAATAATAATATAATTAGAATAATTATATTGAATTAAAATAATAGTATTTGAATATGTAAATGAATTAATATTGCATTGTTGTCATTACATGAATTGGTAAAAAATGGTAAAATATATATAAAAATATCTATCCATTATGTAAGTCACGTGTGTTTAATATCGCCAAAATTTGTGTAAAACAACAGCCCTGGCAAGAAAATTTATGTCAAATAGACATAGAATTGGATATTTATTGAATAATAAAATAAAGGACTTAGATCGTATTGTAATAGGCAAAAATAATTGTACTGTGATCGCTTTTAATTGCCTATTGGAACTGACTAAAAGTAAGTTTCGTGATTAACATTTCATGCATAGTATCATACGTAGTAGTGTGCATAAATCTTTGGAAGCCGTATGAGCCAAATTCCTTGCCTTTCAATAAGTTCAGCGGGGTATAACCATCGATTGTAGTCACGGACAATGCTGGCTTGTAATGAATACATTGACTTTCAATGGAATCGTTACAAGCCGGCAGTGTCCGTGACTGTACAACAAATGATAAACAATTTTGAATATTTAATTTTAGTACTTGCTAAGTCTTCCGGGAGGTGGGGGTCCGATTCCCATGGAACCCCCCTAAATACATGCTTGCATGTGAAACAACTGCTGTGCCCTCCCAAGCTTTGTTTACAGAATGGTCGAATCCAACATTAACTCACTTTCACAGCAATCCAATATCGCTTTATTGGTGCAGATATTGGTGGAGCCAAGCAACAATGTCGTCTACGAATGCTTCGTTATCTCAATACAAACCCAGTTCATACAAAATACCCATCATTGTTGATGTGCTTCTGGATCACGATCTCAATCAATTGCGGCAGCCACTTTTTCCACTGTTGGAAATTTAGTTTTCCCATTGCCCCTAAACGTTTTTGTGACAATTGAAATCGGCGTTTCATCAGAAGTACATCGGAAATACGAATATGTTTACACATCGCCCCCCCCCCACCCATATGACTATTCAAGGTTTTCCCTTTACAATGTGATTTAAAGTAACACGCAAGCGATTGGAGCGGAACACTTGCCCGGATCTCGTTCGCTGAGGCAACCAGTAGACAAATGTAGAGTCGCTCTTACCCTCACTTCGACCTGCAACCCTGCTCCGAGATTTGGGTCAACGAACCCACGCATATTTTTTTAAATTTTGACTTGCAGCAAACAATCGTACCATATAATCAACAGGTTTTTCAGAATCTAGCATCTGTAATACATTTCCATGTACTGCATGCGATGCAATATGCTTCAAGTAAGGAACTATATTTTTGTGCTCAAGTCTCGCGAACTTGTCGCTTGAAGGCGTGTTGCCATGCACATTCATTATCTGAATCCAAATCAGTTTCCTACAGTTTATTATGTTTATGTTTCATGCTCATTTTAATGGTTATTTATTATACGTTATTATATTCTGCAAGAATCCTCTCATTGTGACATTTTAAAATTCCTTCCCTTCTATCTTAATCTAATGAATTTCATTCCCTTGTTTTTCTTTTTTCCGAGTGCAGACAGTGAAAGTATGAATGCTGTAGGTTTGCAATGCTGTTACGACGTCACTGTCAAGATAGGTTGCACCTTAGTATACTTATATCACTGTATTTTAAACCATTTTTGCCACTTGCCTCATAATGCCCTGAATATACATTATATTATGTGTTGCTTACCTTTGGAATTTTGAGTTCTTTCATTTCTATTTTGTCATCTGTTCAGTGTGTCACAGACAACTAGTATCAGAAGAACGAAGTGGGTAGACTAAATTGTAGATGCCAACTTGGTAACTAGATCTGCAAATATTTGACATGCAAGCTGAGACAAAATTCGATATGACCACTTCCACTTGAATTCTATTTTCTTTCTACAGTTTTCGTATCATTTGTTTACTTCCTGTTGGGTTACAGAATGTTTTTTCTCCTCTTGTTTTACGGTACATAATGTAGCTGATTGTAGCTATGTCATTTTTCACAGAATATGTGTGTTCCTGGCAACCCTGTAACGCATCGCTTCACGACGGGATATGATGTCACAAATGCTATCAAATGTTGTGTTGGGTTGTCAGCATCCAGACAGCAAAACGGGCTTTTTTGAATGACTGTAGCGCTGAAACGACGCTCAAACAAGAAAAATGTTACTGAGAAAATGTATGTTTTGATGTCCTCTATAACTTTCCGTGGTCTGTGGGTGCCATTAAAATGACACCCGGGTGGTCCAAAAGTCAAGGAACGGTCACATATCATGAGAAATACACATCAAATCGGAAAACGAAAGAATACATGTTGAAAAAGTGAAAGAAAGCTATTCAGTGATATCACACTTGATTCCCCACCCCCACCCCCTGTGAAATTTTAAATGGAAACCCCATTTTGTATTGTAGAATCGGAAAGAGGACTTCATTCCGAGTCCAACGAGCTATCAACCATCCTCCTAGCTCAAAAAAAAATTGAGAAAGAGTGAAAGCGATTGCAGATTCGGAATCTGCACGTCAAGGCCTTTCAATAGAGTATATGGTAGACCCCTTAACACATTCGTGAAACACTGGGAAAGGTTCTACATAGCCCCAGACTCAACCTAGCCACTCAGTAGCCATCAAAACCTACATCCCCCACCCACAATCTCAGCCACATAATTCTGACATTTTCTATTCCGCCCCCCAGCCCTCCCTACAGGAAACAGTTAAAACACTGGTGAAAGAGCCTTTTCATCTAATCTTCTCCCACTGTCTGGCTACAATGAAGTATGACACCATATTTTTTTCTGTATTTAAAATGTAGACAGGATGTGAAATATAGAAACACTCATTTTGTGTGATAAGTGTTTACTGTTTCATTCCATACTTATTTATCCATTCTTCTAGCTCCTGTCCTCTCTTTTTGCACACACAGACACACACAAATATATAAGCACTGTCATTTATGTACAAGGGTAAATCGAAAAGTCTTTGCCACTATTTTTTTTTTTCAGCTGAAATATTAGTGTGATGGCTGTAGAACTCAACACGTCCATATCGTATGAGCAGCAAAGTGTTTTTCATTTTCTATGGAGCAAGGGATGAATGCCCATCGAGATCCATAGGGAAATGCAGTCGATGCATGGGGACAAGTGTCTCACTTTCAGAAGTGTGTGGTGGTGGTGGTGCAAGTTCGAAAATGGCCAGGAAGACCTTCATGACAATGAGCGGTCGGAGCATCCTCATGTGGAAAACAGGACCGTCGACAGACTTCAGTCATTCAAATGGGAGATTCTGGAGCATGCACCATATAGTCCAGACCTTGCCCCCAGTGATTTCCACGTGTTCCGTCCACTGAAGAAGTTCTTGGCAGGATAGAGGTTCATTTGTGATGACAAAGCAAAGACTGCCGTCCGGCAGTGTTTCCACGATCAACCAGCCATATTCTACAACAGCGACATCTCCAAATGAGTGGTGTGATGGAACAAATGCCTGAACCACTGTGGTGACTATGTGGAAAAATAGTGCAAGGTACATAGAAGAATTCCTATATTTTGATTTCCCTGCATGTTTATTATTTCGGCTGAAAAAAAATGGGGCAAAGACTTTTAGATTTGCCCTCGTAGTTACTGATGAATCAATTACCCCAATGCTCACCCAATAACAATAGCTGTTGAACATGTGGAGAAAATATGTTCAACTGTTCAATAGTTTCATCCTACTCATAATTTGCTTCATATTTACTTCAAACTTATTATTAAACCTGAAGGTACAATGGAGAACATTACCAGAACATAAACCTTGGTATAACTTTCTCATTATTGTAATTTTAACAATTTTAACAATAACAAATGACAACTAGAATGAAGCTTTAATCTGTAGGAACATTTTAACACATATATGTGAAAACTAGTTCACAATGAAATCTGGAATGAGAAAAAATAGTCCCTCATTCTTACCATGAAAGCAAAAATTAAAATTATTGAAGGCACTTACCTATTTTGTGGACAAGATTTTGATGGTGAAGGTGTACTTAACCTCACTGAGGCACTACAGGACTCTGCTGAAGATTCAAGAGGCTGGCATGTCATTGGTTGTAGTGGCTGATAAATACCTTTCTGCTGTGGTGACATTGAGGGTGTGGGGGAAGGAACCATGATAGTTCTTGATGCAACTTCAGAACACTGAGATACATCATCTGAAGATTTAGGTATGAATTGAGGTGAATTTGATGTAGTTCTGCTATCAGTACCTAAAGATGTTCCAAAATTCTTTGCTCCATTTCCAGACGATGACTGCATACCTGGATTACTTGAGTCAGCATCTCCACTAGCATTTTGAACTTGATTATTTTTCTTGCGGAACTTTGTACTATATTTGTAAAAATCAGACATTTCGAAAGGTTTAGTTACTTCCCAGTAAGGTTGCCATTTTCCAGCCTGAATAACCATGTGATTTTTTGGTGATTCAAAAGGAACAACTGTATCAAAAAGCTCATTTGCTGTATCACTTTTTGCTTGCAAGAAATGCTGGTCTGGTGAATTTGCTTTCGGACTGCTATTTACTGTGCTACATTCACTATGAAACCTTGGACTATTGCTTACTGGGAGATTATTTACATTATCTGAAGGAGGTGGATGACTGGATGGGTTCTCATTTGATGAGTGGGATTTTACTTCACTAAGTGAATGTCCACTGGGTCTTCTTGAGGATGAATGGGAGCGGTGGGAAGGTGTGGGGGAATCCAGGGATGTTTCATACCATTCCTTCTCTTTCTGCTTCCTGTTTGATGTTTCTTGAGGTTTGTGCTGACTAAATGATCCTGAAGAATGAACATCATTTCCTCGAAGAGAATCTTTAATGCTTCTTGAGTCGGTATTTGAATGTGTGGCAGTTTCTACGCTACCCAAGGATTGAGCCCTTAGCAACCCTCTGTCCACCGAGGCAGCTGTAACATGACCTAAACTATGTTCAGGATATGTTTGTCCAGGTAACAATGCTCCACCCAACGTATTAGCAAACTGTGCAGATGGTTGACATGTGGAAACATTGTTGTTATACACCTGCTGGTATCTGTGAGTATCTTCAGTGTCTCCACCCCAATTGATTGAATGCGATGGATTTTGGGCATGTTTTCTTGTTGAAGACCCAACTGTCACATTAGGATCACGGCGTTTTTCCCTGACGTACAGAACATTTTCCCTTGAGTGGTAACCCACATACTGGATGTTAGCTGGAGCCTCTTCCATAGAACCTTGTAATGCATCCAAATCATCTACACTGCGTGATTCAAGACATGGGCTGCTGTGGGCTGTGTGCTTCCGTCTATCAAGGCTACCAAATCTAAAATCAAAAAGCAAGTATTACAGTTTCACAGGAAGTAATTCAAATAAATTAACTAAAATCAAATCATTAAAATTTTAGCATGTTAGAAGTAACTGTAATATTTGAGAAAATCTAATTGCATATCACTTTATTGGGACCTGAAAGGTTAAGTGTTCAATTTGAGAATGTAAAATATGGGTTCCACTGTATTCTCTAACACTTTTGATATTATTCATATGAGTGATCATATGTATTAGGGTGGTGTGAAATAACCCACATTTTGTATTCATGAATGTCTAAGGGCCCAAAAAGTTATGGTTGATGGTCAGTACACTACAGCTAAAATAGTTTTTGCTTCAGCTGTTTTTTCATACTGAAGTTTCAAAATTTTTAGCAAAACATTAGAAGCAAATACATTTTGTTCATGTAGTTTTTCATTTATGGACTCAGATAAGTGAAAGAGGATTACCAAAATGTATTGATTAATCACAACAAACCCCATAAGTACATGGTTGCTGTGTTCATCTTGGCAGAAAATCACCCTTTCTTGTCTGAATTGGGAACTGTTTAAAACTGGTGCATGCATCATTCTGAACATTTTAGCTACTGAATATGCAGATTTTCTGGCTGCAAAATGACACAGTGTGTTCTGACACAACACAAGTTACATGATTCTTGACAAACTCTCAAACAGCACATATGCTCTACCAATTTGTTGTACCTTCACCATCTGAAGCAACTTTCCTCTACCTGATATCCAAAATACGTGGCCTATGAAACTTGCAGCAGATCAAAGACTCAGTATTGAACTTGTAAACTTAAATGCAGTCAGAGCATGTTTCAAGTTAGGTGTGGATTTCCAGAAGTAAAAATTTGCAAACAGAATGCAACACGCAACTCCCCAAATCAAACAAAAATTGAAGTCCCCCTCTCCCCTGCAAGGCTGCCCATAGGCCCAGGGGTCTGCTATGATTAATTGAAACATTTCTATAGTCTGCTTTCATTTAATTGAGGAGCATAAATGAAAGAATAAAAACTGGGTGAACAAGATGTGTTTGCTTCTCGTTAAAAATCTCTGATACTTGGATGCAACAGTGGAGATGGAAGATATTATCTTATTTAAAAAGATTTAAACTACAATTTTTGAGCAGTAGGATATTTTCAAATCCAAAATTTTGGTCATTTTGCAACTCTCTAATATTTAGCTTGCAAGTATCTTTATGAATTCAGATTCCTACGGACATGCTTGTGCATTTCAGCTATTTAAAAATATTTAGAATAATTACGAATGTTATATTGTAAATAGGTGGATGTGTTGGGTAGTACTTAAGAAAAATCTAGGAAATATTAAAATTAAATTTATTGTGGATGCTATAACTTTTATGCCAGCTTTATGAAGCTAAAACAATGCAATTAATCAGTAAAGAGGTTTGAATCTCACGTTTTGTACAAAGAACAATAACTTTTTTCCAATCACAGACAGACATTGCTGAGTTTTCTTACTTGCTTTTTCTTTTCTTGATTTTTAGGAACCAAACATGTGAATTTTACTCCATTGGGCTTTCATTGTGCAGGTCTGTCCCCTTTCCCTAATGGCTTTGGGAATATGAGGAAAAGGTTTGTCAGGAAGGTTTCAACTTGTATTCATGTTATATTTTGGGAAGGATGTACGCAGGTAGAAATTGTAGGACAGTCTTAGGAGTTATATGCAACCAAATAGATGAGCCATTAGTAGAAGTTGAACTGCCTTCATTCTCTGGAAATCATGCAATTTCATGAACAGCAGGAATGGAGGGTTGAGCTTTAGTTTTAGCGTCAGGAATGTTCATGAGCAGGCAATGAAGAAGTTTCAGGTTTCAAAGCAGAGTTAACTCAGTTTCCCCACATTTTTTTTTCAGAACAACATAAAAAAGAAACAAGGTGGACTGTTTCAGGAATGTAACACATCACGTTAAAAATTGTAAGACAACATGAATAGTGAACAACTTGAGTAAATTTCTAAAATGATACTGGGCAGAGATTTTAACTAGAGACATGCATATTTCGTTTTTGATGAAAAAATAATTCATTGTAATGTTAATTTTTCATGTTTTTGAAAGGTTTGAGTTGCATTTTGCTCCCACGTTTTGTCACAAAATGATGTGAAATGAACTGCAAAATGTGTGCCTCCACCGGGTACTGAACCAGGGATGCTTGATTACAACAAACTGTTTAACAGAGATTTATGACATATAAATTCTTAAGTTAACTTAACTTATGACAGCGGAATGAAATAAAAGGAGCCTAAAATCCTGCCAATCATTGAATATCGCCGAACTTGTGATGAGTATTGCACCCAAGCTGAGCAGAAGCATTCCACGAGGAATGCATAAATACTTACAGTTATTTATTATAATCTTATATTACATTATTATAGTTGGAAGAGGTCGGAAAAAACCCAGCTTTTTTGGGGAAAAAAATGGAGTTTGTTTCAGCGACACTTTTGGTTGGGCTTTTTTCGGCTTTTTTCACTAAAGTGTCTTAAATCAATTAAAATACAGCAGTTGGCAGTATTTTTCCTGTTCCATGGTTTTCGTTTATCTCCCTACTGTAAAATAGACACTCATTTCTAAATATAAAGTACAATTTACAATGTGAAATTCATAGCTAGAGATAAACAGTGTTTTCAAGAAAGCTGACTTTTTTGAATGGGCGGTTCATTCCGAGTGTTCTCTTCATATTTCGGTAGGCTTATTAAATATATCTATGTAGTATAAACATATTCACATAACTAGAGTAGTTTTGTATGTGTTTTAATACAACCTAATAGTAGAGGAAAAGGTCTAAATATGGGCCCCCGTTTTATGTTGTCATTTTCGGAGGGAAAAAATTAATATATCAAGCACCTGCCTTTAAAATGCATATCTATGAAATATATACTTAAATGTAATAGCATGCTAAAGTATAGAAGGTCTCCATTTTTTTTTTAAAAAAAAAAGCAATTTCCAAAAAATGGTAAAATGATGTATTTCAAAATTGTGGTCTAAATATGGGCTACTAGTGGCAATATCACAAAAAGTAATTAAAATTTTTAAAAAACACTCCTATATCACTAAAACATTATAAAATTCATATTTATGAATAATCTGTTGTTTTGAATGAGAAAAATCGAAATTAAGAAAAACATCCAAATATTTGTTGAAAATGTGATCTCAACATTAGACCTCATGTCATAGCCCATATTTAGACCATCACGCTATTTTTCTTCTTCAATTTATTTTCGCTCTCTGTTGTACATATTTAACAAACAAATCATGGCATTATAGAAGCCCACATTTGATTTATGTACCACTAATATTATAACCTAAACAAAGCAGATGAGAATTCAGAAAACACTGAGTTAAAACATACCTGCAAGAAGTTTTCGGAGGTCGCAATTCTATAACAGCGACCAAGGCCGAAACTAAGCACCACATTCTCTTGCAAATTGGCACCGCAACCTTTGTCCTTGACAGATAACCAGTTCCCTTAGCCTCTGCCAGGCTGCAGCACCCGGGAGCGCTAATAACTCCAAAACCCATATTTAAACCTTCACCCATATTTAGACCTTCTCCTCTATAATATGATTTTTCAATGTTTGAATTTTGTTATACGAACATGTACATGAAGCAAAAAAGAAAATACTGCTGCACCTTTTGAAAATCTAGTATCAAATCTCTTTACATTAAAATTTGTGTTTAGTAAATTATATATTTGTATTTTGGCTTTCCAGTACATCATGTATAATTTGGTTAAATGGCCGATAAATCTGCTCACGGAGCAACTAGTGATGTATTTTGGCTGCTTGTTGCAGTGGTTCTCAACCTTTGTGAGACCACAGCCCAGTAAATTTATTTCTTACATGTCAATGCCCTAATCTCAACAATTTCACTCATAAATACATTTCTGATCTTTAAAGTTTATATGGAAATTAATATGCAACCTTAATTAATATTAATATATCAAGTATGGCATAATCATAGTTCAATTATGTATAGACTTGATGTGAAATATAAAATTAATTTAAAAAAATAGTCGTCAACCCATGGGTGCAACGGACCATTTGCGACCCGGCGACGGTTGAAAAACACTGGCACTAAAACTGAAGTAAAAGCAAATAAGACGCGCAAATGGCAAAAAATAATCTGTTAAAAATATGTGGACTGGACCCACAGTTTGAAATGAGATCCGAAGCACTCTGCCTCCACAGAGGATTCAACCTCAGACCTCTTCTTATTACAAGGCAACAGCATTACTTTATTCCACTCCAGGGGTCATTCATGGTTATAAAAGGAACCTTCTACCAAAAAGAAAGCCTTTTTCCATCAACAGTACTTGCAATCTGTTCTCTTGTGATTTGCAGGCTAAATTAGATCTTAATCTCTGATGAAGTAGCTAACATTCAGAATGAAGCAACACATGATAGTGGAGGGTGTCACACTGAAGTGACAAGGGCCCCTTCAGTCTAAGCAAACAACCACCATGCATGCACAAACAAGAGCTTTCAGACTGAAGTCACAGATGACAAGCGACACAGTCTCCTTCAGTATAAAGGAAAACATTCACCGTGCATGCAAGAATAACAGACCGAAGCGGCACAATACATGCCATTGAGAAAACAGTATAGTCCGAGCAACATGCAACTGACATGTTTAGCTTGTTGCCGTGCTTCAGTTCAAAAGGTTGAATCGATTACTGAGGGTCTGCTTCCAAGTGACACATGTCACTTGTTGCTTTGGTCTGAAAGTTCCCTGAAAAAAACGGTACAGGCCAAGTGACAAGCGACACTTGCAGCTTATGTTGCTTCGGTTCAAAAGGTTGCATTTACTTCTAAGGGTTGCTTTCCAAGAGCCACGTGTCGCTTTTGTCTCAAGGCTCCGTTAAACAGGATATATACACAAATTCATGTAATATGTATTCTTCTGCATATGTGTTGTGAACAGTAAAGATTTTTAATTGTACCGAAACATCGAATATCTTGATATTAACATTTGTTTCATATTTTATGATAAACATTTATATTGAGACACAAACATTTAAAAGCTTGTTTTAAGTCCATTTCATGGTCGGATGTGCTCATCAGGACTACATGTTTAGTTCTAACCCTAGCTTACCCGTGCCATATGAGAAACTTACATACCAGGGGTGGCTCATAGGTCCACACTTTTTTTTATCACTAAAATTCAATAAACATTTTATAATTGAATCACTGCTGCCTTTCCTGATTATATATGTGCAGTTATTTATCAATTATAATACAGAAATTACTATCATTAATAAAAAATAATAACCAGTCATTGCATGAGTGTCTCACATATATTTTTATCATTCACTAAAACTCACAAAAGCCATAATATTTTTCATTAATGCTTTTTAGTTTGCAGAAGTGTGGTTGTTTATTAAATATATTAACTACAATAATTACCATCATTACCAACCAATTGTTCACTGTCACTGGCATGAGTGTCTCGAATGAGAGACATTCAAAGATGGCGCCTGATATGCGCACCAAGTGCATTTTGCCTCCTAATTACATTACATTTGTTTTTATGAACAGAAGTAATAAAGAAATATTGGGAACACCCTAGGAAACAAAATAATTTTATTTTCAAACAGTTGAAAAATCTTAAAAATAGAGGTGGTGGGCCTGCAACTCCCTCACCCTAGGGCTACCATATTTTGAAATGCTAAAAAGAGGACATTTTCTTCGAAAGCCACACACACCATCAATTTATTCTAGCTGAAACACGAAAGAAACTTTGCAGCACTTGCTTTATCTTCATGTTCACTGCCAGGTTTCGTGAAAAACTGAGTCAGTTTTGTAGATGAAGCTTCACCTCTGACGGCTCTTTTGTGCTTTTCACACTCCACGTGTGCTTGCAAGTACAGGAAAACCTCGTTAATACGATATTGGTTAACACGAAGTACCCTTTAATCCGAAGTTCTTCCCATTCCCCAGCCGATAAGATAGGATTTATAATGTATTTCAGTACGGATAAATCGAAATACGGATAATTTTTAATACGAAGTTGTTTACAAGACCCTTCCGCAAAACTGGTTTCGCTTAATTCGAAGTAGACACCTGCGTAAGTCGACAAGAGAAGATCGAATGTGGAGAGAGCTTGGACGTTATTTTAACTTGACCTTGACATGTTTCCTTGTCCTAAGAGCTGCTGACAACTCCAGGGAAGTAGCCCGAGATGCCCGCTGGACATTGACATTCTTTGTCAATGTGCATGGGAGGTCAAGCTCTTTCCCCGCTGAATGCGCCACCTTGGAAATATTCACCAGTGCTAGATGAGAAATGCGAGATAAGATCGCATGAATGTTCCAAAATACAAGACGTGTGGCGCCTGGAAGTCTCGCCCATCTGTCTAGCCCTGAGCTCGAGATACAGCAATTTCCCGTGAGTGAGCAACTTTTGGCCTGGTAGCCGACAACTTCCGGTAACCACTTTCATTAAAAGCATGTTCTTTGTGTCCTGTAGAACTTCATTAAAAAAAGGGAAATAATCAGAGCCGCATAAGCCAACTAAAGATTGTCAACCCGCTTAATGCATTGTCATCTAGTTTTCCCGCAAAAGTTGACGTCGATCTTACGTATGTTGCAGGAGCAACTCCAGTTTCCCGTTTCATACGTTTCCCAACTGTGCCGGTCATAAAATTTGCCAAAACAGTGTTTTGTTGTCTGTGTGACTTCTCCCCTTTTGCTATGAGCAAAAGGGGGGGGGGGGGGTGACCCTTGCTAATTGTTTCGGCCACAATTTTCTTGCTCGTGTGCGCACACTGGCTCCTTTCCTTTGGCATCTAAAAAAAGCAAACAGTTCTGAATACCTTCTTCAAAACGAACAAAAACCGCATGATAAGTAAAAGAAAAGTGACCCCCTTCCTTCTCCTACAACAGCTCATTATCCGCCACTGGTGTGCATGGTAATGCGATAATTGCAGAATTCAGGTCCCTCTTTCTTGTTTGAATGCAGCTGTCTGGATAGGAAATATTTCCCGTACTATTGTCTGTTGCATGGTAAAAGGTAATACAAGGATCATTTTTTTTTCACACTGCTGATAAAAGTTCGATCTTTGACAACTGCGTTATCTTTAAAATGACCATGATTTCCCTTCTGCCACCTGCTGCTCTAACTTCCAGCCGGTCTCATTGTGTTTACGCTGCAGCTGGCGCCAGTGTTTAGTCTAGCCTCTGGAAAGCTCTCGCTGCGAAGGAATAAGCATCATTGTTTTGAATCTCGCAAAGCCATATAATCCCCGCTTTTCTTCAGAACCATTAGCGTGCTGCTGTTAAAAAAAACAACAAAAAAAAAAAACCGTAATGCTCAATGTAGGAATACGAGAGGAAAAGTTTTCGCGGAGCGAGTGTTTGACCTCCAGAATACTCCTGAAACCTACAATAAATTGTACATTAATCTGAAAATACGCAAGTTTCGTAAAGCTTGTTTTTAGTTCATTTTATGCTGATGAGCTAAGCGGGATTAAATATACAGTTTAAAGTGGGATCCAAACCAGAGTGATTATCGAATGTGCCGTGCAAACAGATCGCAAGTTGTGTGTTTACTTTTTCAGAGTGGATTACAATGCAAGTTGAGGAAGAGTTTGAACTGATCCCTGCAAAGGGGGAGGGGGGGCGATTATGAAGTTAACTGAAGCAAAGAATACGTGACTTTTTTTATGATGTCTTTTTAACAGCCGAACCAGAACGAAATTTACAGCCCCGATTTTTTTTGTTTTTTGCCAGGGAAAGGTTGTGTTCTCTCCCAACAGAATCTTCTCTTACCAGTTAATCCTGTAACGGACAATGTTCTAGTGAACGCACATACCAGTTAATCCTGTAACGGACAATGTTCTAGTGAACGCACATAAAATCCAATATTCATTCTGTCCGATTATCTCCCGTCTCTTGCTTGCGCCAGTAACTACCGTCAAGATTCTTCCGAGGTTCACTTCTTGCAGTAAACAAGATTGTTTTCCTTTCCCTAGGTTTCCGTGCAAACGGGTTTCTTATGAACTAAAATTGTAAGAATTTCATGGAAGAGCAACGACTTTGCACAATTAAAAGAAACTACCGTTTGTTAAAAGACTTTTTGCCACAACATGCATTCCGTGCATAACCGGTTGTATAACTAGGCAGGATAAATGGTGTTAACAGTCTCCTTGGAATCTTTGTGTTCGCGTTAAGCTCGTGTTCTCATTTTGTGTAACATTTTTTACACTTTCTTTAAAACGTACAATATTATTGTATAGTACATATAAAGCTTATTTTCTGAGCTACCACCAAGTATAAAACATCCTTTGTGGGGGGAATTTATACTCTACTTTATTTACACCTGAAAACAGGCACCATCTTGAAAAGTTTGGATAACTCGAAGTCGTTTAATACGAAGTTGACATTTTTTGGTCCCTTGAACTTCGTATTAATGAGGTTTTCCTGTATAGCCCTCCTTTGTTTGCCACAGACACACATGTACCGGGTTTACAAGCCATACACTCGCCTTCAAAATCTTCTCTACCACGTCTAAAACATGAATACTTTTCTTGTAACTCATTAGTAAACTTGCACTTTCTTTTAGGCATATTAGTAGCTTACTTCGTGTTCACAAACTCTAACTTACACTTCGAAACACGAACAAACGAATGACATGGAAATCACATCGACCGGAACTTGAAACTGTAACAACAAACTACTAACGCTTAGCGCATCGTCCAGTACTGCCAACATCAGACGTTTAATGATTCGAAAAGTTGTAACTTCGTGATCTCTGACCTATGATGATTGGATAAAAGTAAAAACCCGGACATTTTAACAAAGTAAAAACCTGCCCGGACGCAAATTTCAGGGTCCGAAAAGAGGACATGTCCGGGAAAACCAGGACGTATGGTAGCCCTACCTCAACCCCTTCCTCTTGGTAAGCTACCTAAACCATTATGAAATATGTGTCTCCTGGGATTAGCCAATATCTGACTCTTGGCTGCTACATCATATCAATTTGTTCTAGCTAGTTGCAAAACATGTCACTACAAACCTGTAAAGTCATAACAGTAACTTCAAGTGAAATAGGTTAGATGTAATTGGTAAAAAGACAAAAAACAAAAAAATCCATTTCCCCCCCAAAAAAGCAGTCTTTTTATCGAAAAAAAAAAAATTCAAAAAAGCCAGCTTTTTTGCAATTCTACATTATTACGACACTTTGTACTCGGTAGATAATAAGAATAAAACAAACAGGAGAGGGTGGAACTTGATTGATTGATTGAGTTTATTTTACTTCGCGTTTTGCGCCTCTTGGCTAATTTGCGAAGATGGGGATGAGTGATAAAATTTATGAATGGACATTCACAAACAACCAAGCCCGAGCGGGATTCAAACCCAGGACCCTTGGCGTCGCAGCACGATCTGCTAACCACTTGGCCACAGGGTCCGGCAGGGTGGAACTTGAATCTATGATGTTTAGTTCTTCACGAAAAAGTATAACAGGGTGACCCTCTCACCAACTGCTCCATGAGATTACTAACGTGAAACTTCGTAAAACATGCTGATCTCAGTGAAAACAACACCATATGCTGGAGTTCCAAACCATTTTTCGGCACAGATCAAGAGGAACAATCTTAGGAGGGGGGTGGGGTGTACAGTAGGGATGGCCAGATCCGGATCCTGGCAGATCCGAAATCCGGATCCTAAAATTTTTTGGATCCGGATCCACAGATCCGGATCAAGAACTTTCGGATCCAGATCCAGAATTTTCGGATCCGGATCCAAAACTTTCAGATCTGGATCCAGTACTTTCGGATCTGGATCTGGTACTTTTGGATCCGGATCTGGAATTTTCGGGTCCGGATCCATTTTGCCATCCCACATGCACTTCTTTGGAAAGTAAGAATGTGTTTATAACATACTGTTACCTGCTAATATACATATATATAATATACATACACACACACATATATAGTGTGTGTGCGCGCGTGCACAATTTGTAATTAATTAATACACTTACAAGGGAGGTCTAAGTCTCCCCCTCCGATTTCCATGAAACTTGGCAGGTGTTTAGAGCCCCCCTCAAATGTCAAGATGAGGAGAAATTGAAGTGGGGATCTGACCCCAAAACCACGTAAATATGGCATAGGAAGAAACAGGGGGCATAGGGCCCCTCTATACACCTGCCACGTTTCATGGAAATCGGAGAGGAACACAGGGGTCAGATCCCCACTTCAATTTGTCCTCATCTTGACATTTGAGAGGAGGTTGCCCCCTAGAACAATTTTTTTGCCGAAACAAAAAAAAACGTATTTCTTCATTTGGGCCCATTTATACACACACCTGCCAAGTTTCATGGAAATCAGAGGGGACACAGTGGTCAGATCCCCACTTCAATTTGTCCTCATCTTGACAATTGAGTGGGTTTCACCCTGTAAAACAGTTTTTTAGCTGAAACAAAAAAAAAAAAAAAACACGTATTTCTTCCTTTGGGCCCCACTATACACCTGCCAAGTTTCATGGAAATCGGAGGGGGACACATAAGTCAAATGCCCACTTAAATTTGTCCTCATATTGACATTTGAGAGGGGGTTGCCCCCTAAAACAGTTTTTTAGCCAAAACAAAAAAAACACGTATTTCTTCATTTGGGCCCATTTATACACACATGAGTCATTCCATGCCAAATCAACACAGATATGTGCAATTTTTAACCTGACCATCTCCGATTTTCATGAAATTTGGGGAGTTGAAACTATGCATAGAACTTAGTAACTATGAAAATTTTTAGTCTCGTGCGTCTTGTAATTGTTAAATTATTCAAGGTCAAAATTTGCAGAAATTGCCTTTTTTGAGCCCGCTTAGCTATACTAAATGTACTGTAACTCTGCCCCTATTTCACCTAGGAAGCTCAAATAAAGCTTATTGTACAGGGAATTGAATAAGCTTTCCCGTGATATATAAAAAGCCTACCTTTGGATAAAAATATAATTTTGTCACGTGACCTTGACTTTTGACCTTGAATATCTCAAACATGTCATCACCAAAAATCGCGAAAAAAATATATTTGTTCCCTCATACCATACTCTAAAACATACCAAAAAATCATTCTGGGACTGCAATGGGATCAGAAGATACAAAATAATATGTGTAACTATGTGACTGATAAAAGCCCCATTACATGAACTATGAAGAGTCAAAAATGTCTCTTAACACCCCCTACAAAATGTGAATGAGTTATCCTGGGTATAATTGGTCATTAAAGAAATAGGTTAGGCACAGGGAGATCCCTAGCCGTGTGTGTCAAGAGCAGATCCGGCATATTGTTGACCGCCATATTGAATTCAACGCAAACATTTCAAAGGAAAGGGAGTGATGTGATATATCAAATCAGGCTAGAATTTCACAAGAAATGAAGTGACGAAGGTTTATCCAACATATATTTAACCAGCAAAAATTTATTACTGCATGCTTGTAACCATTTTTTCCTTTTCGAGTTGTTAAAAACAAAGCATTGGAATGCTCCTAACGTGTTAGGAACTCATCGAGATCACGCTGACATCTTGGGAGAGAAAGAAGTATACGCACCATTGCATATGATTTTAATCAGCTACATTCACCAAATAGTTGAATAGTGAAGAATATTGGGAAAAGTATCTCAAACAATTACGTGACACTTCCTTTGGAATGAAAAATTCTTCAGTGACGAGACTAATTTTTATGTTCACGGTGAAGTTAATAAAACTAATATGCAATACCTGTGATTTGCTCAGTCGTGTTGCTGGTAAGCTAATTATGTGGTATAATGTATGGCGAATGGAAATGGTTGGTCCATATTCAACAACGGAACCTTAAATGGTGAGGGCTTCTTGGATTTGTTAAGTGAACAGGTTTTTTCACCCTTCCTTACGGGAGTGTTTTGAAACAGGACAGTGTGTGACCACACTATGTGGACATTTTTGCAATTTCTTCATGGTAATTTTCTAGGTAGATTGATGGGCACACGGGGATCTATTAAAAGGCCTGCACATTCCCCAGATCTAACATCTTAGGAGGACTTTTACTTTCAGAAACATTTGAAGAGAATGGTGCATGCACTAAAAGTCCCTGATATTGACCATCTGAGAGAAGGCATAGTTGCTGCTAGCGATGTTGTTGCACATGCTACATTGCTAAATGTTCTATGCGAGTGTAAGAGACGTCAACGAGTGTTCTCACAGGAACATTGACAACATTATAATGTGCATATATCATAAGTGAAAGATATGTGTATAACTTTTTGCTGGCGTAAGATACGTTGGAAAATCCTTCGTCACTTCATTTCTCGTGAAATTCTAGCCTCATTTGATATATCACATCACCCCCTTTCCTTTGAAATTTTTGCGTTGAATTCAATATGGCGGTCAACAATATGCCGGACCTGCGCTTGACACACACGGCTAGGGATCTCCCTGTGCCTAACCTATTTCTTTAATGACCAATTATACCCAGGATAACTCATTCACATTTTGTAGGGAGTGTTAAGGGACATTTGACTCTTCATAGTTCATGTAATGGGGCTTTTATCAGTCACATAGTTACACATATTATTTTGTATCTTCTGATCCCATTGCAGTCCCAGAATGATTTTTTGATATGTTTTATAGTATGGAATGAGGGACCAAATATATTTTTTTCACGATTTTTGGTGATGACATGTTTTGAGATATTCAAGGTCAAAGGTCAAGGTCACGTGACAAAATTATGTTTTAATCCAAAGGTAGGCTTATTATATATCACTGGAAAGCTTGTTCAATTCCCTGTACAATAAGCTTTGTTTGAGCTTCCTAGGCAAAATAGGGTCGGAGTTACAGCAGATTTAGTATAGCTAAGCGGGCTCAAAAAAGGCAATTTCTGCAAACTTTGACCTTGAATAATTTAACAATTACAAGACGCACGAAACTAAAAATTTTCATAGTTACTAAGTTCCATGCATAGTTTCAACAACTCCCCAAATTTCATGAAAATCGGAGATGGTCAGGTCAAAGGCTGTGTTGATTTCGCATGGAATGACTCACATGTAACGACAACCGTGTATACTCTGTCTTTCCTCGACCAGCCCTGAAGATGACTCCGTGAAGGAGTCGAAAGCTTGGAAGAACTCCGAAGTGTTTTTTATCATGCTGTTTGTGTGTTATTTTAGTGTTTTAACAAATATGTTGCCGGAACATGACGTAAGAAGTTTTCTACAGTCATGTTCAAACTAGTCGCCTTTGATGTGCACACATTTTTTTATAAATTTTTATTAAGACACCCACTAATGTACGCTGGCAAGGGAGATTAGAAACTGTTTTTTATGAAGATCCTGAAAGTAAACAAAAGACTCTGAAGTGATAAGGATCCTTGTCTTGTATTGTGTCACCTGTTTATTAGTCTGGTGACCGTGAAGTGAAGTGTTGAAGTGATATGGTGCTAGTTATGCATTGTGCTTTTTCTAGCGTATTCAACCACAAAGTTAGCTTAGCAAATGTTTTCTACTGCACAGTGTGTATTTATTTATGATTCAAGTGTGTTAACTCAATCAGCACATGAAGTTCAAAGGCAATTTGAAACAAGATTTCTGGATGTAGAAGTTCCACACAATTTTTATCTCTTGAGGTAGATTAAAAAATGCTGTATACAAGTCAAATCCACCCACCCTGGAAGAACTGAAACGTAACATCAGCTAAGAAATTACCAACATTAATCAATGGGAACTGCAGCGAGATATGGGTAACTTCATCAAAAGGTGTCAAAAATGCGTCGGCAATGAAGGTGGATAGGTTCAGCACCTTTTTTTATAAATTGGTAATTAAATAAATCACTCTTTAAACTAGTTACGGAAACTTGCGCACTTGATTCACAGACAGTCTACAGTGCCGACATAAGGCCATGAGCACCTCACTTGCTGATGATGTGGGGGTGTACACTTCAATGGTTTCAAAGCATGAAAGGCAACAATTTATTCATTGGACTTACCTATCTCTATTCCACCTAGATGATCTTCCTTCCAGACTTGAGTGTCTTGAAGGAAGATCTGGTTCAGTTTCACCATCAAGTTCATCTACAGAATGGAACACTTCAGAAGGATGACCTTGGACATGATTGTATGGCCCTTGAGTAGCTTGTGTAGGCAAACAGTCAGTTCCACCCAGGTCATACTTGCTCCAATAAGGTGCTATTACTTGCCCTACAAAAGAGTGTGAACATTTCTAATAACAAAAAAATACCCTTAACAAAATAAGCTCACTACAATCAAGCTTTTTTTTTTCATTTCCTTGCTTCCATATGAAATATAAGCAGTCATTTACTTTCAATCAGTTCATGGTATTCATTTTCACAATTCTACCCTCTATTAAGAAGACACATTTCACATGAAATAGTTTTTATAACTTTCAGGACTAAAGAAATACAGTTGTACTGAATTTAGAAAATGACGTATTTATAATGAATATTCTCATGTAAAGTTAAATTTAGTAGAAAAATTATACTTCAAATCTACAGCAATCTTGATAAGGAAAACTAAGACAATCCAGCACTGTAACAGAATAGCTACAGAAAAGTTGCAACCAAAGTACCCTATTATTCCAGGTTTTCAGAAACAATAAAAATTTGAGTAGCCAAAACTTCAGTCAGACTCAAAATATTTTCATGGTTGAATTTTCTTTTCTGTACTTGAAAACGTTAAAATAATAAAATCTGGTACAGGAACGCTATTCGACAGATGCTGATTTAGAATGAAACAAAAAACTGGAAGGAATTTTTGGTGTAACATCATATTTTCTTAAAATTCCTTTCTGAATAAATATGTTCCCACAGTGATGGTGGTAGAAACCCCACATTTAGAGAGATTTGAAAGAAAAAATACATGTACAAAAAATATACTGATGTTAAAGCTCTTTTATGGACTTCAGATAATGTTAAGTAAACAAACCAGCATACACCAAAAAAATCTCGACTTTGCATTTTTCAGAGGAGCAAGATGAAACAATACAAAATGCAGGAAATATGTGATCAAGGAAAATTTTTACATTTTGCTCCATAGGAACTATGCAGATTAAATGTATAATGCTGGAAAAAGTAAAATCCAGAAATGTAAAATTACGGTTTCACTTTACTTAGAATTTAGATCTTGTTTGACATGAAGTTGCAAAAATTCATATTTCTATTTCTTAATGCATATCTTGCATGGCAGATGGCCAGGTGTTAAAAAAACTTTGCCACTCAACAGGATTTTCTAATTGTGCTTATAAAATCAAAGTTTTTTAAATGTATGATTACCAAACATGTAAATGCTTTGGAAAGAACGACAACAGTATTTTTTTCTTAAACAATGATGATTGAACATCAAATAAGTTTCTTTGTGATCAATCAGTGCTGATTTAGTCATTCTAGTTTTTGGACATTTAACCACTGTTATTTTTTAAAAGAGACTTACCTACGTAAATCTCTTTTATGTAGATCTCACCCATAGTCTCTATAGACTATTCATATACATTGCACACCAACCCCCCGCTTTACGTCAACATGCAATCCGGGGTGGTCCAGTCCCCGGGGATTAAGGTGGAAACCTAACGGTGCCACACAAAGTCTGGATTGTGACCTTGATGTGGTCATCTGATGAAGTGGAGCGTGGGCCACTGATAATCCTCCCGTAACTTTATGTATATAGAGGTCCTTGTGACCGACAGACACAGTGGAGCCTAGGCCACCAAGAATAATCCTCCAAGGCAACCATTTATAAACCATTTATATGATCTAACAGACTACACGCTACTCTGAAGACGGAGGCAGATTCAGCCTCCGAAACATAGGTAAATCTCTTTTAAAAAATAACAGTGGTTAAAAGTTAAAAAAAACTAGAATGATCAAATAAGCTGCATACTGTAAGTACTGGTTTATATTTTTTGGTGCATCAAAACAACAGAGCAACGCATACATTCAGCAAATTCTACTGCAGCTGCAACCATCAAACTCAATAAGCATAATAATAATAATAACAGAATAATAAACATCATTAATAATTTTAGAACTAAAATGTACTTACCACTCTCTACTCTATTGAGCCTTTCATTTTCTTCATGAAAATGCAGTGCATAGCCTATGTATTGCGGATGTTGATAGAATGGAAAATATCCAGTACTTCCATATCTAGAAATAATAAAAAACACATCAATGTTAACAACACTTCAAAAAATTATTTCAACCACATAGAGGGTGGCCTAAAAGTCATGCTACTATTTAAAAAAAACTCAAAACCATTTTCATAAACATTTTTTTTTTCAGATAAAAATGGAGAAATTTAGCACAACTCACTAAAACAAAATTTTAGAGTTTTATTTTGAAACTCTGTGGCCTGTTGGGCACACACAAAGAGTACACATGTGTCATTTTTGAGTGAGGAATCCACCCTCTAAATCAAAAATTATTCATGTAATTCAATGTTTCCAACAACAGGGTTCTGTAGTGGACTTGCCACAAGTTGGGAAACCACATTCTATGTGAACCCTGAAAAAGAGAAATAATGTTGAGCCAAGTATTCAACAAGCTGCAACATCTATTCAATGCCATTACCATGAGCTAGAACATCCTGACAGTGACACTAGAAGCTATCTATCTGTGCATGTACCCATACAAAATGCAATTAGTGAAAGACATAAAGTAGATACAGTTATGTTTTTCAGGGGACGAAGCTGAAAAAACTTAAAATGCAGAAAAATCTAAAATCGAGGAACATTTTACAATATTTTGCTATGTTGGGACCATCAAGGCTGAATGTAGTATAATGTGGGAAAATGTAAAACTAAGAACATAAAATAAACGTTCCACTGTAGTTAATAGATAAGTTAATGTCTGATATTACCATATACTAACCTTTGGATTTGCGAATAAGGTATCTGGTGGCTATGACTGTGTTGTTTCAATGGCATAGTAAAGCTATTATATTGGTGTATTTTATGGTTCACTGGTTCCTGAGATGCAACTACTTTATTCTCCAACAGCTGGGCATAGTGATTATATGTTTCCCAATACTGCCTTGATGATTCATGTTGCTGGTACACAGATACAGGTATCTGTGAGATTGGTGACAGACTTATACCCTCATCTTGCAAAATGGGATCCCGTTCTGCATCATGGCCAGACTCATCAGCAGGGACTTCTGCAAGGAGAATTTCAAATTTCAGTCAAAAATGTAGGTTTCATATCACATTTCTACTGCTTTACATTAATTGTATGTGAACGAATATAGAATTGATGATACATACAAAAAAAAGCTGCTTGTTTTCAAGATCTCAAAGACAAAATTCAAATATAATTCTAATTTTCTAATAAAAATTTCCCAACTTGCAAGTCTAAAATATATATATACCATAAACAATTCTTGCAAAAATGCTTTTGAAGTCTGATCTCTGTCAGACCCTAAGCACCGAGATTTAATATTATCATATTACTTAGGCAGCATTTTGGGCCTTTATCAGTTCAGCTTTGACTAGAAAAAGACTATCTCAAAACAGAATATGGAAGAGGCTGTTTTCATTTAGTAGGGAAAAAGTGTGGACAATATTTTGCTACTAATTGTGCAAACCAAAGCAACTATAATGAACTAGCAACATAAAGTTAATTAACATTTTATTTCAGCTGCTTAGAATGAGGTAATTTCTCATGTTCTACAACAAAATTCACAATAAATTCTCAATGTCTTTAATTCTTGCAAAATTCCTGGTATTCCCAGTCAGCGAGCATGGAAAAGTCAGCAGTAACCTATTCAAAAGTAGCGTATATTTAGTATGGAGCATCACATTTTGATGCTCTTTTGTTTGTATTATGGTTGTAACATACCTTTTTATATACTGACACCAATATACACTGGTGTCCAAAAAGTAAAGATAATTGCTTTTCCAATGCTTTATTCTACATGAGTGCAACCAAACTATTCCAAATGCGCAGAGAAATACAAGGTCTGTGAAGAAAATAATGAGACTGGCAACCATGCATCATCTGGCAATGCTGTGGGCTCACCAGTCGGGAAAAGGCTAGATAAACATCTCATCGACTGTTAGTACAAGTTGCAAGTCACGAGCAGCAACAGACTATTTTAGTGCAATTTCGAGCAACAATGTGGGATAAAGTTTTGTGTCAAGCTTGGTGAAGATGCCACATAAATGTTTGAACCAATGAAACAGGCCTACGGGGAGCATGCTTTGTCAAGGTCACAAGTGTTCAACTGGCACAAGACATTTTTTTGGAGAGCCATGAATTCAGTAAAGATGAATATCATGATGGAAGACATTCAACTTTGAAAACTGAAGGCAATATGGAAAAAGTGAGAGCTCTTGTGTGGTGTGACCACAGACAGACAGTAAGAATGATAGGTACGGAGTTGGAATTTGAACCATACCATGGTCTATCAGATTTAAACACAGGAATTTGGTGTGAGGAAAGTGTGCACGAATATGGTTCCAAACACCTCACCATCAAACAAAAAGACAACCGGAAGGACATGATCTCCTGGAACATATACCTAGGTACAAAGTGACAGAAATTTCTTGAACAGCTTGACTACAGGTGACAAATTATGGATCTTTGAGTACAATCACAAAACAAAATATTAAAGTCAGGAACTAGACATCTGTGTTTGTCCAGTCTCAAGTCACATGATCATCCTACTCCACATAAAATAAACATGGTTGTGTTGATCCACATTCTAATGGGATGAAGCACTATCACATCCATGAACAACACAATGTGCCATGAGTGTGATTAGCATCTGACTGACCTGTCAGCTCAGCCCTGCTTCTTTCTACTTTGCAGTGCTACCTTATCAGAAAATGAGGGATAACCACTGGTCTCTGTTAAACAGAGTACACTACCACCAGCATGTAAATAATTATCCTTAATTTTTACACACATTTCAACCAATATAAAATATAGTTTCAATAGTTGCAAAAGTTACAACTATAATAAATCAATCAATTCAAATCTTAGCATGTCTATGATAACATGAAACAAAGGCAGTAAAAATAAAAACAAAAAAAAACACCTTAACAACGTTATATTTCAACCCTCTATCAGGGTGTTCCTCAGACTTGAAACAAAACTAAAATAATGTTCAAACAGGAAGACACAAGAATGTCTGAAAGTTCCATTCCTTATCTATGACATTCTTCCCCAGGTATTTCTGCATATAGCATCTCCTGTCAGGTAAATGACATCTCACCTGACAGGTGATTTGACAGGTACCTCACAATTATCTGGCACCATTTTCTTATAATTTCCCTCACATCTGTTGGAACATTATAACTAACTAACTCTCTAGCCTTCTTAAACCCCAAGGTTCATGGCTGCAGCAACACAGGCCTTCCATCTGTCCCTATCTTGAGCAAGATCTATATACTCTTTTCCATCCCTACCGATTTCCTTTAAATCCATCTCAACGTTGTCCCTCCATCTTCGTCTTGGCCTTCCTACAGGTCTCTTACCATCAGGTTTCCCAACAAGAATCCTGTAAACTCCTCTGTATTCCTGTATTCTTTCCTCTTCACTCTATTATTACCACATTGGCAATGTAGGCATTATACCTGTTACTTCTACAGATTCTACCACATCAGTTAATTTCACAGTTCTTATATCACACTGATAGATAATTATGGATAGACATGAAAAGTAAAATATCGTACCCCTCAAACATACTTATTTATAAAAATGGTGAACTGTGCTCAAAAATGATATCGAAAATTGAGCATGTAAGCCAAGCTGTTCACCACATTCATTGATTGCTTTGCTTTATTTTACTTCACTTTTCTGCCATTTTTGGCTAATTAAGATGATGAGGATGCATGGTGATAAGATGAAAAGGATGAAAGAAATGCAGTCCTGGGTGTACATGGAAGGGAGGCTGACATTTGGGCAAGTAAAAAATTGTCACCCCTTACACTACTAAACAGTCCATTAATCTGCATACTATGCATTTGTGGACTTGCTTGCATAATTTGGTTAATTTCTTTCTTGTTTGTGAATATCAAATCAAATAAAATAAAATTAGCAAAAACTTTGTACAAAATAGAGCAAAATAAATTACAGATTAAGTACAAGCATTCAAGTCCATACAAATATGACACTGCCGAAATGTAAATTTACATGCAATATGGCTTCAAATTTCCAGTGGGGGTAGAAATACTATAAACAAGAAATGTTGAAGAGGTGTTAATTCCAACTTTACAATCTATACACTGAAGGAATAATAAAAAATAGATTCTAATAACAATGCATTTTATCAAACAATTCATGCTTTCTTTCTAAATGAGAAGGTAAGCTATCATTGTAATTTTGATACTTACCATTCTAATGCTCCAAGCCTTTCCAACTGCAGTTTGCATTAAAACAAAGAATATATATTCAATTTTTAATTTACATCAATTATGCAATTCCTTAAATCAACCAACTTACAGTTGGTACTCTCCAAGTACAGAAATGAAAAAACACTGTTTTATTATTCATATAATAAATTATGTTCCTCTAAAAATACTAAACATATATTGAGCAATACCCTAAATATTACATTTCATACTGCCCAAGAATCTTGAAGTTCAACTGTTCTAATGCCACATGCAAGAAATGTCATTCTTCTCGCAGTTGACAAAAAGCACTCAAAGAGCACAATAAAATGGAAGATGAAACTAGTTTTGATTGTTCAACTCCCATTTTGGAGTCATTAATTGGGATAAAATCAGAAGCAGGAAAAGCAGTGTTGTTAAGTGTGAGAAGAAACACAATTACCCTACCTATTGTACTGTGTCTGAAGAATTGCATTTGCTTTCAGAAAAATGTTACAAACAGTCTGCACAATGGAAATAGATATCTCCCAGTTCTAGTACATCTAAACTAAATCAATTGTTTGGCGAGACCCAAGAATTTGAAAAATATGTTTCCCTATATAAAATTCACCATAGTGTACAGTTCTACATTGTGGCTCCTACACACCTACCACACCAGCACCTTTCCCTCTTCCAATGTAATCTTAGTATTACTTAGATGATGATTTTTATTAATGACAACAAACCATTCCGAGCAACACAGGCATCTGCAGATATTTTCCAGGGGGGGGGGGGACAGGACAAACAAGGCTTCTTTCTTGAAAACATTACTTGAATTTGAAGTTATCATGTTCCTGCAATGGACTGCGCTAGTTTTACATGTAATTATCCATTCTTTGTAATATGTAATGCAAACTTCATTATGTCATATGTAAAATATATAATTTTAGGATGTGTTCATTTTCCACATCCATAACTGCTATGCAATGTCAGGTTGTAACCTTTACAGGTGTGTGCACTGCTGGATGTTTATTACTTATCCTGAGACAATTCTGAGCTGGTATGAATTCCTTTTAGTTGCAACATTTTTTGACTTGGTACATTTGGAAAGCAAAGTTATGGATCAGTAAACATGTCATTTATTTTTATGCTGCATATAATAAAGCAATGGCAGATCTTAAAATTAATAATTGTTTCTTTCCTCAATATAATACACCTCTTTAACCTTTAGCCTATGGATGGTCGATATATCGACCCTCACATGTATTTGTTGGAAGGCAGATGGTCAATATTTCAACCAGCAGCATGCGACTGCAATTAATGTGCCATTTCTTGAAAACTACACACGACATTTCAGTTCTGTCTTTTTTTATCTCTAGTATACATATGAAGGTATGCCATACTCGAATTACATAACAATATATCTATTGTTGTCCCACACCATGGCCATGTGGTCTAGAGCATCATGCTTTGGGCTCCAGCTACGGGACATGCACAGGTTTGAGTCTCCTGGGGGAAGCATAACAACTTTTCTCTTTAGATTTCGGCCTGTGTATGGGTTCGGTGGCCACCCACCATCATGAGGAAATTGGGGAGCTATGAATGAGTAGCATAACCTGGTCATGGAAACCTACAACAATGACTGGGACTTCATCATTCTGACCACACATCACCCCATAACTGGTTGGATGATCTCCCACCTTGGGCGAGTGAGTGAGTGAGTAGAATGAGGTGGGAGTGAGGCTGGCAGTCAGTAGGTAGGCCCGGGCTCTCAATGGGCTGTTGTGCCACAGATTATTATTATTCTTATTATTATTTATATCCATTGATACTATAATTAACAAGTGAAGTTTGAGTTGGTGTTTTAAGTCCACTTTATGCACAGTAAGGCTAATCAGGACTGGACCTACAGTTTAAAGTGGGATCCGAACCACTTGTGCCTCCACCGGGTATCGAACCTGGGACCCCTTGATTACAAGGCAATGACATACCACTGCGCCATGGGGGAGGCCCCAAGTGAAGTTTGAAAAGTCCTTATTTTCAATTTGTTAACTCCATATTATTATGGGATGGACTTATAAAAATGGCTCTAAACTACTGCATCTATTTGAAAAATTTAAATTCTACAAGCAAGAATGAGTAAAAAGCAACATTTTAAGCAATGTCCGACAATTAAGGATTCAAGGGGGGAGGGGGCGAAGGCCAGATTGTCGACATTTGCCTAGACCAAGTGGTAGCGCATGGCAGCAATTAACATCCAATTTCTTGAAAACTATACACTATATTTCAGTTGTTTATTTTTTGGTTTTGTTTTGGTTCATTATTATACCTCTGAATGTATTACATACTCGAATTACAAAACAATATATCCATTTTTACTATTATTAGCAAGCGCAGTTTGTGTTTTCCTTTTGTTACTATGGTATAAATTGGAAGATAAAAAGGCTTTAACTGCTCAACCAGTACATCTTTTTTTAAAAAAATTAAATTCTAAATGTAAGAATGAGTACAAAGTGACATTTTAAGTAACATCCAATAATTAAGGGTCCAAGGGGGAAGCAGGGACTAAGTTCGAAATTTTCCGTAATTATGCAAAATTTCCGAACGTCGTAATTTCCATTTTTCTTTTTTCAAATTTGCAGCACGAGCATTACATATCGGCATAGTGTGATCTTTTGTTATGCTTCCTTCCAAATTTGGTATATCCAGCATTCATAGGGCTGATGCTATAAACGAAATTCCGGATATTGTCCAAAGCAGGCAACACTATCACTTTATATGTTATTATTTTTTTGTACCCAAAAGGTATCAGTCTCATTTCAACGAAACTTTGCATGATTGTAGGAATGTAGCACTGCTACATACTACATTTTTCATTCACTTTGGTCTATTGAGGGCGGTACAGAGGGCAATTTTTTTGAAATTTCTTTCAGTGCTAATTTTTTAAAGAAAAAATTATCGATTTTCTTCTTCTTCTTCTTCTTCCTTTAACACTAATTATTGGGAGCCACAATGTATAAATTTTATCTCAGCAAAAAGCCTTGTCTTGAAGGAAGAAAACAAAACTGATTTCATCTCTCTAGGACAAATAGTTCTCGAATTATGAATTCTTTTGTATTTCACAGCAAGTTGGATAAACCCTACTCCTGGAGAAGTTGAGAAACTCTCGTACAATATTTTTTTCAATACTTATAGCAAAATTTAATGAATTAACATGGGTATAGCTCAATATTTGGAAGAGACATGTAGAGCCTATAAATTAACAAGACACTGTTAATTTATAAGCCATACCACATCTCACATCTAGCACTTCTTGAACATTGAACAGAATTTGCCTCTGAATATTACAAAGCACCAATAGACATACCTGCACCTAAAGGTGGGCGTGGCTTCTTTCGTTGTTTCTGTCCCTTGAGATTTGTGCCCACATTTTGATGCATTTTCTCTAACTGTTTCTTAAGCTCCTCCAAGCGATCTTGATTCTTTTTGTATTGCATCTTCCTTTCCCGTTTGACTGAATTATTTCCTGAGCAATTGTTAAAAAGCTGAAAAGCAGCTGTAGTTATACGCCTCTGGATTTCATATTCTAGTTCTAGACCTGCTATTGATTCCTCCTGCAAATTAAAAATGTATCAAAATAAGTTTATTTTATTATTGTCACATATGCTGTAATACAAAACCTTTTTTCCCTAGGTAATTCTTACAGAATATGATATTTTTCTTCTCAAGAAAACTATACACTACAACAACAATGATTGTGCACATAGTTAAAAGAATATGATGACATAAAAATTCTCTTCTACAGCTCTAATGTTACATATGACCAATAGCGCATTACCATTTGCCTTATTGTGTTCTGTTACACAATTCACTTGACCTTTTATAAACTTGCTTCTTCCCAATTGTTCTATAAGGTATGTTATTTCAGAAGAACTGAGGTCCTGCAATAGTTCTTGCAAACACATTAATATATGTAATGCACAAGAGAAGTCACACACTTTATCTTTCTTTTTATACACTCTTTAAATTAATATTTCTAAACACAAAGTGGTGAAATTATGCTCACATCTGTAGTTGAGGTATACAATTGTTATAAAAAAAATATTATGATTTACCTTACTATTACAATATAAGCAATACACAGTTAATACACAGCTCTATACAGGGAGAAATTAGGCACCAGTGAAGTAATCAGTTTTTCAAAGGCAACAGACCACATTGTAGTAGCACTGGCAGACAAATCCACACAGGTAGAACAGCAAAAGTGAAAAATCAGGCTAAAACAGGGTGGGCTCAGTAGTTCATTGGTAGAGCAAGGGCCGGTTATGCCAGAGACTCAGGTCTGAGTTCTGATCAATCTTGCATTTTTACTAAAACTTCTACACTGTAAATCTCCTGTCTCCTGTGTGTGTCAAATTATAAGGTTCATGGTTCCTGTTTGGAGGAAGTGACACATGAGGCCCCATTACATTAATAGTTTAGTCTATTGGCCAGCAAAGAATTGCTATAATTTGGTAAAATCATCCTTCATACCACAGTTATACGAGGTGTGTAAGGATAGCAAAAAAACAACAACTTGATTGCCATCTCAAAAGTGGTATCTAATAGAAATGGCAGCCAATGCAAGTTGGTGGGTGTTTACTTTTGAAAAAACTACTATATCATGAAACCAATGGCCCGATTTCAGTGTTCTTTTTTTCTTTAGTGAATGCTTAAGATGTGGTCTAATTTTAAGGTTATATTGGGTTTTTCAATATGAGTATCCAGTAAGTACGTAATTATACCACACTGTACGAAACTATCTAAGAATGTCAATCTTTTGGTGGGTGCACTTCATGTGCACCAATCCCCCAATATAATATACTTCTCTGGTCCGTCTTCTGTTTGTATAGATTTTACTTTCTTGAAAACAGACATTTTGGCTGTAATAACTAATAAACAGTACGAGTATGTTCAAATGTTCTTCCGGGGTGTAAGATGTGACCACTTCTGAACACACCCAAATGTTAACCTCACTTCCTTCACAGCAGCGTATACTGCTTCGCTCTGCCCACTATTTCCTCCCCTTTGATGCTATGCGTACCCTTGCTCCAGAGATAACTGTGACAGGGAATAGTTGACTGAATCAAAAGCTATTTAACATTTCTGTTAACATATTCTGTTCTAAAATATTTGTCCAACAGTTGGATTCTACTCTTCCTGGAGGGTGTAATAGTCAATGCTGTTGCTTTGTGATCAGTTTTCAGGGTTGCATTCCCTGAGGAGGCACATACTTTGGTGTATCTAAGAATTAGAATAACGGGGAGGGTACAAAGTATGTTATGACCAGTGTTTTTTTATCTGGTAGTTAGCAACGGTACTCTCTACTGGCACCTTATTATAGGTGAGGACTAATAACATTTTATTCTAACAACAGAAATGCCTACAATGCCAGAAGTCCTGGGCATGGGTATTCTTTGTGTCCCTTCATCAATTTCATCATATCATCACTCGTTCTCATCTTTGCGATTAGCCAAATGTGACAGAAAAGAGGAGTAAATTAAAGCAAATCAATCAATCAACCAGTGAAGCAAACAAGAGAAATGAATATGCATGATTGTGTGTGGGTATGTGCTTCTATGCATCATCGTTTATGAACATAAGACAATTTTCAGTAGTTGTTATGATGAACACATTAACAAACAACATGGTCCGGAACCTTTCTTCCCAGAAAAAAAAAAGCAATAACTGTAACTTTGTACAGACTTAATTTTATCAATCAGGTTTGCTACCTTCTTCCTACATAATGATACTCAAATTTAGGCATGTTGAAGTATATGTTTTTTCAAGCACATTTCTATTAGTGAATATTCCATTCTGATTTTCACTGGCTCCCGTGGCAGAGTGGTTAGCACATCGTGCTACCTAGGTTTGAATTCCGAAAATTTGAATTTTCATCATGTGGGTATGATGGAACCAAAAGCTATTGATGTTGATAATCATTGCAAGGACATGCTCTTTCTCTACAAAAAATACAATTTTTGGGTTTTTTATTCCTTCTAATGAAAATTTTACATTTCTTGGACAATGCCTAAAATTTCTGGGTCAATCCGTACCAAATGGTTGCTCAACCATTTTTTAAATTTTTCATTTGTTGACGTTGTAACCCCTGTACAAGGGTAGTTCAAAACAGGCATTATTTTTCTAAAACTAGACTTCATTTGAACATGGTGGCCATTTTTGTTTCATGACTTGCAACATTTTTGGCCTATGCAGACAGTTGTGATAATTATGATAACTCAGGTAAGAACAATTATAGAAATCTGGTGTAAAAGACATTAATTTCAGTACATTTCAGGCTACATTTTATGTTCTGTATCTTTTTTCACCACATCTAATTCAAATGGCTGAAATTTAGGGTCAAAACTGACTGATATTCAATTTTGAAGGGAAATCAATGTATAGGATATATTTTTTTTAGTAGTTAAGCAATGAACATATACATCCAAAGTTTCAGCAGAAAATATTTGACATACAGCCTTACACACCTTTTCCTTGATAATAGCTACTAAAGGGCTTACTATACCATTCGTATGTTGCAATTAATTAATATGTACTAGGGATGGGCCAATACTGATAAAGTACAGATATAAAATTTACTGATACCGATATTCTACCAATCCGATATAAAATTAGAAATGGTCCTTGAAGAACCTGAAAGGTTCATTGACCTCCTTAATAAATATGTGTTTCAAGGTGACTGCAGTGAAAAAGAAATTGCATATTTAGACATTTACTTTTTTAGAAAGTAGAGCATGGAGATTATCCATAAAAATTAGAACAAAATGGCAGAATTTTGCAATAAATTATCAGATATTTATTGATATATCAGATCAGTAAAATAATCGGTAATTTTACCAATAAACCGATACACTGATATGCCTATATCGGCCGATACTGATAGAGTACCGATTAATCGGTCCTATCTCTAATATGTACAATAATCGTAATTGCATGATAGTTCATTAAAGGTAAATAATTATAATGGTAACTAATAACGTAAATTTGCCTGTTTTTGTCAAACTTCCTCCTATTGTAACTTTGTTATCCATGTAATATCAATATCGAAATTTTTTAAGGTACCTATGCAGTAAATATCAAATTTTATTAGGTTCCCAACCAGATGTAGGTTTGATTTCAGTTTTAAGTCCACTTTTAGCATGGAAGGCTAATCAAGACTTGAGCCTACAGTTTATTAAAGTGGGAACCGAACCAGTAAATGCTTCCACTGGATATCAAACCTGGGACCCCTTGATTACAAAATGATGACGTAACCACTAGGCCATCGGGAAGACCCTTCCAACTAGACATATATTTGGGGCCCAAATTTTGAGAAAAATGAGCATTTTTAAAGAGCTTTAACTTAATGCAGAAACCAGTAACAGAGCTCAAATATTTTCTGCTAAAACTTTGGATGTATATGTTTCCTCTAAAAAAAATTATAGCTCTGATATTTCATTGCTTAACTACTAAAAAAATATATATCCTATACATTGATTTCCCTTCAAAATTGAATATCAGTCAGTTTTGACCCTAAATTTCAGCCATTTGAATTAGATGTGGTGAAAAAAGATACAGAACATAAAAAGTAGCCTGAAATGTACTGAAAAGAATGTCTTTTACCCTAGATTTCTATAATTTTTCTTACCTGAGTTATCATAATTATAGCAACTGTCTGCATAGGCCAAAAATGTTGCAAGTCATGAAACAAAAATGGCCACCATGTTCAAATGAAGTCTAGTTTTAGAAAAATAATGCCTGTTTTGAACTACCCTTGTACAGGGGTTACAACCTCAACAAATGAAAAATTTTAAAAATGGTCGAGCAACCAGTGCTGAACCATTTAGTACGGATTGACCCAGAAATTTTAGGCAATGTCCAAAAAATGTAAAATTTTCATTAGAAGGAATAAAAAACCCCAAAATTTTATTTTTTGTAGAGAAAGAGCATGTCTTTGCAATGATTATCAACATCAAAAGCTTTTGGTTCCATCAAACCCACATGATGAAAATTCAAATTTTCGTAACCTAGTTTTCCCACCACAAAAATTAGGCTACAAGTCTATTATTAGTCTATTTATAGGCATTTGCAAAATTTTTTGAGTACTGATGTACTTTTCTGAAATCCTCTCATTATTTCATTGAACTTTGTGTAAAATTTCAAAGATCATTGGTTATTGGTTAAGGAGAAAAGAAATAAAATGTAAGAAAGGGTATCTTGTGTCAAGGGTCTCAAGAGTGACAGACAACACAGATTCAATGACATTTGAAAGTGCTGTAAAATGAAACCTGTTTGAGATAGAGTGAAAAAAATTTAAAAAGTTTCTTTCAACCATAAAGGAAGGGTATATACCAAATTTTATCAACATCGGAGTTGGAGGGGGAACATGACATCGTTGAAATGGCATGGAATGACCCCGTATTGAAAAACCAAAGATAACCTTAAATGTAGACCACATTTTAAGCTTTCATTAAAGAAAAAAAAAGAACACTGAAATCGGACCATTGGTTTCAGAGATGTAGTTTTTTTTTGTTTTTTTCTTTCAAAATTCAACATCATCCTTCTTGGCTTGTCCGCCATTTCTATTAGCTACCACTTTGGGATGGCAATCATGTATTTTTGCTATTCTTACACACCCATATTACTGTGCCATAAAGGAAAATTAGTACCCCCAAATTATATCGAATTCTTGATCTTGACCACTTTTCCCATAGACTATTTAACTGCTGGGACACTTCCATGGGGGTGTACATTTGGGTTCCGTTTCGACCTTCTATTTCAAAAGCAAATGCTGAAATTGACAGCTTTTTGAGGAGCAATCCCTGCCAAGCAACTTTTCATTGTGTGATGCCTTGTCATCACAAATGACTAGCATTTCAACTGTTATCTGATTTTCTAGGTCAGAGTATGTGACATCTTCTTTTCAAATATCTTCCCAAGTGTTCTCACCATGTTAAATAAAGGAGATGCATTATCTCCATTGCTCTTTAATTTTGCCTTAGAATACACTATTAGGAAGGTAAAAGAAACTAACGAAGGACTACAATTAAATGGTGGGACTCAGCTGTTAGCATATGCAGATGATGTAGACTTACTGGGGATGATATAAATACAATTAAGAATAATGCTAAAATATTTTTCAAAGCAGCTAAAGAGATAGGTTTGGAAGTTAGCAGAGAAAACTAAATACGTATATGCTTACAGGCCAAAACCAAGTGATAGGTAATAATCAAAATCTAATTATTGATAACAACTTGTTTGAACCAGTTTCCAAATTCAAGTACTTAGGAGTAATACTAACAAATTAAAATGATATTAAAGAGGAAATAAAAAGCAGGCTTAATTCAGGAAATGCATGTTACTTTTCTCTTCATAAACTTTTGTCTTCTCATTTAATATCTAAGAAACTAAAAGTTAAAATATACAAAACAGTAATTTTGCCTGTAGTATTATATGGATGCAAAACTTGGTCTCTTACATTGAAAGAGGAACACAAATTGAGAGTATTTGAAAATAAGATCCTTAGGAAAATATTTGGGACTAAAAGGGATGGGGAGACAGGTGAGTGGAGAAGGTTACATAAATTAGAAGTACATAATTTGTATTCATATCCAGATATTATTAGAATGATTAAATCAAGAAGACTTAGGTGGGCAGATCATGTGGCACGAATGGGAGAGGAAAGAAGAGTTTACAGGATTGTTGTTGGAAAGCCTGATGGTAAGAGCCCTGTAGGAAGACCAAGACGAAGATGGAGGGATAATGTTGAGATGGACCTAAAGGAAATCGGTAGGGATGGAAAGGAGTATATAGATCTTGCTCAGGATAGGGACAGATGGAAGGCCTGTGTTGCTGCAGCCATGAACCTTGGGGTTTAAGAAGGCTAGAGAGTTAGTTGGTCAGTGTCCTCACAATGCTGGATCAGCACAGAAATTTTGGGGCTTCCACCAGGAATTGAATCTAGGACTGCTTGCACCAAAGGCAAGAGTGTTAACCATTCCACTTAGCTATTGGAGGAAATTAAGTGTGAATGCAGATAAAGTATCAAAGTTTGTTGTAATGCAATTTTTATGATCACATAAACTTGGACATACAGTTTAAAGTTTGATACAAACTTCTGTGCAAGATGTTTTGATTGATTGATTGCTTCGTTTCATTTTATTTTACTTTTCTGCCACTTGCGGCTAATTGCAAAGATGAGAATGAATGATGATATGATGAAGGAACAATTACAAAGAAAACTCATGCCCAGACCAGAATTCAAACCCAATACCCCTGGCATCATGGAGCCTGTGCAAGATACTAAATACTGCTCAGCAAAGATGAGAAAGTCTCTCTGGCGCTGCTGTCCGGTGGGCAACTTGTTTGTTGGAGGGTGGGGTCAGGTGGGAGGTGGGAGGTGGGGGTAGAAAGGACTGCTCGATTTCTAACACCCTTTCAATGTTGCCAAACTTACATGGACGAAAGGTCTTTGAGTCAGGGCTGGTGCTAGTCATTTTGCACCCCCCCCCCCCCCGTCATTATGCAGAATTGAGAATCAATATATTCCTAAGTAAAACATCAAACTATAAAATAAATATTGAGACTTGTTACGCTAATTCAATACTATTGGATTTTTAAAAGAATTACATGCAATATTCCCGGATCTCCCACGTGGGTGATCTAAGATCTGAATTCTTTCCTGTGTTGTCCTCGCATAAAGCTGCTATGGGGTTCACCCAGCCTCAAATCAATGGGTACCTGGGGCAACCCTGGGAGGTAAAAGCAGCCGGAGAGTGGTGCTGATCACATCACCTCCAAAATGGCAGAGATCGAGAATGTGCATGGCCCTACCCCACATGCCCTAAATGTGCCTTCATGACATGGTGATATGGGGGTTCTTCCTGAATAAACAAAAAATAATCAATCAGGCAATTCGATTATCGATGGCGGAGAAAGAACTTCCGGTTTGACCAAATTCCCAGTGTAAACAAGTAGGATACAGATTATCTTCGAGCATATATTGTAACAAAAGATCGCATACTGACTGGATCGCTTGAAATTTGAAAGCGATAGATATAAACGAAAGTATCTGGAAAAAAATGGTTAATTCCCGAATCCTTTATATGCAGATATAAAGCGACAAAATACTAACATTTTCCAAGACAATGTTGATCTTCTACCAACACTTTCGTGCGAAGACTTGTGCAGGTTGAAATAAACCTTACATAAATTATAAAAATTGAAATACTTCAATTTTACAACAGTAAAATGAATAATTTTCGACATTTTGTATTCAAACGCATATCATATGGCTTAGAGAGAGCATCGTCAGAAATTTTTGTAAGGGGTAAAGGCCAGTAATAAGAGTAGAATAGTAGAAATAATAATAATAATAATAATTACAACTGTTATAAATTTTATACAATAAATAATTACTAAACTAATGAAATAAATAAATTTTATTCAAAATGTATTATTATTATATATTTATTAATGCTATTCGATTGCATATCCAGCACAACAGTTAAAATACTGAAATGCACAGTTATTGTATTTTATTATTAACTTTTGCATGTAGTTCAAAAAATGACTTTATTTTACTAATAAAATTTACAGCGATTACATTAAATTATATTTTTTGAATTCTGGATGATTATAAACAGTTTCAATTTTTAAATATAGTCAACACGTGAGCGTTAGACGATTATGATTTTTGAAACACGTAAAATATTTTCATTTGAATTACTCTGGTGATTAGGATCGACTATATAGAGCCTATTCCGTAGTGTTTTTGTCCAATCATTTCGCTTTATCTCAACGAAGTTAAGGCATCGAATTTGCTTTCCCAATTTGTGGCACTTGGTTTTAAAGTGAGACTACTGATATGTTTCTTCAAAACTGTGGGTTGGCATATATTAACTGCCAAGTTATAATATAATATTATAACTTTCAAGTTTTCCATAGGCTTATTTTTTTCTTCTCTTCAATTTTTGCCGCCCAGAAAATTTGCCACACTGGGCAGTGGCACGGTTCGACCACCCCTTCCGCCGGTCCTGTATTGAGTTCGAGTGCGTCTGTTGTTTGTACCGAAATGAAGGGCAAAACCATACATAGAGAGCGAGAAAAGGATGTTACATGTTTCCGGTCAATCAAGCTACAAAGCGAGCTTTCGAGAGCTAACGTCACTCTCATGTTCAGGGATTCCCTTCAATCCCTGAAGATGAGAGTGACGTTAGCTCTCGAAAGCCTATCCGGAAATCACCTGGCTGATTGTCCGAGAAAACCTCTTCAAATCATTCTTTATTTTTAAAATGTAAGCTGTGTGTATATTTGACGGGTTATTTATTTACATAAATATTGTTTATGCGAACCTTGCCCCCACAAATTTAGCGCCTCTGGCCTGGTCTTCTCAATCGCCGCCACTGTCTCTAAGGATATAATTATAATTGATAATTAAATTAAAAATAAAATCTGTTTCTTAGATGGTAATATTTACTATCACATAGTAAGAATCACAACCATGACAACAGATTTTATTGTTATTAATTATTTAAATCGGGAATCGTCACGAACGCTATCCATTCTTCTTCAATTACTGACCGCGCCACCCTGAACGTCGCGTTTTTCGGCAGGTCCGCCAGAATTCCATCTGTCAGAGAACAGCTGTGAAGCAACGTGGCAACAGCGTGCCATTTGAGAGCAGAGGAAAAGAAGGATTTCCCCCAGATTCTCGTCTGCCGCCGTTCACCGGGTCAGAAACAAGTGGGGGTGGATTTTAGTTCGCATATTTTCCGGGGGTTTTCTCTTCTTTGCTGAGCAGTACATGTAATGGTTATCTTCTGTCTTGATATATTTTCAATTGAGATGCATAAATCTAACAGTATAAGATTTCCTTAAAGATGGACTTCAGAAAATGATGAATGTGTAACTGATTTTGACAATGACTGGGACTTGAAAATATACCAAAATGGAATCAATGTCTGGACATAAAAAAGAGTTGCAGTTTGGATGGCTGTTTGTTTGTAGTTTGAAAAATGAGAAGCAAAATAAAAAACAGAAAAGCATTTAAGCATGGCTTTTACCTCGGAGCAGACGTCTGCTAGTTCTACCAAAGAAAAATAGTTATTCCACGGAAGTAAGTCTGTGAATAATGATATTGAGTTGCTTAGTAAAGCAAAAAGGAAGTTATTTGGCCTGGTGTGAAAGTAACACTTCAGTATTGCTAACAGTAAAAATTATATAAGCAGCTTTTGTTTGCCTTCATGCAAGAAAATAGTTAGCCCTTTGTCAGATTACCCCAAGGAGAGGAGAACTGATTGGAGCTGTGCCTTAAAGAAAGAAGATAAGAGGATCCCTGGAAGTGGTTTGTGTGATACCTGGTCAATGATAGTGTTGATTTAGTTTATTTTACTTTGCTTTTCTGCAAATTTTGGCTAGTCATGAAAATGAGGATGAATGGTGATAAGCAGGGCTCGAAAAATTTTCTTCCGAGCCAGGCGCCAGTTTCTTGAAGAAATATTTCCAATTTATCCTATTTTTTTGTTGGGCACACATGGAGTTACACTGATATATTCACAGCACACAGCATAAAAATATTGATCCCAACTGCATGTCATTTGCAATTTCACTATTTACAAAGGGTCACAGATCACATGGCAATCAAGTGGATTCACCAATCTCAAAATTGTGAACCCCCTTCTACACAACGGCAATGTGCCCCTTGTGGCCATGCACATGCCTTGTGGTTTTGGCACTAAAATACCAATCATCTACTGATTTTGTGGAATCAAAATCCTGCAAGGATGGACCATTCAAGTTGATAAACATCAAATTATTGAGGCTGTCTGACCCAATTGATGACCTCAAATTGTTCTTGATTAAGTTCATTAAGGAAAAGCCCCTTTAACAGCAAACACTAGACACAGGTAGCACTGATACCACACAAAGCAATTTGCCCAAAATTGGGAATTTAACATTGTTTGACACAACCTTACTCAAAAGATCACTTAGCTTCAGTCCTTTGGAAAGCACTTTAAATTCATACCATTCATTCAAAATATTATGCTTTATTGTGTCGAAGTCCATGTTAGGAATCAGAAGTTGGTTCTTGAAATGCTGAGTCAGTGTTTCTATTTCCTTCATGACAAAATTCTCAAGGTCCTCCCCTACTGGCCAGGTGAAAGTATCGAGCACTCTGGTGCACATTTCAATGCTGCTCTCACTCTTTAGGAACCTTTCCTCTAGATATATTGCACCATCTTGCACCAAGACATCCTTGTCAGCTTGAATAGAAGAGCTAGTGCTTTTTGTCAAACCCTGTAGCTGCACACCATCAAAGTTCCTTTGGAGAGATGTCTTGTCAAGAAACTGCTGCTTGTAGATACCTGCAACTTCTCTTAATGATGCCAGAGCTGTTACTGTATGTTTTACGTGATACTGCACAGTGCTTATAAACAAATCTTGTCTTTGGAACAGAAGAGAAAGATTTTTGATAATGATCAGGTAATCCAGTAGGAAATGTATCATGTGAACAAATCTGAAATCTTTGAGTTTTCTCAGAAGTCCCTTTGCAACTGCAGAACCACTGGCCTTCTCTCTGAATTACAAATATCTTCCAGATGAATGACGACACATTTCCAATCTTTTACCAAAGCAGTTAATGTACCAACTTTGCTGGCAACCCATCTCACAGCATGAAGATACTGCATCTTCAGAATCTGCCTCCCTAGTACATCAGATACAGCCCGTAACTGACGCATTCTCTTTGGAGAGCACTGGTAAAACTTGTATAAACTTTTAAGTACACCATCTATATCATCAATGCATTTTACATTTCTTACTGCATTTTACATTTCTTACTGCACTTAGTACACTCAATTGTAGCCTGTGAGCAATACAGTGAATATTAATAACATGATTCAACTTTTTCCGAATTTTCTCTACAAATCCATTTTCTGTTCCAATCATAGTGGCTGCACCATCAGTTCCAATACCAATTAGGTGGTTCGAATTAAGCCAGTGTGACAACCCATACCTCTTCAATTCACTTTCAATTGTTTGCAAGTAACCCTCAGCAGTAACATTTTCAAGAGGAGCACCTGATAGAAACACTTCCTTCACCCCACTGTCCTTTATGTAGCGTACATAAAGTACCACTTCCTCAACAGAGGATTTATCTGTCGATGCATCCAACATTATACTTACATACTTTTGTTCTTGCAGTTCACTGATTAATTCTTTTCTAAGTACTCTAGCAACATGAGACACAAATTCGGCACACATCTTGTCATTTCTGTACTCACTTTTCAGTTCAACACCTAGTTTGTCTGATAATGTTAACAAGCCTTCAAAATCTGAGAAGGGCTTGTTATTTTTTGCCACATAGTAGGCTACAGTGAAAACACTTTTGAGATGTGCAAACATCTTTTCGTCCATCTTCTTCACACATGCTGCCAAAGGGGCTGATTCCAGTGAAGTTACTGCCCTGTTTGCAGCAATGCATCTTTTATGGAGAAATGATTGTTCGTGTTTCTTGAAAGTTTCCAGCTTGAACGGACCAGTAAACCCTTTTACAACTTTGGAATTTCCGTCTGCTATGGTGGGAAATGAAGCACATATTTCACATCTAGCAACACCAACACTGGGTTCAAATTTGAGCCACTTTAGTTCGTTGCACCATTCTTCCTTAAATTTCCGGCCTCTGGAAACTGCTTCTGTCACAAGAGAAGTGTTATTTGACTCCAATATTGCAGCCGCTGCCTCACATTGTTCCGATGAAGTACACACACTCAAATCTTTCTTTTTCGAGGGAACAGCAAAAAAAGTTGTAAGCAGAGACTGCTTCCAGCTCTGCAGTTTTTCATTTGTTGCTGCGCGTTTCATAATGTATTCAAACACCACTAAAGGTTTGTTCTAAAGTGCAAACACAAAACACAAATAATTTTACATCTGCACTGAACTTCGCATTCACACACTTTGGGTAAGAACACGGTAAAGCACAACACAAGGACCCTAGTTCATAGACAGGTCAGGCCATAAATATTTTTGGGATACGATGAACAGACACTTCGAGGCACTCCCTCCCCCAGCTCTGTCCACCAGTTCTTTAAGTTGAATGGCAATAGCGTCCGTGTTACACAATTTTCTTTTAGATAAAATGTTTAGTGAATATTGGCTTGTCATTAGTTACAAATATTTGTGTAATTTCGTGTGAATACACTTAAATAAAACATTAAAATATGCACAAAGAAAGTCTTGCAGCCCCCTTCCTCCTTCTCTGGATTTGTATGAATTCGATACTGGTCCCCAAGATGTTTAAAACAAACTTAATTATCAATTAACGTAAGAGTAAAATGTGATTGCCCGACTCCCCCCACCTGCTTAAATGTAAACAGCTTTCTATCTGAGAGTCCTGTCAGAATATTAATGCACCTATCTCATTGTAGAAAGTAAAATTGTTTACGTAAAAATACGTAGCATAATATGTTGCATTTGGTGTGAGAGAATCGAGTAATAATAGTGATTTGATTTATTTTACTTCACTTTTCTGCCACCTTCGGCTAATCGTGAAGATGAGGACGATTGATGATCGAAATTGATGAAGGGACACTCACAAAGAACGTCCGTGATTCGAACCTGCAATCCTAGGCATTGTGGTGCGGTGCGCTAACCACTCCACAATGGAGGTTGAAACAAGACATAAAAATCTAACAAATAAAAGAATTATTGGATGGAATTAATGATGGGCCTAGAAATAGATATAGTATTACTAATACGAGTAGTATTGGAATTATATTTATTATTAATATTTTTACTCTTAATTTAAATATTTCATTTGGTGTATGGCTTGTTGTGTAAATTTCCACATAAGAATACAAGTTGATTTAAAGGCATTAGTTGCACATTCTTCTGTGATACATATGGGTCTTGTACTAATAATGGTCATTGCGAGAGTAATGTAGACTTCCGTGGCAGAGTGATTAGCATGCGCTATGATGTCAGGGGTCCCGGGTTCGAATCCCGGCCTGGGCATGGGTATTCTTTGTGATTGTCCCTTCATCAATTGCATCTAATCATCAATCAACCTCTTCATCGCAATTATGCATCTAATCATCAATCAACCTCTTCGTCGCAATTAGCCAAAGTGGTAGAAAATGGACGTTGAATATAGAAATACAGTTAAAATGATTAATTAGGAATATTGTTGGGATATATCGATCTGTAAGAATCTTTTTATATTTGTAAAAAAGGGCACTTAAACATTTTTTTTTGCCGATCTATGGCTGGAGATACGTGCTTCCAACTTTTGCCAAGGTGGTATTTAAATTAATGGGAGGGCAAAGAGTAAGAAAATGTTCGTGATTCTATGTATTTTGCACAATGTTGTAAAAAACATTTGCTAGCTCACACTGTAATGCAATTTGAACTTAGAATCTTCAAAATTTCGTACATACAAATTTTGAAAAAAGTCAATATTACGGCAAAACATCATAGTAACCAGGCTGAAATTTTCAGTCGCCATGGCGACCGGGATTTTTCGAGCCCTGGTGATAAGTTGATTGAGATGAAAGGGCAATCTCAAACACATTTGGATAACACACAACAAAGTCCCATAGAGGATTATATTGGCCAGATGCCACAGCATCGTTAGTTTGCAAAATACAGTCCAGTGTGTACTATGTGGACAGTGATTGTGTTCTTGAGTGTTGTCGTTATTAAAAAGGTTTATTACGAGCTAGCTCAGAGTGTGCTAAGCAAAGAGAAAACCTGACCTCGGGTAGTAAATGCTCACACCAATATTGGAACTCGTCAAAATATTTATATTCTATTTTACAAATTTAAGAATGCATGAATATCCATCCTCTAAACGACATGTTTTGGGAAATTGAGAACATTTGTGGAGGGTTATGTTCAGTAAAACCCAACCCCAAATACATCACAGGATATGGGATCGAAGTCAAGTATTCATGACTCATGGTTAAGCACACAGATCTTTAGTTAGGCACAGATATCTTGTCATAGGTAGTGTTTGAGCTTAGACCTGCTCACTATTGTGTTGATATTTTTCAGTTCAAAATAGGAACACAGAGAAAAGCAGAGGATGACATTTGAATTTAATTCAATCGAGACAAAAAAAATCTGTGGTTCTGAAAGCAGGAAGTGATTCAACATGAGACTGTACTTGACATATTATGACAGAATGTAACTTTATATATATTACAAATGTAGCATCATTAATTTTTATTTAAATTCATCTGAATTTTTTAATATTTTCTGTAAATAATAAAGTTAATATAGTATTTTTAAACCAAGTAATGATCAAAATTATCCAGGCACCCCTTAGCAATAGTCATCACAGTCTAGTATAAAAGAAGGCAGGGCATCAGGTGGTGTTCGTAGATATGATACCTGCAGAATAGAGCTGTCATCAGAACTCGGTGACTTTGAACGTAGACTGGTCATTGGTTGACACATGACTAAGGATTCTCTCAGGGACATTTCAACCCTTCTGTAGTTGCCAAAATAGACTGTTAATGACATGGTTGTGAAGCAGCAATAACAGCAAAATCACAACCAGGTAGGCTACATATACTGACAAACCAGAACAGTGTTAAAGAATGTGGTTAGTGAAAAGCATCAGTACTGTTAGTAGCAGTATGGAACTCATGGGCGATTGTTTTCAACATGCTTCCACTTGTTTCAGTCATGCCACGAGTAGAACCTTGCCTTCTCTTGCATTGGGACTAGCTACTATCCCAGAGTAAATGCCAGGTTTCATGACTTGCATGACCTGCCCTGCCTTTCAGATTAGAGCAATGGAAGATGATCATGACTTGAGGGTTACCCTAAGATGGAGATTTTCAAACTCAAGCATTTGTGCAGTGTTGGTGCAAATGGGCATTAGTGACATTCACAGCACAATGTACAGCATTTCCAAGAATGAATGGTGGGATTTGTTAACATTATTTTGAAAGATATGTTACACTGTGTACATTAAAAATTGTTTCATTAGGTTAAGCATTCAAATAGTTTCTACAATAAACAAAGAGATGCATTAGTAATTAAAACAAATTCTGCATCAATTGAAACATAATAGAGCAAATTCTGCATTAACTGAAACTCATTCTGGACAGAATTACTATGCTAGTAGGTTTCAATATGCAGACCATCGACAGCATGACATACGTCATAACGAAAATCAATTTCAGTCCACAGTCAGGAGTAACACTCCAAATTGCTGCTCTGATTCTTGCTTTTAGATGGTCCATATTTCAAATTTTTCATGTTAAACCATAATCTTGACATTTCTTAAAAATTGGTTTATTTTACTTTGCTTTTCTGCCACGTTGGGTAATTACTAAGATGATGATGAGTGATGATATGATGAAATTGATGAAGGGACTCACAAAGAACACCCATCCCCAGGCTGGCATGGTCATGAGAAAACACCACATAAAGAAATCCAATGGGATAAGATCTGGACTCCTTGAAGGCCCTGAGAAGGGTTCCTTTTTTCTTGATCCACCTCTCGTGAAAGTCAATATCCAATGTGCATTGTGCATAAGCCTCAAAGTTGACCTTGAATGTAGCAGTTTCCTGAAGGAACATAAAATTTTCAAGCATATCTAGGTATCCCATGATGCTAATGGTGAATTTGGCAAAGAAAAAAGGGTCCAAAAATCTTATTATGCATGAGACCACCACACACTGATTTTCAGAGAATCTAGAATGATTTCCTGCAGAACATGTAGTTGTTCTGAGCCCAAAATTCAGCATTTATGATGGGTGACTGAAAAGTTTTGAGTCTAACACAGAAAATGGGTAACCATGTAGTAAACCAAATATTTATGATAATGTAACACACTTCAATAGTATCATGTCCCACATTATCTTTCTAATGTTTCTCATTTTTTTGTTGCAGGGTCTTGAAGTGAAGGTTCAGTGATTTGTTGAGAATGGAGAAATTGGAGTATCATGCAGTGATCAAATACCTTCATCTCAAAGGAATATCATCATCAGAAATCCATCAAGAAATGCTCAATACTTTACATGAGAATGTCCCCTCACATGGCACAAACGCAAGTACAAGAATTTAAGCATGGCAGGAAGACTATTGAAGATGAGCAGAGGTACGGAAGTCCAGCAACTACCACCACCAAAGAAAACACTGACCTTGTTCTGGGCATAATCATGCAAGACCATGGATTACATTTTGAAGAAGGAGTTTGGCTTCTAAAAAGTTTTGGTTCGATGGGTCTCAAGAAGTCTTCTGACTTATGAAAAGAAGCACACAAGATGTCAAGGGACAATTTGGAAGTGTTTGAAGCAGATGTGGACAATTTTGTTGCTCAATTCATTACTCCTGATGAGTGCTGGGTCCACCACTATCAGTCGGAAAGAAAACAACAATCAAAGCAATGGAAGTATGCATCCAGCATGCACCATCTCCCACACTGAAGAAGGCCAAGGTCACACCATCAGCCGGGAAAGTGAAGGCATTAGTTTTTTTGAGATTTTCAAATTGCTGTACTGATTGATTACCTTGAAAGGGGTCACACCATCACCAGAGAGTATTACTCGCACCTACTGAAATGTCTCACGAGTGCAAATCTGAGAAAAGATGCCCGGCATGCTGACCGGAGGAGTCCTCTTCCACCAGGATAATGTTCCAGAATACACCTTAGTGATTGCCATGGCAACAATACATGACTGCAGGTTCCAACTTTTTCCTCACACTCCTATTCACCAGATCTGGTCCCCTCAGACTTCCATGTCTTCCCAAACATTAAAAAAGCTTTAGCTGGTCAACATTTTGCCAACAGCGATGCCATCATTGAAGACATGGAATTCTTATGGTTCCAACATGAGTTCTTTTCGAATGGGAGAAAGGTGCTTCAACAAGTGTGTGTTGTCTTTGAGGGGGATTACACTAAAAAATAAAAGCATTGCCAAATCTATATATTCTTTAGTTTTCCTGAGGTTCGAAACTTTTCAGTCTGTTGATGTACACAACTGTAAACATTGATCTTCATCTCATCTGAGTCTTCTGAGCCCAAAATTATCCAGTTGTGGTGATTTGCATCATCATTAAGGTGGGAACATAATCTTATCTGAGAAAAGGATAGGGGATAAAAAACCTTTATCAGCCAATCTTTGTAGCATGTTCACAGCAAATTCAAGCCTTCTCAGCTTGTTCTGTGGCTTGATGTCATGAAACAACTGAATTTTGTGGGCATGCAACCTTAACCTCTTTCATATGGAGTCATACAGTCAACTGAGGAAGGCCCAATTGCTGACTTTTTTTGTAAAGTCTTCATTCAGAACTAAGATTCTTGCCACTGTTTCACTTGATGTCCTCAGTCTACCTGATGATTTTCTATCCTGCACTTTACCTGTCTCCCAGAACCGAGCAAACCATCAACAGATATGTTCTCGTGCAGTGAATCCTTTTGATGCTGGCTGCTACATTACTTTTGAACCAGAATCACAGATTTGTGTTACACCAGCCACATGACATGGTGTATATCACACTACAACCCACAAATTCACACTGCAACTTCCTACCTGGTAGCATGCAAAGCAGAATGCAGTTGTTCCACACTGTGTCCTCATGCCTTGCCTCATAGTGCTTGCTGCCTGTCAACTGTGGCAACATCTTCTTTAAAATTAGGGCACAATGTGGACCACAAATGTTCATGAACTTCCTCAGTTGCTGCCTTGTGACATTGCCTGAGAACCGTGCATTACATGTACAGAATATCACTAGTATTTAAAGTAATAAAAACATAGTTTTTAAAAAAATATTACTGAAAGTAAACAAATACCTTTTTTGAATTAAGCCTGTTAATAAGGTTTTCTGGTAAAGTGTAAGATGTTCCAACCCTTCGTCTTAATGGTGGAGGTGACTGACCAGGTTCCAGAGGCATTTCAGCAGGTAATATACCAGTGAGTTCATATTCCTCAAGGCACAGCATTTTCAGTTCTTCATTTTTCTCTTGTAATTTTGCTTCCAAGGCATCCTTCCGAGAGCATAGTGCTGCAAGCATCTCTTGCTTTGCAGCACGGAGAGTTTCACTTGCTTCTGTCTCTGAAATTATCAAACAAAAAAGTATGACAATCAAAGCAGTATGCACCTTTGTTCACACAATGCATATATGTCAACGGGAATTAATATGCAGATAGAATGTGTAATTAAAACTGCAATTTTATAATTGGAAATAGCTTTAAAAATTGCAAGATAAGACAAGTTAGAACTATAGTTCAAAGTACTGTGTAGTATATGTATCATAAATAAAACTAGAGAGATTAATTGTGGTTTAGCATTAGTAATGTGGTGGCACAATATGTGCTTTAGGGAACTGCAACACACATACACTTCCACAAAGAGACTACTGCAATAAATGCATCTCTACTCCCTACATTACAAGAAGCTAATATTGCATGTAACTTATGTTCAATTCATTTTACATCTTACAAAATTTATTTCTGTACTCTTATATTATTGAAAGATTTTTGCATTCTATTTGTATACACCTATATTCAGTGGTGCTCATTATTTCATAGCTCTGACTCTGTGGCTGTTTTACTTTCAATCTCGCCACTGAAGTTCAGAAGTTTGAGAGCTGGGGGGTGTTCTTTGTGAGTGTCCTTAATCAATTTCATATAATGATCACTCAACTTCATTGTCACAATTAGCCAAAAGTGGCAGAAATTCAACATAAAATAAAAATATAGTAATTATTTCATAGAAAAGTGGAATATTACTTCTTTATTATTGTCAAATTACTGAATGTTATTAACTTTCACTCTATTTTCAGTTATAAAAGTAACCTTATTATTATTTCCTCAATGGTACAGGTAGAACTATGTAGGAAAAAAGCAAATTACAATTATAAACTATGTGCAGCAGGCGACTAAAAAGAGTGACTACAGTTATGTACAATATACAACTGCAAGTAAGACTTAGTTTTCTTTATAAAACCACCATTGGTTGGGAATAAAAAATTAACATTTAACAATTCTTCACGAGCATGTACTGCCAAAAATAAAATTTTAAATTTTTTATTTTGTGTGTTCCTATGTCATAGCACTGGAAAATTCAGCACAGGGCAACTTTTAAAGTTGTGACAGTAGTCATGAAACAAAATCTTGATGTGTATCATACATCAACGGAAAGATGAGATTTTGGAGAATACGTCCAGTGCTCGAAAAATCTTCTTCAGAGCTAGGCGCCAGCACTGAAATTCAGTCGCCAGGAAACCACCTACTAGCAATCGTGCAAACTAGGGGTGTATGGGATCCCGAAAAGTCGGGATCGGGAAAAAATTTCCAATTCCGATCCCGACTTCAGGAAATGACTTCCTGACTTTGGGAAATGACTTCCCGACTTTACGGGATCCCGAGGAGTCGGGAAATACCAAATGGTCATTTTAAAAAGTCGTTAATTCTGGACTTTTTCTGCACTGTAAATTTCTGGAACTTATTGGAATGTTGAGTTTTGTACCACAAATGCAAAAAAAAAAAAAAAATCACTTAAGGTGATAATGACGTGTAGAACTCAAGATTTTCAGAGCTTCGGGAAATTTCGAACATTTCCCTTCCTGAATATCAGGATTTTAAAAATTTCCCATCCAGACCCAAAAAAATTATGTCCCGCACACCCGTAGTGTATTCTATAAGAAGCTGAGCTGGTTCCCATGGCAGAGTGGTTATCATATCGCACTACGACACCAGGGGTGCCAGGTTCGAATCCCAGCATGGGCATGGATGTTTGCGAGTGTTTATTCATCAATTTCATCATATCATCACTCATTCCAATCTTCGCAAATTAGCCAAAAGTGGCACTAAAAGTGAAGTAAAATACAGGAAATCAATAAAAAATCAAACAATCTATAAGAAGCTGAATCATGTGAGAAAGCAGGATGTTCCACGGGATATTCACAACGTTGATAAAAAATCATTTGCTAACTAACTTATGCTGTACTGCTATTTGAACTTATAATCTTCATTATTTCGTACACGCAAACTTAAAAAACAACAATATTACAGCAAAAGTTCATAGTCGCCAGGCTGAAATTTTTAGTCACCATGGCGACCCGGATTTTTCGAGCCCTGAATACATCTATACAGGGTGTTGCAAAATACCTATTACAACGCTTGGGAGGTGATTCGACAAGTAAAAACAAGGAAAAAATGCCATGTGAAAAAATGTCGAAATCGGCACCGTTTGCGAGTGACAGGCGTGTGAAAATCGCCTCACACCATGCGTAAAGCACAATAACTCAAGAAGGAAGAAAGATATCAATGTCGGATTAAAAGAATACAAAGAAAGTCGTGCCTGATGAATACAATGGTGCAGCAATTGAGGCCCAGTGTAAATTGCGCAAGGGGACTCTCAAAGAAAGTGGGGAATCCCCTGATGGAAAATACAAGAAATTTACTACTATCTTCTACATAATGTTGAGATCGGAATGTAGGCAGTAAAAAATCACGACGTATGTCCACATGTCCCACTACTGCTGGGACACTGTCTCACACCCGGGAAATAGGAAAATAACTGCAAATCTCCTGTTATATACGGTTCACATTGCGGTACGAAGAAGAAAAGAAACCAATTTGTCGCATGTTTCACTACTGCTGGGACACCATCCCAAATGGAAAAAAATACTGGAAAATCATTAAAAAATGTTTTCAATCCCTTAATGTTGACACACTACTTTGCAGTACGAAAAACAAAAGTTAAACAATGGCCACATGTTGTCAGGCTGTACATATACTACAAGAGAGCTCCCCAAAGAAAGTGGGTAATCCTCGAAGGAATGAAGACTGAGAATGGCGAGAAAACGCACACAATGGCATGTACATTTCCAGGCACAGCACATCTGGAAGGGATTCCACTGAGAAGCGCACAACCTCCGCACATGCAGATCGACAGTATGAAGTACAGAGATATCCAGCATCTTCACTCGCACCTTTCACTAAAGGACACTATGCGGTGCTGATAGGGGCTCACAAACACTGGAATACTCAGAGACGTTGTTGAAAATGTCCACCATTGACTTCAAGACAAAGATGGCATCGGCGAAGCACTGATTGTCTTGTACGCGCAAATACCTCTGGCATGTCACCAATTGTCCCAGAAGCGGCACTAACACGAGCAACGAGATCCTCCACACTTTCCACAGGGGTTTCATACACGAGCCTTTTCATTTCTCCCCACACAAAGAAATCCAGTGGTGTGAGGTCGGGGGCACGAGGTGGCCACGGTAAAGGTCCACCCCTGCCAATCCAACGATCGCCGAAAATTTCGTTGAGTAAGGCCCTGGCTCCCCGGTCGAAATGTGCGGAGGTGCCGTCGTGTTGAAACCAGATATGTTGTCTACCTGCCAGTGGCACGTTTTCCAAAAGTTCAGGTAATACGTCATGTAGAAACACCCGATAATTCCCACCACACAAAGTAGAGGGCAAAACGTACAGGCCTATCAAGTGGTCACCTACTACGCCACACCACACATTCACTGCGAACCTATGTTGATGATGGCACACAATGATTGCATGCGGATTGTCCATATCCCAGACGTGGCTGTTGAGGCTATTGAACATGCCGTCCCTGGTGAATATTGCCTCATCGGTCCACAAAACTCTTGTTGGGAAATCTGGAATTTCAAGAGTGTGTTGCATGTACCATTGGCAGAAATCCATGCGTAGGGGAAAGTCCGTGGGCAGTATGTGGTGCACCTTATGCAATTTGTATGGGTGCAATCCCTCCTCCCGAAGAACGCGGAACAAATTGCTATGGTGGGTTTGTTGAGTACGAGCAATAACACGTGTGCTGGTGTCAGGACGGTCTCGTATTGCGTCCAACACGTCCTCTTCAAATTGCACAGTGCGCACAGTGCGGGGTCTTCCACAATCCCACCTACGGGGTAGTAGAGATCCAGTTTCACGCAGTCGAGCATCATGTCTTTGAAAGAGTGCATGTGCTGGTAACCACCTATTGGGAAAACGTTCGTGATACGAACGCTGTGCTTCACGGCTGTTTCGGTTTGCCTCTCCATAAACGAGATGCATATCAGCAAGCTCGTGGGTAGAGTACTCCACCATTGTCCTGTTCGAGAACTGCCCAGCAACAGGGGCACTTTCCCTCCGAGTGACGGATCACAACTACCGTGATTAGCATCCACGTAATAACACACAGGTGTCCACGCAGTTGTTGCAAACTGAGAAAGAACACGGGAATACGTACTCTACGTACAATATTCCTTGGTGCAATTCAACCATACACACACACGCCAGACTAAACTCCACGCTGCTAGATGCAGAACAAGACAGGAAAAACAACGGTCGACTACACTCTCTACGTAGTATCCACGAACACTAATACGTAACAGGTGACCTACACTCACAGCGCCTCTAGTGGGGCTTTCTGTATCAATTAGCTGAAATCAATCTGAGCGTAATTTTACGGCATAGCGTCATTTTCGAGTGAATTTCCTATTTCCCGAGTGTGGGACGGTGTCCCAGCAGTAATGGGACATGTGGACATACGTCGTCATTTTTTACTGCCTACATTCTGATCTCAACATTATGTAGAAAATAGTAGTAAATTTCCTATATTTTCCATCAGGGGATTCCCCACTTTCTTTGAGAGTCCCCTTGTGCAATTTACACTGGGCCTCAATTGCTGCACCATTGTATTCATCAGGCACGACTTTCTTTGTATTCTTTTAATCCGACATTGATATCTTTCTTCCTTCTTGAGTTATTGTGCTTTACGCATGGTGTGAGGTGATTTTCACATGCCTGTCACTCGCAAACGGTGCCGATTTCGACATTTTTTCAAATGGCATTTTTTCCTTGTTTTTACTTGTCGAATCACCTCCCAAGCGTTGTAACAGGTATTATGCAACACCCTGTATATTACACACACCTTACAAAGTTACTAGTCATGTATTTACTACTATTATGCAGAATCAACAGTCAGGGTAACATTCATTACATAAAATTCAACAATCTTGCGAACAAAATTTATTTTCTTGCTACACCAAAATGTTCAACAAGACCAAGATCTGTAAAATAATAGATGATAACCTTTACTTCACCAACTTTCCCAATAATTAAGATCCACCTGCTTTAGTTATCAATCGGTATAGCTGTACTACAACTTTTACTTTCATATTCTTTCTAAAACCTAGGATAAAAAAGTGAAAATTACATATATTACCTACGAGTTTATGTATAACTGAAATTCAAAGGCAACATAATTTTGTACAAGATTGAGAATCATAAGGATGAGAGGAATAACTTTCTGAACTGAATCTTTTTTGGGATTGGAATCACAAGAATCCAGTGGTGAAGCATGACATTTTTATGTAGTCATCGCAAGATTTGCCAAACATCAGGATCGATCTTTCAATGGAGGGGGAGGGGGCACAATATTTTTCTGTGATAAACGCGCACATCATTGCCAATTCAATGTAAAAGCTCATACCACAGACTTACAACTACAAAAGACATAATTCTATCCCATACAATGAGAATTATTAAATATGATGTAAACTAAAATGCAAACACCTCAATTGTCATGTTTAAAGGTAAGAAGAACCTTTATGATTTGCCGCCAATTGTTGTTTTGATAATGAAAAGCAATTTCATATCAATCAATGTGTGCTTTTCCTCTTAACAAGTGGTAATAGCAGACATTCGCAGTGGTGTGCCAAGGATTTTCAAAAAGGGGGGGAGGTTACATGTACATTTTAGTAGTAATTCCTGAATTCCTTATTTTGCCATCTTTTCCTGCCTTTTCTTTCTTTTCTTTTTAAGATTATTGAGCCTACGCAGGGATTATGACTGTCACCAACCGCTCCTTGAGCACACCACTGGACACTCGGAAGAATCCTGATGACTCCAGAGAAACCCTGCCGTGGCTGTAAAATGGGGATGGGGGCTGAAAAAAGGGCCTGTTATGAAACAGACCTTCAAGAGTGGGGGAAAGTACATGTCGTTGGACCTTGTAGGGTGTCTGCCTATTCGGAAGCATTTAGGTGTTCTCAGTACCAGTAGAGACCAGAAGGATTCACACCATTCTGCGATGAGCTGAGGCTTTTACCACCATTGCCATCAATAGGAAACTTGGCGGAAGGGTTCGACACGAGGGGTAGTACTGGTGCCTCATTTCAATGTGCTAAGATTAGCAAATCTCTTGTGTATTTCGAGCTGTTTCATGCTGTCGCTTAGATATTTCGCACAAATATGTGAGTATTCTGACTTATTTTTTTACTTCTTCTCTAAAATATTTAAAATGCAATACTTTTTATTATTTTGCTTGGTCATCGCCGCATCTCCCGATGACTAGATGCCTTGCCTCTGCAAGAATTGAATCCAGAAGTGGAAAGGAACCACTTGTTTATATTGCAACTTTTTTCTCTTGCAGACTCCAAAATGTGCATAAATTCTAGATGATCTGGAAAATTCCCTGACAATCCAAATTCCCTGTCATTTACCTGTTTTCCAGATCCATAGCAACCATGATAATGATTTAAATGTTGACATGTCATATGATATATAATTTGAGCAATAAGTACATCAATTACAATCAAATTCATTTTTAATGTTCAAAAAATGACAAGGATATAAAATATTAATGTCCATTTTTTTTAAGAAGATATGAATTTATATTGGATATCCAGCATTGGACTGTTCCTCAGGTACAGAAAAATTTCCTTTATATCCAGAAACAGATATGCAGAACTGGGCATTGTGCATGTCCAATGCACTTCCTTGGAGATCTGTGGTGCCTGTTTGGGTTTTGTAGTTTTGAAGTTGCTAATGGGAACCTCTAGGAACATTTTGATGTAAAACTGTACCCTTGAATTTTTAAATAATGTCTTCTAAGGAGGAGGCATATGGTTACATATGGTCAAAGGTGAAGCAATTAATCTGATGCATAATGATAATGGTTTGTACATTTTCACCCTAAGCCATTTTAAAGATATTCGGGTGGTTCACCCAGTATGTATGGGTGGTTGAAATTTAAGTTCCCCTACTCAGAGCCCTCTGAAGCCCATTCAAAGCATTGCATTGGGTTGAAACTTGGCATAGGAGCTATGGTGACCATGAGGAAGCAAATGCCGATCGGGGGAAAAATAGTTCAAATTTTTTGATTGTTCATTGTAAAGTACCAGGCCTGTGACACACATCATGAACCAGTAGCGGCTTTCCACATTTGCACGAGCACACCAAAACAAATTTGTAACAATTAGTTTTTATTACACTTCTATTCATTGAACATAATCTCCTCCAAACATCAAATGTTCCCATGCTGCTTAACCTGCCATAATTTTCTTTGATTCACTAGTGCGTGACTTCTAGCGTAGACCGTGGCACACTTGGAACACGAATTGAATTGGGTTAGTTTTGCCACTGTTTGCAGCAGACATGGAGAGAACATCAAATTGGTCTTCTGGCTTGCATTATTAGGGGCACAGACAGTGCACATGTTAGCACCAGCAATCATGCACTGGAATGTAGTGTTGCAATTCTGCTCCATTGAAGACCATGTGACTGAGTCGATGGAACCCAAACATCATTGCATATCGAGGGTTCTTTTCCCTTAGAAAAGGGAAATGTCGATGGTATCTTGCCCTTCTCACCCTAGTCCAAGCATTGCAAGGGCAAGAAAGAAGGGAGAGGTGGCAAAGCGAAACTGGTGTTTTAAACAACATTTTACATTGCACTTGCTTAGTGCAGCTTGGCCAGAACAAACTGTCCCTGTGGCACTGTAGTTAAATTATCAACCCGCACTAAGCGAGTGTGCTGTTTCCATTGTTTACCTGTTCCTGCATTCCAAATTGTTCAGCATTGTCAAAAGCTCGTTCCTGTTTCAGTCCAAAGTGTTTCATTTCATGATGAAAGGGACAAGTGTGCATATCAAAAGCAGATACTTCATATTTAACGTTGTTGAATTTTTGGAGGGAGGTTAGCTGCTACAAAGCATGCAGCGACGGACTGAGTGAGTACTGCTATCAATACTTTTTTAGCATTTATAATTTGATTGATTTTGTTGGTTCAGTAAGTCAGTTAGAAATAAACAACTATGAGAAAGATTATAACTGATTTTCTAAATGTGGTAATCAGATTGTCATTTTTGCTTGTTATTATCCTTGTTCACTATCATCAGCGGAGCGAGAGAGGAAGTTTTTACTAAATATTTTGTAAATTGACAATAAAATTGTTTATCAGTACTTCTATGTTTTGAGCAGAGACCTGCACAAGACCCGGAAAAAGCATGAATGCGAGGAGGCGCGCCTACAATAATATGCAACACGCACGTCAAGCCCAGGTGTTCGACATCGCGCAAGCGAGCTTCACATCACAGTTGTGCACAGGCATCGATGCCTGCCAGGTTTTTCTATTACACGGGTCTTCTTAAGACCCGTGAGATTCAATGTAGTTCTTGCAGGTAGACACAAGCACTACTGTCAGAGTTTCAAACGGCCATTACATTTCACTACGCATGGAAATATATGAATTTCTGCTAGGTGCAGGTGCCTTGAGGTTGTATAACAATTGGCATAGCAAGGAGTGGGTTTAGTGTGCAACCGCCCTGAGCCTCGCACATGTAGGGGCTTCACGTCACATGAGGTTGATACGAAAAACATAATAAATGGAAGTGAGAAAGATAGAAAAAGCTAATTTTTGTGGGTAATAACATTAAAACCTTCTTTTTATCTGGCTTTATATTCTAGTTTAACATTATAATTTGAATGAATAAGTCAAATCAGAGGTGGGCGGGAGCTCTAAGCCTAAGGGGCCCCGAAAAAGTCAAAATAATTCTCATTTCTCATGGACATTTTTATCCATTTATTATTTTCTTGAATAAAAAGCACTTTGTCTTGGCTTTTCTTCTGGCTCGTGACCTTGCATAGCCTAAACGATTTTAATATGTTAATGATAAAGCACCTCAAACTGCCACGGAGCAAAGTATGGGGCATTTAATGCTTCCGGTTTTTTAAATTGAAGAAGGATATAGATAATAATATCAGTTCTTCCTTCATTCCTACAACTTCAGATGCAGCAGCTATTGCCCTCTGTAATGGGCACGAAGATGATTTATCTTCTGAATTTCCTGATCAAGTTCTAAGTTTCAGGAATGTGCTTAGATCTGAAATCAAGTGCTTTGGCAAAGTTTCTTCTCATTGATACCTCTACACTAGCTTCCAGTGTTCTCTGTATCCTGTATCACCTTCTGTTTATTTCCTACTCTTCAAGTAACAACCACGAAAAAGAACTATCTTTCTCAAAATTGAAACTTAGGAAAAACTTCTGGAAGGTAGCGTCGAATGGTATGATTCAGCCCAAATTTAGTGGACTCAGTAATCTCACTCTTGAACGAGAAAGGGCAAGATCTAATGTAAAAGTGTCACTCGCTGTCTATAAGCCAGCTTTCTGTTAAGCAAGGTGGTTTGATTTAAATCAGGTTGATTTAAATCAAGATTTAAATTGGGGAATTCTATTTTTAAAAAATCACTTATTGAGGCTCATACAAAAGTAAATGTAATATGTCATCTGAAAAAAAAAAAACCACTTAAATTTCCCTTGATTTAAAATTCAATAATTTTTATAAGCAAAAATAGCACATTTATTAAATAGAATAATATACAAAATACTAATCATGCTAAACTGTAAATAGTGTCATTTTCATTAAACTGTAAATAAACATGGCAGCTGATATTTGGCTATCATCAAAAACACTAAAATTCGGCTACAAAGACTGGAAAAATTATTTTAAGTTAAAATTATAAAGTACATCCAGAATTTATTATTTTCACTGTAAGAAAATTTACTGAAATTATAATAGTTTCATTAACATACTCAACAAACATTTTCATATTAGTTTCATTACGTTCAGTTCCAGAAACAGAGACATGCATATTTACATGTAATTTGTTATTTGCTTTAATAAAACTGTTCAAATATTTTACTGGGCGGTTTATCAGAAAAAGCCTTTCTATATAAAAAATATGTCTATGTGTACGGTGCTAAAAAAAGGATCGATTTAAATAAAAAATATCAAAAATTATAAATAAAAATCATTATTTTTATCCACCCAACTGTTAAGAGGGGCGGGGGAGGGGATAAGTAAGTATTTGTATTTTCTTCTTTTGAATACATAAATGTCAAAGAAAGATATGTTGTAATATGTGAAAATTCAGAGGTAGAGCATCATTTTGTATAGTTATTAATGTAAGTGCCCAGGGCGAGCCTCAGCTACTGGGCAGGTCGCAGGTGGCGGATAGCGAACGGCCATCAGATATGGTGGTTAGCTGCGAATAAGGAAATACCAAATAAGCAGTCCCGGACCGAGGTGGTAGTGCTGTTGAGGTCTGGGGAGGAAGGATTATGGCAAGATCATCCTCATAAAATCCCAGAAAAGCCTATAACAGCACTACGACATGGCGAGAAAGTGCCGCCATTAAATAAGCACTGCCCCTGCTGCCTTACAGGGAGGAGAGGGATCTCCAAAGGCTAGGGGAAGGTCACCCCAACAGAAAACCAAAGGGTGGAAGGAACTCTTAGGCATAGAGAAGCCGATCCTTCTAAGGGGAGTAAACCCCTATCAGAAAATCCCAGGTCCTCATTGGAAGTGGAGGTTGGAGCATAGAGCCCACAAAAGAAAAGGGGAGAAACATCCAAACCCCATTGCTGGCATAGCAGCAATAAGAAGGCAGCCCCTTCACTATGCTAGGAAGCTGCAGGCCAATCACCTACACTTCTTAAATAAAGATGATTAAAAGAAAAGACAGAGAGTTGGCCGGACGGATCTACAGGAAAGAAAATTGGCGAGGACTAAGGTATACGACTTTTGGAACTTGGAACATCAGAGGCCTTAATGGAAAAGAAGTTGAAATAGTAAAAGAAATGAACACCAAAGTAAAATATTTAGCCCTAACTGAAACCAAGAAAAAAGGAAATGGAGAAATTGAGTTAGATGACGGATATGTACTGATATATAGTGGAGTACCGAGAATGGAAAGAGCTAGAGGAGGGGTGGCACTTCTGATCCACGAAGAAAAGAAAAACAATATAATAGATTGGGAATTAATAAGTGAGAGAATAATGATTGTTAACATTAAAGAAGAAGAAGAAAATATAGCAATGATAATAGTTTATGGTCCAAATGAAGATGATACAGTAGAGAATAAAAACATGTTCTATGATTCACTACAGAAAATCATAGATGAAAGAAAGGAAGAAGTACTGATAGTAGGAGATCTAAATGGAAGAGTAGGAAACAATACGGAAGAATGGAGACAGGTAATAGGACAACATGGAGAAGAGACATTAAATGATAATGGTACACGAATCTTAGAATTATGTGTAACAAATGACATGGTAGCGATAAATACTAAATTCCCACATAAAGAAATCCATAAATACACTAGGAAAGAACCAACAAGAAGGGAAAAATCTATAATTGCCTATTTCATAGTAGAGAGAAATACGATGAGAAAGATAAGGGATGCCAGAGTCAAGAGAAGAGCGGAAATTGGGAGTGACCATAAACTATTAATAATGGAAAGAGTAGTACAAAGAAGTAGAGTGCTAAAAACTAAAGGGAAAAGAAGACAGGAAAAACAAAACAAAATAAGAATAAAGGTATATAAATTAAAAGATACAAAAGTTAAAGAAAAATATCAGCAACTAATAGAAGCAAAGATACAAGAGAAACATGAAAAGGAAGAAAGAGATGTAGATAAGTTGTGGGATAAATTTAAGAAGATTTTGCTACAGTCTGCAGAGGAAAGCTGCGGGACAACATACATTGGAAACAAAATGAAAAGAACGGCATGGTGGACAGATGAGCTGAAAGAAGAAGTCACGCAAAAGAAAAAACTGTGGAAAAAGTACCTATCAGTTAATGATTTAGAAAGCTTTGAAGAGTATAGGAGGCAAAGGGATATAGTTAAAAAGAAAGTGTTAGAGGCTAAAAAAGAACTCGTGGAGAAAATTTGGGGAAAGTATGGAAGAGAACAGCCGAGAAAATCAAAAACTATTCTACAAAGTTTTAAAGACCATGAGAAAAGATAAGGAAAGCCCATTAAAATACATAAAAGGAAAAGATGGTAAACTAAGAACAAAACCAGAAGAAATCATGCAAAGATGGAAGGAATACTTCGAAGAATTGCTGAAGGATGAAACACAAACTAACAGGACGGAGGTTCAAACAGGAAACGAAAGAACAGAAGATACAGAAATGGAGGATGAAGAAGAGGGAATAAACGATATCAAAGTAGAAGAATTAAAAGCAGCATTAAAGAAAATGAAGTTAGGTAAGGCTAGTGGACATGATGGTTTAACACCAGAAATGCTTAAATACATGGGAAATGCTGGAGAGCAACTGTTTTTGAACCTACTGAATGTTATATGGGAAAAGAAAACTGTACCAAAGGAATGGGAGATATCAGTAATAATCCCAATCTTCAAGAAAGGGGATAATAGAAAATGCAGAAACCATCGGGGAATCTCATTGCTCAGTGTGCCAGGGAAGATATATTCAAGAATCCTGGAGAATAGACTCAGAAAATATGTCGAAGAGCAATTAGAAGAAAGTCAAGCAGGCTTTAGACCAGCAAGAAGTGTACAAGACCATATTTTCACCCTCAAACAAATAACAGACAAGACAATAGAATACAATAAAAAGGCAAATGTATGTTTTGTAGATCTACAAAATGCTTTTGACAGAGTTCCTTGGAATGAGATATGGAAATCTTTAGAGAAGAAAGGAGTGGATAAAAACCTAATAAAAGCAATCCAAAGTTGGTACAAAGGATGCAGATGCTACGTGAGGACAAGAAACCACCAGTCAGAGGAATTTCAAATAACAACAGGAGTTAAACAGGGAGATATACTATCACCATATCTATTTATAATTTTATTAGATGAAGTAATAAAGGAATGCCATATAAAAATGAAACAATTTCATGTAGGATACTGGAATATGAAATCAATTAAACTAACAGAGCTCATATACGCTGATGATATTATACTAATAGCTAATACATAGGCTAGTTTACAATATAACCTAAATATTCTTAATGAAGAATTAAAGAAAAAGAATATGGAAATAAATACAGAGAAAACTAAAACAATGATAATTAGCAGAGAAAAGACAAACCATAAGATAAAACTGAATAACAAACCTTTAGAACAAGTGACAAATTTCAAGTATCTTGGAGTATTTATAAACAGTCAAGGAAAAGAAGAGGAAGAAATAAGAGATAGAATCATGAAGACAGGAAAGCTATATCAAATGATAAACAGAGGATTTATAGGCAAAAAAGAAATATCTACCCAAACAAAATTCACTGTATATAAAACAATTTATATACCAACACTTACATATAGGGTGAAAATTGGACAATGACTGGAAAACACCTGCAAAGTGTACAAACAATGGAAATGAGGTACCTTCGAAGAATAAGTGGGAAAACCAGGAAAGATCGGATAAGGAATCAAACCATTCGGCAATCTTTAAATGCTCAGCCACTACAAGAAACAGTTGAACGTAATCAACTCAGATGGTTTGGCCATTTGAGCAGAATGAGTGAGACGAGACTGCCAAAGCAGATATGGGAAGCACATCCACAAGGAACAAGACCAAAAGGAAGACCAAGAAAGACATGGAATATGAGTGTCAAAGAGATTTTGGAGAAACGAAGCATAAGATGGAAAGAGGCACAGGAAAAGGCGTTGGACAGAAACATCTGGAGAGCTCTCTGTAACCCCTCGACACCGGCAGGTAGAAGAGGACGCGACTAAGTAAGTAAGTATTAATGTAAGTGTAGCCACAAAAAGCCATTCTAAGTAATTACATAAATTTTCTAGAAGAATCTGACTGAATTTGAGGGACTCAAATTTGTTTCTTGTGGATGTGTACTTTACAATTTTGTTACGCTACTGCATCAAATATTTAATATTACCAGAACATTAAGATGTAACAACAAAATGAGAATCACAATTATTATTTTCATCTAAGTTCTAAAATTCAAAATTAACTGGTACAATTAATGTGCAACAAAGTCAAAATTGCTAATTAAAAAAGTCAAATTATCTGTATCAATTGATTACACCAAAGATTTCACACTTATGGGGCAAATGACTATCATTTTAAGATTTGTTGAAACCGATTGTGTCGAAGAGCTTGTAGGTAGATACTTTGGGCCCATAGACAGGATTGTGGTTTAGTGCAACCCCTTCCCCCCACTCTATCAAGCACAGACATTTTATGTGCGTCCTTCGATATTTTCTACTTAAGCCATGGTTTGTGACATTTACATCCTACAAACTTTGAAATGAGGAAACAAATTACGACTCATTAAATAATATATAGGTTATATTTAAAGATTCTTAGTTTGTATTTCTGATTTTTTAAAAAAAAGTTTAGCACATTAAGGATATTTGAGTTGTCTTACTGCCTAAAGAACATCTTTAGAAACGTACTATTATGAACAAATTCTATATACTAGAATTTTTAATCATGTAAAAAGTTACATAAATAGTAACCAACATGGATTCTTTCCTCATAGATCCACTGTAACAAATTTAATAAATTTCATTCAAGATGTTTATAATGCAATTCACAATCGGTCAAATGTTCACACTATTTACATGGATTTCTCCAAAGCTTTTGATAAATTAAATCACAATGTATTACTATGTAAACTTGCAAACTTTGGTTTTACGAGTGACATGTTATCTCTTATTATTTCATATCTTTACAATAGGAAACAATATGTGACTTACAAACAATCAGATTCACATCAATATGTCGTAAATTCTGGAGTCCCCCAAGGTTCGAACCTTGGTCCACTTCTGTTTATTATATTTATAAATGATTTGCCACATAAACTTCAGCACTCCAAACTTCTCATGTATGCAGACGATGTTAAACTGTATAAAGAAATTAATTGTATTCAAGATATGTTAGATCTTCAGAATGATATAAATGTACTCTATGATTGGAGTATGGATAACGATCTAAGGTTTAATATTAAAAAATGTAGCTTTATGGTATTTTTGATGAATAAACACCCATATGAGTATTCATACAGAATTAATAATGAAAAGCTGGAAAAAGTGTACTCTGTCAAAGATCTTGGTGTTGTTGTTGATTGTAATTTATCCTTTGAGGAACACATTTCGAATATTGTTAAGGATGCATATAGACGACTAGGATTTCTCATAAGAAGCTCAAAGAGCCTAAATAATTTAAATGTTATGCTATTGTATAAGAAGTAAACTCGAATATGCGTCGGTTGTAAGGTCTCATGAGTTTATATCTTATAAAAATAGAATAGAGCAAATTCAAAAAAGATTTCAACGGTACTTATACTACAAGAAGAATCAAGTATCTGCTTACGAGATGAAATTATCTTGTAAGTATTTATTGAAAGAGTTTTGTTATGTAAGCCTCAGTAGTAGGAGAGGATTAGCACAACAAATATTTCTTTACAAAACAGTAAATGGAATTCTGGATAATAGTAAATTTCTTCCTCAGTTTAAATTTAATACTAGAAAATCTAATCTTCGGATGCGACACCTTTTCCACTGTGATATCCCGAGAACAGAAAAATACAAATCATCACCTATATTGAGACTTTGTTCTGCATATAATAATATTTCTACAAAGCATGAAAATCTGGATTTTAGTCTGCCACTTTCCTTGTATCTAAAAACACTAAAACCAATTTTTGAAAAATACTAGATATACATATGTGAATCCATTGTACTGTGCATTTTTCCATTGTTCTAAAATTATTTTACCTTCTATGTTTTTTTTATTAATATTATTATTATTATTGTTTTTTCTGTTCAATACTATGTAAAGGATATGTTCTGAACAATGAATATTTATGTATATGGTTGGATGTATATATGTTTCTTTCCTGTACTACTTCACTTATTATCTTCTGTGTATAAGTGCGTTTGTGTGTGTGTGTGTGTGTATGTGTAATCTACACTCTTATATGTTTATTATTTGAATTATGTAAGCTTTCCTGTAATTGGAGGATTTCTCTGTAGGAAGCAAACTAATAATTAAATAAAAAAAGTATTACTACTGCTTTGGTTAATGAAAATTCCAGCAGCATGTTACTGTAGCTCTGCCAAGTGTAAATTTCTCTATCTCATACTATTAAATATAATTTTCGTCAGAAATTAATTATTATTATAGGCTTTTATATAAATATGATACTTTGCTGACATTTCCTTGACGACTGTGTATAAATTCACATTGATATTTCAAACTTAAAGAGATGGGGCCTCGCATTCTAATCTCGCCCAGGGCCTCGCGATATGTTGCTAAGCCACTGTACTTAAGATTTTGTTACTTCTCAAATTAGTTTCATTATTATGTCAAACCAACTACCACATATTTTCCAAATTTGTTTCGAAGGTCTTGAAATAGGTTTGTGTGTCTTGTTCATTTTATGTCACTTTTCTGGTTTTGAAATCCTAAATCTTCTTTCGATTTCATTTTTACATTGTTTGTTTGTTGAAATCTGTAAATAGCATTGCCTGCATAACTAGCAACAACATGTGCAAACGACAATTTATTGAAAGAGATGACAATATTCAAAAACATTTTATAATGCAAATTCTGATTTCATGTTTCATTTTATGGACCATCGTGCTTTAGTGTTCAGGGGGGGGGGGGGGGGAGGGGGAAAATCTTGAGCAACTAATTCGAAAATTGAATTGGTAGAATTACACCAGAGAGAAAATCTGTTTGTTTGACTGATTGATTTATTTATTTGGTCAATTTATGCACAATAAGGCTAATCGGGATGGGACCTATACTTTAAAGTGGGATCCGACCCACCATGTGCTTCCACCGGGTATCGAACCCGGGACCCATTGATTACAAGGTGACGACATTACCACTGCACCATAGGGGAGCACCCCCCAAAAAAGTATAATGTAGAACAACCACCAGTCACATAAAGTTACAAAGTTACAAAATATTTATGATGGCACTTTTTCTAAAACTTGGTTCGTACTCCTTTACAGGTGTCAGCAGTGGCAGCGATTTGATGTGGGGCCGAGAGAGTGCAGTTGTCCCCCCCCCCCATTCACTTTTTTTTGAAACTTTTGCACCATGCTAACCTCATGTACCCAGGGAATTTAAACTGTCCTTGCCCCCCCCCCCCCCCACACACTTTTGGAACGCCATTGGGTGTGAGTGATACAAATGTTTTCTACCAAGGAATAAATGTCTGCAATTTCAATTTGATAAAAGTGATGAACATTTTAAGTGCTCCTTGACCAGTTTAGAATCTAAAAGTTGGCAACAGTGACTGCGTGACTCATGTATCTGGAGATGGTGCAAAACCAGAATGAGCTGAAGATAACCGAGCTTCATCTTGCAAGGCCTTCCAGTTACCCTTGAGCTTTCGATGCTTGACGGGTCAAAACCCAGGTATATAGTTTCACTCGCCCGCTCGCCAGCCAGGCGGGCCTAGTAAGTGATTCTGGCTGATGTGCAGCTCTATAGTTTTGAGTAATTTTTGTCAGATTATCGAATGCTGAATTATCTATAGCCCATTAACATCGCTTTTCTTGCGATCAAGGTAAAAATCACCAAGGTATTTGAAAGTCATAAAAAAAATCACATTTTAATTTATTCTATGAAATACAACTCTGCCACAGCCTCATGAAAGGTGGTCATAACTTGGGTTGCCAATACATTTAGCATCATTATTTATGCAAAAAAGGGTGAGTGTATTTGAGAGAGGTGATAACGCAAGGCTGAAGTGCACACCCATAGAGCCAGACCACCAGCCACCACTGTCATGAAATGCTCAATCTTTTGACATCTGTACTCCAGAAGCATGTAGATATAAAGCAAATATATATCCAAAGTTAACATCTGATTCCAGGAACTTTACCAACATGGAAACTTTCAACATAGCAAATCCTACACTCTCACTTATTATTTTATTCTTCTTCACAGACTACAATAATATTAACTCAAATAGACATTTTTAAAATCCTTATTCAACATTTCTGATACATATGAAAAGAATTGTGAGCAAATAATGTAATTATATGATGTCATGTATTTGGCATATATTTTCTATAGTTTGGTTTCTTTAAAATCACTTTTATATCTCTTTTGTTAATTGCAATGATGGAACAATCAGAGTGATGCCTGGTACATGCCTGACATATTATGCTGACCACTTTGCCACAGAAGCTGTCACATGTTGGGTGTCATCTTGGTATTTTCATAATTTTTATGTGCACATATGTGTTATCCTTTGTTATATCCAGTTTACAGTGGTAACTGCTCTGCTGAAGAGATAACAGTAAATCGTGTCTTGTTAATGATGCAACTCCAGTTCACCACAGTGAAAACCAACCAATTACCAAGCATTCTACAAATTGTTGAAACCCATTCACTTACACAAGAATATTACTGCAGATGCAGCTTTCAAGTTATATGCATCAAAGTGCAAATGGCAATAACCTGATTTAGAAAATATTAATTACCTAAGCTGGAATTTCATTTCATAATGCTAATTTCAAACATACTTGTATATTTCTTCTCTCCTTACTTATACAATGTTCCACACTGCCTTAATATGAAATATGCACATTAAGAATTTCACTGCAATTCTTAACAAAACTGTACTAGGGAAAGAATACATAATACTGGAGACTACAGATGTTATCAGCAGTCAATTAATTATCTTGCATTAGAATATTATAAACTGTACAAATGCCAAAAGATATGTGATTATAGCATAAAAATTACATTTTATGCTTCTGGAAGGCCATATATTTTGTTGTTTCTTCCAGAACATTGAATAACTTGTCTTCATACTTAGCAAGCTTGTAGAGTCTAGTCATATATATCTCTACAGCTAGCAAAATAATCATTATATATAAGGTTACAGGTGCAGGGTTTTTATTTTATTCTAAAACCATAAAATCAAGGGAAAAGTTACTAGAAATGAAATTTCTTCATCAGGTAAAGAAACTGAAGATAAATTGTCCCAGTTTAAATTATGAGTATACGAAAAACAACATCATTAATACTGAGTATACAAAAAACAACATCATAAATGATCCCTCAATCAATTTCTACTAATTAGGAACCAGGAACATGCAACTAATAGAATTGTTGGATTTGCATTGAAATATCTGATGTAAAATTGAATATTTTCATGAAACAAACAACTCTCATGACCAACTAGTTTCAATTATCTAGGTATATTACCAATGATATGGATGTGGTTCACAAGTTATGCTTTTGTAATTAGCCCAAAGAGTCATAAAAGTGACACAAAATAAGAAAATAAATAATTAAGAACCACTGATGATCAATCCACTACATGTTGCATTCCAGTTGCATTTTATCTATTGATTGTTCTATACACTAGCAACATGTATGATTTCCTCTACTTACCCCTTTCCATTGAAATCCCTGTGATTACCACATTTCACATGTAAGGAATGCTACATATATTACACACAAGAATAGTACAGGAAAGTACCTAAAAAGAAAAAGAAAAGAAGTATTTCAAAATGATGAGAAACATTATAAAATGAAATCATACATTAATAAAGAAGGTTACAAAACAAGCAAAAGTAAGTAAATAATATTATGTTCAACATAAATGAGTCAAGTAGACAAAATATTTGCTGTAAGAAATGTTCTTGAAAGTACCTTTTGTTATTGGATATGACTGGAACAATGGATGCTTATTCTCATTGTCTATTGTTACAAAAGGAAAGCAAGTACTACAAATCTGACTTTTTTCTAATGAAGATCAATTTCATGTATGCAAAATACTGTTACAGAAACAAGCATGCACACTTTCTTACATAAGAAGCATGAAAGACTCAAAATTCAAAACATTAACAATTCCTGTGTGTTGGTGTAAATACTATTAATACATAAAAAGTTTATATGTCTTTTTACTGCCAACTTTGTACAGTCTCTGGGCATGTTTCTTACTCGACCTTTCAGTAAAGAAGCAGGAACAATTTTAAAATTTACTGTGTATGTTACGATCACTCAACAATAAAGCAAACAGTGAGGGGGAAACACGTAAAAATTATTCACAAAAAAAAAATCTGCAGTAGGACTCAAAACTCATGTTATAAAACATGACATGTTCTGCAACCTGCTGCTCTTAGCCACTAAGACACATAGCTACTTGGTTGTTGGTCTTGTGGTACAAACCATATCATAATCACAAAGCTTGACATGGTCTCAACCAGCAAATTCTGGCAACCACACTGCTTAATTCCCTTTTATGTGACATTGGTTGAACTGACAAACAAAACAAGTCTTAATCTATGAGAGTGTAAGTTTTTAGTGAATTTCTTGCTTAATGTAACTGTGAAGTAGCTAAGCTAACTGCTAGCACAATTCCAGTTACTGAGTTAATTGTAGATTTGAAAACTGAAATTTTCACAAAATTCACATTGCATGCAGAGGATTGTATAATAATTGCATATATTTTTTTTTAATTTAAGAGAAATACTATTAAATATTTATGTTATTTATTCATTCTCAAAAGAGAAAAAAATTACAAATGATCTGTTTTAAACTCAAAAAATATAAAAATTGCATAGTGTATAATAACAAAAATTGCATTCACTCCAATGGACATTCACAAAGGAAGTCATGCCCAGGTCAGTATTAGTGGAATCTTTGGTATGGAGATTGTGGGTAGCGTATGGTGATTTTAGCATTTTCAGATGTTTATTAAAGCTGATATGACTTTTGTTCTATAATTTGAAATGTACTGGTTCAAAAACCATTGAAGGCAGTCAGTGACAGGGATGGTGAGGGATAGACTTCTTCTGGAGGGAGGGTGAACGTTTTATTTCTCTTTTTTTAAATTTTTATTGAAAATTTATTCTTTTGTCTCAAAAAGAGGGGGGGGGGGATAAATTTCCTGTGATGCCTGAATCTGCCTATGTGACAAAACCTCAAAAGGGGCACACAATTTTTGCAGTTGGAATATTATTTGGTCCCCTTTTGAAACATTTATAGATACTATAGAATATAATGTATTACTCTGAAATCTACTTCTGTACTGCAAGCCAGGTGTGGCTCAAGCATTGTTTTCCTAGGAGCTCACCAAAGTCATATGACACACATTCAGTTTCTGCCAATATTCTTTTTTCCCTAATCAACTGGGGGGAGGGGCTTAACATGTTAGTAAAGATTTTTATCATCTTGGAGTATAAGGTTTTATAGTAAAAAGAAAAAAGAAAGTAAAGTGCTCCCCTGTGCTTTGCACCATGCCATGAAGGTGTATAGTGGGTGTGGGGTTAGGGCCCCACACTTTCTTGATCTCGGCCAAGCTGGGGGTGATGTGATCAGCACCACACCCCGGCTGCCTTTATCCCCCAGAGTTTCCTCCAGGTACCCACTATATACAATGCTGGGTGGGCACCGGAGCTGCTTGAACAGGTTGAAAAAGTCCCGGTTCTCAGCTACCGGGGTTCGAACCCAGGTCTCTCTCATGGTAGTCAGACACCCTAATGACTGAGCTACCGAGGGTTTATAGTAGGGGTGTACAAATAAATTTAGATCTGAAACAACAATAGATTTTGCCTTTATGAAAAATATGAAGGTTGCCTGGGAAAAGAATAAGAAACTGAAGAGGGTGTTGGTGATGTGTGGATGAATCACTGAACTAAATCCTTTCGGAACGAGTTTCCAATACCGGACCACTCTCCAATTTCTATGAAATTTTGCCTACTCACTAATTGTGAACTCCTAACCACGAATCTGCATGTAATAATTGGCGGTCGAGTATAGAAATCGAGAAAAAAACAAAATAAACTATGTTTTCTTAACGTAACGTAACCCTACCATAAGAACAGTAGCTCCACGGAACATGCCATTTTCCCCGAATAAGTGTCACTTATCGCACAACACTTTAGCAACATAGTGTTCTGATGTCACGGGAGAGAGCTTTTCATGTTAGGCAAGACAAGGTATAGTTCTCTTAGCCAAAATATTAATTTTTCTTTGTATTTATGCTAATAGAACCTAACCTAACCTCATAGGCATTCCTCATCTGACGTCAATATTCAAGGTAGCAAGATCGTTAGGCATAAAGGAAGACCATTAACAAATTGTGAAAGAAAGATGGTACCGAATTGCTGTGTATGGACAATGACCGTGGTAAATTGCAAGGTTATTTTACAAGTTCTACACGTTTTAACAAGTGACCGCCAAATATGAACTACAGATACGTCATCAGGACACCGAAATTAGTAAGTAGGTGAAATTTTATAGAAATTGGAGAGTGGTCCGGTATTGTAAACTCATGCCATCCTTTCATAGAGCCCAAATTATAATGAATAAAATATCAATTGTAAACTATACCTGCATTTTTTTAAAAAATTACTACCCTAGTGAAAATTTTGAAAGAAAAAAACAGCCAATGTACAGGCACTAAACATTTCAGAAATGTAAAGTGACTTTATTACAGCCTTATTACAGGGTAGAAATATAGAAGGGCTGTAAAGTCAATGTACATGGCATGTGAAGGCAATGGAACTTGTGTACATTACAGAAGGAAAGCACATGTAAAATATTGAAGATGGTACATTTTCCATGAATGGCATAAAATAGCATATATTCATTATCTATTCTTCTTTGTAGCTAATCAGTGGTGATTTATTCATTATCTAATTTACTTTAATTTACATGGAAAAACTGTTAAAGAAAATTCATGTCAAAATAAATTGGAAAATGCAAAATTTATAATACAACAATGAAAAATGGGACAAGGAAATAGAATCACTGGTCTTCATTAACATGAAATCTATTAATATAATTTAGATAAACCTGATGTGCATAACACACTCATGTCAGTGCATACAGTGAAATTACAATTGGAACTAATTTTTCACACCAAATTTAAAAATGTGTAGTTCTGGCCATTTTATTATTGCATGCTGTAACACATAAGGGTGGTGCAGGGCTTAACAGTGCAGTTGGTTGCTGCTTATCTGTGGTCCGGGTAGGGATGCATTCATGAGAAAGAAAAAGTTACAAATCTGGACTTTCTTTCTAATATAAACAACCCTCTTTGATTACCAGTAAATACACATCCCTTTTATTGACATGATTCATCATTTCACCTTGTAATAGGAATAGAGGTGGAAGTGATTGGAAAAAATGGATTTTTGTAGGATTTTTTTTCCATGGCTTTTTTTTACCCAAAGTGTTTCAAATTAATTAAAATACAGTAAGTAAGACTTCACAGAATGCAGATCTCAAACAGATTGGATGATTATGAGTGGGCTGAGGAGTGGAGAAGGATGTGCCGGGATGACCACCAATGACATCATAAACAAGTTGAAGTTGCCATTGAGGACAATTCAGAGAATTAGGATGCAGTTAGTGGATTCAGACTTTTATGTGGAGGCCGTGGCTGCCAGAAAGACACAAAATCGAGCTGAACTGAGGATGAGAAGTAACATTTTCATTTCAAATGTGCAGCAACTCATTGACAACGACCCCTCCACCTCAATCTGTGAGATTTCTCAATGCCTGGGTCATTCTGAGAGCACTGTGATATTGTGTTTGAAAGAAGATCTTCTCTAAAAGTCCTACAAGATGCAGAGTGGACAGCTTCTTACTGAAAAGATGAAAATGACACGTCTCATGAAGAGCAAGAAACTTTTGCACAAAATCAGGCATCCTCTGGAGCCAAACATGTTGTGTCCCCCCCCCCCCCCCGACGAGGAAAACTTTTGCCAGGATCAGTCACACAACAGGCAGAACAACAGATGGTTGGCTGTGAGTCCTAAAGATGTGCCCAGAGTCATGAAAACAAATTTTCCTGTTCACATCATGGTGTTCGGTGTCATCAGCAGTGATGGGCATGTTATGCCCCCACACATCTTTGAAGAAGGTCTGAGAGTAATAACTCTAGGATAACTTTTTGGCCATTTTACCCCTAATATGTGGCTGACTGCAATCCTCTTGACTACTATGTGTGGGGCGCGGTTGAAAGAAAGGATCAATAATAAGACTGTCTGTAACAATAAAGGTGAGCTGAGGAAAAGAATATGTCAGGTATTTCAAGATTTGTCTCCTGAGGTTGTAAAATGCGCCTGTTCTTGCTTCTGGGGTCATCTGGAGGACATTATTGAAGCTGAAGGTGGCTTCATTGAATACGTTTGATCTATAAAGTATTACTTTGCTTTTGTTTTTGGAATTTTCAATAAATGTTTAACATTAGAACTTTTAGAGATGTTTTTCCTTCATGTTTTTTACATGCCAAATCTACTCGCGCACCCTGTACCTGTGTAGTGTACACACATTCACATAACTAGAGTAATTTTGGATATATTTTGTAAATATACAAGGTAACCAAAAAAGTTCTTTTCGTTTTTGACGTCCCATTAATCATGCGCTCACAGAGAGGAAACAAAATGACGCACGTGCCTGACAAGCGATCGGGAGTTAGTCTGACCATTGACTGTCAGTAATACAGGCACGTTGCGCACACACAGCAGTCATAGCTCGTCCAGTGTCGAAGAGAAATGGAGGTATCAAAGCAGCTTGTTCGCGTGTGTTTGTTGTACGACTTTAAATTGGGTCTTTCAGCTGCCACATCAAGTCGCCGCATTTGCCAGGCATTTGGGGAGAATGCCATGAATGAATGCACAGCCAGGAATTGGTTCCAGAAATTCCGTTCGGGAGATGTGAGCATTTCGGATGAACCTCGCAGTGGACGACCACATGTGCTGGATGACGAGGCCCTGAAAGCAGCCATCGAGGAGGACAGTGGTCTAACGTGTGATGAACTTGCAGAAAGGTCACGTTTCCGCTGAAACAGTCAGACTGCACCTGCATGGGATAGGGAAGTCATACAAGTTACGCAAGTGGGTACCCCACACATTGTCGGCAACAAACAAGGAACGAGTGACAGCCTCTTTGTCCTTGCTCACTCGGCACCTGAACACACCCGTATTTGATCGCTTGCTCACTGGTGACGAACAGTGGGTCCTCTATGACACTCCCAAGCGTACCAGACATTGGTTGTCATCACGTGACCCCGTTCCTCACACCTCAAGACCACCTCTGCACCCACGAGGTTGAACATGAGCCATGGCCTGCCCAGTCGCCGGACCTGAACATTATTGAGCCGTTTTGGAGGATCGCATGTGGCAACATTTCCCTCCACCAACATGTTGTGAACTCATTGGTGTGCTTCAGGACGAATGGCTGCAAATCCCTCTCACCACTGTGCAGGACCTCTATCCTTAGATGTGTTACTGCTGAACTGGCCGCCTATAAAAGCACTAGTCTGCATTTCAGGTGTTTCAGTTTCAATGTCCACCACCTGTATATCTAAAAATCTATCACCTGTATATCTAAAATAAAAATCTAGTATCGAACACCATTATATTTGTATTTAGCATAAAATATCAAGTGTAACATGTGTACTTTGACTTAATGGCTGCTAAAACTGGTTGCAGAGCGGGACACCCTGATGGTGTAGTGGTAATGTTGTCACCTTGTAATCAAGGTGTCCTAGGTTAATACCCAGTGGATCCCACTTTAAAATATAGTTCCAGTCCCAATTAACCTTACTGTGCATGTGGACATAAAACTTAAATCAACCTGAGCACAGAGCAAGTCATGATGTATATTGGCCATCTAGTGCACTATTTCGCAACCTTTGTGAGGCAACAGGCCGGTAAATTATTTTTATAAAAGTTGATGCCCTGCCCAATCATTTTACCTCTTTCAAACTTGCACCATTGAAATTCTGGCATAAACAAAAAGTAATAAGTTGATTATGTTTAGGCTTGCTGACAATTATCAAATTGGGTTTATGTTAATTGGCAACCACTGAATCTAATGAATTTCTCATGGCACGATACCCAGCCCCTGCCAGGTGATTAAGAAACAATGGACTAGCACATGTTGGTCCTAAAAAAAGTCTGTCCTCAAAAAAATTAAACTTTTCTTTCAACCGATGTAACTCTGCTCTTCGAAAGCAAAACTCAATGACCAGTGCTTTTGAAATAAAATGAACAATTTTGTGATTGGAAGCAGACAACAGGCTTAGCCGACTATAGCCAATGTGGATAATAAAAGGCCCAAATTGAGGGGGACTGTGGCACTGGATCTTCATGCAAAGGAGCCTTCACTGGAGAAATTGCTTTGAAGGGTTACATAATAAAAGAAATGAGATACTTGGAATGTTGTAAACATACATAAAAATATAATATAACTAATACTCTGACATAACTTGGCCTAAATGTTAAACGGAACTGTGTCCAAGGAGCCTCTAGATGTTGCCTGCCCAAGACATCCACATAGCGGTGGCTCAAAGGGGAGAGCTGCTGTGCCATGGCACTACCCCCAGAAGAAACACACACCTCACCAAAGTATTGCTAAATTAATATTTTACAGACAAGGAGATTGGAATCTCGTAATTGGTCAAGCTGACACCCACCACAAACTCCTCGCCACATAGCCAGTTTCATACCCTCGCAAGGCAACAGTCCGATCCATCCAAGAGCTGGCCTAACAAAGTTGACACACGTGCAGAGGGTTGAAAAAGTATCAGCGGGGAACAAGGTGGTGGGGAGGTGGTAATAAAAGACACCAGCCGAGCCAGTTTTCGCTTGGCACGACGAGGGACATAGTTGCCACCTATAGAGATAAGTTGCTAAATATGACTAATTTATAATATCCGTTTGGAAGTAATTCATGAGAAAGGTACTATGTACTTTTCTGCCTACTTTTGGAAAAACGAACGTAGTATTTATCCAAGTTAAATGAACATTTAGATATAAGATAGATGCACCTAAAGGGCCATCCAGACTTTCATATTTTTTTAAAATTAAAAATCCTATGGTGATGCGAGTTTCCTTTGACATTTCGACAATTTCATTTACAACAAATGTCCTGTTGGAAGAAGTGTGCATGGGTGTGAAGGTGAGAGGATTTGTTTTTCCCTTTCTCTTGTAATTGTTTTTTTTTTTTAGGTTTGGTTTGATTTGCTTTATTTTACTTCGCTTTTGTGCCACTTTTGGTTAATTTGTAAAGATGAGGATGATTGATGATATGATGAAATTGATGAATAGACACTCACAAACATCCATGCCCACGCCAGGATTTGAACCTGGGACTCCTGGCAGTGTAGCACGATGTGCTAACCACTCCACCATGAGGCCAGCTTGTGGTTTTAGGGAAGTGTCCTATAGTGTATAGGTTAGTGGGTGAAGATGAATCGGATCAGTGCGTTATTACTTATTAGTTAATACACATACTGTCTTCCACGTTACCAAATTCGGATAAATTAAAAGTTAAACATCTTGGCCAGTGGCACAACCACAAGGAGGGGAGGGGGATTGCAGCAGGGTTTTTTCTTTGATTTCTTGATCATGCTGGCACTACCCATCGTAGTAGCCGCTTGCTGCCACTGCATCCACATATGATCCATAAAGTACACTGGATTTGAAGTTGCTATAAATGAAATTTATTTTTGAAAAAAAAAAAGCACCAAACACATACCATTCTCTTCAGAAGATATTAAGGTTTAAACATGGAAAACAATATCGGGCATATGACCCCCACCCCCTACTAGCCCTACATGCAATCACTCGGCCCATGAAATTCACCATGACACGATGACACATTTCCCCATCAAGTGTGTTGAGAACATGTCAAATTTCTTGCTTAAGTTCCAATAAATTTTGGGGTTTGTTCTGGTAAACTTGTGACTTGGTGTACCCCCACAAGAAAAAGTCACATGGTGTCAAGTCACAAGATCGAGGTGGGAAGTTTTAGTCTCCTCGCAACGAGATTATTCTGTCTGGGAACTTCTCACGCAGCAGATTGATTGTTTCTCCTGAATTGTGGCAAGTTCTGTTCTGCAAGGTCTTGTTGGAACCATACATTTTCGATGTTCATTTGATCCAAACGAGGTCAAAGAAAATCAGTTAGCATTGCACGGTAAGGAATTCCATTCACTGTCAGAGCATTTCCTTCGTCATCTTCAAAAAAGTAAGGATCGATCAAACCCCCACTCCAAATCCCACACTAAACCGTAACTCTCTGAGGATGCATTTCCTTTTCCTGAATCACTCTTGGGTTCTCAGATCCCCATATTTGGCAATTCTGCATGTTTATGAACCAGTTTAAATGAAAACGATGCACTTTGCGAAACCCTCATTCCCTTTCAAGGATCCAGTCAACAAATTGCCGTCAGATCCGCTGGTTTCAGTTCCTGCGTTAACTGCACTTTGTACGGGTGCAAGTGCAGATCTTTCATCAAGATTCTTTGCATTGTTGTTGGCACCATATGCAGTTCTTGAGCATGATGGCGACACGATTTTGCAGGACTCACAACAACAGAATTACGCACAACAGCAACGTTTGCTTCACTCCGGTGACTTTGAGGGCCTCCAGGGCTTTTGATGTCTTGTGTTGATCCAGTTTCTTCAAATTTCTTGGTCAACCTACAAACAGTTGACTCGTTCGGTGCATGAAGTTGACCAAGTATCGAACGGAGTTTCCGAACAGTCACCGCGAAACTTTCACCATTCTTGTAGTGCGTTTTGACAATCAAAACTCGCTGTTCCTTACAGTACCTTTCCATGGTGTTAACAACACACACAAACAGTAGAACAACTGAAATGCTTCTCAACACAAAACCTCAATGATAACTGATAACAACAATCGCACAAACAATGCTGCCAACCAAACGACAAAAATATGGCGTCCTTTTCAAATCCAGCATTCTTTATGGATCACCCTTTACAATCTTGATATAGGTATGATTAAAGTAATGTAGCAAAAAAACAAATAAAAATTCTTCTTCGCGTTTTTGACTATGCCACCAGGGATGCTTTCTTCAAACGAGACAGGCGAAGGCTTTCTTCAGAACAACGAATAGCAAACTTAGCAAATTCCTAACAGATGTGCTAATATTAGTGTCAAAAAAAGGGGCCGATAATTTTTTATGCAGGGTTGGCAACACTGATTAAGTTCAGCATGCCCTAGTATTCTGTGCTTGCAACAGAGCTAGAATCGTCAGAGTGGGGTTGCATACATGCGAGTAGCAGTCAGGTGAAATGGCTGCCGTAATACAAAATCCCGCCAAATGTGAAGTGAGATCTGTCATACGATTTCTGAACGCCAAAGGACAGAATGCATCAGGAATTGTGTGCCATTTATGGACCGACAGTGATGAGTGAAGGGAAGGTCAGGCAATGGTGAAGAGAGATTCAGGAAGGGCATTCAAATGTCCATGATGATGAGCGTAGAGGAAGGCCTAGGGGACAATACATGTCAAGTGGTCCAGGATATGAGAAAATAGTTGCTCGACAATTTTTAAAAAATCTAATTTTTTCTGTGCAGTTACTTTACCATGTTGTTAGTTGAAAACAGTCATTATTTTAATTTTAGTAGCTGTAGGTTTCGAGTGGCAGCCATATTTGTTTTCAAAGATCCGCCATTTGGTGGTGTCGTAAGGGGTTACCGAATCTGAAATATCTCTGTATCTAATTATCCTATCGATGTGGAACAAAAACCAAAATGATCAGCAAACTGTAAGCTACAAGACTGTGTATTAGCCATTGTTATATATGAATTATGGAAGGGTGAAATTTACATTGGAAAAAGTAGGTCATTGATGCTAAAAGTCCCGATTTTAGCAGAAAATATTTGCAAGAAGGGAAATGGTCAGGAAGTTGGGCTTTACTGGATAAAGAGCTCTGATATAGATGTGCTCATTCACCAAGTTTCAACCCTTAGACTTGCCCCCTTTTTTTCTAGAAATGATTAAAAAGTTAGAAAAGTGAAAAAGTGCACCTTTCACAGGTTATCTCTGGTGGGGGACCTGATAAAAATATACAATCCCTCCCCATAACAGTTCGGTATGAATATATTATGTACCAAAATTAGGATTTTCAGATTTTATTATAAGTACCTTTAATATTAACACAAAGTTATACCTACAAATAAGCATATGCAAAGTACGGATAAATGAGAGTATACTGTATGTACATCATAAATCAATTGACAGTGGACGAATAACTCACAAAGGGGTTTATCAAAGGATACAAGAAAAAGTTATATGAGGTAAATAGAATAGATATACATGAAAACAGTAAGCAGGTTGCTCGTTCCAACATGCACAATCGTGTTCAGACATGCATCTCATGGGAATTCACCACTGGTGGTGACTTCAGTGAAGAAAAGAGGAATCTTCTGATATTGAGAGCAAGCAGTGGCATTGGAAACATATGCAACTACAATGAAGTGAAGTTTTCTCGAAAGTATCATCATCTTTTTGGTCAATCGTGTTGCAACCCTCTAAATATCGATAAAAAAGTCATAACTAAAGGACTTTCAGAAATTACAAGTGCACACCTACTAAAGGAAAAGAATTATGTTGTAGATCTGATTCCTGGAAAATCATTATGAGATACATGCTAAACAAGACTATTTGTTGTGAAGGAAATAACAAAAACAATGATGTCACCTCCAAACAGGTGACATAGTTGCATGTATTTATGATGCAAACTGGTATATTGGAATTGTTGAAGAAGTCAGCTTCGAACATGATGACCTCAAAGTTAATTTTTACGAGCCACAAGGACCATGAACTTCATTCCAAATTTCAAGAGACGACAAGACATGGATGCCTTTCAAGAACTTTAAGGAAGCTTACACCCATTGAGCTTACAACTGCAACTGGTCAGTGTCACACTACCGCTCCTCAGTTGTGTGATGAAATATCGCAACTTTTTTTGTGGAAAACACTGCTTAAGTAGTAATAAGTAACCCAGTGTTGTTCTTGTTTGCTTTGATAAACCCCTTTGTGAGTTATTCGTCCAATGTCAATTGATTTATGATGTATATACAGTAAATTCTCATTTATCCGTACTTCTGCATATGCTTATTTGTAGATATAACTTTGTGTTAATATTAAAGGCACTTATAATTAAATCTGAAAATCCTAATTTTTGGTACATAATGTATTCATCCGAACTGTTATGGGGAGGGATTGTATATTTTTATCAGGTCCCCCACCAGAGATATCTACCTGTGAAAGGTGCACTTTTTTCAATTTTTAATCATTTCTAGAAAAAAGGGGGGGCATTCTAAGGGTTGAAACTTGGTGAATGAGCACATCTATATCAGAGCTCTTTATCCAGTAAAGCTCAACATCCTGACCATTTCCCTTCTTGCAAATATTATCTGCTAAAATTGGGACTTTTAGCATCAATGACCTACTTTTTCAAACATAAATTTCACATTTCCATAATTCATATATAACAATGGCTAATACACAGTCTTGTAGCTTACAGTTTGCTGATCATTTTGGTTTTTGTTCCACATCAATAGGATAATTAGGGGCTGAGATATTGCAGATTCGGTAACCCCTTACGACACCACCAAATGGCGGATCTTTGAAAACAAATATGGCTGCCACTCGAAATCTACAGCCACTAAAATTAAAATAATGACTGTTTTCAACTAACAACATGGTAAAGAAACTGCACCAAAAAAATTAGATTTTTTAAAAATTGTCGAGCAACAAGGATTGGACCACTTGACATGGATTTCCCCTAGTGTTAAGATGGATGATCTGGTGGAACGAGTTATCGAGAAAGTGCGTTCCAATCACCGGTTCACAATATCTGAACTCGCCAGAGTGTTTCCAGAAATGTCTGCGAAAACAGTGCATCGAATTGTGACTGACAACCTGGGGTATCACAAACTGTGTGGGAGGTGGGTACCAAAAATGCTGACAGACGCTCACAAAGAGCAAAGAAGGACAGCTGCACACAATTTTTTTGTCCTGCTGGGGGGAGGATGAGGATGACCTCTTTTTGCACATAGTGACGGGGGATGAAACATGGATATCATATGCCACTGGGGAGTCGAAGCAGCAGTCAATGCAATGGCGGTACTCTGGTTCTCCTAAAGCGAAGAAATTCAAACAAACACAATCAGTTCACAAAATCATGGCAACCGTGTTTTGGGACCAAAAAGGGTGTGATTTTTGTGGAATTCTTGGAACCAGGACGAACAATTACAGCAGCGGTATATTGCAAAGCACTGAATAATCTGCCATGTGCCATCCAAAATTGGCGAAGAGGAATGCTACGCTCTGGAATTTTTCTGATCCATGACAATGCCCGCCCACACACAGCTGCTCATACTGTTGAGACAATTCAAAGATTTCGATGGGAACTATTCAATCATCCCCTTTACAGCCCGACCTTGCCCACAGCAATTTCCTTCTTTTTCTTCACCTGAAAAAGTGGCTTGCATCGAAACGTTTCAACGACAGACACGTGATCAAGACATCAGTTCTGGACTGGCTGCACTCTCAGGTGGCAGATTTTTACGCAGAGGGTATACGGAAGCTTGTGCCATACTATCAGAAATGTCTGGAGGTTAATGGTGACTACGTTGTAAAATAGCCAAGGTATGTACTTGTTTATCAATCACAATAAATTTCTTCTCCTATCATTTTCTTGTTTTTTAAAAAATTTCAGACTTTTTTTTGACATGCATGCACCTCATAATATAATGTCCGGTAATATTTTGTCAAAATGCCCTTTCTTTTAGGCTAGGAAAATTTTGTAGAGAATGAACAAAATAAATACCTTGTCAACTCATATCTTGCACGTGTGCGAATTACTCACTTAGTAGAAAATTAAGTATTTAAAAAATATTTTAAAATACCAAAATATAGTTTACTTACGGTTTGTGAGTATGTACAGTATGCCAAACTACGTTTTGGGAGTCAACTGCTCCCTTCCTTGGCTAGCGAAATTGCTTCATAGGAGCATCAAATAGAAGTAAAACAAGGAGTAAAGTGATAGGTGTTACTATGATAAAAAAGGTTTCCTAACAACTTGCCCATTCCTGATAAAACTCCCATACCCACAATCCTTTCTTTGTAAAGCTACCAAAAGCGTAAAAAGTCAAAGCTAAAAACTTTAAAACTTGAAACATTAAAAAACAAACACGCGACTACATGCTCACCCAAGAGGCATCAGGTTTACCTTCTTGCAGAATGCACAAAGTTTCCCGGTTCCAAACTCCACCCACCAGTCTCTCATCCCTCCTCCTCCCGCATTACGTCATTTCATACTCGAAATCACGAGTCTCCTGAACCACGTGGATTACGCCTGGTGTAACATGAAAACCTATTTTTTTTATATTCACTTACTTCCCACCTTTTGAACACCCTAATCCACATTTCATCCACGTTTCCATCTTCTCTATTTCAGTTATTGTTCCTATCTTTGCATATATTCGCAGCCTCATATACGTTTCTGTTTATTTGTTTGCTTTCATTCCTAACTACCTCCCTTTTCTTAATTTCATGTCGCTCTTCAATAATGTGTTCCGACAACCCCATTCTTGGAACTCCCTCCCTAATGTCCTTATCATGTCCCCCCCCCCATCTTATCTCCATACTTCTTCCTGTTTGTCCTTATTGCATTCACAACTAATTCTATACACCCCTTTATCTCCCCCTCCATTTTCCCCTGCCTTTCTATCCTTTTTGTACTCTGTAAAATGTTTTTCGATTGTCCGTGGGGGCCTCATACCACATTTAATGCCATAATCCTTTGCCACTTTTTCAATCCTTTCGGAAACCCCTTTGAAATACGGGATCCCCATATATCAATACTTCATTTTCTCTTCTCCTATATCAAAACCAGCCTCCACTATTTCCTATTCCTTATTCTTTTCCCCTTGCTCTCTCTCGCAAATTTTGCGAGCTCCTCTTTACATCCTCCTCATTACATTCTCGCTATATCCGTTCCTTTTGCCTACCCCCATGATCCATTTTTCCTCAATTCACCTAAATGATTACAGAACCTTTTTGCTCTTATGAAGAAGTTTAGAAAAACATTGTTTTTGGTTCTCCAGGCATGGTGGGATTTATTATTGATGTATAAGTCCCCTGCCAAAGCTTTATGAAAAACACCATTTCTAATTCCACTTCCAGTGTTGATAATCCTAAGGTCTAAAAAGCTAATCCCCTCGTTTTTAATTTCTTCCTTGGTAAACTTAATATGATCTTCTTGTTCACTCAAAAATCTTAAACATCCTGTTTAAACCCTTTTCTTCACCTATAATGAAGGTGTTCTCAACATACCTCCCAAAATATTTAACCTCCCCTTTCATTCATTCCATAGCTGCCTTCTCAATGTAATGTAGGAAAATATTGGATACAATCCCAGAGATCGGGTTCCCCATAGCTAACACTTACTTTTGTATGTAAGTCATGCCATTAAAACTAAAGTAGTTATATCCTGTACACAAATGGAACCATCTTACATACTCCCATTACATTTAACCCTTTTTCCATTAACCACCTTTGTAAGCAGTCTGCGGCTTTGTCTCTGGGGACAGGCATGTATCCAGAGGGGGTGCTCGAGCCCCCTCCGAAATTTTTCGATTTACACTAGATAAAATGAGGTTTTTGGCTTGTGTGTGCGAAATAAAATATTGTGATTATAATTTAGAGAGATATATAATTATCGAGGAAAAGCGGAGAATGTTCTAGAACCCTGAGGGATAACCTGATAATATTGTATGTAAACGTTCTTTGCTCTTTCGGTGTTGTTGCAATGAACTTGAGCATTATTTAAAGATTTGTCAGCATTTGGAAGATGCACAACAAAGCACTGTTGAAGGTAGCGCCATGAGTCGGGTGATTCGTTGGATTACTAATTCTCTGAAAAGCTCGAGAGGGAACGTTCTTGAATAGGAGGTGGAGTCGAACTACAAAACATTTTATGTGCGGAACATTCCAGAATATAATATGGATATAAATACGCGGATTCAATTTCACAGTTGGTCTGTACAACAGAATCATTCAATAAGACTTCAGGAGTTAGTGTGACAGTCAATTAGTGATCAGTCAGTGTCCATTGACAGTTTTATAAGATGTAGAGATTAGGGGGGGGGGGAACTAGTGACACATTTTGCTGGAAAGTGCTGAAGTCTACCACTATTACAAGTTCGGGTCCAAAGCTGAAGACATTGCCGACAGTGTAGTGCTAGTTTCGGGTCATGAGCTGAAGGGATCGAAGGTCTCTAAAGTAAATATTCCAGCAGTAACGGGCATTGGAGCATCATTTTTTAAAAAAAAAAAAAAAGAAAAGGAAAACTGCTGCACAGATCGACTGAAAATCTGAGTTTTGAGTGACGATTTATTAGTGACTGGACCAAGTTTCGTGTATGCAGTCCGAGAGTTTTGTGGGTTAAAAAAGGACTCTTAAGGCAGCTGTTTTGGAAAAACATTCAAACACTAACTACCACAAAGGGACAACCATGAAGGCCGAAAATTTTATGAATGTCGAGAGAGAAAGCAAGATGATGTTGCATATGTGGAAATTTTAGCGGAAAAAGCAAGCTCGACCATGACTCAAAAACCAGGGTCTCTGGCATATACCGTGCCATTCTTTGTTCTACCAAGTGAGCTACCGAGTCACCCTTGGCTTCACTTGATCTTTTGCTGTCGCTGTAGAGCAATGGCACAGTATGCCTGGTGGACAGTGGGGTGCCCAAGCGGGGGTTGATGGGGGTTATCCTAAAAAAAAAAAAAGATCGTCAAAAGTAGGAAAATATGAGAAAATGAGAGCTGACTACCAAGAAAAAGTATACATAACCCCTCCCTTTCGAAAATCCTGGGCACGCCACTGATGGTGGAGCCTGCATTTTCCGCTAAAATTTCTGCATGGCACATCTCTTGTGTATGCCCAACCGTAAGATGTTGCTTGTTTAATTAACAAGCACAGAAAAAGGAGATAGAATAAAACTAAGGGACATTCCCACTGGTTGACAAGATATTTTTCTTCTATGGTCAACACGAGCTGCAGAGCGTCGACTTTTATAAAATCGTGCTCTGGTCTCACAAGGCTAGCTCCGTGACCAGGTTTAGCAACTATTACATAAATACATGATACACTTGAAAGCCAGAATACAAATATTTTATGCTAAATACAAATGTAAAGGGGTTTGATACTAGATTTTTGATATCTCTCAACAAAAAACCATATCACTGAGGGTACATTTGATAAAAAACTATATCACTGAAGGTACATTTGATAAGTGTGTTAAAAGATGTAGCAATATTTTCTTCCTTTCTTATTTTCTTTTTACTTCATATGCATGTTCCTATGACAAATTAAAACATTGAAAATTATGTTACTATACTATTAGATTCTGTTTACAAATATATACAAAACTACTCTGAGTAATGTGGGTGTGTATATACGTACCATGTAGATATATTTAATAAGCCTACTGAAATATGAAGGTAACACTTGGATATAACCACCCATCCAAGAAAGCCGGCATTTTTACACTACCGTTTATGTCTAGATATGAATTCCAGGTTGAAAGTTGTATTTTAAATTTAGATATGAGTGTCTCTTTACAGTAAAGAGTGAAATGAAATCTGTGGAACAAGAAAAATGAAGTCAAGTAATGTATTTCCATCGATTTTAAACGCTTTGGGGAAAAAAGCTGAAAAAAACAAATATTCCTGCGGTAACGGTTCCGATTGTTTTATGATTTCTCCTAGCACAAAGACTAATTATCGTAGAATTTTTGAAATCATTGTCACATGAAACTTGAACCTACCTTAAAGTAATGAGCACTGTTTTTTCGGTTGACAAGCGACAGTAAATGTTGTAGAAGTAAATCGGAACCTTAGTAGAATGCATTTAGTGACTTTATTTTAATGCTAAGGGAACCAAACCTAACCACGAAAGCATATATTGAACAAAACCTTAAGTAATCGCTAAAACTCTGCAGTATGTGTTAACAGACGTACATCGAAATCGAACCATGTAAAAATTGCATTCGTAGCATGATGAAATCGCAATAAAACAAAAGGAACTTGGGCCTCATTTTTGTTCATTATGTGAATATACCACATTGTTGTTTCATCACGTCCAGAGTACTGTCACCCATGAACATTTCTTTGAGTTTGATGGTCATTTTCGATGGCTGATACTTCACTCTTGCTCTCATAATCACTTATGCCAGGCTGCTCCACATCACCATCTTCTGAATAAAGAATATCACACTGCTCCTAACGTACACTTTCATAGTCTCTATCATCCATTAACCATTGCAATATATGAGTATTGTCCATCACGAAAAAGTCACAAACACAAGAAGAGCAATATAATTCACAACACAAAAATTAAAAAACAGCCCTACGGTCGGTTGACATGTGAGTCACATTCATATTTTGACAATTTGTTGACAGGCTCACAGGACAGCTCCTAACAATGGAAGGGAACGATTCACCCTATATTTTCCCAACCGTAACAAAACAAAAGACAGCTAGACTGCATTTTTCATGTCGACCAATGGCAGGTTAAGAGCCCCAAACCTGGCCCACCTAACCACAAAATCATTTACATACATTATTGGAGTACTAAGAGCCATAAACCAGACTCGCCTAACCTAACTACAAAACCCCATCAGACCACACATGTGACCTACATGACAGCAGCAGTCTGTAAACAAACTGACAGCAAACGAATGGCTGGTTGCAAGAGAAGAACCATGTAGGAGTATAAGGAAGCGAAAAACAATTCTCAAGCAAACACACAGTAAGTAATCACAAAAACTCCAAAGTATGTGTTAACAGGGAATGACATAAGATGACCGGACCCCTCTCGGATTTTCTTCATATTTGGCATACTCACGGTAAATGTTTACTATCCTTCGGACACCTATAACTTCTGAGTTTCGTCAATTTTTGACATTTGTACTTACCTATCTGCTTCGCGGATCATTTTTTAATGTGTATTCACGTTTTTTTGATCATTTTTTTTTAAAAAAAGTGTTTTTGTAACTGAAGAACGTACGTTTCCGCAAATGGTTTGTGGGGCTATGCGGGAATGGTGTGTGGGGCTATGCGAGAATGTTGTGTGGGGCTACGCATATTTTTTTCAAAACCAATTTTTAACTATTGTAACCTATTGTGACCCTACCTAACCTAACCTTACCGGAAATGGTTCGTGGGGCTATGCATCAGTGGTTGAATTTCCGCTATGAAACATTCCCACATCACACAAAACACCTTCCAGATGTTAGACAATACTACAGGAACTTATTACGGTAAGTAGTTTCTTCTGTAGAAATCTGTCCGAAGGATAGTAAACTATAGTGGAGCCCAAGTTAAGAGTTCAGTATGGGCCCTTATGGGCTTTTACTTTTGAGATCACCACCCCTAAACAAGTGTGTTTCTGTCAGAAACAAAAGTCGTTATCATTCGAAGAGAAAATAATAAATAAGCAAAAACCAGAGGAAATGTAAGGCTTTGATGGTTTACACCTTCTTTTGCAATTCGGACCATCAAAAAAAGACGCTTTCCTTTCTTGTGTTTACCGCAATTTGGGGAGTTAAAACTAACAGCTGTCCGACGGTTGCCACTTGCTGCAAACACGTGTTGGGAAGAGGGAAGGGGGCGGGGAATGGCCAGGCAAAAGTTCGTGAATAGGCGGCTCCTGTCGGGGGTCAAGTGGTTTGTTGTTTGAGTACGCGCTTTCTCATTTTGGGTATTTCTTGAAGGAATTTATTATTATAATTATTCTACAACAGAAAAATGGCAAGGGGTGGTATTATCAAGCATAAAAGTGTCCAGAGTCTTACAAGTAAAGAGAGACAAATTGTAATAAATATAAATATACTTCAAGCAGAAAAATCCCGGTAAAAGTGTTAGTTGGACTGCAAGCGAAAATGCTGAAACGACTGGAATTTCGTTCAAAACTGTTTACAAAATTAATAGCGAAGCGATTAAAGGTCCTCTTGCAACACCAAACGAGCACAAAAAACGTCTCAAGAGGTACGCAAAATCCAACGACTTGGAATATAACTTTAATACGAGGCGATGTGCGGCAAAACTTCCCAGGCACATTGTATATAATACATTGCCGGATTTTTCGGGAGGAGGTTCACTTGCCCCTCCCAAAATGATGACTAAGTATTATGAAAAGTATTGAGAGTGTTATATTAAAAGATAAAAAAAATGATCGAGCCATTTTTCCTAGGTAGTTAAAAGAATGTCAGTCTCCTTTCTGTAATTATCCTTCATATGAGTAAAAATACAATAGAACTCCTTTTATTTCACACCTCTACTAATAATTGATTGATTGAGTTTTAAGTCCAATTTTATGCGCAGATAGGTTAGTTGGGACTGGACCTACAGTTTTATGTGAGATACGAAGTACTATGTGCCTCCAGCAGGTATCGAACCCTGGATCACTTGATTATAATGCGACGACGGAAATTCTGCTAATGCTATCCCCTTATAATCGAAGGACCCTGGGTTCAGTTTCCTGGTGGAGGTACATTCTAGGATGACTTATACATTGAAGGCTCAGTTCCGATTAGTTCATCTGACCACAAATTACACCTAGAACCAACCCTTGCAATTATATTGATGTGAATGACTTGACGTGTCCAATGGGTGTATATGCTGGTCATAACTCCTCCTTGGATAATAATAATAATGCGTCGTGCAACAGCCCATGAAGGGCCTAGGCATACCTACCAACTGCCGGTCTCCCTTCCACGCTTTCCTTCGTCACCTCTAAGCATGGAGATCTTCAACCAGTATTGGAATAGTCGGGGGGTCAGCCCGACGTATCCCCAGCCGTTATAGCAGGTCTCCGTGACCGGATTACGCTCACTCACTCGGAGCTCCCCAATTTCCGAATAAATTCCGACCAGAGCCGGATTCGAACCTACGCCGTCCCGCAGCGAACGATCTCAAGACGAGTGAACGCCTTAACCCGCTCGGCTACGGAGGAGGACCCTCCTTGGATAAGTATTTCTAAAAGAAGAGGGTCAACAGCAGGAGAAGATGGCATATGAGGACCAGCTACTAAAAAGTATACGTACTACCCCCCTCCCCCTTCGAAAACACTGGGCACAACACTGATATAAGGGCACTCTTTGATGTGTCGAATAAGTTGCAAATCTGCACATTATATTTCCAATATTACGTAATGCTTACAGCATATTCTGTGCACGTCCCAGAAAAAAATAATCTAGACCCGCCTATAACTGTCAAGCTGCTGCTGTGCAAAACGAATAGAGGGACAAAACAATAAAGACACAACAAGACTTTCTGTGCGGCCTTACGAGTTGTTTGCGAGCACTTACAGGTCGGGGGGAGAGATTTGCTTTGGTGCATGCCGGTAATGAACACGGTTTTGTCTCAAACAAGACAGTATGCCGATAAATGTGAAACAGGCCTCTCCGATGGCACAGTGGTAACGTCCTGGTTTGATACCCTTTGGAGGCATATAGTGGTTCGGATCCTAGTTTAAACTGTAGGCCCAGTCCCGATTAGCCTTTCTGTGCAAAAAGTGGACTTAAAGGGAAAAAACACGGCCAACGTACACGATGAAATGGACAGCAAGACGTATGAGAAGTATATTCGGGAACAGTTATTTGCAAATCTCCCTCCATGGACCGTCATTACTCTGTACCACAGCCGCATGAAAGAACAGCTTCCCATCAAACCATGGCGAAAGGATTTGTATTCTTGTATTGAACAGTACCCGTTTCCGTTAATCACTAACTTTTGTTGCGGCGTGTACTACAGCAGAAGTTCGATGCATGCCGGAGCCTTCTTCCACTGCGCACCATGCGGCAACACTGTCCCCATAAGCCCCATACTGAACTCTTAAGTTGGGCTCACCAATAGTACCTAAGCTAAAATAAGGCATTAGTTTTGAGAATAGAAACTGTCGATTTTCGCAAAAATTTTTTGTTTCACAAGGAAATATAAATATATTCCTGAAACTACCATGACACCAAATTTTAACTATGTTTGCCTAACCTAACCACACGTCAATGGTTCATGGGGCTAGCGTCAATGGTTCGCAATTATTTTGCAATTTTTAGATCCTGATACTACCATGACACCAAATTTTAACTATGTTTGCCTAACCAAACCACAGGTCAATGGTTCGCAAATTTTTTGCAATTTCTAGACGTTTCCGACAAATTTTAACTTCAGATTCGTCATTAGCAGGCTTCAATTAGTAAGTATGTCAAATATGAAGAAAATCGGAGAGGGGTCCGGTCATCTTAAGTCATACCGTTAACAGACACAAACAGAAATCGAACCATGAGAAAAATGCCTGTGTAGCATGATGGAATCTGAACTTGAGCCGAGTTTTCTTGTAGACAACTAATACACGTGGCAAACATAACTGTGTAATAATTAGTCTAATTTTATAACTTATACAAATTATGTACAGTACCGATTATTCATTACCCTGCGAACTGCACATTAAGTTGATATAATTAGTTGATTATAATTTTCCATAGGTAGTTTGTGTAGTTTCACGTATAAAACCACATGTGTGTCGTTAGTAAGTTATATTTATTAAAGATATGTTTATATCGAATGGTGTGAACGTTTGCAAGAATCACTCGATAATCTCCTTTAAGCCCATATATGCAATGTACGTATTGTTTATAACAAGTACCGATTCGATTATACCAGTGCATGTGCATGCACACTGCAACCAATAAGTAAACAAGTCAACCAAAACACTGAATTTTAGTTTACGCCCTAAGCATTATTTGCGTCAGTACACAAAGTTTACCTACATTTTCTTGATATATGGTGATTTAGAACATCATCTTATCGAATAGTTACTTACTATTTTCACCGTAAAATATCCATTTCTCATTTGTCGTCACATTATATAATCAGAACAAATCACTGTGTCCGACTCTATTTTACAGGTTCTTAAAAATTATGTTTGTATTTATCTTGTGCACTTCACATAATTTCTACAAACACAGACGCCATGAATGTTTCGATACGTCATTTTACGAAGGGGGAGATACACCATTCAGAACAAAACTGCAACCATTTTGTCTTCTAATGAGCAATACTTCACGTAAGGGAAATGAACGTAATGTCTGTTGTAAAGTAATACCATTTGTCTGTGGTTAATATTATCATTACAGATATTTGTCTTTTTCTCAAACGGACAAAAACACATTTGCACATTCCGATGAAGCATTTATGATAGTGTTTGTAGAAACTGCACCTACAGTTGGGTGTAGTATTCTAATCTTGAAAAATATTTGCCAGTAGGAAACAAGAGATATCGTTCATTGCTATACATATGCCTAGGACATTTTGTTTAACTAAGTTGAACTTCAGGCCTTGTTCTTACAAACTTAGTCATAAATTTAGGGGTGTGCGAGATCCCGAAAAGTCGGGACCAGGAAAAAAAATTCCCGTCCCGTTCCCGACTTGGAGAAATGATTTCCCGACTTGTCGGGAAATACCGAATGGTCATTTTAAAAAGTCGTTAATTCTCAACTTTTTCTGCATCGTAAATGTCTGGAACTTATTGGAAATTGTTAGTTTTTGTACCAGAAATGCAAAAACAATCACTTAAGTTGAAAATGACCTGTAGAATTCGAGATTTCCAGAGCTTCGGGAAATTTCGAACATTTCCCGTCCCTTAAATTTCCCAACTTGCGGGCACATCGCGCTGCGACGCCAAGGGTCCCGGGTTCGAATCCCGGTCGGGCTTGGTTGTTTGTGAATGTCCATTCATCAATTTCATCACTCATCCCCATCTTCGCAAATTAGCCAAGAGGCACAAAACGCGAAGTAAAATAAACTAAATCAATCAATCAATCAACTTGCGGCTGTCGGATGTTTGAAGCTTGCATGACATGTAAAATTACTCATTGATGATAACATATGTGAGGTTTTGAACTGAATGGAATCTTCCCTTGGGGTATTGATCAAAGATCGATTGTGATACCTTGGATCGATTACATCGATTGTCGAATCAAAGTAAAGCTCCGACCGCCATGATATATCCACCTTTGGCCGTATTTGTTTCGGGTCTCCTGACGTCAGACGAAGAATGCCTACGTTGTTAGGTTAGGTCTGTTAGCTTTGGTTCTATTAGCATAAATACACTGTAACTTTATTATGTATGCTAAGAGAACAAAACCTAGCTAGTCTAAACTAACCAGAGGCCTGCACAAGACCCGGAAAAAATCCGTCTGCGAGAAGGTGCGCCTACAATAATATGCAACACGCACGTCAAGCCCAGGTGTTCGACATCGCGCAAGCGAGCTTCACGTCACAGTTGTGCACAGGCATCGATGCCTGACAGGCTTTTCTATTACCCGGGTCCCGTGAGACTCGATGTAGTTCTTGCACGTCGACGCGAGCACTACTGTTAGTATGCTGTTAGCATAGAATAGTTAGGGTATAGAAGATTACCCTACATTTAAACCTCGCTGCGCTTGGAAATTGCAGTTCCATCGGTGGCCAATAGATGGCGCGGCCGTCTTCTCTTGCTGTTTCCAGCACAAATTGGGGGAGAGCTCTTTCGGTGACAGTCACGTGGGTTTCAAACGTCATTATTGGTCAGATCTCTTGTATCCCAGCAAGGCTGTTACCAATGGCAAGGGCTTTCTTTTTCGCTGGTTCCCTTCCAAGCACCGCTGTTAGGGGTGGGGTGAAGAGATGGGATGGGTGATGCGTTTCCGCTACCGCAAAGTTCTTCGGAATCTTTTACTCGAAAGTAAGGTTGCCTTTCCTATGCAATTCTTAACAGATTCTTTGAGTGTTTATTTGAAGGCGAAATTGGGAATGTAAAATGTAGGCATTTTCAACTGGCGCCTGAATTTTCAAATTCAGTTCTCAAAAAACTTTTTTTTAAAATATTTCAACTTCGCTTTTGGAAATTTCCATTACCACTTTTGAAATAACGAGTACAGTGTGTGGGCCTCCCCGATGGCGCGGTGGTAGCGTCGTCGCTTTGTAATTAAGGGGTTCCGGGTTCGATACCCGGTGGAGCTACAAGTGGTTCGGATCCCACTTTAAACTGTAGGTCTAGTCCCGATTGGCCTGAGCAAAAAGAAAAAAATAATAACTCATAACTGAAGTACAAACTGGGGAAGGACTAATTCCATGCACCGGCGCAACAATCATTTCTTGACTGCAACAATCTTTACTCGACCCCGCCGCACAAGAAATGAAAATGAAGTGAATAACGTGAAATTCAAATAATTTTTGTTTCATTTTGCTCGAAATAAAATCGTTTCTTTAAGATAGGGTGACCATTCGTCTCGTTTTGACCGGGAGAGTCCCGTTTCATATGCGTGTCCCAGTTGTCCCGTCGATATTATACCAGAAACACTATTTGTCCCGTTTTTTAAAAGTCTAGGAATTAGCTTGAAAACCAAGTTTAAATTTGAGAGATTCTTAAAAAGAATGAATTTCTGTGTCTTGGCGGAAATTCAAATGTCAAATTCCGCGTTTTGTGTTAGATATTAATATGTGATGCAACTTTTTCGGGGAGCTTTATTAACGGTTAGTAAAGAATAAATTTGTTCTCAAGAAGATTGGTTCTTCTGCAAAATACTCGTGAACTTCAGCGTAGGACCAACATCAAAGGTTGATCACGGGAGTCGGGTAATAGAAAAGCCTGGCAGGCATCGATGCCTGTGCACAACTGTGACGTGAAGCTCGCTTGCGCGATGTCTCTCTCTCTCTCTCTCTCTCTCTCTCTCTCTCTACACCAGTCGTGAAGTTTCTTGGCTCTCCATCATATCTTCCCTGTCTCAATCAAGGACGCCCGCTGCCCCTCCCCCTGATATTTCTGGAAATACTTAATGAAAATCAAATGGTGAAATTGTAGCAATATTTTTCAACAAAATATGTTGTTATCTGTAACTTGCAGGCCAAAAGTTACAGCAATTATTATTATTATTATTATTATTATTTGAAGTAGGGTTACATTTAAGCTTACAGTTTATTTTACATTGATTTAAGTATACAAAAACATATTTTTGTCCTGCAAGAATTGATGTTAAGTGTACAGTTATGCAAATGATATTCAGATGTACAGAATATGGAAATTTCAAATGTATGTAATTTAAAAAAAACATAAGTAGTAGAAGTAATAATAATAATAACAAAAGTAATAGCAGTAATAATAATAATAATAATAATAATAATAATAATAATAATAAAGTTTCTATGACTCTGCCACCGAGAAAAATCCTGCGGGCGCCCTTGGTGTCAATCTTGATATAAACTCTCTCTGATGACCTTCAATTGATCACTGTGTACTTCGATTTATACAGGGGATATTATATCTTATTCTCTTAAATTAAGAAGGAATTTAACATAGCCCATACTTCATTAGGTGAACGACAGATTACATTAATTGATTTGATTTACATGTTTTAATAACTTCGCTTTTCTTCCACTTTTGGCTAATTGCGAGAATATGAGGCTGAATTTTGAAGATGGGATAAGTGTGATCCGAACCACCGCGCCGCGCCCCGCGTGGTTAAAACTGATATTTTTAATCAAATGGTTCCGGGTTCGATTCCCAATGTTGGCAAAATTGGATATTTAATTTATATTTATTTAAAAGTCCCGATTAGCTCTTGTGCACAAAAAGGAAATGAACTAAAGTGGAAATAGGGTGTAAAAGTTAATGCTGAAATCAAAAGATCCTGGGTTCGATTCCCCAATGTCGTCAAATTGCCTAATAATGGATTTCCTCTTTAAATGAAAAAGGAAGTGTGTTATCTTTCCCGATTAGCATTTATGCAGGAACAGATATTCCAAAAGCAAAACAAGATGGCCGACATTGTTGTTGTGTATTCAAGAGGTTCCAGGTTTGAGTCCCAATGCTGGCAAATTGCAGAATAACTGCTTTGTTTAAAAAGTGAGTTACTATTCCCGATTAACCTTGATACACAAATAGTCTTGATTAGCCGATATGTGCATAAATAGTATTTGTATAAATACAACATGACGGAGGATATGCGCGCGCAATCAATGTGTAAGATGCAAAGTTACGAAGGAACCTGATTTTAAGATGGTGCCGAAGCTGGCATAACCCGAAAGCCTAGTGTCTAAGGTTTTTGATTTGTAAAGAAGGTGTCGAGGATTCGATGCCTGGTAGAGTCAATAATGAATTGTCTCGATTAGCCTCTGTGTACATCAGTGGCGTAGCATGGACATTTCGGGTGGGAACGCCAAGTCCGAAGGAAGGGTCGGCCCTTTCTTGCTTAATAATTTTCTTATGGTATTAGTCGCCACAGGTATTGTTTATTTACCTGAAGTCAGCTGGGTTTTCAATAAAACATCATCCATGCATGTTTTAGCTAGAAAATTAGATGCCTCACTATTCCACAAATGTTTTGAACTCTGGCGTTTTATACCTTTCTGCATGACGCAAGTCATTAAAAACCTACCTGAATCACAAGCGCCTCTGCACAACAGTAGACGTCATTTTTGAGGATTATCGAACTACTAATTGATTTGGTTTATTTTACTTCGCTTTTCTACCACTTTTGGTTAATCGCCAATATGAATATGAGTGATGATATTGAAGAAGGGACACTCACAAAGAACACACGTGCTCACGCCGGGATTCGAATCAGGGGTCTCTGTCGTCTTGGTCCGCTGTGCAAAACACTCTGACACGGAGGTGGGCGAATGATCCAACTATAATACACTCAACTGACATAACAGTGCCGATTAGTAATTCAGACCCCTGTTTATACATCTTGAGAATGTTGATAAACATTTTAAAATAATTTTGTCCAGAGACCATTCGATGTTAAGAGTTTTCAAATGAATGCTAAAAATTTCCACTGACACAATATTAAGCAGTTAGATACTAACGATATAATAATAATAATAATAATAATAATAATAAAATAATAGTTTTGCGGGTTAAGTGGTAGAGCAGCCACAGGCTGAACTTCTACCACGAGGACTTCACCAATTTATTTAACAAAAACTGCGTTGATCTTTTAGTGTTTAATGCACATCGCTTTTCGTGCGATAAATTATACGATGCAGTGGCCATTAAGAAGTGGTATATTCGTGTTTGGTAAAGTTACGTCAGTCAATATTGCCTATTGCAACATCACATAGCACGGGTGGCAGCAGCGCGATGAACCGGGTAGGAATTCTACCGCTGTCGTCTGCTTCAGAAGGCAGGAAGGGTCACATGAATCAATCACGGTAGACCTCTGCTCCGGACGCTGTTGTACAGTGTCTCTCAAAAGTTTTAGGACAACGACATTTTAAACTAGGCAACCCAATTTACACAAGGCGTTGGTGGGTTGCGTGTAGAGTTAGGTTCAATTTCAGGGTTGCCACATGCACAATAGATATTTATAAAATACACGAAAGGAATAAAAACAACTTATATTGTATAAAATTATTAAAAATATCACTATTATATCGCAAGTGACAAAATTCTTTCTGAAAGAAAAAAAATGTTTTCTATTATTTCATCGCTGATGAGTCTACCGAAAGGAAAAGAGGTGAGAGAAAACGAAAGGTGACAAAGGAGAGGAGAAAGAGAAAGCCAAAGGAGAAGAGGAAAAGTAGAGGAGAGAAGAAAGAGAGGATAGACGAGGAGAGGAGATGTAGTGAAGAGAATGGAAAAAGATTCTACTAGAGATGAGGAAAATTGAGCAAAGAAGATAGAAGAGGAGAAGAGGAGACAAGAAGAGGGGAGTGGAGTGTAAAGTAAAGGAGAGAAAATGAGAAGAACGAAAAGAAGAGGAGAAGAGTGCAGTGGAGTCGGAAATCTGACAGGAGAGGAGATACGAGAAGTGGAGATGAGTGGGATAAAGATAAGATGCGAGAAAAGTAGGGAAGGCGATATGAGATAAAAGCAGAGCGAGCAGAAGGAGGGGAGAGGAGAAGGAGAAGAGAAGAACAGAAGGGACCGAAGAGAAGAGGTAGTTGCAAAAAATATCGTCTCAGCGTCAAGAATTGATGCATTGGTCAAATTATCGACATGAAACATTTTGAAATGTATTGGAGAACGTATTAGATCGGTTCGAAATGCTTTTTGGCTTAGTTCAGAGCAAGGTAAAATCTTCCATGCAAGATCTTTGATTTTACCTGCGATTATACCACTAAAAACATGAATGTAATTGGAATATTTATAAGAATTATCCAATTTTTGTCCACTTCTCGGTTCGTTGAAATGGAGATTTTGTAATTTAATATTTCCCCTCCCCCCATCGTTAATTCCAAACTGAATCTTTCCGTTTCACACGGCGTGGACAATGAACACAATGGGATAGGTCTAAAACTTACGAAAATTTTCTGCCACCGGAAGGGTTTGAACCTACGACCATCAGATTGACCTGACCTGAACGGTAAACACTACCCTACAAGCTTTCGCCCCTGAAAGTAAGTAGAACGAGCTGACCAATGTGAAATGTAGATGCAACTCTCCACCTACATATAATGTGCAAATAATACTTGTTTGTAACAAAGAAAACGAAGGTAGTACGACTCGGCGAAAACATTTAATGGAGAATTTCACATGATGAAAACTTTTCATTCGATATTTGCGGAGGTATCCTTGCATTGAACTCGAGTGGGATAAGGTGTAAAATTAGTATGTCCTGAATTGCCACAAATATAAATAGTTATTTCATTAATATTTGTCAATGTCTTTGAAGCAGTACACAATTATCGTTAGAGTATCATAATTCACGACCTTATACATGAAAATATCCCTTTGAATGTGTGTCAATTCATTTATTTGTTTATTTTTTTTTTATAAATTTCATATGCACTGCTCTTACAAATAATGTTACCATGCTCTTGTTTATAATAAAAGGAGAATTAAAAAGAATACCTAGTATGGAGGATCGAACCTGGGACCGTAATCAATGCTTTCAAGAACTCTAACCAATACACTACACCCTTTGTTTCCCTTGAAGCAACAGTTCTTAATTATTCTGTCGCGTGAATATTGTAAACGTTATCCTGCAAAAAGAAGTTCAATACTCTGATATAGCTCTGTACTTCTAGAATTACTCTATACACATGCATTTGAAATTTAACTCTGAATTTATTTCTTCGTTGTTAGTATATCTAAGCTTGTGAATATACTTTATTTGTTATTTTACAACGGTTACATTAACATCTACGAAATAGTTTCTTATAATAAATTCCGGTTGACCAATTTACCAATATAAACAAATGGAATGCAGATTGTCATAGAGCTTACATTGTTAAAAAGGAGCGGATACACGTATTACTATCCCAATACTTATTCAATAAGATTTCTTGTTTGTCAGAAGTTATGACTTAAACTATTGCATGTTGAGCTAGTGCCCACCTAGCCGCCTCTGATAAAATCTATCATTCTTGAGATTCTCTTTCAAATTCGACTCTGGTCACTTGTAACTTGCTGGGTGCAGACACTGTGCATCGACGCACAGTGTTTTGCGATAAGAAACGGCCTTGAATAGCGTGAGTGAGTCACTTTGAAACAGGGACTGCAGTTGAAAGCTACTTTCAGTTTCAGTTTCAGTTCGGCCCGGAATGAAACATTGGGGTTCACTTTCAGTTCTTGAACTGAAACTGGAATGAAACCGGAGTATATATGTCCGAACCAGAACTGGAATGATCTGATGTTTTATGTCCAGTTCGGCCCAGAATGAAACCATTCGGTTCACTTTCAATTCTCGAACTGGAACTGGAATGAAACAGGAGCATATCTATCCGAACCGTAACTAGTATGATCTGAGGTTGTACTTCTAGTTCGACCCGGAATGAAACCCTTCTGTTCATTTTCAGTTCTCGAACTAAAATTGGAACGAAACCGGAGTATATCTATCCGAACTGTAATTGGTTGGTCTGAACTTTCACTTCCAGTTTGGCCCGGAATGAAAGTTTTCTGTTCAGTTCTCGAACTTAAACCGTTTCCAGCCAAATGTTAAGGATCTGGGTGCGTTTTGCTATGTTTGAGATCGAGAAAAATACTAAGTAACTTTTACATTTTCTTCATTTAAGAACTGTATCTCACATTGTACTGACAATTGTACATTTCTGTAATTATCTGTGAAATGAAAACGAAAAGTTTATATGAATCCGCAGCGTCACTTTTACCTCAATTGATTCAGTTCAAAATGGCATCAAACAATGGGATGAATGAAAATTAACTGTGAAAAAAGTTACGTATCTTCATTACAGTAACCACATTTCTGAAAGTAGCGTATGACATCACAGTACAGTAACCAAATTGTAGTTAAACAAATACATTTATGAAAGTAGCATATGTCATCACAGTACAGCAACCAAATTTTAGTTAATAAAACAGATACAATTCTATGTGAGCTGTGGCTAGCTTCATTAGTGTGTCCATTTTCCCGCAAAACTACAACATCAATAAGATTAATACACATTAGATCTTCCAATGGCAGCAAATTTTCCAATTCATGGAAAATGGCATTTATTCTTTTGTATGTAATTACATAATTTTGTTTGGTTTTCTGAATTCCTGAAAATAGAAATTTAAAATAAAATGGTGTATGAACTGTTAATTTATGAAAAACGCCATAAGCATCTATCCTCGATGGATATTTTCACACCTACAAACAACCATGGATTAAAGAAAAAGCACTTAAAAATATGCTTCACAAACTTTGGTTGATTGTAAATGATACATGCCATACTTTTGTAGTACGAGTTCCTCCTCCTCGTATGTAACATAGTATTTGCACTTTAACATCTATTATTTAAATTTTGAATAAAAAAGGAAATTACGTCATACATAAATCTTACAATGTTAACCTTTTAAATGTCTTTCAAACGAGAAGCATGAAAAACGACAGCAAACATGTGAGTATGAAAGACAACGACTATTCACCTTCCTCCTCGACGAACTCGTAAACACTACTGGAGCTAATAGAGGAACTGAAGGAATTTTCATCTTGGTTTAAGGCTGGAGGGTGCTGATCAGAATGCTTTTGGAATAAAGCATTCGTCCGCAAGACCATGAGATCATCAAGTGTTGGAGAGGAAAGGTTGTACCTCAAATATGACATTACAAACTTCACACTTGAGAACAACCGCTCCACGCTTACCTGGGTGGCGGTGCAGCCAAAACCACCATGGCAACAGAATAAAGTTCTGGCATGGAATGCTTTCTCATATCCCAGAATTCTAATACGTTGTTGTTTCTTGGCAATCGTGGCATCATAGCTCGAAAAACCTTCAACAAGGGAGGAATATTCTTCTTCGACTGACCTCCGTCTGCAGTAATTCGACTCGAAACTTTTTCTTTAAAATAAACTCCAGTTCATCCTCCTCGTCCAGATCTGCCATCACATCTTCAGTGTCTCTAGTATCAGCTTCTAGAGTATTGCCTTTAGTATTGCATTTCTCTAATTGCAGCCACAATTTCATTATTTGTTTCTCTGCAGTAAGACAGGCTGATTCGGAACGAAGACAGAGATATCTTGGGTCCATATAAACAGACGCCACAAAAGCAGCATTCTGGAACAGCTTAAACTTCCCTTTCTTCCATGTGCAGCACAAGCTGTTTGGCGATTTGGGAACTAACGCGCTTTGTACAGAGTTTGCATTGTATCCAAGTTCCCAAAAGGTCTCCCATGAGGAGCTGTTCACGCTGTAAGGAAGCCATAGCCACCTTGACTGGTTGTAAAGAGTCAACGAGTGTTTGTCGTGCTAGCCGGAGCAAGAGATAAGCGAGGTATTCCGCTGTGGGTCGGAGGACGTACTGCCCCAGGCACTGGCATAGTGCAGCTTTGTTTACCTAGGTGGCAGCACCTTACACAACATCCCCCTTCTTTATTTAAGCTATGTTTGTTTACATATTCTACATAAATCTTACCTCCTATTACAAAACAGTTTAAACAAAGTTTTTGTTTCTTAACTCAAATTGACGAACAGTAATGTTTTAACCAAAACATAAAAATGACACATTTAACAGCTTTATCCATAACCACCATACCTATTAACAAAAACACAAATAATATCTTAACCTACGTAATCCTTCATCCATCCTGGAGGGTTTCTTTCCCTTCGAGGATGCATATACACCAAACTTTCAGCTTCTTCTAACTTATTATCTTTATTATTATCTCGTCCTGGTGTAGTTGGAGTTACTCTGGGCGGAGCCCTTTCAGGAAATGTAATATCATCCCTGTTCATTACCTGAGGAGCAGGGATGAGGAGCCATCTGTTTCGACGATAAGTACCTGTATTCGTTTGTATTAAGTATGATCTAGGATATTTCAATTTAGTTTTAACTGTACCATATTGTTTTAAATCCTTGACCCAGATCCTCTCACCTACCTTTAGGTCTCTTAAATGTCTAACTCTGTGCCTTTTGTTGTAATTGTCAGCTTGTTTGTTCTTTAAATTCTTATTCTTGTACAAAACTTGGCTACGATTCAACACTTTAGGTAGTAATTTTACAGGTAACATCGGTAAATCTGATCTTAATTTCCTGTTCAGAAATAATTCTGCAGGAGAATAACCATTCGCTAATGGAGTATTTCTATAGGCAAGCAAACCTTTATATATGTCATCATTCTTCATTAACAAATGTTTAGCAATTTTAACAGTAGCTTCTACCTGTCCTTGAGACTGACTATGATATGGCGAACCTGTCTGATGAATAAAGTTATACTCCTTAGCAAAACAGCGAAATTTGTACTGAAACTGCGGTCCATTATCGGATCTAATTACATTACAAACACCATATCTAGCAAACATTTGCTTCATTTTTGTGATTATCACATCTTCTGTCATTTGTTTCAACGGAAATATCTCAAAAAACTTTGAGTAGTAATCTGTGGCAATAAGGTACCATACACCTTTACATTTAAACAAATCTACTCCCACCTGTTGCCACGGTCCATCAGGTAAACTTTCCCTTAAAATTGGTTCTTTACAGTTACCTCTCATTTCAATACATTGAGAGCAGTTTTTCACTAAATCATCAAGTTGTGAACTAAGTCCTATCCACCATACTGACATCTGTGCTCGACGTCTACATTTCGTTATACCCTGATGACCTTGGTGTATGAATTTGAAAACCTCCTTTTGTAGCAAACCTGGTATTACAATACGAGAACCTTTTAACAATATATCATGTATTATTGAGAAATCTAATCTATATTGATAGTAAGGTAACAGTTCAACTGCAATTTTACTTTTATCAGGCCAACCATTCAAAGTATAGTACCTAAGTTTCTTGCATATGTTATCATTTACTTGACACTGTTTAATTTTGTCCAAGTAATAATCTTTCACAGGACAGTGTTGAATAACAAAATTTACAAAAGCATGAACTTCTTCACCTAATTCCTCTCTCTCCCAGCCATCAATAGGATTTCTGGACAGAAAATCTGCTAATATAAGTTCACGGCCTGGTACATAATTAACTGTATAGTCATACCTCATTAACCTTATTCTAAATCTTTGCAATCTTGGAGTTAACTCATCAATGTTCTTAGAACCCAATATCTGAATTAATGGTTTATGATCAGTTTCCAAATTCACTTTTAGACCTGAAACATATTCTGAAAATTTTTCCATAGCCCACGTTAAAGCTAAAGCTTCCTTTTCAATCTGTGCATACCTTTGTTCTGTAGGTGTTAATTTTCTAGAAACATAAGCAACAATTTCTCTTTTTGCACCTTTCATTTGAAATAACACAGCACCTATGCCATATGAAGATGAATCTGCACTAACAATGCACTGTTTACTAGGATCAAAATATGCTAATGTTGGGGTTGTAGTTAGAGCTTGCTGTAGCATTTTGTAACTACATTCTTGTGCCGCACCCCAATTAAATTCTACACCATCTTTAAGTAAACCAGTTAAAGGTGCTAAAATATTTGATTTATTTGGAATAAATTTTCCTGCATAGTTAACCATACCCAAGTATGTTTGAAGCTCTGATTTGCAAGCAGGTCTTTCCATGTTTACAATAGATTTGACCCTCTCTGGGTCTATCGAAATACCTTTCTCAGACAGGATATGACCCAAATACTTAACTTTAGTTACACCAAAGATACTTTTGCTTTTGTTAATAGTAATACCTTCTGCTTTCAGTTTATTTAAGACTCTTTTAAGAGCTTCATCATGTTCTTCTATAGTACTCCCAAAGCACAATATGTCATCTACATGAAAAATTACATTTTTTTCACCTTGCAATAACATGGAAATTTGTGTTGTGAAACACTCCGGAGCACAAGAAATCCCAAATGGCATACGCAAAAATTTAAATCTTCCAAATGGACAAATGAAGGTAGTTAACAGTAGACTGTTTTCATCTAATTTTACTTGATAAAACGAGGTATTTAGATCAATTTTACTGAAATACCTTGCTCCCTTTAATTGTGCAAGAGTCGATTCTACTTTTGGCATAGGGAAATGTGGCCTTAACACCCACTCATTTAACTTTGTATAATCACAACATAGCCTAACCTCATTACCTTTAGGCACACACACAATAGGACTAACCCAGTCTGTTACTTCTTCTACCGGTTCAATTATTTTCAGATTTTTCAAACGGTTAATCTCTACTTCTAGTTTTTTCAACATTGGTATGGGTACTACTCTTGGTACAACCTGTACATATGGTTTTGCATTAGATTTCATAGTAATAGAAACTGTTTTCTTAAATTCTCCAATGTTTTGAAACAATTTACAATATTCTGGTGAATTAATATCAACTTTCGTGAAAGATCGTAGGTCTTTTTGCAGATTATTTACATTTAGCATTTCCAGAGCAGTGACTGCATTTCGACCAAGCAATGGTTTTTGCAACCCTTCTACTACATATACTCTTGTACAAAATTCCTTGCCTTGAAAGCATAATGTAAAATTCGTAGTACCTAACACCTTTAATTGTGTACCATCGGGTCCTTTAAGACCAGATTGCTTTGCATTTAAATTACTCAACATGTTTGGAAATAACACTTTATCAGGTACACATACACAATCAGCACCTGTATCGATCAAAAAATTAACATTATCGCCAAGTTCCTTAATGAAAATTGAACGATACCAACTGAATTCTGAATTAGAAGTAGATCCTTTAATATTTCCTACAAAATTATCTTCCACCCTCGATTTTTCGTTAGTGTTTTGTTCATTCACATTACCAAATTCAAAATGATTGATTGTTTTCGTGTTTCTCTTCTTACAAACTCGAAAAAAGTGTCCTACTTTTTTACAGTACCTGCACGCCACTGTTCTAGCTGGGCAATCCTTTAATTTCGGGTGAAATGGTCCTCCACAGAAGGGACAATACTTCGGTTTCTCTAAGTTTGTGTTGTACTTACTCCGAGCTGGTGGTCGAGAATTACCTCCCCTGTACGTTGCACTTCCGGTCCCGGTTCTACTAGCGTAGTCCTTCCCGGTCGTCTGTTCGCGTCGTCTGGTCACTTGTTGTACCTGTCCTTGGTCGGCAATTTCATGTGAATTCTTCTGTTGTTGTTCGTACTGCTTAACCCAATTAACTGCCTCGGCAAGCGTCAATTCTCGCTGCATCTGTAGTTTGTCGGACACACGTTTATCCGCTACACCGACGACGATCCTGTCTCGAATCATGTCGTCCTTGAGATTACCAAACTCGCAATGTTCAGCCAGTCTATGCAGATCCGTGATAAACACGTCAGCTGGTTCCCCCACATTTTGCACTCTGGTATTAAACTTATATCGTTCAAAACTTATGTTACGATGTGGCAGAAACACAGAATCGAACTTGTTCATCAAGTCGCTCACTGAACGTGGTTCCGGGAAACGCAACAAATATTCCTCACTTTGTGAACCCATCACGTATAGAAGTAGGTTGATTTTTTCGTCCTCAGTTTTGTTAACCAAGCCCGAAACACTTAGATAACGTTCGAACCTTTTTCTCCATAATGGCCACAGTTCTGGTCGAACAAAGTCAAATTGTTCTGGAGGATTCACATTCACTAGCGAATGCAAAACGTTGCCGGTTACCGACGAATCACTATTGTTAGGCATGTTTGATACTCACGTACCTTGTTTTCGGTTCTCAAAAAAGTCTAGTAGAGCCACGATATCTGGATCCCATGTTAGCTATTCCACTCTTCCGTTCGACCGAATGCGGATCCCACCGCTGCCACCATGTAGTGTTTGTCGTGCTAGCCGGAGCAAGAGATAAGCGAGGTATTCCGCTGTGGGTCGGAGGACGTACTGCCCCAGGCACTGGCATAGTGCAGCTTTGTTTACCTAGGTGGCAGCACCTTACACAACATTTTGGTGGCACAGAAATCATCCTTGGATATGTCTATCTCATGTGGATTCCAGTTGTCCAGACAAAAATTCTGCAGTGGCAGCAAAAAGTCGAGCATTGAGATGCATAAGTTCCATCTTGTGAGGCAGTCAAGTGCAGGAATATTGAGTTTGTACGCGTGAATCAATCTTATATTTTTTGATGTGCGCAGTCGTTTGCAGAGGACTCTCATTTTTTGTATTAGTCCTGACACGTCGGTTGATTTGAAGGTGTCAGCCACAGCAAGATGTAACGTATGTGCAGCACAACGAATGCAACTCAGGGCGAAGCCGCTTGTGCAAAGGGCTGCATTGTGTGCCTTTTACCTACCCACGCCCGCTTGCTCGCGAGGACAGGTATACCTGCTCGCCTGCCCACGGCAACGAGTCGACTTGCGTCTTTACCCGGGTTCTTGGTCTTCAAGGCGCTCTGCGCTTACAAGGTAACTGGGCAGTGGGCATTTAACAAGACCCGGGCGCCTGCAAAACCTGCTGGAAGGAAACAGCCCTCCGGCAGCGTGTCGCTCCAGGTGTTTCATCACCACGTGGACGGCTGCAGCCAGTGTTGCCTACTTACGTAGCTCCTAAATCCTACGAAGTCCTAGGAGGAGCTCTCTCCTCCAAGGAGAATTTACAGTATATACTTAGTGATTTCAGTTCATTGTAAGCAGTTTTTATCTTATTGCCAGTTATAACTCCATTAAGCCTTGTTTCCATGATTATGAAAAACTAAATATGCTGACCAAGGCAGAGGGAGTAATGTTTGTGTATATATATTACCCTTCTTGTTGTATCTGGTTACTTTTGTACTTGATACAGAGTCTGAAGAAGACCTTGCTAGAAGGTTTAAACGTTACGTTAGTTTATGTTTTTAATAAAATAAATTACTGCCTTGGTCAGCATATTTAGTTTTTCTTATTGCCAGGAAATGCACGCAATATTACAGCTTCATTTATTTAAATGAATGATCGAGCAAACAAAAATCTTTTCACTGAAAACTAATTGTTTTTTATTGCATGGTGCCTTAACCAGGCACGCAGTGGCGCAACCAGAGGGGGGGCAGGGGGCATTGCTCACAACCTTGGACGGAAATTAAGTCTAGCGGAGGGGTCAGGGTGGTGGTCAAACATTAAAGCACAAGAAAAAACAGGTTAGCAGAATTAAAGAGTAGCAGGGCTAAAGGGTACTCAAGATGGAATTAAATTTCATATTTTTCTTGCATTTTCCTTCCAGACGGCCAAGGGCACCTGCAGAGGGGGAATGGAGAGGTAATTGCAACCCCTTGATTTCAAATTTTATGAAAGTAGAAATATATTATAAAATATTATACAGTCTCATCAAGTTCAATGCCGTAGCAAAGGGGTAGCGGGAGACGGTCCTGAGCGCCGAACGATCTAAGTGAGAAAAGTTTTAAAACAGAATGCTATGGCGGCCCGTGATATTATTTGCTATTAATGTTGGTTTGTTACGAGTTGGATGAATTGATTATGTAATACGTCGCTCCATGTGAAAAGAAAATATTGTAGATGGAAATTTTACATGCCATATGTATGTACATTCGGAATGCATTTATCATGCACTTTCTTTCTTTCAAAAACAGTTTGTGTGCTTGTTTTCCATTATTAACTAACAATCCTCTGTTTCAACACAAATGCGTGAGAACCGACTTCTACCCCCTTTTTGCATGATTTATGAAGATAATAATGCCTTTCATGCTACTTTATTACTATTATTGTGATTGTTGTTGTTGGCACGTTTATCCAAGTACTTGCCCCCCCCCCCCAAACGAGGGTAACGGCAATGCCCCTGGCTGGCTACGACCCTGGTGTTCGCAGTAGAAGAGTGTGTTGTTCGACTCGCGACCTCAGCGTCGAACGTGACATGTTTCAGTCCTGCCCTATATCACTATATACACGTATATTGGTTGTTTACGACATATACTTATGGATCCTGTGCCACGGAAAACCTATTTCAATGTGTGGGGGGGGGGGGGGTAGCAACAATCGTCGTAAATCTCATTTCATTGGTGATGTGGCTTACGAAGCTTTGAGTTCCCTTTTTTAAGTAGTGAAAATGTATTGCAGTTGGCAACACTGCAGAACGGTGTGGGTCCGGTGCAGTTTCTACTCGAAGTAACTACGTCACGCAGAGGGAGGGGCCTGCAGTTGATGGAAAGAACTAACTGAGACCTACTAGGTATCGTAAGACTGCGGGTACCCGGCGGGTCTACAATGCCTGCCAGGAACGATCTGGGCAGGTGGCCAGACAAGCTGCTCAAGCGAGGGTGTTGCGCAGGTTGCATGGTATTTTAGGAGCGATGTCTCGCGAACGGGTCTGCTCCAGGTCTTGTGCAGGCCTCTGCGCTTGTGGCACATTCCTCCAATCCCGACATAATGATTTCCTCCTGAGTTTCATTTTCGTCAAGGACTGACCCATTGTTGATGTTTTCCTCAGCTATAGTCGTTTTCACGTTCAGAAGACACAATGGGCTTTTATGGACAATGCTTTTCTTATGGGAAATACGAAATTGTGAAATTTCTCGATTTACAAATTTAGCTTACGTAAAATCGGTACCTGCAGTTTTGCAGGAAATTTTGTAGAGAAAACGATGGTGAGCACAAGAAAGTGGTAACTTGTTTACATATTTTTAGATAAATTAAAAACGCAAATTTTCTGTGAAAACAAAATTTTTACATTGTTTTCATTCCTAACGTTGAAACATGCCGTAAAATTGAAGCATTCATTATGAAAAAAAATTGACACGGTTTTCTAATTGTCATAGAGATGGTGGTGCTCAGAATTTATCAATAATTTAAAGCATATTCGCATTAAAAATATTCAAATAAAGTATGTGGAGATATTTTATATTCGTGCAGTAGAAAATGTCGTCGCTGGCCATTTTTTGTTCTGTAATTCCAAGTAAAAACTTCCAGCGACGAAGTTGTGAAGAAAATAATGAAATTATTTTTTATAACCACTCAAAGGTTCCCAGAAATATTACTTCCATGCATTTGGAGTTTCTTTTTAACCCGAACAGCGCGCGAAGTAAGGGGACGTTGTCTGGAAATCTTGAGCAGACTCACCGCAGCATTCCGGCTAATCACCACCAAGTTTTCGAGTTGTTATTTTATTTCCATTCAGTAAAAATATTAACTTCATTCACTTTGTTATAATAGAATTGCAATTACTTTAATTTAATAATTGACAATTATTTCCAATGCTGCTGTTGTGAGCAACATTAGTGCTGTCGCAAATACACGTTTTTTTTGTTTACATTGCTGTCGACATTAATACTGAAATGAAGATTACCTTTCAGTTTCCAACGTACACATAAATGCATAGACAATAATGAATTTATATATATATATATATATATATATATATATATATATATATATATATATATGTATGTAACACATTACCATATCTCAATGTTATTCTATGAAATAATTACAGAGAAAGGCGAATGAATATTAAATGTGCCTGTGTATTAAATTAAATCTAATGGGAAAATGACATGCTAATGAACTGTAATGTTCACAGTATAATATTAATATTAATAATTACATATAATTATCATTATATATATGAAATATGTAACACCTACATTGTGAAGGAAGCTCATCATTTCCCGGCGACATGAGCTAGCGCTCTATTGGCAACACTGTACGGTTTCTCCATAAGCGCCGTTGTGTCTTCTGAACGTGAAAACGACTTTAGGTCTTGGCCCTTTGAGTTATTTTCTTCTTCCCCTCCTTGCAACTGATCATCATGGAGCAGGGTGGCTGCTTTTACCATATTACTGCCATTATTACAGGTGAGGGAGTATATCTGTGACACATCAATGAGAAAATCATTTAACACACCATTTATGAGTCTTCTAATATTCTCACCTGTGTGAGATACAAGTATGTCTTTAACGGTGAGCGTCCTTGGCTGTACTGTCATATCTGTAATAAATTGCACGTTAATTCCAAGAAATCCTCTTCCGAGCTATGATACTGCATCGACCTTTAAAAAGAGTATCTTCCCAATGAACTCTAATGACAAGAAGTTATTTCTTGTTATCTGTGCTCGTTTCACAACTTCATTCTTCACAGTACGTGAAGTAATGGTCGTCGTTCGTCGCGTGGCACTGCAATAAGCATGGGCTGAATTGTTTCCTGCATCCCAGCATAATCGATTATGGAATATGGACGACCATTTTCAGCGACCAGTTTGACCAGTGACGTCAGTAGAGAGTCTACCGTCAATTCTACACCATTGAGAACACTTGCCTTCCCCAGTTCCCCATTAAAAGGAAATGTATTGTGGTTTAAGCCGACAGTGTGTCGATCAAACTTCTTTCGTGACCGCACAACCAATGACCACCACTCTTGGACAATGCCGATATGAGAATTGTATCTTGAATTGCGCTGCAGCTGTGGTGAAAAACACGATTCCAATGTGGATTTGATTAATATCTTGTATGAACAGGGTTATATATAGTACCTGGATTTAAACATTTTGATGGCATGGCAGTCGGATAGGAGGCCAGGTGATTGGTTGGGAACGGGAATGCAATGCGATGTAAGGCACTGTTGGAAAATCTTACATACTTCCTGTTCCCTTCCTACAGGTGGTGACGCAACAGAAACTGGACCGGACGGACGTAGTGACTAGTGAGTCAGATACTGACTATTTGAATCAACAATGTTATTCTTTTATGTTGTAACAATATTACATTTATTTTGTTATAATTGAAATTTGGGCTATAAAATATGAAAAATAACACCAAACACGACCAAGATATACGAATTACAAACATATTGCCACTCAGAAGTAATAACTACGTATCCATATTATTATGTAGCGTATTGGAAGCAATGAGTTCGTGTTTGGTGTCATTTTTCACACTTATTTCATACAATTTTTAGGTATATAAAATATTGAGAATTCAGGGGGTACACAGAAATATTCAGTAATGTCAAGGGGGACTCTCAGGCAAAAAGTTTGAGAAACACTGCCTTAATGGCATTTCGGATCTTATCTATTTCCAAATATTCGGATCTGGCAGCCCCCAAAATACCAAAATTGTTCACTACGAAATTTTATTCCGAAACAAAACTTAAACTGAAAGTACACAGAGGGTTATGGTGCACCAGAATGTAGCGAAACATTTCAGTTCAGGCCCGGGTGAGAACCGAAAATGTTCACAACGAGGTTTCATTTCGGAACTGAACTGAAACTGAAACTACATGGCGGATTATGGTGCACCGGAATGTAGCGAAACATTTCAGTTCAGATTCGGGTGCGAGCCAAAAGTGTTCACTTTGTGGTTTCATTCCGGAACTGAAATCGTATGACAAACTTCTAATATTGTTAATTTTTTGAAATTATGTTGGAATAATCGGCATAAAATCGGAGCAAGAAAACAGTACCATGGGATTACTTAGGGTGGTTAGTTAAAGGATCGGAAAATCTCTGAAGGAGAAGAAATGTTTCTCACCAGAAAGTTCCGCTGGTCTCCAGAGATGATTACGACCAGTTCAACTCTACCTCCGCAGACTATACATTATCTATGCGATATTTCGGAGCATGGCTCCTTACAAATTATTCTAACCGCCCGACAAGATGACGAAGGCTACTAGAAGGATCTTTTTTTCAATGTTCACATCTGGACAGTCGAAAACACTCAGACATACGTAATTAAAATGTGTGCTCATATGACGGTGCTTTGTATGAATATTTCCTATGCGGATACATGCTCAGGAATGTTTGCATTGTGTGTTACGACATAAGGAGGTTATGGCTCATTTTTTAGCATTCTGTCCTATATTTTACCATATTTTCCTTCATCATGTAATTTGGGTTTAAGAAGAAAGGATTATGATGTAATTGATATCGTATTACTTCAATTACAGTAATAAGCCAATCAAAATTATTTGTCCTGAGACAGGCCCGTAAAGGGGGGAACAAGAGGGCCATACTCACCCCCTCGAACCATGAAATATTTTAATGTGAACCTATAAAAAGCTAAAAGAATAACATGGGCGATTTTTCAGATTTGGCAAGATTTCCTTCTTGCACAAATGAATGGGTTGTTGCCGGAGAGAGGCAGACTCTAGAAGTCTGCAGTATATTACTAAAGTTAGTAATTTTGGTTTCATAACCATTGATGGAAGACTACCAGACGTCCCAATTTGGTCGGGACAGTTCACTATTTTTAATCGCTGTCCTCACTTTTTCAGAGCTGCAGTCTTGATGCGGAAATGCCTTCTTTTTTGTTAATTCACATTCAGACATGTTATTCATTACTATACTATATTACTATTACCATGATTTGATTTGATTTATAATAATGATAATTCTATGTTTAGAAAAAGAAAAATATATTTATAAGTTAAATGACACGTATTATATCATCTTCTTTATTTAAATATATATATATCAGAGGCGGGCGGAAGCTCTAAGCCTAAGAGGCCCCGAAAAAGTCAAAATAATTCTCATTTCTCATGTGAAACATTAACGCAAAAATTGCTTGGATTTTTATCCATTTATTATTTTCTTGAATAAAAAGCACTTTGTCTTGGCTTTTCTTCTGTCTCGTGACCTTGCATAGCCTACCCGATTTTAATATGTTAATGATAAAGCACCTCAAACTGCCACGGAGCAAAGTATGGGGCATTTAAATGCTTCCGGTGTTTTAAACTGAAGAAGGGTATGGATAATATTAGCAGTTCTTCCTTCGTTCCTACAACTTCAGACGCAGCTATTGCCCTCTGTAACGGGCACGAAGATGATTTATCTTCCGAATTTCCTGATCAAGTTCTACGTTTCAGGAATGTGCTTAAGTCTGAAATAAAGTGCTTTGGCAAAGTTTCTTCTCCTTGATAACTCTACACTAGCTTCCAGTGTTCTCTGTTCTCTGTACAGTCTTTTGTTTGTTTCTTACTCTTCCAGTAACAATCACAACAGAAGAACTCTCTTTCTCAGAATTGAAACTTACGAAGAACTTCTGGAAGCTAGTGTAGAGTAGTATGATTCAGGACAAAGTTAGCCGACTCAGTATTCTCACTGTGGAACGTAAGAAGGCAAGATCTAATGACGTTGTGCAGTAAAAGTGTCATTCGCAGCCAAGGAGTCATCTTCCTGTTAAGAGGGTCAGTGGATGTAAGTACTTGTCTTTTCTTCTTTTGAATACCAGTGGCGTAGCGTTATAGTACGCCCATACGACCGACGTTCCCTGACTTAAAATTTCACAAATGTGTAAATGCTGTAGATATAAAGTAAAACTTGACTAATTTCATATATGTTTGACCTTCATGGCATTATAATAGCTATTTTTCGCGATTTGCTTGCAACGCTCCACTAACAACATACGTTCGAGCATTTTTTCTCAATGCCTTTCCTGGCCGGACGCCGAGCAGGTTTGGCGTAAAGGACTATATTCCTTGCTGTTTATCTGGAGGGAAAGCTTGGATCTCTACAGTACGAGCACGCGCGCAATGCTCTCTTGGACGCTGGCGTACGGAGCAGAGAGCTACGTGATTGGTTCTAGGGCTCATGTGACCCTTCCTTCCTTCCGTCGCAGACGATGGAAGCATAATTCCTACTCGTTTCTTCGGGCTCGTGCTGTGTGATGCTACAATACGCAATATTGACTGACGTAACTTTACGAAACTCAAATATACCATTTCTTAATGACCACTGCATTGTATAATTTATCGCACGAACAGCGATGTGCATTAAAAACTAAAAGATTAACACAGTTTTTTGTCACATTAGTTGGTGAAGTTGTCGTGGTATAAGTTCAGCCTGTGGCTGGCTGCTCTAGCACTTAAGCCTCGGCTGGATGTTTCTCTCAACAGCTGAAAACTGCTTCTCCTTCTATTGACAAAATCTTCTAACATATGCTTCCAATTTCGATGATACTCTGCAAGGCTTTTCTAGAAGGATACACGGAGGGATGTAATGATACAAAAATCAATTTGGGATTCTAGTTTAGCGTACAAAAAATTGGAAATTCAGCATTAATTGGATCTGAAACCAGCTTTAAATGGGGCGTTTGAAGAGTTTAAAACCATTTTAGCATTTAAGTTCAATATTGTGCATCTTAGTGTCGTGAATTTATATAGATAATTCTAAGCGTTTGCACAATATCTTCAACAGAAATTACATAATTTTATTAAAAAAAAGACAAGTATTTAGTTCCCACGCCTTCTGCAAGTTCGAGGATTTTCCGCTTATGTCGCTGCTGTCGCTTCTGGGCAAGCAACCCTCTGAATGTGTATTCTCCCATCTGCGGCACCGGTCATGTGCCGCTCGGAGCGGAGGAGGGGGAGGGGGGTGGTTTCACACCGCAATTTGTAAACTTATCTTGCTTTGACATCTGGTTTATGTTTTGTCCGCGCAAAGACCTTGGAAACTCAGGGAAGTGCATTCATTCCTTCAGTGGGTGGCTACTTTCAAAATACAAGACAGACAGTCTTGGAAGTCGAGGAAGTGAATCGCCTTCACTTAGTTTACACAAATTACGTCGGTTCGTACAAGTCTGATCCGAAACAAGAAAGCCAGTTACTTCGTTGACTTACTCTGTGATTCTATCCGATTTTTTTTACATATCTAGGTTATATGCATCATTATGGGAATTGAAGAAAATGTAGGATGGAAGAGGGTGGTTCAGAGATTCCCATTTTCGCATTTTGACTTTTGTTTTTACCTAATACAATAATTATACTTATACTAAATCATTTGCGCCGCGCTGAGACCCAAGAACTGACATTTTAATTTATTGAGGCTCAAAATAAATAACAAAATAAACATTTAAATTAACGTTCATCATCATATTATTATTATTATAAAACGTAAAGCGCAAAATTTAATAGGACGACAATGCTCTGTGTGAGTTTGGTGTGGAGTAACAAAATTTTAATAAATTTATTTCCAAATCATGAATTTCATTTGAAATTAATTATCTCCCTGATCGCATAGTGGTAACGTTATCACCTTGTAATCAAGGGTTCCCGGGTTAGGGTCCCACTTTAAACTGTAGGTCCAATCCCAATTAGCCTATCTGTGCATAAAATAGGACTTAATACAAAAATTAATGTAAGATTATGTAAAAATTGACAATTTTGACTGACGTGTCGGCGTTAAATGAACCTAAAAATTAAATGACAAATTACACAAAAATAACAGAAAAATTACGAAGGGGAAAATTTATGTTACTGGTTGGAAGATGTAGAGGCTGGGGAAAATGAGACAGGAGACACTTACCTGGAATCCCCTTTAATTTGAACAGTGACTTGACATTGGTAACATTAACTAAGGAAGCATTCATTCATTAACTGACATTCGAGCCTATAGGACTTATGACATTACGGTGCATCACAGTCAGAAATCTGGAGAAATCTTAATATTTAGTTACAAGTGGGATCCAAACCACTCCTTCGGAAGAGACGTGTCTTCACCGGCTATTAAACCCGGGGCCCTCTGATTACAAGGTGTTACCTTTAAGCTACCTGGGAAGCCCTCCTTAGTAATGCATAATATTTGAATACAATTGAATTGTGTTCCTTTTCCAGCAGTTTAGCGAGTAAAATTTTAAAATTTCACTTACACTCGAAACTAGGGCGACTTTTTTTTCGCCTCATTTGAGCTGGAATGATACTTGGGAGAGTCTAGAACTTGTAATACAGAAAACTAACTTTTATTTATAACTCTTTTATCTCTGTGTGTGTAAAACCATAGTATTTTTTTCACGATTAGGTCTCTTCAGATATAGAGCTTCCTTCATTTCTTGCCCTTCTCTTTCTCTCTCCACTTGCTCGTTCTCTATTTCGCTTTCTACCTTTTGCTTCTGTTTCTCATTCTCTCATTCTATAGTTTTTTCTGTATGCCTATCTTTTTGTTTCTCTTCCTTCCTTTATCTCTTTGTCGTTCTGTACTGTTTCTTTTCTTTGTTCCTTTTCTCACTCCACCGTGAGAAATGTTTATCTTCATTTCTCTCAATCGACCCCTTCCTCTGTTATTATAGTCTGTTTTGGTTGGTTTTCCTCTTCCTTTTCCTCTCTTTTAGTCTGTTTTGCCTCTTTATTCCCACTGGAGGCACATGGCACAGTGGTTCGGATCCCACTTTAAACTGTAGGTCCACTCCCGATTAGCCTTTCTGTGCATAAAGTGGACTTAAAACCACAAATCAATCAATCAATCAATCCTTATTTTCACTTTCATTCTCTATCCTTTGGTTTTTAAGCATCACGCTCCAGCCTCCTTGAGCCTACCCCGCCCCTTGGGGTGTCGTCCTTCAATGGTACCTGTTTATTTGAGAATGGGTGAACCCCAGAGCCGCTTTATGAAGAGAGAAGGCCGCAAAAATCCGACCTCACAAAACACGCCCAGGAACCTAATCTTAGTTTCCAGCAGGCCAGTGAGACGCCCAGCCGACTTTACAAAGGGAAAACTTCCCTGTTATTGTCCTTCAATACTTCTTCTTCTTCTTCTTTTTTTTTTTTTGGAAATCAACTTTAATCTCTATTTTTTCATTCCAAAATGAATAATTTCGGAGAATTAGAGATTATAAAATGGAGTTCACCTTGGCTTTTCTGTCACTTTTGAGCCGAGGACTATTTAGGGGAGGGAGATCCAGAGGGCATTGCCATACGCAGAGGGGGTGCTAAAGGAGCTACAGCCCCCCCCGAAATTTTTAGAAAATAAAAAAATTCAAATGAAGGTAGTAATAAAGTCGAAAAAACTCAAAATGAACCCCAATAACCATTTTTGTGTTTGAATTACTTTTAAAACGAAGGATTAAAATGGTAATTTGAGCTCATACGAAATGAAAATAAAACACCAACACTGAAATGGATTTACGGCAATGTATTCTATGATTCAACCAAATATTTAATCTGCCTCTGTTCAGTAAAGGTTAGATTCATGACACGGAACCCGCATTCACATTAAATTGTAGATATTGGTACAATTTCAATTGAATTCATATAATCCTTGACCTTGAGTGAGGTGAAAATGTGTCTTGGCTGACATGATTCCATAAATAACACGTTCTTAATCGTCTAAATGCCATGTGTGTGTATTTAATAGGACCATATTCATATTCAATAAATATTCGATCCTTGATCTATTTGACATTCATTTCTCATTTCATTTTTTTGCGATATTAACTACACCTAAGCTAGATAAAGAATATGTGTTGTTATATCCCTGTACTTACACCGTCTTTTTGCCTATTCAAGTAATAATAATAATACATTATTAATTAATTTACATATTTAATTAATGTCATTAATCTAATGTGAATACTTTAATTTCATCATTTATATTATTATTTCTGAGACTTGGTTCGGACTCTCCCCCCCGAAATATATTTCTTGATACGTGCCTGCTTTTGACTAATCTTGATTGATTGATTGATTTGTTGTTTGAAGTCCACTTTATGCACAGGAAGTCTAATCGGGACTGGACCTACAGTTGAAAGTGGGATCCGAACCACTGTGCCATTTGCCTCCACCGGGTATCGGACAGACTAATCTTGAGTAATAAAGGTCCCGAGTTCGGCGGTTATGTACAGAATGGTATTTGAAAGTGAAGGGGAAGTGCTCCATCTGCTTGCTAATGTTTGGTTATTGTGGGGAGACTATATATGTACAATTTATAATATATCGATGCTTCAAGAGTAGTTGCCGGAAATTTTGCAAATACCTCACTCTTTACGTGCATCTATCAATATCTCCAACTATTAGAGCACAGCCAATTATGATTGTGAACTGATAGCAAAACGTTTGTTTGTTAAACTTGTTTTAAGACCAATTTATGCACAGAAAGGCAAATCGGGACTGGACGTATAGTTTAAAGTGGGATCCCATCCACTCAGTGGGGTAGCGCAGATCTTTGCCCCCCCCCCCCCGCAAGTAAAATATTGAGGGGCCCCCTTAGTGTCACAAAAAAAATATGATGCCAGAGTGGGACGGAGGTACAATAGTTAGATAGTTATCTGTTCTCCCCCCTTCGTTGTACAAGAAATCAACTTTTGCCTCAAATATTATGCCTTCCCATTTTTTTGTTATCGACTTATATCACTGTAGTACCTTCTTGAAACTAAATCAGGATGGTCTGAAGCTCTGAAAAATAACTGGAAGAAGAATCTGGAAATATTTTCTCTAATTCAACGCAGGGACACAGCCAGGAATCACTTTTGGAGGAGGGGGAAGCTTCCCGCTGCCATATATTTTGTTCCTGATGCTTTGTATTTTTGCTTGAAATATTTTTTTTTAATGAAGTTACATATATTACACAGATATTAAAAAATACTGTTTTGGTGGAATTGTAAAAAGATAGTAAACACTCCTCTTTTGGACTTTGAGGTGGACGTGCCTTCAGCCCCTAAACCATCTCCTGGTTCCTCCAGGCCAAGATTCAACGTAAGAGTCGCTCATATTAGCCTTCTAATACTGAGTGAGTAATACACTCAAGCAACAAACTTATCCTTCAGTAAAGGGGGTTGAACCGGATATCTAGATTGTCGGTAGTAACCTATCACAAGGTAAATTTCAATCTGCTACGAAGAAATAACTGCAGACTCTAGTCTTGAGTGATAGATAATAAAGCTGCGAAGGAACTCTATTCACTGAAAATTTGTCACTCCATGAAATGCAGCTTGGAAGGACTGAAACCTCCCCCCCCCAACAAAATAAAAGAAGGTTGCCACAGGTTAGTAGACCTCAACATCATTATTCATAATTTTAATGCTGCCATTCTTTTTTCGATAGACCAGTGATCATACTTTCTTAAATACTTTTTCATGAAACAAGAACCTTTTTATTAATAGACCATCAGTGCTCGAATTTTCCTTTTTTCTATCCCCAACGCGAACAAGGAAATTTGCAGCGAGGAATTTTCCCTTCGAACACTGCAGATCAAAAAATCGTAACACGTTGGAAAAGAAGAACTAGTTCGACAGAAATGTCCACAAAATGCCAAATTGTAAGAAAAATGAACTTACAAAATTACACAAAATAATGGTCACATTTAACTCATACGTTGTATACCCTGCGTGGCAGAGGATGGGATAATGGTCTTTACAGCAAAGGGATAATTTACTATGGGTTTACTGAGGTTTTCGGTCCCTTTGAAGTAAAACGTAATAAGTGTAGACAATATGGAAAATTCATTTCAGCTCTTATTTCAATATGAAAAGAATTGGGACCCCCCTTGAAAATATTAGGTGGGAAGTTACATTTTAAATATCACGTGTAAAACTAAAAGGTTACGAATTAACAATTTTGATGTTTATTGTAAAATAAGGATAGACTGGTTGAGCAACTGAATATTTCTACTGGATTCATAACTGTAGACAATTGACACGCTACACTACGTTTACGACAAACTGCGTAGATACAAAGGAATGAGATGAGGGATATTTTCCTATCGATGGACATCTGCGAGCAAGTAAGTTAATTCTGCATTTCGGAGGGGGACCCATATGACAAGTTACTGGGGCCCCTCTGGCTGAGATAATACGTCACTGCTTGTTATCGCAGACGTCGTATATGATGTTACTGGGAACCAGATTTCTGTTTCGTAAATCGATTTTTTTATAAGCGACACTATATGTGGAATTTCTGCGATTATATAAAAAATTCAAGAACGCATTGTGGGGCTCCTACACCTCGCCCCCCCCCCCGCGTTGCGGGGATTGCGGGGGTGGCTGCTACGCCACTGGAGCCACTACGTCTCCACCGAGTATTGAATCCTGGGTCCCTTGATTACAAGGCGACGACGTCACCACTACGCCATCGGAGAGGCCCTGATAACACAAAGTGTGTAGCTTCTCGTACGAGAACAGTAACAACAGAATCCTGATTCCAAAGCTGAGAATTTATATTTTAGGTATTTTACTACATAATCTATGTTAGTTGGCCATTTTACTGTAACAAAAGGAATGTACCGACGGAAACAAGAAGAAACATGCAGCTTCACAGTACATAGGCTGGTAATCTCAAAGGACGATGTGTAAGGTTTTTTTCAACTAAGGAAAGGAAAACAGTTATTCTTCAGGGTTTCGGCACATCTGTCAATGGCCAGTGGGAACGACCATTCATTCTCCCCCTCTCCCTGCCAGATCGTAAAAGCAGCGAGGTCGGGTTGCTGAAACTGGGTAACGATGGTAAGAATATGGGAAATTTGTGACTGGGAAAAAGAAGAATTTCTTGAAAGCGACGTCAGCGCCTCCCTCGTGTTCCCTTGATACTGTTGTTAGAACGGAACTAACGACACTCGCGAAATTTGGATTTCTTTCAACATCCAGCCGAGGCTTAACCAGCAAAACTAGTATCTTTTTTTATTATTATTTTTTCGTTAGTTACTAACTGCTTAATATTGTGTCAATGGAAATGTTTAACATTCATTTGAAAACTCTTAACATCGAATGGTCTCTGGTCAAAATTATTTTAAAATGTTTATCAGCATTCTCAAGATGCAATAAACAGTGGTTTGAATTACTAATCGGCGCTGATACGTGCAACGAAACACGGCCGTCAGCCCATCGTCAGGCACAAGACCCACCGGCTCGGTCCCTTCGAAAGACCAAGACCGGGCGTCGCTGCCCACCATTTCTCTTTTTCTTATATGCCTCGACTATGCTCAGTACCTGCGGGTCATGAGAGTCCGCATCTCAGAGTTCGGTTAAGGGTCTGCCTTTGAATAATAATAATAAAAAAATTAAGCTTACTTATTTAAGAACTTTAACTCTAATGCAAGGTAACCATTCTCATGCTTAAATTCCCATCGTGATCGCACCCGCATCCCACTGACCAGTGAGGATACGCATGCGAGTCGTGAGCGAAATTAGCATAATCAAAACTGACATCTTATGGATCGATAAAGCCTCCGCCTCACTGACCAGTGACGGCGGGACACCTCATCAAACCAAAAGGATGCCAGTTAATATGTACTTATAAACCAAATTTACTCTGAAGGAAATATCCATTAACGATTACAGAATTTATTTACTTCTCAAATTTCCAATAAACATTCCAAAATTGACATGAGAGAAAGTTCTTTGTTTAAACCTTACAGTTCCCAACATAGTTAAATTAAAAGAAAAATATGCAAACTTCTGATCAAAAGAAAAACTACGACAATGCCAAAATAACACCACATTAACGAAAGTAGAGCGCTCGGTTTCGTGAAAATTTCCATTTTGAGCCCAGGGTGCGCGTCACATGTTCACGTTTCCTACTTGCTTACTTTGCTTGTAATTATCGTCATCAAATCTTAATATATATGTATAGTATTGTGATGACTAGGGTTCGGATTTATATGCACTAAAAAAAGCCAAAATATGCACTAAAAAGGTCAAAATATGCATTTAAAATATGCACTAAATATTTTCAAAACAACCTATTTTAAGGTTCTGTACGCCTTACGTGGGAAGTAAATGTATCAGTAACTAACTGAACGCAATTATAGAAATGAAAGTGTGATACATTGTGATCTTTAGGATCACCGAAAATACTAATTTAATTTTTTTTAGTTTCATGTAACAAAATGATTATATTACATGCATTCCTTTGTCTGGAGGCTTGCTCTAAAAACTGCAATATTGCTATTATAATAATATAGCTATATATCTTGTTGAAAACACTGTGCTCTTTTCGTTGCATTAATCAATATCTTATTCTTCTACACTAGACGCTATTTATCGATGTTTTCGGGTAGCAGACTCTTGCGATTGCCAAAAAGTAAGTCTTTTTATTTAGAAAATGTTCTTTCCATTTCACAAGATGCCACTGGACAGTATTTGCTCGTTTCTTTACTTGTGTTGATATCCTGATGTAAAAACGATTTTTCTGTATTCAGAATGTTGAAAAAAATAAATAAATTTCAGTTTTGGAATACCCAGGCAAATCCTGGACAGGTTCCCCCTGCAATTCCGAATTCACTCGTTGCAGGAACTGCAAACCTGAGTTTCTAGAAGCTATTGCTAACTGCTTCTCAAATTCTGCTACTTCAACTTCTCCTAGTACCATTTTCTTTTGAACAATATCGAAAAGAGATTCGATGAACATGAAAAAAAATGTAATCTTTGTCCGTTCAAAACTATCAACGAAATTTTACCATATTTTTAATACTTCATTTAAGATTCAGATTAACTGCATTTTGATTCAAATTAACAACACAATCGTAAATTGCACATGGTGTACAACTACAGACATACCACAATGGCCTAGTGCGGGGATTCAACCTGCAAACACTGCAAATGTGAATCCATCACCTTAACCGTCAATTCAAAGGAAGCAATGCTGGATTGCTACAATTAACGTGCGGTTCTGGTGGCGATAGAGTTCGCACCGAAATAAATGTATTATAGACAGATATTGAACTCTGGCAGCAAACCGTCTGCACTATGACGCTATCTCAGTTTCTATAGGACTGCCATCTCTCTCCATCCAATTAGTTTAATAGTAAAATTAGCACTTCAAATCACTACTACTTTCGTGAAGAAAATCACCCAAAAATCATGTTTAATCCTTGCCAGTATATTGTTTGAAGATTTAGCTCCAATCCATTCACAGACATAACCGCAAGAAGTTATTGTATTTTTATAATGCCAAATTTAAGAATAAAATGCGCTCATAGCGTATGTCATCTGACTATCGATCCTTTAGTTTCTACTGTCTTCTTATTTTGTAGTTAAATAACAGAATGATCCTTCTCTAGGTTATGCACAGCAGCATTGTCCGCAAAATTAACATAGGTTTATCTCGTAAAAATCACAGTGGTCAGGCCTACGCAGGCAACAAATGTTTTCTGTTATCAAAAATGAAAGCTCTGTTTGAGCATGGTAAATTTGTATTTCGGCAAATTTCCATGTTAGCTGCCAAAACTTACTCTAAATACCTGAAATGTATTACATGTTTAGAGCATAGTAACCCTATAGCGCTACAGCTCAATATTGGGCCCTGGCTTACCTACCGACTGCTGGCCTCCCTCCCACGCGGGCCACCAAGGGGGCGTGTAGATCTGCTGCCTGACTAGGGGGACGGGTGGTCGGCCCCACCGACCCCCAGCCGTTGTAGGACTTCGCGACCGGATTACGCTCACTCACTCAGAGCTCCCCAATTGCCTCTCGATGGTGGGTTGCCACCGACCCTATTCCCGGAGACTGAACCCGGGATCGAACGCATGCCGTCCCGCAGCCGCCGTCCAAAGCAAGGTGCCTTAGACCGCACGGCCGGCCACGGAGGAGGACATGTTTAGAGCATACTTGACAATAAATAACTCTGCCGGCAGTGGTAAACGCATCGTTACGTTCTACCCACTGTTGGAGCTATATGCTGTTACTTCTTCCCTCCTTCAACATTTATTGTTACTTCTGCAGCACACACACACACACTCAGAGATTTATCAAGATGTCACATTAACAGATAATCCTCAAATAAGAAGACCCCAGTGTTGTCACTGGAATTTGGAAATGTGACTCACATCTCTGAAAGATCATTTGTTGATGAAAGCGTGAGTTTTCTCTATCTTGGGAACCAGACCACCTGCAATGCTATGAGATGAGTTTTGGAATGTCCTTAACCCAAATAGTGCGCATGACCATACATAGAAGTAGGCTATTTTTTAAATTCTGACACAAAGAACAGGGAAAATGAAGCGCACAAACTTGAAACTAACAATTACATGAAAATTACTCCCAACATATGCAAATTATATGCACGTTAAGGTAAAATATGCACTGACGTCCCAAATATGTATTTATATGCACTATAAAACTTTAACAGAGTAATCCACATCAAGTGAAATCAGTTGAAAGCATATGAATTTTTCTTAAGGAAAAAAACATGCAAATATGCAAAAATCTGCCCCCTAGTGATGACACAATATTCCGGGCCAAGCATGTGACATTTTCGGCTACCAGGGAGTCTCGTGCCAGTGTACAGCCTGAATGGTTGAATGGTTGAATGCTACGTTGAAAGCTCTTCAGATTGAAATTCTTTCAATTTCCAACAACTTTCCCCTCTTTCCAGTTTTCGCTATGTGCACTAATAACGGAGTTGCCTATGGGACCTGACTTGAATCACAAGGTATTTCTAATAACTGCGAATGTAAATATCAGCTTCATGTGATATTTGTGATTTGATTTGCTTTATTTTATTTCGCTTTTTGTGCCACTTTTAGCTAATTTGCAAAGATGAGTGATGATATGATGAAATTTAGTGAATGGACACTTACAAATATCCATGCCAGGCCAGGATTCGAACCCGGGACCCCTGGCGTCGTAGCGCAACTTCATGTAAGTACGTTAATTCAAACAATATTGTGTTTACATTGTATTTCATTTCAGTTAGACTTTTACTTTCGAATTATAGGAATTCTTCCATAAAATATGTTATCATGCAGCATTACCTACCCTACTACCCTACCCTAACCTAACCTAAATCTAACATAAATCCGGATCCCATGAGCATGCCATTTTAAAATTTTGTAGAGTTATTGAGTAATAGTGTATGACATTTTTTCAAAAAAAAATAATAATAAAAGACCCGTTTTTGAGACAAAGCTACCAAAATTTTCTTTACATAGGCATGTAATATCTCATGTGAAAGAGCCCTTCAAGACCTTTCCAATGGCGTCTGAATCACTTCTATAGGTGCCCTGATTGCTGACATATTGAATTTTAAAACTAACAAGATGTTGGAAAAAATTGTCAAAATCGCACATTTTGCACCCCTATAATTTCCGAAATACAAAAGATATGGTTCTGCAACTTTGCATATTTTTCTACCTCAGGTGGCCCTTTCAGTATGCCAAATTTCAAATGAATCAAAATATGTGAGGTTGAAATGTGCCACATTCATTGGTTGATTTTAATTGCCCTATATTAGATTAACCAGCACGGGGAGATAAAAGGTCAACAAAATGAAAGGAACAAGGAAGTGCCAATGCTCGTGGCCTTACTTCAATGTACGTACCATCGCAGCTTGCTCTGGAATAACTGAGTAAAACCAGGTAAAATTTTCATTCAGGATGGCCGACCTCCGTGGTGGAGTGGTTAGCACAGCGTGCTATGACGCTAGAGGTCTAGGGCTCGAATCCCTGCCTGGGCATGGATTTTGTGTGTGAATGTTCCTTCATCAATTTCAACACATCGCCAATCACCCTCAGACGCGCGATTAGCCAAATGTGGCATAAAAGCGAAGTAAAATATATTTGTGTTGTTAGATTATGTGCGTATGTGTTGATTCTTTGAAAATACTTTTATTATCCAGAAATTTCGTGTTTCGGTAGTTAAGTAGGAATGAAGTTAAATGTATACATAACAACCACTTTGTCCTGTTTGGGTCATGCAGGAGGATCGGAAGTTGAGATTCATGTTTCGTCTTTATCAATACATTGGTCATTTGTAACAATAGGGCATTGTACTGATAACGCGAATATGAGAATAAACAATGTTTGGAAGCTCGAGAATGACGTATGTGACATTCCTTTGGCCGTTCCTTCCTGTGGAGGGGTGAAATACGCTCATCGTGGCTTGTGTCTTTGTGCAGGGAGGACGTGCGACAGTTTGCAGAAGCAGCTCTTCATTCTCTGTGCGCAAGGCAGGCGACATGGATTCCAAGGGTGAGTACAGTGGCCTGATTTACTTAATTCTTGCTTGTCTTATGTTTTGCACATTTCAACGCAATTTAGGTAACTACACACACTTATTGTTATTTATAGTTATTTTAATGATGTGCCTGTATTTCCATCGGTATGGTAATTGTGACAGTGGATGTAACCAGAAAAGTTGTCTGCGGGGAAAATATGAGTGACGAGCCGGAAGCTGCCGGGATTATTATCAAATCTGTTATGTGCGTGTAATTACCCTGTAATTACCAAATTCGAATTTTTTGTTGAGGTGGTGCAATCGGCACACTTAAGATCACCCACTCCTTGTCTCTTTATGGCGTCGTGTCTGTACATAACACTATGATAGGTGAGCAAGAGACAAAGTAATTGGGATGCCCACGTATGGGGGGATTAGGGTGCAGACTACGCCATCGTTATTTTGGGGGAGATTTTTTCCTGAAAGCAATATAAAATTGAACATTTATATATTTTCCTAAAACATATGTAAAATAAATTACACCTTAGGTGCACCATATTTAATCCATTAGATTAAGAGAAGGAAGTATTTAGGGGAAGGGGTGCCCACATTTGGGTTTGTGGACACATGTTACGTCCTCCCAATTTTTTTTGGGGGGGGGTTTGTGATGGAGATTTGACTGAGTGAAACGTACGGCATTGGACACAAGTTGAATTACGTTATCAATTAACCATTGCTGTTACATGAATAGACTGCCAAGGGAATTGTAACGGGTAATATGTATTATCGAGGGGAGGGGTCAATATCCTTAGACCTTAAATTGATAGTGAATTATGGTGGGCGACTAATGGCGGAATTTTAGGTAGCGGGAATTGAACGTTATTTGGGGGCCATCCAACTTTTGTGTATTAGGCGGTGGAGGGGTGGGATGAAGCTTTGATAGAATGTTAAATCTTAGATTGTCAAGGGAGTTCTGGAGTAGGAGGAGGGTTGTTCGGACATTATAGTTTGAAGACGATATTTACCGATAAGGCATGCACACGTTTTCGGCACGAAAGTGTGACAAGATAAGCTGGAATAGTAAATATCGCAGGATCCTATGAAAGTAGGATTAAGTTAATAATCTTGCAAGCATGCAAGGAAATTGGTGTAAAAATTTTCTTGCTCCCTCCGATTGCAATAACGCTTTACGGAAACGTGTTCTTGGCGTTTTGATGAGGTGATTGTGAAACAATTGCTAGCAACATATCGCGAGGCCCTCGGCGAGATTAGAATGTGAGCCCACCATCAGTTCTTTAAATTTGAAATCTCAATGTGAATCAATAGAACATCTTCAATACACGTCAGCAAATTATCATATTTAAATAATAATAATGATGATAAATTACTGACAAAAATAATAACTAATAATATCACTCACACTAAAAATGTCTTTCTCTGCTTTCCGGGAGCTGAAATCTGAAGCTATAGGAGAGGCCCATACCAAGGGGAGGGTCCATGGGGACCATGCCCCCTTCGAATTATGAAATATTATAATGTGAAGTTATAAAAAAATCTAAAATAACATTGACGATTTTTCAGTTCGTGCAAGAATTTCGATTTCCTCCTTGTAGATATGAATGGGTTGTTTGGGGAGAGAAGCAGGCTCCAGAATTCTCCAGTCCGCAACATTGAGTAATTTTTGTTTTATAACCATTGATTCAAGTCTACAAGAAATCCCGATTTAGTCGGGACAGTCCATTCTTTTAAATACCTGTCTCCGCTTTTTTCAAACTGCAGTCTTGTTGTGAAAAGTTTCGTTCATTTTTTCGGTTAACTCACATTTAAACATATTCTTTATTTTAATAGTCATTGCTAATACGTATCATTTAATTTATAAATATATAGTTTTCTAACCATAGAATTATCATGACTGTTTAATGGTGCTGGTACAAGAATATTTTTTTTTTAAAAAAAATGGAAGTTATGTTAATTTTCAAAATACTGTACAATTCGAATAGTTCTGAGAATTGAATGTAAAAATAAGGCCCGCTTTAGACGGAAGCATTTCCCTTATCATTTCTAGCATTTTTATAGTAGATAATACTTTAAAGCATTTTCTGTAACATTCCGGTTAGCATTTGCGATTGCGATGTGATGACAATGCAAGATAATATATACAGCACTAAAGGCAAACGTGATGAGAGTACCCAGTATTTACAATTGAAACAACTAATTTATTCTTCCATGTATGTATTTAAGCAGTGCCAATGGTTTCTATCTAATACCTTTTTGGAGAAACGTTATTCCTCTCGGTTGAATAATTATCGGCTTTTAAAAATGTGAAGTCAAACATTGTTTACGTCTTACTCGGCTGCCATTACATCTGCACGCGACCTAGAGGTCGGTTGTGATTGGTTATGCCACGGAAATAGGACGTATTCTATTCTTAAGAAATATCATGAAATATTCCGTGGCATCTGAAATGCCATAAGATTTTTCACTTTACACGGTAGTATTTTGGTCATGGCATGAATGTTAAGGAAAATTACAAGGTAAATGCTTTCGTCTAAAACGGGCCGAAGCTTCAAGCTGTACGCTGTGTGACAACCTTTGACTGTAAGCGACTGTGCTCTGATTGCCGGATCGGGGGAGGAGGGAGGTCTATCGGTGAGTTGACTTTTTCCCATTACTTTGGACCATAACGTTGCGACTCTACAATTGTACAGCCAATAGCAAAGATAATAGTAGGCAAATTGTTCATCAATATTTTTATTCTGTTTCTACTCTACATCTTGTGTTGTTCTGTTGATGCGGAGCTGATGTAGACATCCGCTTAGCGACCTTTTTATTCCAACCCATTATGGAAAAGAGACTGAATGAAAATGGTAATGGACATATTACTTTGCCGTTGGGTGTACACTTAGTACTAGCTGCAATACTACCATAACATTGGTGGTCACATCTAGTACTCTAACAGCATTTCGCCGACCACCGTGACGGAGTGGCTATCACAGCGCGCTACGACGCCATGGGTCCCGGGTTTGAATCCCGGGCTGGGCAAGGTTGATCCTCGTGACTGTTTATTTATAAATTTCATCATATCATCACTCATCCTCATCGTCGCGATTACCAGAAGTGTCAGAAAATCGACGTAAATAACCTAACTCAATCAATTCAACATTTTTGATCTTACCGTTCTTCCACATTTTTGGATCTCCTCGCTCCCATTCAAAAAAAATCCTGGATACGGGCCTGCTGTAGGAAGGAAGGGGAAAAAAGCAAGCATTTAAATGTCTCACACCTGCTTCGTGTCAGTTGGGTGTGCTTTATTGTTACTTATTAAAATCTGGAGTTCAAGGTCAAGAGAAAGACGAAAATAATAGACAAAGTGATAGTTATTCAAGATATGATTAGGTAAATGGGGAAAAATGTCCAAGCAAGTTATCGTGAATTTCTGAGTAAATGTTTCACACGAGAAATACCACGATAAATTTTACATTTTTCGGGCTCCCTTAGGCTTAGGGCCCTCATACCTATATGTTACGCCTCTGATTTGACGTATTCATTAAAATTATAACGTTTAACTTGAATTTAAAACCAGATAAAATCAGAATGTTTTAATTTTATTGCCAACAAATATAGCCTTTTAATTTTTTTTCGCACTTCTATTTATTAAATTTTTCGTATGAACCCCATGGGACTCCAGGCCTCTTTAGGCACGAGGCCCCGGGTGGTCGTCCACTTCACCCACCTTTGCTACGCCACTGTTGTGAATAATTATACTGTAGTTGTATTACAAGACATAAATGGTACACTCAATATTGATTAATAATATAATTTCTTAAAATACAATGTTTGGTGTTGGTGTACTGCTTCATTTAAAATAGGTGCGTCGTTTTGATGAAGTAGTTCTATTAATAATATTATTTTATTATTGATTCTATTCTGTAATAGTTGTGTACTAAGTGTACTTCATAGTAACGCCTTGCACATTACTCGATAAAACAGAAAAATAAATAATGCCAGATTCACATTTCTAACTTCTTGACGCAGGACAATTTTACTTTTTAGCAAGTAAAATTTGCACTTAAGATAAAATCCATGTACATGTAATTATTGTTGTGGACTAGTAAGATAATTATATAATATTTATCCAAGCAGATGAGGTCAGTTTTTTGAAGGAGGCATCTTATTATATTCTTGGCCTTAGGAATTTCTAGCTAGGGTTCGGTATGTGTCTTGTGAAACAGAAATGGAATCTGTCATACACAATGATCCAGTTTTTGTTAACAGACAATTGCAGCACGTTATTTAGTTTGCCCATGTTGAATTTTTTATCTTAAGTTATATTGCTATTCGTGTTATACATTCAAAATGTGTGTTTTTAAAAACCATAAATCCACACACAAACACTGTTTAAATGTATATTTATATATTTAGGTTATGACATTTGAGATTAACTTAAGCATTTAACCAATCAACGTGCTAGATTTCCGTTATTTATAAAATTTGAACAATTGAAAGAATATGGACAGTTTAACATGCTATTGTATTAAAATAAAAATCAATTATTACGTATTCATCCAAACTATTTTGGGGGGTTATGGTGAACGATTTTGGGGGTAATGAGTCCACGATCTTGGGCACCCCTGTAGGGGAGAGGAGGGGCAGATCAAGTATAGTGGTAAGTAAAGCAAAACGTAAGTTACTTTCAGTAGACACGCTGTCGTAATTAAATACTTTATAAGGATTATGACATGATTTGGTGGTGAGGGGGTGGGGGTCGGCGTATGACATGATTTGGAGGGGACACGCTATTGGCCTTGGGCACCCCTGCAAGTAAAAACATATCATATTCGCCTAGAAACATTGCGGAAAACGTACCTGGCATTCAATACCTTAGTGGTTAACGTTTCCACATTAAAAAAAAAAACAACTAAAAAAACATGGGCTCTATTTCATGTGGAGACACATTTCACATTTCAGTGCTTTCAGATGTTACACTAAACTGAAGGTACAGTAGCGATTAGCCTATTTAATCATTAAATGTACTTTATTTTTATTTTTTTAAAAAATGCAAGTTTTCCATCAACGTAAACTGCACCAAGAGCGCCCGCAGAGGGGGCCAGGGGCCACTTGGCCTTCTGAGATATCTGGAAAGACTTCAGGAGTTCACAGGATTCTTGTTGGGAAACCTGATGGTAAGAGACCTGAAGGAAGGTCAAGACGAAGATGGAGGGACAACGTTGAGATGGGCCTAAAGGAAATCGGTAGGCATGGAAAAGAGTATATAGATCTTCCTCAAGATAGGGACAGATGGAAGGACTGTGTTGCTGCAGCCATGAACCTTCGGGTTTAAGAAGGCTAGAGAGTTAGTTAGTTGAATACGTACACAATTCTGCGTTAACATGTTGCACATGTATTTTCTTATTTTACGTCGCTCCATGTTGCATATGTGTAAAATATATGTTGTACATGAAAGTTATACGTGTCATATGTACAAAAAGAATAACGTTCGTCATGCATATTCTGTCTTTCAAAAATATAGTTTGTGCTTGTTTTCCATTATTAGCTAACATGAAATTGAACGTGTTGGAAAAATTATTTCAAATCATTTGTTCAAACACAAATGCTTTAGCACCGACTTGTACCCCCTTTTGCACGATTTACGACGATAATAACGTCTTGTAATGCTACTATTATTACTACCACTTCCACCACTATTATTATTATTATTATTATTGGCACGTTTGCCCTGGTACTTGACACTCTCCCCTCCAGACAAAAAATTGTGGTTTCGTCTCTACTCACAAAGAACACTCATTCCCAGGCTCGAACCTGGAACCCCTGGCTTCGTAGTGTGTTATGTAACCATCCCACCATGGAGGTCGGCTAGTGAAAGATGTAGGACAGCTTACTGGCTCAAATTATTGTGAAACACGATGAAAATGTGATAGTGTTTCACATTTATTATTTCGGTTAGAAAGCGATAAAATGTGTAGTTTGATACGGGTTACACTAAGCATCTTATGGAGTGTAAATATCAATTTCAAATCTTATGAGCCGGCCCCCGTGGCGGAGTGGTTAGCACATCGCACTACGACGCCAGGGGTCCCGGGTTCGAATCCCGGCATGGATGTTTGTGAGTGTCCATTCATAAATTTCATCATATCACTACTCATCCCCATCTTTGTAAATTAGCCAAAAGTGGCACAAAAGACGACGTAAAATAAAGCAAGTCAATCAATCAATCAATCAATCAAATCTTATGAATCATTTCTCTATGCAAACGCATCAAATATAATATGATAAGCAACATAGGTGTGTGTTATGATATCCATTTTATAAAGGAAAAGTTAAGTTTTAACCCTGACTGTTCGCATGATATCGTTTCCATAGCATGTTATATATTACTCTAAGAATTTTAAACAGCAGTAAAAATAAATGACATTTGCAACTGCGAAGCTATCAATGGGATTGCATACATTAATGACAAAAGACGCCATATTTCGATTGCTTGTAACATCGAAAGAAGAATTAGACTAGCAAATAGTGACTGAGAAATGTTGCTTGCCTTGATGTCCTGTACACACTGTAAAAGTTGTCGGTGTTCATCAGGCGGAACCCTATGAATATAGGTTCACGAAAATGACCAAGTAGAAAAAAAGCTGCAGTCAAATAAATACGATTGAAAATCTCTCAAATTATATTCTATTTATTTTCTTATATTTATAATATTACATTTTGTCTGTAGTAGACGTTGTCTGTTAAAGTACCTCAGGCACAACCTAATCTTTTGACAAATAATTATGTCAACTCTTCTGCTATGGAGTGGATTTTCCTAATTTTATTCATATATCTTAAGCCATTCTGTGACTGGGAAAAATCATTATCAGCATAAAAATAATGATATTTGGGGTATTGGGATATTTCTGCTCAAAACGTGATAGCGATAAGCGGCCCAGAGAACTTGTACCGTGGAAATGGGGTAAGGCGAAGGAGGCCCCTTATATCGTTCGGTTTCGTACCAGAGTCATTAAGGAAGGTATTTTTCATAATGTAAAGAGGATACAACATTTCGCTCTATAAAACTTGATATGAAATATTAATGATGACACTGTAATTCAAGAAGTCATTGATCAATCAATGGATTCCTATTTGTTTGTCGGGTGTCAAACACAGTATTTCAACAACACAATATTTTGCAAACCAGCAGGCAAACATTGTCTGTAGTGATGCAAGAGTCTTTCATTTGAAGCAAATATAATCCGTGGTGGACTAAGGAACCCATGTTTTAATGTTCTAGCAAGTAGGCCTACAAAATATGTATTACAAATTTTTACACAATTCATCAAAGTGTAGATAATATGTAACCATTATTATTTAATTAATTTGATTTTTCTTGCATAATACAACACAATGGTGTTGTTGAATTCTCGTTAAGATTCCTTTGGGCGTAAAAATCTTGCATACTGGAAACTAGAGGGAAACATTATGAAGCACGATTTATAAAGGACTTCCTTAATCAGTTCTGCAGAGAAGCCCAAAGCTGTTGGTACATATTAATCGTCTATTAACATTATTGACTTGTAAATATAAAGTAGATACAGCCCTGATTAGCCTATTTATGTTAAACTTTATTTTTATATTCTTTGGTAGTCCGAAAGGTCATTATCGAAATATTATTATTTGATGTTGCTGGACCTTTTTTTGTTCGTTGGAGTTTCAAAATATCACTCCTCTCCTGTTATTTATCACTTTTGGAGGAGGGGGGCAAGTGCCCCTCTGTATCTTGCTATAACTGCCAATGCAACATAATATTACAAATTTGCCCCCTCTAGGATTGACTTCGCCCCTACCTCTACTAAGAATTTCTGGCTACGGGCCTGACAGGTATTGACTATTGAATAGTATATTATTGCTATATACATGCAGCAGCAGCAGCACCAACAACAACAACACAACAACAAAACAACAACAAAACAACAACAACAATAATAATAATTGTTATTAGTATTGTTATTGCTATTATTAGTTGTTTTTTTGTTGTAGTAGTACTATAACTAACCACGAATTTTGTTTAAATGCTACCGATGTTCATGGAAGAATGTTATTTATTGATTGAAATTAAAATTTTTGTATAGGTCAGCACTTAGGCTATTTACACCCGTCACATTATACGAGGCCACAGGCCCCTTACAATTGTAACCTGCTGGTTGAGTACGTGGAAAAAAGGGCAAAATAGCCTCGTGGAAAGCGTGGGAAGGTCCGGGATCAATTTAATGTACGCGCTTAAGATTAAGCTGCAACCAACAGTTACAAATTCGAATTGTTGAGGGTAATGGCCTGCGTTTAGTTTTAAGTGGTCACAAAATATCGTGCAAAATCTCACTCAGGCTTGATCAATTCTTAAGAGATCCTGCAATTTAGAAAAAATACGTACTATAATCCAATATAAACACATGTATAAATCTACATCACTACATATACTTCGTCACTAGTTTTTTCTTACCAATAATGATTTTGTTCCTTCTCCTTTTTCCTTATCTGAAGTTTATGAGCAAAAGGGTGGCACAGAATAGTACGCAAATTTCGAAGGTTGTTTTGAGTCACAAATTTATTATATTCAATCTTGAAACAAGAACAAGGTACTAATTTACTATCCTTCGGACACATTTATTTATTTTTACAGAAGAAACTACTTACCGTAATAAGTTCCTGTAGCATTGTCGAACATCGGGAAGGTGTTTTGTGTGATTTGGGAATGTTTCAGAGTTGAAATTTATGTTGTTCGTTGAAAATTAATTCTCCGACGGAGATAGCGTTTGGCGCGTACATCTTCCGACAACATCACGTTCGTACACCTTCGTACACCATCACCTTCGTACACCGTCGTGACTATCATGACGGGTCGTGATTGTGTTTTGTTGATATGCAGTGTTTCGAACTGCCTGCGTTTGCGACTAGCGTTAGAACGTGAAACGGGAGGTAGAAGAATGACGTTTGCTGGATGTGTGATTAAGTTTGTACCGGGTGTGGAGGATTCCGTGAAGTTTCTGATTTTGGGCCTTGTAATCACGAATCTGCACTTAAAATTTGGCGCTCACGTATAAATTTGCAGTTTATTTGGGGGCAGGTGAATCCGGCCAATTTCTAACATGCCCTTAACAGGGAGTCTATAGAAACAGGCGGGGCCGCGATAGCGGTTGGGGGCGGTAAGTCGATTACCCCAGGGGCGGAGCCCGGAACCGGCGGGAAATTCGGAAATCGAGGATGTGGAAATACGAACTTAATTGAGATTATTTTGCTATTTGCACGTGTGAGCGCCAAATTTTAACTGCTGGCGCTTATTTGGGGGCAGGTGAATCTGGCCAATTTCTAACATGCCCTTAACAGGGAGTCTATAGAAACAGGCGGGGCCGCGATAGCGGTTGGGGGCGGTAAGTCGATTACCCCAGGGGCGGAGCCCGGAACCGGCGGGAAATTCGGAAATCGAGGATGTGGAAATACGAACTTAATTGAGATTATTTTGCTATTTGCACGTGTGAGCGCCAAATTTTAACTGCTGGCGCTTATTTGGGGGCAGGTGAATCTGGCCAATTTCTAACATGCCCTTAACAGGGAGTCTATAGAAACAGGCGGGGCCGCGATAGCGGTTGGGGGCGGTAAGTCGATTACCCCAGGGGCGGAGCCCGGAACCGGCGGGAAATTCGGAAATCGAGGATGTGGAAATACGAACTTAATTGAGATTATTTTGCTATTTGCACGTGTGAGCGCCAAATTTTAACTGCTGGCGCTTATTTGGGGGCAGGTGAATCTGGCCAATTTCTAACATGCCCTTAACAGGGAGTCTATAGAAACAGGCGGGGCCGCGATAGCGGTTGGGGGCGGTAAGTCGATTACCCCAGGGGCGGAGCCCGGAACCGGCGGGAAATTCGGAAATCGAGGGTGTGGAAATAAGAACTTAATTTCGATTATTTTGCTATTTCCACGTGTGAGCGCCAAATTTTGACTGCAGATTCGTGATTAGGGGGTCAAAATTAGTGAGTATGCCGAATTTCAAACAAAATGGAGAAATTCCCTGTATTGTAAAATCGCTCCGTAGGGCCACGCAAAGGTTTCAATAGTGAAAAATATAGCCCCACGAACCATTGGCGCTAGCCCCACGAACCATTGGCGCGTGGATAGGTTAGTAGGGCCACGCAAAGGTTTCAATAGTGAAAAATATAGCCCCACGAACCATTGGCGCTAGCCCCACGAACCATTGGCGCGTGGATAGGTTAGTAGGGCCACGCAAAGGTTTCAATAGTGAAAAATATAGCCCCACGAACCATTGGCGCTAGCCCCACGAACCATTGGCGCGTGGATAGGTTAGTAGGGCCACGCAAAGGTTTCAATAGTGAAAAATATAGCCCCACGAACCATTGGCGCTAGCCCCACGAACCATTGGCGCTAGCCCCACGAACCATTGGCGCTAGCCCCACGAACCATTGGCGCGTGGATAGGTTAGTAGGGCCACGCAAAGGTTTCAATAGTGAAAAATTGGTTTCGAAAAAAATATTCGTAAATAGATCTGATTAAGTTTGTCGACGGGCATTTCTTGGGTTCCGAAGGTTGAAACACTGCATAACAATTGAAAATCGAGAAAAAAGTAGGCCGATGCGTCATTCCTACGCGTTATTATTTACGAAGGTGTGCGCGCCATGTTGTGTGTGAGGGAAACGGAAAGGTAGGAGGAAGAAGTAGTCGTAATGTGAAAAATTGCTCTTACTTTCATCAAAACAACGTCAATACACGTTCAGGAATGTTCCGCGAAGGAGATACGTAAGTTCGAATGTCAAGAATTTGGCAAAAGAGAAGCCGGACGCGCAATTATGTATGAAGGTGCACTCGCGATATTTTGTCTCGGGCAAGGAAAAACACCCACCAGAAAGACGTTCTGGTAATGTGAAAAATTGCTCTTACTTTCATCAAAACAACGTTAATACACCTTCAGGAATGTTCCGCGAAGCAGATACGTAAGTATGAATGTCAAAAATTGACGAAACCAAAAAATTAGAGGTGTCCGAAGGATAGTAAATTTTTACCAAGAACAATTAACTTCTCAAATATAAAACAACATGAAGAATATTCTTATCGCGTACAAAACCTAGTTTTACGTATCATTTAAGAATTCATCTCACTTGCAACATTTAACAACTCTTACTGTCATTCATTCATTTATCATTTGACATGACGATAATATATACATAATTTTTGCACATTACAAAATTCTAACAAGTATTAGAACACGCACGAGTTCTAATGGAACCCTCTTAATTGGCCATTTTAAAACTTAACATGCCAAGAATTCAAACATTTACAATTTGTCAATAAATGGCCCAGTTTTGCCACATATCGTTCCTTTTGACAATAAGTAATACTATACTCCCTACTCCTATTTGATGCTCCCAGTATTTTAATTTTTAACTTGTGCCAGTCACGTTATCATTAGTATTTCAACATTTAAAAAGGTCGCAATGGTGCAATTCACGTGTCTCGCATACGCCTTGGGAAACATTAATAATTCAGGCAAACCCCGCAAAATGCATTCGCGTTTTCATTAACACGCAATCAGTATGGCTACTCGTTGCTATTTAATTAGATAAAGTACGTTAATAACGATTTAGAACAACTAGCGTTTTCATCGGTTCCTCTTTTTTAGTCCTTTTATGCTCATTTAAACGTTTGACTCAATTAAGTTAAAGATATGCCAATCTATCACAGTTCACGATCTTTGGATTTTTTGCAGAAATAGAGGGGGGAGAAGACTACACTGTACATACCTCCATTTAGTTGCACTTGAAGTATCAGACACCAATTCAACACTGCTAAGGACGATTGGTCAAAATAAGTCCTGCCTTCCTTCACGTTCCATCATCGGAACATTGGCGTCACGTCTAGAAACGTCCATGGATTCATTCACAGTCACAAATCTGTATCCTGATTCGGGTTATGGAAAAAATACCCAAATCAAACTGGACGGCGATAAAGTTCACGCTTTCGTCAAATGCAACTTTCCATTTACGAGTATAAAGTTAATCAGGGAAAATGAGTTCTGCTTCGCGTGAATAGTCCAAACTCGGAGAGAGAATATATCGTATAGTGTGTGCTAGAAATGAAGTCAGAAAAGGAGGTTAAGACTCGCCCGCGAGGCAACTTGCACACTTAACCATACAACACACTAAAAGGCTCTCTCTCACCCGTGACCCAAGTCACGTCGTTGTTATCGAGAAGCTTGTAGAATCGGAACTGGTGTAGCCTTCTGCTCGAGAAGCGAGCACGGAGCGAGAGGTCCGTGGAGACCTCTAGCGGAGACTATTATAAACAACCAAACAACATACAAGACGCAAGGCGTACGAAGAAATGAGGAATTGTGACGCTTTTTCACGCGAAAATACAAAAGCGTAGGAAAAACGTCACAAACTCCCCCTTGTGGCAAAAGAAAAATAGGCACCAAATCGGTATAATTAAAATATCCAAAATTTAAATAAAGGCACATAACCTAGACCCACATTCAAATAACACCTTCTGAGAGCATCTTTTATACCTCTAAGCATTGAATGGTCTACAGAAAAGACCCATTTGAAAACACAAAGATAATAACCACATGTTTCAAATAAGACATTTGACAAGCCAGTAGCAATAAATATACATATATATAATGGCATACAAAAACCATAATTTAAGGATTTGAATAGAATCTTTAACCTAACTAGACACTTTTTATAAATAAGTTACACACGTTAAATAATGCAATAATTCATATAGCATAGCATTAATCATGAAAAATGAAGCGTGAAGATAATGAATCGATTGCAATCAAAAATGACTTTATGAAAAAAATGTTAAATGACAATTGATGTACCCTCTCATAATGGTTAGAAATACAGTATCCAAGCAAAAGAGAAAGAGAGGGGACATTTACATGAATAGAAACACACAATTTGACCATACACTGAGCATAGAAATACCTGATATAGATAACAATGATATAAAAAGGAAGGTCCAATATAATATTATGCGGCGAAAGAATTCTGATAAGTAATACAGAAAACGTTGCAACTATGCAATGAGTAGTCCTAAATAGCAATATGTTGGTATTGTTTTGGATTTGTTGAGGCACAAAAAACTATGATTTCCATGGTGGCACACTCGGCACAAGTTCCCTCGATAAAACATGCAAAATAAAGAAAAAAAAAGAGAATTAGAAGGGAAGAAGAAATAGAAGAGAAGAAAAAAAAGGGGAATAGGAAAGGGGCGAGGAAAACCGATTGGAGGGGAAATAGAATAAATATTAGGAGCATCAATTACAAGTTATTGTTAAAGACTTTTGCAAACTTCCTTCACATATATATATATCAAAGATACAGGCAAAAATACACTATAACACATACTTGTCAAAGAAGTAGAGAATCAACATTGAATAGGCAATAAAAAGCAAAATTCAAAAATATGACATCAAAACATATTAAGCCCACAATAAATGAATCATTGAAAAAAATGTGCATACCCCATTAAATATTACAGAATAATTACTCTTCAATAGATTCTAGAAGTGCGAGAGCAAAATACACAATGAAAAAAAAAAGACCAAACCTGAGTCAAATATACACAATACTCTACATTATCTGCGGGGAGCAGGTTCATGAGGTGTATAATGGCCAGAGGGAGGGCGCCGTCGACAATGGGAATCGGAAGGTCCTGCTCGACGACAAAAATTGCAAAAAAAAGATTGGAAGGAACGTGAAGAGCGCTGTGTATTCTGAACTCTGGTGGTAGGGTACAAAAGTGAAGCCACGTGGGAGTCCGATAACTCCACTTCTGATGAAGCCTCCTCTCGAAGGTAATATGGTTTGATATGGTTGTATATTTACAGGCGGGAAGGGAAAAGAAGCTGACCCAACCCCATGCAAATGGCCTTGAAAGGGAGACGACATGATATTTATCCGTCGACGAAGATGTTTAGAATGTTCAATAGGTAATAGCCAAAACAAAAGAAAAGCCAATAATAACCAAAATACGGGATAATTGCAAGAATGCAACATCAAGATATACCGTAAAATAATGAAAAACCAAAAAGCCAATGATCAAAAAAAAAGGGGGGTACGAAGAATTCTCAAAAAGAAAAAAAATTTGTTCAACACACAAAAAAAAGGGGGGAGAACAAAAGGGGAAGTTATTAAACAAGAAAAGGTTATGAAGGGAAATGATCGTAACTTCAATATCACCAAAAAAAAAAACAAAAAAATATGAATGACAGTAAAGGAAAAAAAATTGTGATATTAGGGGGTGTATAAATTAATATAACCTGCTCGGCTACCAGGAAATTTGTAACCTGCTGGTTGAGTACGTGGAAAAAAGGGCAAAATAGCCTCGTGGAAAGCGTGGGAAGGTCCGGGATCAATTTAATGTACGCGCTTAAGATTAAGCTGCAACCAACAGTTACAAATTCGAATTGTTGAGGGTAATGGCCTGCGTTTAGCGCTGCCGCCTCAGTCTCAAAAAGAGAACCAATAACTATACTTGCGCGAACTTAAGGAGAATAAAATGATTATTGTCCGCTATTCGCACAATCAAAAAGGGGATTTATATATAGAATAAGTGGTCACAAAATATCGTGCAAAATCTCACTCAGGCTTGATCAATTCTTAAGAGATCCTGCAATTTAGAAAAAATACGTACTATAATCCAATATAAACACATGTATAAATCTACATCACTACATATACTTCGTCACTAGTTTTTTCTTACCAATAATGATTTTGTTCCTTCTCCTTTTTCCTTATCTGAAGTTTATGAGCAAAAGGGTGGCACAGAATAGTACGCAAATTTCGAAGGTTGTTTTGAGTCACAAATTTATTATATTCAATCTTGAAACAAGAACAATTAACTTCTCAAATATAAAACAACATGAAGAATATTCTTATCGCGTACAAAACCTAGTTTTACGTATCATTTAAGAATTCATCTCACTTGCAACATTTAACAACTCTTACTGTCATTCATTCATTTATCATTTGACATGACGATAATATATACATAATTTTTGCACATTACAAAATTCTAACAAGTATTAGAACACGCACGAGTTCTAATGGAACCCTCTTAATTGGCCATTTTAAAACTTAACATGCCAAGAATTCAAACATTTACAATTTGTCAATAAATGGCCCAGTTTTGCCACATATCGTTCCTTTTGACAATAAGTAATACTATACTCCCTACTTCTATTTGATGCTCCCAGTATTTTAATTTTTAACTTGTGCCAGTCACGTTATCATTAGTATTTCAACATTTAAAAAGGTCGCAATGGTGCAATTCACGTGTCTCGCATACGCCTTGGGAAACATTAATAATTCAGGCAAACCCCGCAAAATGCATTCGCGTTTTCATTAACACGCAATCAGTATGGCTACTCGTTGCTATTTAATTAGATAAAGTACGTTAATAACGATTTAGAACAACTAGCGTTTTCATCGGTTCCTCTTTTTTAGTCCTTTTATGCTCATTTAAACGTTTGACTCAATTAAGTTAAAGATATGCCAATCTATCACAGTTCACGATCTTTGGATTTTTTGCAGAAATAGAGGGGGGAGAAGACGACACTGTACATACCTCCATTTAGTTGCACTTGAAGTATCAGACACCAATTCAACACTGCTAAGGACGATTGGTCAAAAGAAGTCCTGCCTTCCTTCACGTTCCATCATCGGAACATTGGCGTCACGTCTAGAAACGTCCATGGATTCATTCACAGTCACAAATCTGTATCCTGATTCGGGTTATGGAAAAAATACCCAAATCAAACTGGACGGCGATAAAGTTCACGCTTTCGTCAAATGCAACTTTCCATTTACGAGTATAAAGTTAATCAGGGAAAATGAGTTCTGCTTCGCGTGAATAGTCCAAACTCGGAGAGAGAATATATCGTATAGTGTGTGCTAGAAATGAAGTCAGAAAAGGAGGTTAAGACTCGCCCGCGAGGCAACTTGCACACTTAACCATACAACACACTGAAAGGCTCTCTCTCACCCGTGACCCAAGTCACGTCGTTGTTATCGAGAAGCTTGTAGAATCGGAACTGGTGTAGCCTTCTGCTTGCTTGCTTGCTGTTTCTTGGCTCACACCGCCTATCCTTTGCGATTTCGAGCCAGCGGGACTGATTGATGTGTTCCTACTTCTTCGTGTTTTCTTCCTCGGTAATCCTTATGGCACTTTCACAATTCACTTTCACTTTCACTCGTGATTTTCACTAAGGGGGGTATCCTGTGGGGTATGTTACACTGCAGATTTCCGTGTTGACGTTTTTTTTTTTTTTTTTTGTTTGTTTACATGGCGATGTTGTGTTTCCGTGCGAAGCTATATAGCGCCCACATAGTGGGAGCTCGAGGCTGACTTATTAAGGTTGAGATTGACACCGGAAATGGAACATCTAATCGAAGTAGGGTTTTGTAGAACGTTTCCCGATTAACTTGTCGGAAGGGGCATTGGAAAATCAGATGCGGTATTGTTTGGCTGGGTTCTCCGCATTGGCAGGAAGTTGAGGGTACCGCGTGTATTCTCGCCAGATGTTGATTCACGGGCACGTGACCCGTGCGCATTCTCAAGGTGAACACGATCACTGCCCGAGGTAGATTCAGAGATTGATACCAAGGTTGTTTTGTACCGATATTCGCATTCCACTTGTAGGTTGTTGTGGTTTGGATTTCATGGGTACACCATTCATCCCATTCATGTTGTATTTTCATTTTTACTCGGGGGAGCAAGTCTGTATAAGGTAATCGTAAGGGAGTTGCGTGTACAAGTGACCGAGCTTGTTTTGCGTAGGTATCTACTAAATCTTGGGATTTGTTTTGATTGGTATGGGCCTTTATGTAGGTGAAGGTCACTTTCTGTCCCCGTTTTCGAAGTCGTAACGCTGCACTTTGAATAAGATAAGGAAAGATAGTAAGTTTGTGGGCTGCGTTGCCAGCTCTGGACAACGTTTGGAGCACGCTCAGGGCGTCTGTCAGGATAAGAGACTGTGGAATGCCCGATGTTAGGATATGAAGTAATGCTCTATAAATTGCGTAGCATTCCGCCGAAAAAATGGACGCGTCGGGAGGTAGTTTAAATTGTCTAATGATATTCGTGGACGGAATATAAAATGCAGAACAGACATCGGTATCGTCTTTTGATCCGTCCGTATATATTAGTGTAGCCTCCGGCCATCTTTCTTGATAATTGCCATGTGCCCCGCGGTCGACGTAGTGGAGATCTAGGTTTGGCTCTATGGGGATTTTTAGTTGATATATAAGTGGGTGATCATGGGTAAAGGACAGCTGGTATGCCTCGGTATCTATAAAATAACAGTATAAGAAAAAATATCGGGGGTTGGAATGATCGATGCTCTTTTCGATCTCCCATTGTCGTTGGATGGCGAATTCTCTATTGAAAGGGTGTGGGTGAGTATCCCATGTTTTAAGTAAAAATTTTACAGCGAGTTTTTTCCGTCTTTGTGTGAGTGATTGTTCATTGCTCTCGAGATATACACTCACATTAGGACTTGAAGGCATTAATCCGAGACAAGTGCGTAATGTCTGTCTTTGCAATATATCCAACGAATTCAGAAGTTTTATATTCGCCCCGCCATATACTGGGGCTGCGTAATCGTATAGGGAACGAAAGCAATTTTTATAAAATAGTAACATGATGTATGGATGACTCCCCCACTTAGTGGTGGCTATACTTCGTAATATGTTAATAATTTTTTTCCCCTTTGCTTTGAGGTATGCTAAGTGAGGTCTCCACGTTAATTTTCTGTCAAAAACAACTCCGAGATATTTATAGGATTCTACAAGAGGTATGTTTTGTATACGTGAGATATTGTTGGGATAGGAAAAGGGTTGTCGAGAATTGAAAATTATTATGTTAGATTTGGGGGGTGAAAAAGTTAGTCCTATACTCCAGAGATTGTCCCGAAGTACTGTGATAGCTCGGTTTAGAGCCAGTATGCCTTGGGTGGCGTCCGATGTTTGTTTATAACAGCATAAATCATCTGCATATTGTAATATTTTAAAATCAGCGAGATCTAAGTGGTGGATGTGTTGAGTATATATGTTGAAAAGTAAGGGACTGAGGGGGATCCCTGTGGGATTCCGGTTCGAACTTTGCGGGTCCCGTCTACTCGATCGTCGAACCAAAAGACAAGATTTCGTTCATTATATAAGTTCCATATGATATTAACCACCGAGGGGTGGATCTGTAGTTTTTCTAAGACATTGCAGAGTATTGGTATATGAACAGAATCGTATGCTTTCTCTATATCTGTGAACAGGCTAAAACAATAATCTTTAGGTATCTGACTATTTTGAATTGCTACAGTTAGTGTGGATACGGCATCCTGACTGCCATAATTGATCCGGAATCCCATTTGGGTTGGGGGGAAAAACTGTTGTTTTTCGAGGGCCCAGTTTATTCGATATTGTAAGGTTTTTTCAAAAAGTTTAGTGATTACCGGAATTAAGACAATGGGGCGATACGAGTGTGCGTTGTTGCGGGGTTTGGAAGGTTTGAGGATAGGAATTACGATATGGTTGTTCCAAGTTGATGGGATAATACCTGTATGGTATATTTCATTATATATTCTGACAATGGTTTGAAGACCTTCTTCCGGCAAGTGGCGAAGGACGTCATATGTGATGCCGTCATATCCCGGTGCGGTATTTTTGAGTGAGTCCAGAGTATTGATGAGTTCTAATGCGGTTACCGCAGGAAAGTCATCTGTGAATGAGGCATGTAATCTTTCGTCGTGTTTGTAACCAAAGCTAACCGAAGAGGGTGTTAAGAGAGAAATGAAGTCATTTTCCCAGGTTCGGTCAATCGTTTTTACCTTACTTTGGGTTGGTTTACGAAGGGTATTAAATTTGTGCCAGATGGAGCTTAGACTGTCACTGCGATCTAATGTGTTGCAAAAATGTTGCCATGCTGCTCTCTTCGCCTGGAGATATATTTTTTTGGCTTTCGCTTGCAAGCGTTTTAGTTCAAGCAAATTAGCACGAGTGCGGTATCGTTCATATGTGCGAAGTTGATATCTTTTCCTGATTTTGATGGTTTCGCATTCTCGCGTCCACCAACTGATGGATGGATATCTGGGCGAGGGACGAAAGCGGGTGCGTGTTGCACTGTAATCCATGGCGACCGTGATCGTGTCGATGAGATTATCGTAAGCTACATGGATATTTCGGAATGATAAGATTGGTATGTATATCGTTGTGAACGTGTCTTTGAACGCCTCCCAGTTAATGGAAGCCTTAGTCCATCTCCGCACTGGGGGAGTCTGCCTGTTTGTCATGTTTGAGTGTCGGGACGGAGAATGACGTCTGATTAATAAAATGGGTGCGTGATCGCTGCCCCGTAAGTCTTCTTCTTTATCCCACGAGAACTGGGTGAATATTTCCGGGGACGTTATCGTCAGATCGATGCAAGAGGGGTGATTCCCGTTTAGAGGGAAGTGGGTGGGGGTTCCATCATTACTGATGATGAGATTGTTCTCGGTAATCCATGTGTCTAATACTTTACCGAGTCTGTCATCATGTGGGTTTCCCCACGTTGAATGATGCCCGTTAAAGTCACCTAGTAAGGCAATAGGTCCCGGAACGTGTTCTCTCAGTTCTTGGAGGTCTCTTGAGCTTATGCGTTGGGAGTTGGGATGGGAGGGAACGTATATCGATATTACCGTGAAAGTTCGGAGGAATATGGAAGCGCGAATGGCTACAATTTCTGCTTGAAAATCTTGTACTAGTCTTATGTCATTCGGAATCGGTACCTCTGTATGTTGTATTTGTTCATGTACAAATATGACAGTTCCCCTATTGGTGGTTGGGGTACCGTATAAATTATAATGCGCGAGGCGATATTTTTCATGTTTGGTACCCTTAACGTCCTGTAAACAGAGAATTTGGGGTTGATATTCGGCAATTAAGTCTATCAGTTCCAATTTTCTTGCAGAGAAACTATTGACATTCCATTGAACGATTATTTCCATTTCCGGTATCTGTTGGAAACCTGGTTCCGTCAAGGTGTGGCTTCTAGTATCGCCAGAAGGTTGGATGTTAAGGCTTGGATTTGATGTATTAATTGAATTCGACGGTGGTTATTTGTTGTGTCCCGCACTGCGTCCCACAGATTGGGAATTATTGCTAATATCGAGTTGTAAATTTGAGTTTGCTCCCTTGTTATTTGTGCAGAGGTTGAGGGTTGTGAGGGCCCTTTTGTGGTTAACCGAACCGGGGTGGCTCGATGTTGTATCGGCAATGGTGGGGGGGCATTGGGAAACGCCCGTTTCCCCACCGGCAAGGATGCACAAATATCTTCCTCTGTGGCTGAGCTACTAGATGAATAGTTGCGAGTTTGTTTGCGCATAGGATTATGCGGTTTCTTGTTCCGGGGTTTGTGGTGCGAGTCATATTCTGGTTGTACGAAGGTAGTTAGGGGTTCAGGCGTATGGGCTGGAGGGGCGAGGATAGCTTGTCGGAAGGACTGGCGTCTCGCGTTTATGGGTAAGGCAGGTTTCGTAGGGGTGTTAGGGGTCGGCGTTTTTAGTAACGGGTATGCCTGGGGGTCGTGTAACGAGTGCAGCACTTCTGCTTTAGTTATTGGCGCACTGTATGTTCCTTGAATTCTGTGCTTAGCCTCAAAAAATGATATGTTGTCTATTGCCATACGGTTTTGGATGTCAGTTGCCTCTTGCCATTTGGTACAGGTTTTATCATTGGCTGAATGGGCCTGTTTGCAGTTAATGCATTTGGGACCTGTGAGACATGGTCCTTCATGTCGGTCCGACCCACAATGTCCACAAATTGCTCGAGATCTGCATTGGCCCGCTGTGTGATTATAACGCAGGCAATTTTTGCATTGTAAAACAGGGCGAATTCGGGGTTTCACCTCTTTGATTTCGCGATTCAAGATAACAAATTCTGGGAGTCGAGTGCCGCTGAAGGTGACACAGATAACTCGGGCATCTTCGAGGTGGAAGGAGCCATCGTCCTCCCAAATCTTCTTTTTTTGTCGTGTCACACTCAGTATCCGAATTGGACCCGAGTCCAAGCCTTCGATGATGTCGTCTTCTGTGATATCCAATGCAACACCAAAAATTAGCCCTTCTCTCTGAATAAGTGAGAGGGGTACGCGAGCAGTAACCGCCAACTTCGCGAGAGTGGTTGTATTCTCAACAAAGTGATTGGCATCCTGGCCCGAGGAAAAGGTGACACGTACGCGGTTTTTCCCGCACTGTTCGACAAGTTCCACCGGGATGTCGTTTTTCCTAAAAAAATTTCCTAGACTGCCGCCATTCAAATGGCTAATGTGCTGGGCATGTGGAGTGCCTTCTAGGAGGACCACGTACGGTCCTGGGTGGTCAGTGGGGTAAGTATGTTGTGTCGCAATCATATCAGCAGTTTTGCGGGATTTGACGTTAGCTACACTCTCGCGTTCAACAGAACTTGAGTCGCAAAGTCTTTTCCCATTGCCCTTATCATGACAGTCTGGAATATGGATATCATCGCAAAAGGAAGCACCAGGGTTATCCCCGAGCTGAGCATTGGGCTCTAAGTCCATGAAATGGTTTGATTCGGTCATGTTAGATGGGGTATTAATACACGGTTTAGAAAGTCTGCGAGGGTGGGAGAGAGTAGTTTTCGCCCTCGAGGGGCGTTGTCTATTTCTCCGAATCTGCGGTATGGTATAGCTGTCCTTAGAAAGTCTACTCAGAAATGATAACACTTACAATAAAGTCCGGGTCCACTTATTCGGCAGATCGTACTCACTATTCACGAGGTATGAGGATATACTTCCAGCACCTATCGTGGTTCGCGAGCGACCTGTAGCCTTCTGCTCGAGAAGCGAGCACGGAGCGAGAGGTCGGTGGAGACCTCTAGCGGAGACTATTATAAACAACCAAACAACATACAAGACGCAAGGCGTACGAAGAAATGAGGAATTGTGACGCTTTTTCACGCGAAAATACAAAAGCGTAGGAAAAACGTCACACAATGTATAAAAAATCACCATGCGTGTCTTTAAAATCTTCTTACCCAGGGTAAAAACCGAGGCTGTACTGGGCACTCAACACATATATTCCTATGAGCAAAACACAGGAGAACTTACAACCATACAAAGGTAGCCTGCCTCCCCGATGGTTTAGTGTAACGTCATCGCCTTGTGATCAAGGGGACCCGGGTTCGATATCCTGTGGAGGCACAAAGTGGTTCGGATCCCACTTTAAACTGTAGATCCACTCCGGATTAGCCTATCTGTGAATATTGTGGGCTTAGAAACAAAATGTCAAATCAAACAACCCTACAAAGGGTTGTGCTGGCCGTAGGTTCATACGCCAGAGCCTCGGCCTGCAAGACTGCAGTTGCGAGGTGAAGTACATGGAAATAAGGTTAACATTTGGGTGTGTTCAGAAGAACAGCATAACATATGTGCGTACTCTTTATTAGTTATTACAGCCGAAATGTCTGCTATGAAGAAAGTAGAAATCTGTAAAAACAAAAGATGGACCAGAGAAGTATATTATATGTGGGGGAAATGCATCCACCAAAAGACATAGACAGTTTTGTACAGTGCTGCCGTGAGCAGAAATTTTGATTGAGAAAAAAGATGCATGATTTATCGGATGAAAAATTTCAATCCATGTGTCAAGCCAATTGTACCAATATCAAGTCCTTAAGAAGACTAGGAGCAGATGCTTCATCCTCTCATTTGTTTTCTGAAAGTCGTCTCATCGTCTCGTCAAAGCATGCCGAGAAACGCTTGAAACGCTCCAAGGCTCTACCAACTGAGCCACAGAGCCACCCTTGACTTCGACTGATTTTTCGTTAAAATGTCTACATAGTACATGTCCTGTGTATGTCAAATCGTAAGATGTTGCCTGTATAGTGAACAAGCACAGAAAATAAAGAAGAAATAAGAAAACTGAGGGGCACCCCCACCCGTTGAGGAGAAAATTTTCTTCTGAGGTCAACAAGAGGTGAAGATGACTAATGGAGATTTCACACCGTGTCGCCTGAGGATTTCACAAGTTGAAAGTAGGTTTGTGCGGCCTTTTATGTCGCTACGGTGTGAAACGTTGCTTTTGATCGGCTCATTCCAGACGACATGAATCGCGTGTCCCTTCGGTCTGAAATCTACTTGAATATCTTGAAGATCCAACTCACAAGGATGGAAAATTAGGGCTTTGTTAAGGTTAGGTGCGATGGCAGACGACAGCACCCTAAAGGATATTATTAAAACCTGCAGGAAGAACGCATCTTACTTAACCCTTAAGTGGGCGCGTGGAATTGTGTAACATAAGTAGGCGCGTGGTGAACGTAGTTCACCATTGCGCCTACTTGTAATTCATGGAATTTATATAAATTGTAATACTACTGTGGGATATTTATTTATTACTGCACATCATCAGAGATGTATAGGTGAAGGAAAAAAGTAATGTACTACTTTCTTATGCACGTAGAACATGTTTATTACATTTGCAATAAATTTTCCAACTTTTAATCCTGGAAGGTTCATTACAATGTTACGTCTAAGGTATTGGCTTTCGGTGGATGATCTTTCAGCCACTTTGTTTTTCCAACTTTTGCAACGTAATGAGATAGATCCTTTTTATCTTCATTTGATTGAACAGTGTTACCTGATGAGCCAAAGTCAGATATCTCACTACCTGATTTATTGAGAGTATCAGAATTGGCACTGTCATCTTCGCTGTCATCATGTCCTTCAATTTCACTAGATGTGTCATGTTCACTCACAGACAAGTGATCGCTGACATTGTCATCACTTTGTATGTTCACATCATCACTATCACTTTCATTACTTTCATCTAACAGAGCACCAATTTCAGCATCGGAAACAGCTTTATTCTTTGCAGCCATTATTGAAGCAAATTAAGTTGCAAAGTCTAAATTACAAATCAGCTTGTACCGCAGACACGTCTTTGGTCTTCTCAAAGCAGCACTATATGTCTCCAATGCAGCAAAACTCCACTAGATGTCTGATACATACCAAACACCAGCAAACATTTGAAAAAAAAATGTAGTTTAAAATAAAGTTACACAAGTAGGCTCGCGGTGAACGTAGTTCACCAATACACATTTTAAAAAAATGCAGTATTCATATCAAGATGTTAAATAACTATTTTATCATTTATATTTGATTGCAAACATGTTGTTGAAGATTACAAAAATTAAGACTGTTGAAAAAAAGAATTGGCGACATTATGCTTAGTCAGATGAGCTGTGGTGAACTACGTTCACCACGCGCCCACTTAAGGGTTAAGTCTCCATTACGAAATATGGGCCTCCCCGATGGCGCATTGGTAGCGTCATTGCCTTGTAATCAATGGATCCCGGGTTCGATACCCGGTGGAGGCACAAGTGGTTCGGATCCCACTTTAAACTGTAGGTCCAGTCCCGATTAGCCTTACTGTGCATAAAGTGGACTTAAAACAGTAACACAGTTCAATACGAAATGATAAAAACTTCTAGTGAGTTGATTTTAAAAAATGTGTCCGAGGTAAAGAGTGACGTGTCCAGGATTTTCGGAAGGGAGAGGGATGGTGACCACTATTTTTGGTGGTCAGTTCTCATTTTGCCATCTTTTCCTGTCCTTGACGTTCTTTTTTTAAGGAATACTTGGTCAAATGGGGTTATGACCAACCCTCCCTTGGGCACGTCACTGGAGATAAATGAGTATGCATTTGATCATATTGGGAGACGAAACATTAGATATGTTGGGAACGGAAGGGTTTTCACTGTGCATTAATTGTTTCGCGATCCAGCTGTATTCGAGAAGACTTCTTTTGTTTCGTGCCGATATATGACAATACTGCGGAAGGTGTGACAGACAATTTTGAACACTTGCGACTTCTAGCATGAAAGTTACCTTGAAATTAAACACACTATCGTGTTTCTCCTGAAATCCTTGCACATTCTTAAGTGCCATGTGACCAACTTTTCATTAAAAAAAATGGCTAACTTTAATTTGGCTGCAATGTTGGAAATATACCCGATTTTTCCCTATCCTATATTATGTATAAAGGTGCATAATTTGTGTTTCCCAATTCGCATTGGCTTTAGACTTGTGTTTTCACATTTAGGGGTAACGAAAAAGCTAATGCTTCTAGCACGATTATTGCTAACGTGTTTCTCGTGAAATTCTAGTTCATTCTGGCATTGCGCATGACAACCTTTCCATTTTGAAAACTGAAGTTAAGTCCAAGATGACAGGCTTCAAGATGGTCACCGTGTTAGTAACATACCAAACTAATTGTTATCCTTCTCCTATATTATGTACAAATACGTATAATTCGTGTTTCTCAATTGACACTTGTTTCACAATTGTGTTTTCAAACTTACGGACAACGACAAATTTTATGCTTCTAGCATGATTATTCATAAAATTACATTGAACCTAAGCATACCAACGTGTTTTCCGCGAGCCGGCCCCCGTGGCGGAGTGGTTAGCACATCGCGCTACGACGCCAGGGATCCCTGGTTGGAATCTCGGCCTGTACATGGATGTTTGTGAGTGTCCATTCATCAATTTTATTATATCATCATCACCAGTGGCGTCGCTAGGCCCTTTGGGGGGGGGGCTTCAGCCCCCCCAATCCCTCGATAAGCCCTCCCAATTTTTGTTTTTCCCGCAGACATTTCGTAGACCAGACAGGTAAGGCAGATCCTGCATTTTCCAGTATTGGTGTTCGTAACTGGAAAAAGGCTATAGACAAATTTAAAGATCACGAGAAATGTGCTTCTCATGTAATAGCAACTGAAAAATGGCTGACGTTCCAAAGTACAGAAAAATTGGGTACAGTAGTTAATCGTTTGACAAATGCCAGTGTGAATGAAATAAAAGACCGCCGTTCTTATCTTCATCGCGTTGTTGAAGTGTTATTGCTCACAGGTAGGCAGTGCATAGCACAAAGAGGCCATGATGAAAGTGAAGAAAGTTTCAATCAAGGAAATGTGCGTGAAATTCTGAAGTCATTAGGGAAGTTTGATACTGATTTTAGTGTAACATTTCAAAACGTTATGCCAAAGAATGCCACGTATCATTCTCCAGACTCCCAGAACGTTCTGCTGGAATGTAGTGCAGCTTTGCTGAGAAAAAAATATTAACGGAGGTAAATGAAAGTGGCTATTTTGCAGTTATTGCAGACGATACAAGGGACATAGGTAAGGTTGAACAAATAAGCGTGTGTCTTCGCTATTTTGTTTATAACAAACTTAATGAGAGGTTTTTGTGTTTTTTGAATATTAAAGATTTAAGTGCAATGGGACTAAAGGCACGACTTTGTGAAAAGCTGTCTGAATATGATATAAAAATGCAATATGTGTTGGTCAGGGGCATGATGGTGCCGCTGTCATGAGTGACCAAAATAGTGGTGTTCAACGGCTATTTAGGGAAGAACATCCCTTTGCACTATACGTTCATTGCTATGCTCACAGGTTAAATTTGGTTCTAGTTAACATTTGTACAGATATTCCTGAAGTTGGAATTTTTTTTGATATCCTCAAGTGCTTGTATATCTACTTTTCTACGTCCGGAATAGCTCATACACGGTTTGTAGAAACACAGACAGAGTTAAATGTTCGTGCAGAACTAAAAAACCTAAGTAGCACTAGATGGGCTTTCCAAATAAGGTCTCTACTTGCGGTGAGAAAAACTTCTGATGCTCTTTTGAAATATCTGAGGAAACCATCAGATTCAGCAGATAAATGTACAGCCCTACGCCTTTATGAATTTTTAAGAAAATTCTCAACCATGACGTCTCTGTTTATTTTCATTGAGCTTCTGTCCATAACAGAAATTCTCAATAACAAGTTGCAGTCACCAAGCCTTGATATTGCGGAGGCAATTGCAGGTGTTAATGCAGTGCTTGACACTTTACGTGGTATGTGAAATTAAGAATATTTTAACTCTGTATACAAAGAGGCAGAGGCATTTGCGAAACAGAAGGTAACTCTCAATGAAATAAGTGTTGAATATTATTCAAAAGTTCACAAACGTGTTCACACATTACCATCATCACTGAAAGACCACGTTGTAAATGAAACCCTGGGGCACAAAACTGATACCGATAAACCTGCATTCTGCAGACTTTTTTTACACTATCATTGATCGAATGATAAATGAGCTGGAAATTCGTTTCAACTTCCAGTGTTCTGGTTGGAATTCAGCATATTTCGCCTTCTTTACTTACAACAAATTTTGACTTGTTTTTGAACCCTCAATTCTTGAGTGGTTTTTGTGACTATTTTCAATTACAAGTGCGGATCGCTGAAATCATGGTTGCAAAAAGTTACCTAAAGAACTTGACATACACCATCACATCCATAGTACATTTAATTGATTGATTGATTGATTGATTTAGTTTATTTTACTTCGCGTTTTGTGCCTCTTGGCTAATTTGCGAAGATGGGGATGAGTGATGAAAGGATGAAATTGATGAATGGACATTCACAAACAACCAAGCCCAACCGGGATTCGAACCCGGGACCCTTGGCGTCGGAGCGCGATGTGCTAACCACTTTTTTTTTTTTTTTTTTTAAATAAAGGAAAGCCCCTATGCGGAAGCTTCCCCCATCACACTTCATTCACTCATATCATTTCATTCATATTTCAATTTCAAGACTTTTCAGGACAGACAATCACAAACATCCATGGCCGAGCCGGGAATCGAACCCGGGACCCCTGGCGTCGTAGCGCGATGTGCTAACCACTCCGCCACAGGGGCCGCCCACCACTCGGCCACAGGGTCGGGCATATAGTACATTTAATGAACGCCATTCCAAAAGACATGTTTCCGAACTTATGCAGAATGTTGCAAATTGCAGTGACAATTCCTGTGACATCATCATCGTGTGAGAGGAGTTTTAGCTGTTTGAAGAGAATCAAGACATTTTTGCGTAATAGTATGGGCCAAGATAGACTTTCCTCACTTGCAATACTGGCCATAGAAAAGCAAGAGTGTCATGAATTGTGTGTGGATTGTGTTATTGATAATTTTGCAAGAAATTCGAACCGCAGAGTACAGCTGATACATAAAGACATAGTTCACCAGCATTAGAAAAACAGGACAAGAATATCCATCTGTTTTCATAAAAATTAATGCAGTAAGTCTATGTTAGTTTTAATTCCTTATGCTTGTTATATATTATTGTCTTATTAATCACTTTGCTATTGTCAAACATTAAAAATATTTACAATAGTATTAAGTCATGTATCTAGTTGCAGCCCCCCCAAAGCAGATGGCCTAGCGACGCCACTGATCATCACTCATCCAAGTCTTCGCAAATTAGCCAAAAGTGGCACAAAAGCGAAGTAAAGTAAAAGTGTTTTCCGCGAAACTCTAGCCCATTTTGATGCCACATGGCTATCTTTCCCTTTTAAAACTGAAGTTTACTGTAAGATAATTGAATTAGAAATGACCGCCCTGGAGTACACTGGGGAGCTGATGTGGCTGACCCCCCCCCCCCCCAGATTTTGAGAAAATCGAAGTTTTCAAATGAAAGCAGTAAAGAACTCGGGAAAAATCAAAGCGGTGAATGCAAGCCCCACTCTTATAATGGCCTTCGATTACCATTTTTGTCTTTCAGCAACTTTTAAAACGAAGGTAAAATATGGTAATTACGTATTGAGTATCCTACCCCTCTACAAAACAGCTATGTAATATCCATCTTTACAATTCCAATCCTCCAAAAAAAATCCTACGTATGCTATTGGCCATGTTAGTAATTTACAATCAATCAGTGCTTGAAGTGGAAAATGTAAACTTGGGGGTCTTCGGGTTATCTGGGGGGTGTCCTATGATTGAACATGGTGACAATGAGAAAACTTAGGGGATGCTTTGCGAAAATTTTGCTATAAACTTTTTGTGTTTAGCTTAGAAAATAGTTCTTTTAACAGCAGTTCCTTGCGTCTGTCAAATTATTTGAGGGAGGTGCAAGGGGTACAACTTGGATCTATGGATTGAGGAGGTTACTGTACCACCTAAAAATACCCTTTATCCCCCCACCACCTCGTTCTTGCGTCACTGGTACTATACTTTACGCCAGGGTTTGAAAAGGTCCGGGAATTGTAAATAAATTCAATTCCCGTCCGGGAGAGAAAATCAGCAAGCGTAAATAGGTTCTGGACCGTGAGTAACCTTTTTATCTCTAAAGTATTTCAATTCTGTCCAGGAACATTTTCTTCCGGATCAACGTAAATAAGGTCCAAGTTTGGTATTGAAATGAAACAATACGCAACTTGGACCGAATTTAAATTTTGCGAGAGAAAAGGCTCTGGTCCTGCTACGGAACCCAATAGAAACCCGTTAGAATTGATGACTTCCTGGACCTTTAACGACTCTTCCACCTTTCCACTTGATCTACTCTCCGTGTGTACATGCGAACAGGAGGTATTACGCTTATTGGCCGCTGTAACGCTCATAGCTTCACATTTCACAATACCACAGCGCCTTTAAGAGGCAGTGTGGAAAATGGTACCGTTCTACGCTATCTGGCACGAGCGGTTAGGGACGGCATTAGCAACTTGGAAATACATGCTAACGGAACTAAACCTAACCTGCCTAACCTATCCACGCAGGCATATAATAGCTTGTAAATATGTTAGGCAGTTTAGATTTTGTCTATATAAGCTATTATATGTATACGTGGATAGGTTAAGCAGGTCGGGTTCGGTGCTGTTAGCATGTATTTTCAAGTTGTTAATGCTGTCCCTAGCTGTTCGTCTCTCTCTGGCGGTTCCATTTAATGATTAAATCCTATAGAGGCGCTGGTGAAAGTAGTAATAGGAGGAATTCGTCTAGAAGTAAACGGAGTTTGCAACGTCTGATTCTTTTACTTGCAGCATTTCTATGCAGTGACGCAGGGACATGTTAGATTTGAGGGGTACAAAATTCGAGTTACACACACACATATAGTGGCGCAGAAACAGGGGAGAGTACAGGGGTACATAATTGATTGATTGATTTGGTCCACTTTATGCACAGTAAGGCTAGTTGGGACTTGACCTACAGTTTAAAGTGGGATCCGAACCACTATGTGCCTCCACCGGGTACAGGGGTACATAAATCTGTAAATCCAAGTTGTACCCCTTGTACTTCGCTCAAATAATTTGACAGACGCAAGGTGCTGCGGTAAAAATGTGTGTGTGTGTGTGTGTGTGTGTGTGTGTGTGTGTATATATATATATATATATATATATATATTATATATATTATAATAGCTCAAAACAAAAAGTTCTTGTTGTTTACAAACATTATCTTTCCAAAAGAATTCAATCCACTATATACATATTTCACTACATAGTGGTACTAATTAGTTCACTTGATATGTGCTCTTGGAAAACTTTTTAAGGAGATAAAAATTGTTATTGTTTAAAATTTTGTGAAACGATGGAAAAAGATAAAGTTCAGTTTCAGGAAATCTTGCTGCAGGCTAATGCACCTTCGGTAAGGGGTGGGGTACACTTTTGTAAATAAGTAGTCAATTGGTTTATATAAATATAATAGGCATAATGTTACTATAAATACACCCCCCCCCCAAATCTGCTTGAGAATAGTATACGACTGGCATTCTTTCCTTGCGAAATTTATCAAGTAGAATTTTTCAAAACTAAACACTTCCACAATTGTCACAAAATAAATTGTGGAAATTTTTTAACTAGCTTTTGAACTACTGTCCTCATTCATCAATCTTTTTTAGTGTTACAGGATTTATTCTGGCGATGCCAATTTCTTCCTTTGCTCTAAAAACTTGTAGAGCAGGGTGAAAGGGGTGCCTCTCTCTGGAGACACACAAACGCCAACCTCACTACCACGTAGTACATCATGGACTGCATTATTGCGGACTAACGAGGTTCTGGCGCCTAGACTCCCAGCCCATATAATCCTCTGTGGGATCTGTATTGTGTCCTGTGCATGTTTGTTTGTAATTGTCTTCGACAATTTTATCTTATCGCCATTCATCCTCATGTTCCTGATTAACCAAAGTTGGAAGAAAAGCGGAGTAAAAAAATAATCAAGTACTTGCAGAGCATGGTAACATGCAGACAATTCCCTATAAATAATTCCTTCGTCAAATTTTTATCAGACCTTCAAAATTCAAACGCCAAACAGAATTAAATAGCGAAGTGACCAAATATACGTAAGAAACACGCACAGTTTTAGTATTCAATGGAAAAGTTCTGGAACACTCTATAGAAGTCAGAGAAAATACCGAATACGTGGCATCTAAAAGAGTCTATGGTACGCATCAGCCATACATTGCTTAACGATATTTTCAACGTATAGTTTGGGGCTCTAAAATTAACCTAACTGCTCCACAGATTCCCGGTACAGAGTGTAACTAGGCTACGGAAAAGTACTTGAAACAATCAAGTGTATAATTCAACAATTTGAGAATGGCAGACAACAATGATATTTTTCTGAGGTAAGTAATGCAAATATTTGCACAGAGGTTATTTTCATATTTTTAAAATAATACAATTAAAATTGTATATTCTATCTATCAACATAACATGGGCTATTACAAAATATTAAAAATATTGTTTAAATGTAGCACATATGAACAGTGGCGGTGATTATGGGGGGCAAGGGGACAGTTGTCCCCCACTTCTTACCACTTTTGCCCCTGCACTATGCTAAACCTTATCGACCAAGGGAAAGTAAACTGCCCTTGCCCCCCAGTTTTGGAACCCAATCGGCGCCACTGCATATGAACAAAAAAAAACATCAAAATGTGTGCATTCACTACACTAATTTATATATATATATTATATATATATATAGCGGCAAGCAGCGAGAGTAGGGGAAAAGCGAGCGCGCGTGTTCAAACTTTACTCGCCACACGGCACATTTAGATAATAGGTATTATATTCTACAAGTCCTCCTCCGTGGACGTGCGGTCTAAGGCACCTTGCTTTGGCAACCCACCATCGTGAGGAAATTGGGGAGCTCTGAGTGAGTGAGCGTTATCCGGTCGCGAAGTCCTACAACGGCTGGGGGTTGGTCGGGCCGACCACCCGTCTCCCTAGTCTGACAGCAGATCTCCACGGCCCACTGGTGTCCCGCGTAGGAAGGAGGCCAGCAGTCGGTAGGTAAGCCAGGGCCCAATATTGGGCTGTAGCGCTATAGGGTTACTATTATACTCTACAACTTTTGTTCGGATAATTTTCCAATATTATCATTCGTAACGAAAATACAGTGCCAAAAAGAAAAGTATAAAAATTTAAATTTTTAAAATTTTGTCTTAAAATTACTTAAAAACCTTTGGGAATATTTAGAGGAACAAATTTGTAGAGAGTAAGTTCGGCACTGAAATTAAAAAGAAGAACGTCCCGATATGACTACTAGTTTCAGATATATGCATGATTTCTTAAAACACTGCATATTGTATGTTCAGTGGGCGTAGGGGGGAAAGCTACGGGGGGAGGGGTGGAAACTTTTGGGAAAATACATCTCTTACGATGGTCTAATAATGCACCAAAATTCAACTTTTTCCTAATTATTTTTGACAACCCCTCATTTTTTGCCTTTGTTTCCTGGACTAAGAAACAAAAAGTGATTAACTGATAGCTCTAACAAACAATACCTTAAACAGAGGCGGCGCCAGGGGATCGCGAGGGGGTACTTGCGCGCCCCTTAATTTTTTTCCGCACCCCCTTCAGCACTTCCTACGTTCAACTGAAAACACTAACATTAATATGTAATATTATGTCATGTCATCATATTGAGCACCGAATGATAGGTACTGAAGTAAGACCGTTATTATTGTATGCAACAGGCAAGCACTGAAACAGGTGCCGATACTTTTCTGTACTGGCGGCAGTCTCTGTTAAGGTCAGCTTCCGTTTTTTTTCTCTTTCGTCAGCATTGCTGTTATGATTTTCTTCTTCTTTTGTTTCTTCAAGTGGTCTGTTCGTGGTTTTTGATAATTGCCTAATGTGAGTTATGTTTTTTCTTTTTTGCATTGTTGATAAACGGTTTATTTTCCGCCTACTTGTTCTTCCTTACACTGGAGCAAAAAATTCAGCTGCTTTTAAGGTATCACCAGGTCGTGCTCGGGAAATTATTTAATGCGAGTTGTAAAGGGTAGTTTTCTTCTTAACACGTTCTATGTATTTCTTCCACGTAACATGTCTAGTAAACGTACCATTTCAAGCTTTTTCAAAAGCTGTTAGGAAGAGGCCCAATGTTCACGAAGAAATTTTACAGTTCGTTGTTGGGGATAGTGGGGCAGAAGGGATTTTAAAGATGACACAGTTGCTTTGCTCTTCGCGTTTTGTCTTGTGGCAGACGGAAGGTATAATATAATGTACTATGTACGTATTTTGTACCTCCATTGGTTACATTGAAAAGGTTCAAAAATTGTGTTTTTAAGGGCAGGATGATTTTATTTTTGTATTTCACTACATAGTTCAATAAGACTGCAACGTGTATCTGAATGTTTACACTGTATGACCACTTTCTTGGAGTAGAAGACTTAATACATATCATCATGGACATCCAGGGGAGGGCAAGGGAGGGGCAGCATCCCTGGAAAATGAATGTCAATCTAAAGTTATATATTTTACACATATATTTTAATTTCAGTCAGTAATTTATGTTAATCAGCGGCGGCGATTAGGGATGCAGTTGCGCCCCCTGCCTTTTGCTATTTTTGCCCCTGCACTATGCTAAACCTTATCTACCAAGGGAAAGTAAATTGTCCTTGCACCCTAAGTTTTGGCACCTTTCTCCTCCAGTTTTCAAAGGTTGCATGCGTGTTTGATGTTTTCGTTATTTTCAGAATCGCACCCCCTAAATTTCTTTCCGCACCCCCTCAGCACCCTTAGATGAATTATCCTGGCGCCGCTGCTGACCTTAACGCAATATAAGCTAACTCGATCAACGTGTCTGCCTGACCTGGAGATGCAAAAACCGATTAAAAGTTACCTGTTGATACAGGGGTATGGGTGCCCATCCCTCCAAGGCCAATGGAACATCCCCCCCCCAAAATCATGTCATTCGCGCCCTCAAACGATATTGTAATCCCCACAAAGTATTTAATTACGACAGCGTGTCTACCGAAAATAATTTCTTCTTAGCTTTACTGAACACTATACTTGATCTGCCCCTCCTCCCTAAACAGGGGTGCCCATTACCCAAGCCCGCCCCTAAAATCGTTCATTATAATCCCCCCAAAATAGTTTGGATGAATACGTAATAATTGATGTCCATTTTTATGAAATGCCATGTTAAACAGTTCATATTTTTTAATTGCTCGATTTTCGAAAAAAAATATTAACTTAAAACTAGCACATGATTGGTTAAATGTAGTAAATTATATTATGTAAATATGTATATAAATAGTGTGTGTAAGTGAGTTTATAAAACTCACAATTTGAGTATTTACACAAATTGTTACACAACTTAAGGTAAGAAATTTCAACCTTGGCAAAATAAATATGGTGCATTTAAGGTGTATAATTTGTTACATATATTTTGGATAAATATATAAATGTTGAATTTTGTATTATTTGAAGGGAAAAAATCCCTCCCAAAAATATCGATGGCGCAGCCTGCGCCATAATCCCCTCATGTGGGCGCCCCTGTGTTGATATGTCGGAAACTGGGAAATGGGAACTAAAATTGTATACAAATGCAGCGCAATTGGAGGTGGTTTAATGTTCTCACTCGCTTGATACAAAACCCAACCAGGATGACTCACAGGTTATCTCCAACAAAGCCCTAATAAATACAAGTTTTATGCAACATAATTTTTTTTGACTGGCAAGTACGTCTATCTATGGGGTGCAACATTTGAAAGTTAACAATCAACACATTTCCCATTTTTTTTAATATTTTAAAATTTTCTCTGATATTCACTTTCTTGATCGGTTCATTGACTTGTAAGTTGTAGTCGAGAATCAAAATCTACCGATACCTATCACTAGGGATATCGTTTTATTTTTCCCTAAATTTCGGTGTAATTTTTTACTGCAATTCGGTGTTATTTTTCGCGGTTTAAGGCAAAATTCGGTGTTATTAATTGAAAATCGGTGTTATTTTTACATGCGAGTGTTTCTTCTTTGCAAAAGATTTTCACATTTAGTTCTTTTGATTTAGTTGTTTAGTTGTGGAAAGTTGAAGCAAATTTTAGTTTTAATGACAAAAATAAATAAATAAGGCTTATTTTTATGAGAAATGTATGAGAAATTTCTTGCATTTGGAAAACTATTTCATCTCATCGGTCACTAAATATGAAATGTTTATTGAAGTATATCACCCAAATCTTTGAACACAATCATATTTCCAATTTTTCACTCTGACAGAATAACATTTTCAAAGATTGTTTTCTTAAATTCACTTTTCAGTTTACAATAACATTGATGGTTTTCCACGCACAGTAAGTAGTAAATGTTTCCAGTATTCACTCACAACACAACATTTCCTGTACAAAACGCACTTCTAAATGGAAAGCAATGTTTTTCAATTTACTCAAATAAAGTGATTGCTTTAATTCGAAGTGCGATGTAGCCTATTCCTTCTCTTCTTACCTTCTTTTAAGCTGCTCGAAGCCTTCGACGGCAGAAAGTTGCCAGTTCGTTTCACTCGCTTTACTTTTCTTCTCGGGCCTCGACGGCGTAATGGTAACGTCGCTTCCTTGTAATCATGCGTTTCCGGTTTCGATACCCGATGGAGCCACATGACACAGTGGTTCGGATCCCATCTTAAACTGTAGGTCCAGTCCCGATTAGCCTTTATGTGCATAAATTGGACGTAAGACAGCAATTCTAAAAGAATTTTTTTTTATCATTATGCCTCTCACTTCCATTGTGCTTAATCAAGAAATCCTTTCGCTCCCGTGTTATTTTGTAATTCAGTGATTACAAAATAATGTAGATCTATCTGAAGTATAACATCTTTCAGATGCAAACTAATGCATTTACTGCTGACCCTAGCATGCAGCGAAGTACACCGTCTAGTAGTTTAACGATGTGTAGACCACAGAAGAAAAAGGAAATGCAAGACTATGCACAAAACATAAAGCCTCAGTGAGCCGGCCCCCGTGGCGGAGTGTTTAGCACATCGCACTACGACGCCAGGGGTCCCGGGGTCGAATCATGGCCTGGGAATGGATGTTTGTGAGTGTCCATTCATCAATTTCATCATATCATTACTCATCCCCATCTTCGCAAATTAGCCAAAAGTGGCAGAAAAAGCGAAGTATAATAAAGGAAATGATAATAATAATAATAATAAAGCCTCAGTGATTCTGACTGAATGGAATTTCCCTAACGATGCCAAAAAATCCCTCTCTGACCTTAAAATACATGTGCACACATAAACCCACACCCACACCCCTAACCTCCTCCTCCCGCAACAAAACAGGCGTTTCTCCCTGAAAATTTTCATTTTCCTACGAAATTTCTTCCCTTCTGAGAAGATCCCCGCAGGGAATTCTGTTTCAGGACGAGGTCAAAGCATTATCAGTCATTTCTGCGCCAAACTGCAATAAATGAAGCATGAAAATCTCTTTTCAATCGAACTTTCACCAGCTACACTAGATAACAGATGTCATAGAGCTTCAAGTAGTTCTTGAACAAAGGAAGTGTTATGTCTAGTTTATATTGCTTATTTCACGGCGTTTTTTGCGTTAAACTGCAAAATTTGGTGTTATTCTGAAAAAAAAAGGCGTAATTCGCGTTATTTCGCAATTCCAAAACTCCGAAAATTCGCCTCCTTAATCTACCCAAATACATTTTAAACACTTTATTTTGCTTTCCTCAACTTTTCGGTGCTAAATGGAAAACTTCACATCCTTACCTATCAGTACCTATCGATTTCTGAGAAACTACGAACGATAGAAACATAAAATTAAGTGGACGGAAACCTCTACCTAACAGTAACGTAACGTGGTATTAAGGTTCTTGATCTGATTTTCTGTCTCCCTATGCCAGTTAAACAATATATGTATGTTTAACCTTAGATATCTCAAAATTAAATAGAGATACAAATATGTCATTTAGTGTATAGAAATATAATATGTATAAAGTTTAAACTTAATTTTAGAAATTTTTAAAGAATGCCACATACTGGTGTAGATAGATATTTATTAGATCGACCGATCTGTCCATCTCTCTCTAAATGGAAGTCAGAAATTGACAATAATCTGTAACAAACTTATCCGTAACAAATAAACGTAAAATATAAGTAAAATGCGGCAAGGTAAAAATAATAAAACATTCCATGAGAAAGTGACCCTCAACCTCAATTTTTGAAATAAAATGCAGAATTGTATTTTATTTCATCTTGCGAATAAACAATCTAAAGTTACTTTATCTAGATTTAATTTTACTTCAATTGAGCTTGAATTTTGTGTTTGGAGCATCATCGGAGTTATTTCTTTAAAATTCAACTGGTGCTTTGTTTGAAAGGTTAAGGATGTTTCAGTAATGTTTCAAATTAAACTCTGAATTTATGAAGTCCCACCCGTGACATCATACTGTCCCACCCGCGACAACAAGAAACAATTAACTTCTCCTTTAACTGTTACATTTCCTTTTAAACTCCACTAGAATATTTAAAGGTCAATTACTTGCTCTCTCTATCATAAATATTTTCTTTTCATCATTTGAAGATTAACAGAAATTAAAATAAAGTTCATATGAAGTTAAAAGGCAGTGTTTTTACTGTCCCACCCATGACACAAAATCGATCACCTTTAAGTATATATCTGGGAAAGTATTCTAAGGGTAATTATGCTTAATCAACAATGTTTGGTTTCATAATCCATTGCACAGAAGCTGTAAAAAAAAGTTGGTTAACTATTAGTAGAATACTTATTTTGCCGGCCCCCGTGGCGGAGTGGTTAGCACATCGCGCTACGACCCCAGGGGTCTCGGGCTCGAATCCTGGCCTGGGCATGGATGTTTGTGAGTGTCCATTCATCAATTTCATCATCTCATCACTCATCCCCATCTTCGCAAATTAGCCAAACGTTGCACAAAAAGCGAAGTAAAATAAAGCAAATCAACAACAACAACAACAAAACTTATTTTAATGTAAAAAATGTAGTATATATATATATAGACACGCACGCGCGCGCGCGCGCGCACACACACACACACACACACACACACACACACACACACACACACACACACATATATATATATATATATATATATATATATATATATATTTGGATATTTAGGAAACTAACGAGTGATCAAAAAGTCACGCAACCCATGGAGGGACTATTAAAGATATTGGGAATGGCCACAATTCAATTCCTCACACATGTGCACCCTTTTGATCATGTTCCTGAAGACCCTCTGGAGTGTATCACATGAAATGTTGTCCACAGTACGTTGAATATTCGTCTTCAGTTCATCCAAAGTGTGTGGATGCGTTACGTAGGCCGCAGACTTCAGAAATCCCTAGAGGAGAAAGTCCGGCGGAGTGAGATCGGCGGCCATAGTGGCTTCGTAATGATGTGCCCAGGTAACACAGATTCAAGATAGTCCATGCTTACACGAGAGGTATGGGCTGTTGCACTGTCCTGCTGAAACCATGTTCTGTCCTTTTCCTCGTCAGTCAGAGTCAAAGAATTGCGTGACTTGGCAATTGCTGCACTGATATCCGTTACTTTGTCTTCTGTGAGAACGTTCGGTCTACCACTTCGGGGTGCATCAACCACACTCCCTGTAATCTTGAACTTATCATATAGACGTTTAATTGTTGATTTCTTCGGACGTGTCTTCTCAGGATACGCCTCAGCGAAGCATGCCGCGGTGGTTCCGTAACTCAAACTCCGTATTTACTGTTCCAGAATGAAGATCCGTTCCTCAAGTGAGTACACCATCCTGCTGTGGACCTCTGCACTGCTTCCTGCCTCAACTAGCACCACCAGCCACCTGCAACACAATAAAAAACAAATGTTACATTGGTTGCGTGACTTTTTGATCACTCGGTATAAATGCTAGAAATATAATATTTTGTGTGACAAATGGGGTTCAAATGTTATTTAATGATAATACGAATTAGTGTCATTATCAGTTCCTTAAAATTTCTAGAACCAATAAGGCCCCCTTTAGAAGGAAGCATTTTCTATAACGGTTTGGCTAGCATAAATGCTATGTAAATGCTTCCAAAATTCTTATGACAGACAGTACCTTACACGGAAGCATTTCATGTAACATTGCGGTTAGGCTTTGAGATTGTGATGTATAATGTATACACCACGAAAGGCACACTGAGTTACACCATCTATAGTTAGTGTACTGCTTTACAATCAAAACAACTAAAATATATTCCATACGTGTACTGTATACCTTATAAAGTATGTATTTAAGCAGCGCTAACTTCTTCTTCTTTAGAAATGTGAAGTGATACGTTGTGTACATCTCGCTCGGCCGCCATTACATCTGGACTCTTGATCCAGAGCTAGCTTATGTTTGGTTATGCTACGAAAATTGATACGGAAATAGGACAGGATCTTTCCTTGAGAAATGCCATAAAATATGCCAGGGCATCTGAAATGCCATAAGACTTTACACGGTAGAATTTTGGTCATGGCATAAATGATAAGAAAAATACTAAGGAAAATGCTTTCGTCTAAAGTGGGCCTAATCCAGGAGGATACGTCAATGAACTAATTAGTACACATGAAGCATATCGCGGATAAGTATAGTTTTTTTCCCAGGAGGCTGTGGAGCAACGTCGCACATAGCGGTGGAGAAGAGGAGAAAGCAGTACCGGCTGCTGCAGAGGGCTGGTATCTTCAGTCGAGTTGAATGAATAAAGAATTTCTAATTCTAATTTCCTTTCCTCTCACCTTTTTAAGGGTTGAGCCCTTGCGTAGATTAATTGTTTCCGTTTGCTCCACAGATTCCTGGGACAGATTAGAGAAAATGCAGATCCAACCTATACTCGATGAGATGCAAAATACAATCTTTGCCTAACTTCTCTTTCCTCTCTTGTAATCATGAACATATGGTAAAATTGTGCATTTTCTGTGAGTTTTTATTCATCATTATGCTGATTGTGTATTTATTTTCGTTCTCTACTTTCAGACTTCAACTCCAAAAGGAAGATCGACATCAAAGTTTTCTTGAACAAAGACTTTGTGAGAGATTTACTTCTCCTCATTTTGTGTCTCATGCTTCTTATCCTAATGTTCTTGTGCAGGGAACGTAATTTCCAGGAACGTGATTTCCAGGAACGTAATCACGAAGTGGCAGTAAGTATCACGATTATTTTTCATTTTTTAATCTTATGAAGACTTGACAATCAATTGCCTTTCTTTGTTACTGTAAAACGCATTCAGTCCCACTTCACATTAGGTTATGGCAACCTATGATGTACTTAAGAGAGATTACAAAAAAATATAGTAGTTTGAAAGAAACTGAGGAAACAAATAAATATATTAATGCCTTGATATCCGTATCCTGACAAAATTGTGCATAATAGTTAATGTTACAATGAAAACAGTTTCAGTGTTCACCCTGCAACGAAATAGTAGACAGTGGTTACACAGTCACTCTACTACATTATTTTGCGTATTTATTTGCAATTAATTATTTTGTTTCATAATTAACTTTCTGCAGGTAACTATTTCAATTTAAATGTTTATTCATGATTTGAAAGAGTTTATGTAATAATAGTTTGATTTATGCTGTGCTGACATTATGTTACTAGAAATCAGTAAGTTAGTATTGTCAGTATTTTCAAGCTGGGTGGATAAAAAAACACGATTCTTATTAAAAAAAATATTCTTGAAATGCCTTGTATGGTATTTCGAACTATACATAGAGACGTTTTTTTAATTTTTTTATAGAAATGCTTTTCTGGTAAATGGCCCTGTAAAATATTTGAACAGTTTGATTAAAGAAAATAAAAAATTATATGTAAATATAATTTTTTTCTGTTTCTGATACTGTAACATGTTTATTTAGAGTTTAATGATAATAACATTGTTTACGGTTTAACATGTTTAACATGTTTAGTATTTGGTATATTATTCTGCACAAAATGTTTGCTATTTTTACCTACATAATTAAAAAAAAGGTAAAGTGTGCTTAGCACTACGCCATGAAGGCGTATAGGGGGTGTGGGGGTAACGCCCTACACTTTCTTGATCCGGTCGTGAGTGGGGGTGATGTGATCAGCATCACGCCCCTGACCGCCTTTACTCCCCAGGGTTTCCCCCAGGTACCCATGTCATTCGACGCTGGGTGGGCGCCGGGGCCGCTTCCAAAGTTAGAAAAGTTCCCGTATTTGAACCGGCCGGGGATCGAACCCGGGACCTTTAGCATGGTAGTCAGACGCGTTACCGACTTTTTTTTTATAAGAAACTTTTATTTTATCAGCATATATACAAAATAGATCTGCTTTCTTACATAAATTCTGTTAAAAGTATTGTATAGATTTTTTAACATAGTAAGTAATATAGTAAGAGTCCCATTTTGTCTATCTGATTTTGGCGTAAACATGCAGTTGTACCTGTAATACAAATATACGTTTCTTCATATATTAAATACCTGTTTACGCTTTCACACCACAAGTATACAATTATTGTTGTCTAAACAACACTGAGGTAGTTTCCAAAATACTCATACATTTTTGGATATTGTAACATTTTCCATCTGGTTCTTTTTAAATACGGTGTGAACAAAATGCTATTGCTCTTATACTTTTTACAAAACACATAATATATTGTATTAGCTATTAACCAAATTACTGCATTTTTTTTCTTTTCTGGAAAATATTTGAAATCTGGTCTTGTACACATCGACGGTTGAAAGTACTGGGGTGCTGTTCGACATATTTGTCCTAGATATGTCGTTAGGCATTTCCAAATTCCCTGTACTCCATTACATGTTACTATTCTATGTTCAGTGGTGTCTATCTCTCCACATATGTGGTATTTTTTAGTTGTTAGTCTATTATATTATGTAAGCGTTCATTTGTTGGTATAATATCATGTATTACATTGTACCAAACACTATACACTGATGTATCCAGAAATTTCTTATTTAAATTTTTCCAAATATTTTGCCATCTGTTATTGGGAAAATGTTTTTCAATTCGGTGATTCGGTATCTGCAACTGTTTGTGAAACAGTGTATATAAGTATTGAGAGAGTTTTACATCTTCACCTTTTGGCGGAAGCACCACATAACTGAATTCTTGCATCAAACTTCGGAGATATAACGGTCCTTTTTTCAATCTGCGTAGATCTGGCGGATTTTGGGGTGGAAATTCCTCCGTCCATAACTGTATCCATAATGATGTAATGGAATCTTCAATGCCATATAGCGTATAGGATCTTGCCAGGAATAGGGATTTGCATTTGATCTCAATATTTGTCAGCTCCAATCCTCCTTTTAGTTTCATTTGCCATAGATTGGATAGTGGTATTCGAAAAAATGTCCATACCACATAAACCAACCAATTGCTGAATTCATTATTCTGAGGTATTTTTGATTGATTGGGATCACTTGGGCCGTATAGTTTAATTTACTAAACATATATGTTTGCAAAAAACTCACACCCGTTGTATCATGTTCAACTGTCTGCTGCGCATTTGATAACATTGTATGCGAATGTCTCTCGCTATCTTTTGCCAATTGGATTCTAACATTTGTTCCTCGTCCCTGTGAAAAATTATTCCTAATATTTTAATTTCCTGTACATATGGTATCCCTATCTGGATATTTTTGAGCCCATGTGCCAAAGGGTAGCGCCTTTGATTTCTCCATATTTATTTTGGCCCCACTAGCACGGCAGTATATATGTATCGCTGCCATCATTTTTTGCATTTGCTCGTTTGTGGTGATACAAGCGGATAGGTCATCTGCAAAAGCAAACACTTGGTTTTCCTTTAAGGGGTGTATCTCGTCGGGAGTAGTTTTCCTAGTATATTGCAGCAAAGGATCCAGGGTTAGAGCAATCAAGAGCATACTTAGTGGACATCCTTGCCGAATTGATCTTGTTGCATTTATTGGGGACGACTGGAATCCATTGACCATTATCCGAGATGTTGCCTGTTGATAGAAACCTTTCAAAATATGAATAAATTTATCACTGAATCCATATGCCTTTAGCACCTCAAACAGGTAGTCATGCGACACTAAATCAAACGCTTTACTAAAATCAAAAGCAAGCACACACGCATCAAGTTTCTGTACCATATAATATTATATCAGATCGCGAATCCCTCCAACTGCACTGAATATGTTATGCTTTTTACCAATGAATGTTTGTTTCTCACTGAGTATCCGTGGTAACATTAACTTTAACCTATTTGCTAAGATCTTTGCCATTAATGTATAGTCACAATTTAGTAATGTTATTGGTCTGTAGTCGTCTACTTGTTTTGCGTGTGATTTTTTCGGTATCAATATGATGATACCTTCATTTTGTAAAACTTTTCCATTTTGAAGGCATCTTGTATGATTTTGATTAGTTCATATTTTATAATCTCAAAACTGCAAGTAAAACTTGTAACCAATACCATCTTTTCCTGGTGCTCCTTTAAGGTTGCATGTTCGTAACGCTTCATATACTTTTTCTATTGTTACTTCAGTATCTAAAAGTTGTCTATCCTCTTCTTGCAAACCATTATTTAGCGATTTCAGTATTGTCTCTCTTGCTTCTGATTCCCCCTCCCCGTTCTGATAAAGCTCCCCATTATAGTCATAAAATGTTTGCATGATTCCTGGCTGACTCACATGCGATTCTCCACCTGAATCCACAAGATTGTTGATCATGAGTGTTTTTTGTTGTTTTTGCATCTGTACATAGTGATACATCGAAGTTCTTTCATCTTGAATTAAATTCTTGGAATTGGTTCTTATTGTTATGCCTTCCATTTTTTGCCTCTGGAGTGTTAAGATTTTGGCTTTATACTCCTGTATGGTTTGATAATTTTTGGTGACATCTCTCCCTTGACATGCCTCGTGTAAACACTGGTAATAAAAGTTGATCAATCCGTTTCTGTCTTTTGCATTTTCTTTTCCATACCAGCAGAAAAAAGTTTTTAATTTTGGTTTTACATATCGAACCCACCAGTCATTATGATTACTGTGATACTTCTGTTGTTTACACCATTCGACCCATTTTTGTGCAAATATTTCATTGATATGTGGAAGCTCTAATAACTGTATATTTAGCTTCCAATATGAAGGACCCCTGACTAGTTTTGTTTCTTCCAGGTTGATTGCCATTTTTACTGTCATATGATCAGTAAAGGGCGCTGGCCATGCTTCCATGGATGTTATATATTTTTTATTTTATCTGTATTTGTATATAACCTATCGATTCTCGATCCAGATTTATTATTAAAATATGTAAATATTATATCCTCTCTCTTCTGTAACCAAATATCTTTTAAATGCAATTCTTCAATTAATGTTGCAAGTGCTGGACTCTTTTGATAAGCTCCTAAACAATCGCTGGGAGTCAATACCTGATTAAAATCTCCCCCAAGTATTATTTTAGATTCATTTAACGGTAGCAAATATAATATGTCCTGATTATAAAATTGTTCACGTAACTGTCTATTTTGATTGCCTGATGGGGCATAAATATTTACAAATGTATAGTTGGTACTTTGAAAGCTAATGCCTCTCCCATCTACTAACGTTTTTACATTATTAATGGTTAGGCCGTTTCTAACAAGTGTTGCTGTCCCATGGCCATTGATACCAGTATTAATTATGGCTTCGTAACCATATATTGATGGAAAGTCACACATACAAACTTCCTGCAAAAATAATACGTCTATGGAGTGTACCCGTACAAATTCTTCTAACATTTTACAGGCGAAAAGATTCCATTAATATGAATAGTACATACGTACAGTATTCTAGTGGTATATATCATTAATAAATGAATAATGTAGCACACAGTTAAGAGTACTTTCCGATCGTCCCTCATAACTTTGAAAAATAATTATACAAATAACAAATGTAATATCAAATTAAATTTCCCTTTTTAGGGTTTACTTTTTCTGTTCATTACTCTATTCATACCTCCTACCTCTCTCACTGATCTCCTCTTCGCTACTGTGTTCTCGCTACCTTTCGAAGTATTCTTCGTCCGTTTTTTTTCACCCATCTGCTGAGATTTTTTCCACTTTGACACTGAAGTGGCACTTACGTCACTTTCTTCTTCTGTATTCAATTCACTTTCCAGCTCACAGTCTTTCGAAGGTCCTCTTTTGGGACGTTGTCCTTTGCCGCTGGGATGGGAGGAAGATCAACTGCGTTCCATTCGTCATGCATCTGGGCATCCTGCATTTCTTCACTTCCTTTTTCCTCTTGTTTGTCTAGGTGGGAAGTTTCCGGTTGTTTTGTGTCCATCGATAGGATTTTCTGGTTGTGTTCTTCCTTTGTGGTCGCCGTATTTACCGGTGGTAACATTTCCACCGGGCGGGTGTCACTTGGCACATTCTTTATCCCCTTATCTTTCTTTTGTTCTTTTATCACCTTTTGTAGACCTTCCAACTTGTTTTGATTATTATCTGGTTGGAACTGATTCGAAGAACTCCCCTTTTCCACTATTATATCACTATAATTTCTCTCTCGGTTTTTATTCACACGAAGCGTTGTTATCTGACGACTATCACATTGCCAGCTATCGTGTTCTTCTTTTCCACACGCCCTGCACGTTCTCGGCTGTCCGTCGTATATCACATGGCACTGATGAGATTTTACTGTAATGAACGACGGAATCGTTTTTTTTTAGTTCCATTTTCACTATTCTCACCCCGTTATAAACTTGATATTTAAAGTTATCAGACCACGTTTCTTTGTCTATACATTCCACCTTCCCAAATTCCGTCACTTTTTCTTTCACACACACTTTTACAGTTTCACCATTATCATAACAAAAGTTTGTTTCCGGACCACATTTCTCTAATATTCGCGTCACTATTGTTTCTCTGATACATTTTACGAAAACACATCGAAAATGCGTAGGTATTTGTATTGCCAAGATCTCATCTACGTGGAGTTGAAATTGTCCATGTATAAAGTCATGAATTTCTCGCGCCGACGGCCTCGGTGCACCGAAAGGAAAACGTATCTGGATGGTATTTTGTCTAATGATATTCATCTTTTTACTAATCTAAAGTACTTTTCCAATTCTACTTATTCGCCAGCCAGCTGCACCAAACGCCACAAGGAACACACCCACGGCACTCCCGCTCGTTGTTTCCTGAAGGCAACTTTTCACTGACCTTCACGGAGCAACTAGTTTCCGCGTCCGCTCTCTCTGAAGGCTTGCACGGAACTCCCCAACCGACTGAGCCACGGTAGTGACTCGAGAGGACTCGGCCAATGAACTCATGAGAGGGAAAGTGAGTGCATGAAGAAGAAAATGCGGCTGCATCTACCAGCTGTTAACTGCAGAACGTAGTACTTCGCTCCGCTCACTCTCTTTCTCTCCACCTCTACTGAAATGTGCGGCCTCAGATTCCCGGCACAGAGTATAGGAGGTAACATGCAATAAGCAAGTTTTCCTTGTCATAAATGTAGCAACCTCTGCAAAGGAAATGTACTTGACTGGAGAAGTGGTCCTTTCCTATTGATAGTTCAGTTACACTGGCAGGAAATTCTGGGCTTTGATATGTGTATCTTAGTGCTCAACTATCAGTTGGACCTGCAGGATTGAAAATCACCATATACTTAGTGCAAAAAACACATATGTACTCCATCCTATAACCGTGTTTCCTCTCTTTGTAGATAATCATACTCGATGTCCTGAAAGAAGGAGGCTGTTTCATTTGGGTTTTCAAAGCAACCCCCACGTTTCTCCTTTTGCTTTTTATATAACAGTCTTCATTGTAAGATAAACAACAGATTCCTTAAAATATATATTTCTTAAATGATTGGTTCTTATTAAATGGAATCTAATAATAACCATGGAGAAAGAACTATATATTTCGTTGATGCATAGTTTCGTGCATCTGATTTTTTGATACGACAAAAGGAATGCGGACCAGGTGTCCACCGGAGATGGCGAATGTGACCACAGAGCTGCACATCGGCCAGAATCGCTTACTGGGCCCGCCTGGCTGGCGAGCGGGCGAGTGAAACTATACACCTGGGTTTTAACCCTACAAACATCGAAAGCCCACGGGTAACTGGAAGGCCTTGCAAGACAAAGCTTGCTTATCTTTAGTGAACGCTCATTCCGGGTTTGCACCGTCTCCAGATACAAGAGTCACGCAGTCACCGATGCCAACTTTTAGATTCTAAACTGGTCAAGGAGCACTTAAAATGTACATCACTTTTATCAATTTGAAATTGCAGATATTAATTCCTTGGTGAAAACATTTGTATCACTCACACCCAGTGGCGGCGATTGGGTTCCAAAACTAGGGGACCAAGGTGCAAAAGTTGGGGGGGGGGCAAGAACAGTTTAATTTCCCTTGGTACATGAGGTTAGCGTGGTGCAAAAGTTTCAAAACGTGGGGGGGGGCAACTGCACCAACTTTCGCAAAAAGTGTCATCATAAATATTTTGGAACTTTGTGTGACTGGTGGTTGTTCTACATTATATTTCTTTTGGGGGGTGCTCCCCTATGGCGCAGTGGTAATGTCGACGTCTTGTAATCAAGGGGTGCCGGGTTCGATACCCGGTGGAGATACAGAGTGGTTCGGATCCCACTTTAAACTATAGGTCCAGTCCCGATTAGCCTTATTGTGCATAAATTGACCAAATCAATCAATCAATCAATCAAACAGATTTTCTCTCTGGTGTAATTGTGCCAATTCAATATCCGAATTAGTTGCTCAAGATCCCCCTCTGAACACTAAGACACGATGGTCCATAAAATGGAACATGAAATCAGAATTTGCATTATAAAAGTTTTTGAATATTGTCATCTCTTTCAATAAATCGTCGTTCGCTCATGTTGTTGCTAGTTATCTAGGTCTACAGACCGCATTGATAGTAATACGATGCAAAATGTAATTGTTAGTTTGTATCTTCATCTTCTACCGAGAGAAGATTTACGATTTCAAAACCAGAAAAGTGATATAAAATGAACAAGACACACAAACCTATTTCAAGACCTTCGAAACAAATTTGGAAAATATGTTGTAGATGGTTTGACATAATAATTAAACTAATTTGAGAAGTTACAAAATCTTAGGTACAGTGGCGTAGCAACATATCGCGAGGCCCTGGGCGAGATTAGAATGCAAGGCCCCATCCGTTCTTTAAGTTAGAAATATCAATGTGAATCGATACACAGTCATCAAGGAAACGTCAGCAAATTATCATATTTATATAATAGCCTATAATAATAATAATACATTTCTGACGAGAATTATATTTAATGGTACGCGACAGAGAAATTTACACTTGGCAGAGCTACAGTAACATGCTGCTGGAACTTTCATTAACCAAAGCAGTAGTAATAGTACGTTTCTTAAGATGTTCTTTAGGCAGTAAGACAACTGAAATATCCTTATATATGCTAAACTTTTTTTTTTTAAAAAAAAAACAACAGAAATACAAACTAAGAATCTTTAAATATAACCTATATATTATTTAATGGGTCGTTCTTTGTTTCCTCATTTCAAAGTTTGTAGGATGTAAATGTCACAAACTATGGCTTAAGTAGAAAATCTCGAAGAACGCACATAAAATGTTTATGCTTGATAGAGCGGGGGGGAAGAGATTGCGCTAAACCACAATCCTGTCTATGGGCTCAAAGTATCTACCTACAAGCTCTTCGACACAATCGGTTTCAACATCAACAAATCTTAAATCGATAGTCATATGCCCCATAAGTCTGAAATCTTTGGTGTAATCAATTGATACAGCTAATTTGACTTCTTTTAATTAGAAATTTTGACTTTGTTGCATATTAATTGTACCAGTTAATTTTGAATTTTAGAACTTAGATGATAATAATAATTGTGAATCTCATTTTGTCGTTACGTCTTAATGTCCTTGTAATATTAAATATTTGACGCAGTGGCGTAACAAGATCGTAGAGTACGCGTCCGCAAGAAACAAATTTGAGTCCCTCAAGTACAGTCAGATTCTTCTAGGAAATGTATGTAATTACTTAGAATGGCTGGTTGTGGCTACACTTACATTAATAATCATACAAATGGATGCTCTACCTCTGAATTATCACATATTACAACATATCTCTCTTTGACAATTATGTATTCAAAAGAAGAAAATACAAATACTTACTTATCTCCTTCTCCGTCCCTCTTAAGAGCTGGTGGATAAAAATAATGATTTTTATTTATAATTTTTGATATTTTTTATATAAATCGATCGTTTTTTTTGGCACCGTACACATAGACATTTTTTTTTATATAGAAAGGCTTTTTCTGATAAACGGCCCAGTAAAATATTTGAACAATTTGATTAAAGCAAATAACAAATTACGTGTAAATATGCATTTCTCTGTTTCTGGAACTGAACATAATGAACCTAATATGAAAATGTTTGTTGAGTGTGTTAATGAAACTATTATAATCTCAGTAAATTTTCTTACAGTGAAAATAATAAATTTTGGATGTACTTAATAATTTTAACTTAAAATAATTTTTACAGTCTTTGTAGCCGAATTTTAGTGTTTCTAATGATAATTATTCAAATATCAGCTGCCATATTTATTTACAGTTTAATGAAAATGACACTATTTACGGTTTAACATGATTAGTATTTTGTATATTTTTCTATTTACAAAATGTGCTATTTTTGCTTATAAAAATTATTGAATTTTAAATCAAGGGAAATTTAAGTGGTTTTTCTTTTCAGATGACATATTACATTTACTTTCGTATGAGCTTCACACCATCAGTACATATATTCCGTTTCCTTTATTTCCTTTCTTAGAGCATAATAAACACCATTAAATGGTTACGAGATTAATATACAGTACTTTCACAAAAATTGATTCTGATATCTACAAATTTCTTGTTTACTTTATTCTGTAAATTTATTTAAAGTGATTTTAATAAGTGATTTTTTAAAATAGAATTCCCCAATTTAAATCTTGATTTAAATCAAACCACCTTGCTTAACAGGAAGCTCGCTTCTGGGCAGCGAATGACACTTTTACATTAGATCTTGTCCTTTCTCGTTCAAGAGTGAGATTACTGAGTCCACTAAAATTGGGCTGAATCATACCATTCTACACTACCTTCCAGAAGTTTCAATTTTGAGAAAGATAGTTATTTTTTTCATGGTTGTTACTTGAAGAGTAGGAAAGAAACAGAAGGCGGTACAGGATACAGAGAACACTGGAAGCTAGTGTAGAGCTATCAAGGAGAAGAAACTTTGCCAAAGCAATTTTTGCGTTAATGTTTCACATGAGAAATGAGAATTATTTTGACTTTTTCGGGGCTTCTTAGGCTTAGAGCTCCCGCCCGCCTCTGATTTGACGTATTCATTCAAATTATAACGTTAAACTAGGATATAAAGCCAGATAAAAAAGGTTTTATTTTTATTGCCCAAAAAAATTAGCCTTTTCTATCTTTCTCAATTCCATTTATTAAGTTTTTCGTATCAACCTCATGGGACACGAGGCCCCTAAATGCGCTGGGCCCAGGGTGGTCGCCCACTTCACCAACTCCTTGCTACGCGAATTGTTATACAACCTCCGAGGCACCTGCGCCTAGCAGAAATTCAAATATTTCCATGCGTAGTGAAATATAGTGGCCGTTAGCATTATTGACAGTAGTGCTCGCGTCTACCTGCAAGAATTACATTGAGTCTCACGGGTCTTCTTAAGAGGGCGGTGTAGTTTGGCGAAGGTCGCCGTGAAAAGCGCTTAAATTTAACATGTTTTTTTTTGGTTTTTGTTGAATATAACGTTTTAGGACAGAAATTTGCCGGAAAACACGAAGTAGATGTGAACTTACTTTATGAAACTTTGAGTACATGACACATTTATGCAATTTCAATTTGATAAATGTGCCCAAATTGCATTATTTTTTTTCAATTTCCCATAAGAAAATACGTAAATAAGCACAGAATAGTTTTGCGATTTGCGGGTAGCACAAACGAAAATGACCATTATGATGCATACTAATGTAATGCTCAATTCTTTTATGACAAATCTAGAAAGGGCTTTTCTTTCAAAAGACACTTGCACAGCCAAAAATGATTGTTTAAAAAACGCATGTATTATCAACGGCGAAAGATACGGCGGTCAGCATGTTCTGAAATCGCAAGCGGTTCGAAACTTGGTCACTAGATGCCTCTGTTGCAAAATTGCCCCAGGCTGACGGGGAGGGCTAGTTCGAGCGGGTGTTTGAATCCTCTGCACAGCTGGGTTCCGTCCCCTCGTCGGCAAAGGTCTCTTAGCTGTCATTGCTTGAATTATTGCCTCTTTCCCAGGCAAGACCATCCCTTTGTGTATGTTTAGGTGTAGAGAAGCAGAGCATATTTACCATGAATTGGAATCAGTGACACTTTATATCGAACCCTACCGCCAAGGACGTATTTTGAAAGACTTATTAAGTTCAAAATAATGAAAATAACTAAATAATATAATAACTACAATTAAACAATGAAAATATACTTATTTAATAGATGGTTACTTATTTCCGCAGAACTTATTGGAAGGCAAGGCAAGGATTATATTGGGATCATACGACTTTGAATGATAGTACCAAAGAAGATTTATTACTACGTATAAATATTCATAAAATATTTCCAGGAATTTTACTTTTCGTCAATTGAATCTAACATAATTTTTTGCTATTCAATAAATATTCAATTCTTTATCTACTTCACATTAATTTCCTTGTCAGGACAGTTCCTTTATTTATTTTTATTACAAATTTTGCCGACCTTAACTACACGTAAGCTAGATAATGAATACATGATGTTATATCACTATCGTTACTTTAATTAATTTAATGTAACCGTACTTATTTTAACTTAACATTATTATTATTTTGAGACATTAGGTGAGGACCTCCCTCCGAAATATATACTAGATACGTGCCTGCCTACCGCGTCCGATTTGAATAAAATGTAGAAAAGGCGGCGAGGGGGGAAGTAGCGCTTCCTCTTTTTACATTTCGACAGTTTTTTCCTGATATGTATTATTTTGTGAGTCAACGCTGTAGTCAGGAAATCCATGTATAGCCTATACACACATGCATACATAATTGATGATTCGCAAGGAAACTTCGTTAAATTCCCATGTTTGTTCCGCTCGCAAATCACATCCTCTCCAAGTTATAACAATATTGTCGTTGCTTACATATACATGTGTGTGTGTGTGTGTGTGTGTGTGTGTGTCATAGAACATCACTACTTCCAAGCATAAACTTGATGTGGATCTTACAGAAACATCTGTTTTTGGAGTGGAACGATCACAAAAATGTTTACACTGGCGTCGTCGCCTTGTAATCAAGGGGTTCCGGGTTCGATACCCGGTGGAGGCACATAGTGGTTCGGATGCAACTTTAAACTGTAGGTCCAGTCCCGATTAGCCTTACTGAGCATAAAGTGGATTTAAAACGCTAAACCAACCAACCAACCAACAAAAAGGTTTACTGTTTCTTTGCAAATCTTCAATTAATGTAAAATTTAGTATAAAAACATAATTTTGGCTAACTTGAGATTTAAAGACAAATTATTACTTCGAATTCTTCATTAACAATAACAAAGTGATATAAAATATTGGATAAAATTCTTGCTTTGGCTGAGAATCAAATTAGAGATGTACAGGTTAGGAAAGGGGAGGGAGAATTTCCTGGCTTCTTCCCCTTCAGTGTGAACGTTGCCTCCTACGTTCTACATTCCATTTAAAATTTCTTCTTAGTTTCAGTTATATTTTGCATCCCCTATGTAATTTAAAATGTCCCGAGTTTTGTATCCGGTGGACGCCTAATAGTTAGTTCAATCCCACTATAAATATAGATCCAGTCCCGATTAGTCTATCTGTATATAAAGTAGACTTAAAACAGAAACTCAAGATACTCAAACGATTTGCATAGGGTTGCCGGCGGCTGGTGCAGTGAGAGAGCCTCCTCTGCTCAATCAAAATTAGGAAACAAAAACTTTTCAGTCAGTAAAAGCATCGTGGTACGTACATTAACATTTTGGTTTCAATTACATATTCGACGTCGATCTTGTTCACCAGATTACCAATTGTGATAACTTTTCTCTTCTTTAAAAACTACACAAGGAAACAAGTTGAAAACGTGAATTGGACAAGGTTTCTTCTCTACAACTGATTTTTAAAAGACCATGTCTTAGAGATGCTCTGAAGGGAATTCTATTCTTAAAACGCCAATCAGAATAAGGGATCAGCACTTATGTATATTTTGTCCCGCAGACACGTGACCGGGGGGGGGGGGGGTGAGGCTGAAGACCGTTCCGAAATCCTACAAATATTAATTAAAATAGGGTATAGCGGTGATTAATTTTACTTACATTAAACATCTTGTACAATAACTTGTAATATACTGAAAAATTCATCTTCAGGGGTTCTATTCCCCACTTTTTCGCCCTTAGATGGCAGCTGCTGATAAGGGATGAGCCTTCCCCCCGAAATAAAATTCTGGCTACGGACCTGCTGTTCTGCATCGTGACTGTATGGTCCGATGCATCATGCTTTGAGTTCCGTCTAAGGGCCGCGCGCAGTTCGAGTCTCTTATGGGAAACGTATCAAAATTTCTCCTGAGATTTCGGCCTGTGTATAGGACCGGTTGCCACCCACCATCGTGAGGAGATTGGGAAGCTATGAATGAGTCACGGAAACCTACAACAAAGATTAGGGGTTCGTCGTGCTCACCGCACGTAACTGGTTGGACTGGAAGTGAGGCCGGCAGTCGGTAGGTGGGCCCTGGCCCTCAGGGGCTGTAGCCCCACGGGTTTACTTACGTACATTGGGGTAGCCATGTGTGGGTCCACAGAGGCTCAGCCTCTCCTCGAAGTTCTGTCACTTTATTTTGACCAATTCACTGGGATTTTTTTAAGAGTACTTTGTAACACGTATAGTGCTGATCTTGAAGATCATACTATAATTAGTTGGACTGAAATTTCGCTTGGGAAGCAATCAATTAACATTGGGAAAAATCACAATAAGAGAGAGCACGTAATGTGATGCAGGAACTTGTTAAATGCAACTGGTCATATGTTTCCACAGGAGATTCACATCGCCACTGAGAGTTTGTCCCCACCCTTGGCCGATTAGCCGGCCCCCGTGGCGGAATGGTTATCTCATTTCGCTACGACGCCAGTGGTCCCAGGTTCAAATCCGGTCTGGGCATACGTGACTTTTGTGAGCGTCTCTTCATCAATTTCATCATATCATTATTAGCCAAGAGTGGCAGAAAGGCGAAGTAAAATAAACGAAATCAATCAACCTTGGCCGATTAAAGCTGCTGTGAACTCCAACGATGAGAACTGTGCAAAGGGACTTAATTCAGATCATAACAAAGAAAACTACTTCATCAAAGTGTAAGTTCAATATTAAACTATTGTTTCCTGACATCTTTGTTACTACTGTACATTTTGTTACATTGTTTTGTCCGTCTTTCTCCTTTACAGTTTTTCCATATGTTATTACGCATGTCCACGTTTCCCCTTTTTAAATTCCAGGTACTTTCGCTCCTGCCCATCTCTAATACGGACGACTCCATTCGTTAATAGTTGAAATAATAATTGTTACTAAATTTTGCCTTATTGTTATCATTATTATTATATATCGATTTTGTATAAAAAAAACACCCCCTTCAAAAAAATTACTTTTTTCAACTGATATTCTCTACCTCCTTCTTTACTCTCAATTAATAATTCCAACCTCAACAAGAAAATTCAACATAATTATAGTAGCCACTGTAATCAACAAAATTTATTCAATCAAAACTTCAGTGACGAAGGTTCTGTCTCTGGAGCCTGCCACTCGTCTCGCTCCATGCAAGAGTCAGCCAGCAAGCAGTGAAATGCCAATTGCTTTGCCAGTGGAGCAATTTTAGCTTCCGAAACCAGAATGAAAAGAAACAGGTGGGTGCCCTTTTCCTGGAAACCTCACTGCGGGAGTCACGGAGGAGGGGAGGGGCTGGTGAAGGGAGGAGAGTTCTCTAGCCTCTGGTTTAGGACAGCCGAAAATAATTCCTAGTCCCCTGATATGTCGCTAGGTGTCTCTGTATGGCATCGGCCCAGGAAACTACTTTCATGCCAACCTCCAGGCCACTCTTAAGACCAGAGTAATAGAAAAACCTGGCAGGCATCAATGCCTGTGCACAACTGTGACCTGAAGGTTTGCTCGATGTCGAATACCTGGGCTTAACGTGCGTGTTGCAGACGGGTTAGTAGAGAGGCAGCACTTCGTTCCTACGCGTCAGCAAAAATTCGATGCCACTGGTGTTATGTTACATCCGGTGGTAGCGGTGTACGAGCGATTTTATTGTTGAGTCAGCAGAACGTGTCTGATCACGTTGAAGACATCGGAAGCGGTGGGGGAGGGGGTCAATGGATTTGTCACGTTGTTTCTTGATGTATGCTAACCTAACACGTGCGTATGTTTGTGTGTGTGTGTGTGTCTTTGGAGGAAATGCGCGCGCAACCATTGCGTATGATGCAAACACATGAAGAAATGATTTAAAGATGGCGCCGAAGGTGCTGTACCCCGAAAGCTTAGCGGCTAAGGTTATTGCTCTGTAAAACAAGAGGCGTCGAGGGTTCGATTTCTGGTAGAGTCAGTATTGATTGATTGATAGATTGAGTTAGTTTTTTTTAAGTCCACTTTATGCACGGCAAGACTAATCAGGAGTGGGCCTACAGTTGAAAAGTGGTGATTCGGACCACTATGTGCCTCCAGCGAGTATCGAACCTGGGACGCCTTGATTACAAGTCGACGATGTCAATATTGAATGATTTCGATTAGCCTGTGTGTAAATAAAGCCAACAAAATGGTTGAGTTCGAAAATCGAGTTGGGTTAGTGGTTAATGTTGTCACCTGGCAATGAAGAGGTCGCGGGTTCGATTCTCTAGGTAGTTAAATTAGGCCAATTGTTTAATCCCGCCATTATAGGTTCAGATTAGTCCATCTGTGCATAAATAGTGATTGAATAAAATCAATATGGTGGCGTTGGGGTAGTGGTTAATGTTGTCGCCTGGTAATGAAGAGGTCGCGGGTTCGATTCTCTAGGTAGTTAAATGAGGCCAATTGTTTTGTCCCGCCATTATAGGTCCCGATTAGTCCATCTGTGCATAAATAGTATTTGAATAAAATCAATATGGCAGCCGCGTTTTGTGTTTAGCGGCGGCGGCGGCGGCGAACGGGGCGCGGCGCGGGGCGGAGCGGGGCGGCGCGGGGCGGCGCGGGCGCGGGGGGTGTTTTTTATTCCGCGAGATGTTTCAACCAAGTGGTTGAGGGTTCGATTCTCAATGTTGGTGAAAATTGGATATTCAATTGTATTTGTTTAAAAGTTCCGATTAGCTTTTTGTGCACAACGAGAAAATGAACTAATTGGAAATAGGATGTTTATGCTGTAATGAAAAGGTCCCGGGTTCGATTCACAATGTCAAATTGGCTGATAATGATGTTGTTTTTTTTTAAAAAAAAGAAGTGTGTTGAGTCCCCATTAGTATTTAGGCAGGAACAGATATTAAAAATCAAAACAAAATGCCTTTTGATTACAACGCAAAGACTTTACCGCTAATGTATAAAGATAAATTAGAATCTGTTGTTTTGCCGTATGGGGCCCCAGTACCGATTAGCTTAAATGCATAAAGAGTAGGTAAAATAAGCAAGATGGCCGTCACTATTGTTTTGTGATCAAAGAGGAGTCACAGGTTCGATTCAATCAAAGGAGGCAAGTTTCTATGTTTCAATTCCATGTAAAAGTCTAAAGTTATGTTTCGATTAACCTCAATGCATAAAGAGGAATTAAACAAAAACAAGCAAAATGGCGACAGATGTGATAAAAGAAAAATTGAATTAGTTTTTTATAGTGACAAAAAAAATAGCGAATCATTGTTAGAAATAGAATGAAAATAAAGATACTTGACTTTGCGTGTCCAGCGCTGTGCAGAAAAGCTCTCATGCTTTATCTCCGACAAGTCCACAATACACTTTTTTTATTGTATAGTTAATTATTAATGTTGTTATTAACACAGATTCTTACCAGTGTGAAGAAAAGCTCTCATGCTTTATCTCCGACAAGTCCACAATACACACTTTTTCATTATATAGTTAATTATTAATGTTGTTATTAACGATTGTTACCAGTAAAAATATAAACCATGAGGATTTTTAAAGGGGTGATAAGTGAAAAAAAGCCAAGACATATATTTTATCCCTGTTTATTACCAATATTTACAAAATTCAAAAGAGCCGCACACACACACACACACACATACATATGTAAAATGTTTATATTGTGTCACCAGTTTATCAGCATGTTATTTAACAAGTTTTTATTCTTCAAGTTTGTTCACTCACCCACATAAGGAATTGTGTCACTATCATATCCATTTTCTGCTGCAACCACTGAATTAAAATGTTTCACTATTTTTTCCACAAGCATGTTCTCGCAAAAAACAAACACTTCTTTGGAAAGTCTTTTTCCGTCGATGTTTTGTATAGACAAAGGCTCAGGTTTTGTACATCCATGTAGATGGGAAAGCACAAACTTCTCCTTATTACATGCATGGACAGGGGAAATATCTGTGCAACCGAAACATTGTTCGCGAAGGTCGAGAATGCAAGATTCCACACAGTTTCCAAAATATGATTTCAGATACGGCGACACTGTTTCACACATAACTTTCGCATGCTCGATGCACACAAATATCTTCATAAAGTTCCGCCACGAACTTTCTGCGATGAACACTATCTCCAGGGAACCGTAAGCTGGTTTCTTCCTTATAATGATCTGTCGGCGATTGTACAGTGTGGTTATCAGCAATTCATGTTGCTCACTTAGTGGGTAGGAAATACGAGGCTGCTCACCTGGAATAGCGATGTAATTGTCGATTACTGGAAACAATTCCTGAAGAGCGTGCCACTCCTGCAACTGTAGTTCAACACCGGCCGCCCCACTTCTGTGTAGCCTGACCACAGGTTGGAAATCCAGATGAGAGGAAAGTCCGATTGAGATAACTTTTGTTTTCGAAGCATTCAAATAGTAGACGTGAATAAATAATATCGACTGGCGTATAAGACTAGTTACTTGTTTTTGTTCTTCAGGTAAATGCTGATCGCTCTCTTTCTGAAGAACCCCTTTGAAATTAGTGTACGGTTGAAATCTTTTTTTCAGCGGCATCGAAATAGAGGATTCCATGACTAAGAACTGCGAGATACTGCATGTCGCAGCGTGCAGGTATACATTTGAAGAAATGCGTGGGTGTGTTTTTGAGACGCATGCGCGCGTAGCAAACCAAGCATGTGCTGGACAAAAAAGGTGGAGGGGGCGGGGCATTACAAAGATCAATGGTGAGAGAAAAATCAGCAGAATATTATAAACGTCATATTGAGGAAATATTGGATAACAAATATTAATTAATTTAATTAAAGCATCAACCGCATTGTCGATCTGACATTAGGTTTATAGACAGGGGGCAAAATGGAAAATATCGACGATGTTCTAGTATTGGATTGTTTCTGTATTTCCATCGGTATAATCCTCCACCACATTTGAAGCATACTGTTTTATCCTCTTTTTGAATGTAAAATAATCCTGCTTCGGACAGAGCTTCTACAAACGGGAATTCTTTTGATTGCCAGTTTCTGAAAGAGGACAATCTAGCATTGAAAGATCCCATCTCTGGATATTGCGTCATTGTTCTGTAAAGACACAAAACAAGATAAATATTATAAGTAAGCTGTTGTAAACTGTAACGCTACAAAATTATTAATATACTATTAGGACTATATGTAACTTGTATAAAATTTCAAACAGTATTTACTGTCAATATTTTCTAGTATACGTACCGAGTATTATAAATTTAATTTACGAGTCAGCAAATAAGTTGTTATAATATTGTCGTTTTTTATCGGTACTGGGAATAAAATTTGAAATTTATGCATGGGTTTACCAGAGGCTCTATGGAATAAATACAGAAAACAGTAATGCCCACAGTACACAGACCCGTAACTTTGTATCTGATGAGTGTTGTACGTATAGAATTTAGAGTTATTTTCCAAAAATCGCAAATGGTTATGCACATGTGGAGGTTTTCCGTAACTATCAAAAAATTCCCCCCGGGGGTTACTGTCTATGTAAATTGCTACCCAGTGCTTCCCGGGGCTATCTTTAGGGTCTGTATTTACAATCAACGCTGCTGGTAGTTCCACATGTACAGGTAATTCATTAGCTGCGAAAACCCCAACATGATGATTGTCAAAGGCTCTATTTGATATTAACCCGTGAAGCAAATTTAAAGTCGACAGCATTGCTGGACACTAAATAGTAATAGTGTGCAACTCACCTTTTTATACTTCAAAGTAGACGGTACACGTCACAGTAGATTCCAGAACCAATTTGATCTGGACCACCAAGCTGTTTATCGTTGTTGAAACAATGGAGAGCTATCTAACACAACGCTGATGCTCGGAATATGTAGGCGGGGTTTACAAACGCGCATGCGTACAATGCTATCTGGCATTTGTTGTGCTGTTGTAAAATGAATTTTGTACTATAAGAAAATTGTCTGTATGTGTGTGTGTGTATATATATATATATATACAGACACACACGCATATTTATTTATTGATGAAGTATATATATATATATATATATATATAATACAATACAATATAATATATATATATGTAATTTTAAGATACAACATATCAGTAAAATCTAACAACTAGAAAAATATTCATAACATTCGACTTTTATATTATATGTAATTTAAAACTTTCTTCACAGTTTGAGAAATGGAGTGCTTGTGGAAACACCCGTTCTCTGCAATATTGGCTGGTCCATCAGGATGTGGAAAGACATATTTTGTGAAGCATTTTCTCCAGTGTTTACCCCAAATGGTAAATGTAAAATTCAACAATATTTTGGTGTGCTACGGGGAATGGCAATCTGCATACAATGATTTCCCTGGTTTTGTACAATTTCGGGAAGGAATGCCTAATATTGACCAATTTGTGCCAAATTCTGGACCTCATCTTATTATTATCGATGATCAGATGAGGGAATGCGATCAAAGAGTCACAGATTTATTTACAAAAGGGTGTCATCATCGTGATATTAGTCTTTTCTTTATCACTCAAAATCTATTCCATCAGGGAAAAGGGAATAGGGATATATCTTTAAATAGTCATTATATTGTATGCTTCAAAAATCCAAGAGACAGAGCCCAAATTAATTATTTATCTAGACAAGTATACCCGGAGAATCCAAATTTTATAAGAGATGCATATTACAATGCCACCGCTGAACCCCATGGATATTTGCTGTTTGATCTGAAGTAGAACACTCCGGAAGAAGTACGTTTTCGGTCGCGGATATTTCCCGACGATGATATCAATTATGTATATATTCCTACAAAAAAAGCAAGCATAATCACTAGTCGTTTATTCTGTCATCATGGCTCCAAGAGTGAAACACGCTAAAGTGCTCCAAGTTTTGTCGGATGCTAAACCAGCTCTTCGCACAGCGATATTACAAGCTGCTGATTCTTCCTTAGTTAATTCAATCTGTGAGTGTTGTTACAATGTTCTAAAAGGGAATGTTCCTCTTTCAACACCTCAGAAAACAAGATTGAGCCGGTACAAGAAGGTGATACGTAATCTCTCTGCCAAAGGACACTCTACAAAGCAGAAGAAACAGATACTAGTGCAACACGGAGGATTTTTACCTGCGTTATTAGCCCCTTTAATAGGAGGTGTGTTATCAAGTTTATTTAAGTGAAAAAAAAATCTGAACATGGAGCATGCCAAAAAAATGGTTATAATACCTCAAGAATTTATGGATAACATGAGACATCCTGTTATGTCTGCACCGTCTACATCCTTATCGCAATTGGATCAGGATATGCAAGTAATTTTGAATCTCAAAGGTCTTTCGGATGATGAAAAATGGAATCGTTACAGCATTGTGCTCCAAAAATTTCTGTCTATTACTCGAAAACAAAGAGAACCTGTGTCGCTACCGATTACAGAATCTACTGAGAAGTTGACTGATATGAAAGAAGAAATTCTAGCTGCTACACCTAGCATGTATCGTAGAAAAGCCGAACTGTTGTATGAACGTCTTTTACATAATAGTAATATTGATTGGGATAAATATGGGGCAGTTTTTATTAACAATAATAAAATTGAAGGCTCAAATATTGTCGATCTAGTATCGGATATAATTCGACCACGAAAAACAAGCAATCCTGTTGGGTGGCAACTATTCAATAGAGCTCTGGCGTTATCTAATATTCCTCAAGAATATATTGGAAACCCCCGGAGACAGGAGTTTATTCAACAGATTGTTTTTGGCAACCCCGGACGCCATATTCCGCTGTCCGGAGCTAACCAAGAAGAGGCACAAGAATTAACAGAAGCAGAAGAAGAAGAAGAAGAAAAGGAACCAATTTCTTTTGTATCATCATTTCCAGAGCACAAACGTAAACGTACTGTTCCAGTTTGGTCAAGATACAAACCATGAGCGAAAAAATATTAGAGAATATCTGGTACAATCCATCTCATCCAGCATCCTATTCTACAGCTTCAACACTATGGAAAGCTGTAAAAAAAACCATACCATTGTCAACAATCAAACATTGGTTGACAAAGCAAACTGCATACATTTTGCATAGACCTGTAAAGCGTCGATTTCCGAGAAACTTTTATTTTGTGCATAATATTGATGACCAATGGCAGGCTGACTTGAATGACATGCAGAGTTTGCGGAATCACAACAAAAGGTACAGATATATACTCACAGTTATCGATATTTTTAGCAGGCATGCTTGGGCTGTCCCTGTAAAAAATAAAACTGGTGTATGTATAAAAAAGGCTTTCCAGCAAATTTTCAAACAAAGCAAAAGAAAACCTTTGAAATTACAAACTGACAAAGGGCGTGAGTTTACCAACAGTATTGTGCAGGAATATCTCAAAAAACAAAATGTAATTTATTTTACAACAAAGAATCCTGATATTAAAGCTAGTATTGTTGAAAGATTCAACAGAACTTTAAAGGAACGCATGTGGAAGTATTTTACTAAGCAAAGAACCAGCTGTTATGTTAATGTACTCCCAAAGCTTTTGAAAGCTTATAATCATAAAATTCACTCGAGTATTAAAATGGCACCAGCAGATGTTACTCCTGAGAAGGTTTTGAAAGAATGGCACAATATGTATGACAAAAAACTCAAATCTGATTCATCTCCACTATTGTCATTGAAGATGTCATTCAAAATAGGAGATACAGTGAGAATAACAAAAACCAAAAAACGCTTTGACAAAGGTTACATGGAAAATTGGACAAGAGAAATATTTGTGGTGGAACGTATTTTGAAAAGAAATCCTCAAGTGTATGAATTAAAAGATCTACAAGGACATAAAATCGATGGAACATTTTATACGGAAGAGTTGCAATTGGTCCGCTTACCGGATATGCATGAAATTGATAAAATCCTTGCGACCAAAGGTAAAGGAGCCAGTAAAAAGTTGTTAGTTCATTGGAAAGGTTACTCCAGATTATTTGACAGTTGGATTAGCGCATCGTTTTTGGAGTCAAAAAAAGAGAGAGAGAGGTATACATTTTTGTAGGTATTCTCATCAGTGGTACAAATAACCTTCATAACACATCATGAGAAAAGCAAACGCTTTCTACCTTACTTTGCCTAGTAACAGTTCCATGAAATATTTCCCAAGTAATACTTTAACTAATTACACCACAAACCTTCAGAACCGTGTGGAGTTGGACACCAACAAATGGGAGATGGCATTGGTAGAAGTGCATTATCCTTATTCAATACTAAACATTACAAGATTTAACAACTATATTCAATATAAATCTATGGATGATGTCAAATGGAACGAACTTCGAATATCCGAAAGCTATTACGCATCTATAAACAGCATTGTTGCAGAAATCAATAAATATTCTGAAACATTAAATTTTAGTCTCCGAAATCATCCTGCGTACAAACATGTGACTGTTGATATATCTACCAAGCAGAGAAACATAAATGTACGATTGTCACCTCAACTGGCACGGATATTAGGTTTTAAACCGACCGATGATCTATCAGAAGTAAAAATTGGACGCTCGCCTCCAAATGTTGTGAGAGAAATTCCTTCCCAGATGTATATTTACACAGATATTGCGGAATCACATATGGTGGGAGATGCTGTCGCCCCTCTATTACGTATTATAAACATTAATCCTATGGAACATACTTTTGGAAGTGATGGTGTGCAAATTTTCGATTCACCACATTACATCCCAGTGCAGAAACATAATTTCGAACAAATAGAAATTGACTTAAGGGATAGCACTGGTGCACACATCCCATTCTCCTTCGGACTAGTGTGTTTGAAACTTCATTTTAGACGTTGTGGTGAAAAGCTCTGATTATGAATGACCCATATTTTCAATACTACCATCAACAAGCTGGATCTGGTGTGGGTAACATATATTACGGTGCTGCCTATCAAAAAGGACATGGCATTGGAAGTTTTCTTCGAGGACTTTTTCGGTCAGCTTTGCCTCTTATCAAAAAAGGAGCGAAAGCTGTAGGGAAAGAAATGTTAAAAACAGGGGTAAATGTGTTAGGTGATGTTGTAGACAAAACACCCCTAAAACAGTCACTACAATCCAGAATTTCGGATGCCAGATCAAATCTTAAAAGAAAAGCTGAAACAAAGCTAAAGGAAATGATTGGTTCAGGTTATCAGGGGCATAAACATTTCAAAAGGAATCACTCTGCTTCGGGACAGCGAACTGGAAGGATCGCTCAGAGAAAGAAGAGATCCAGTGCCAATACAAACACCAAGAAAACAACCAAACGCAACCGTAAGAAAATTCAAATAACATCAGATATTTTTGATTAGATATGGCGCTAATTAGGGAGAAATCATGTGAGTGTTTTAAAAGTGAATTGGATATTTTCTCGGTAAAACCTACTCAGACAAGCATCTTAGAACACCACACCATCGGATACAAACCTGTTAGTTCTCTGGCAGATAATGCCCCCACCGAGTTTGTAATACCTGGACATGGTGATGATTATATGGATTTAGCACACACAATGTTGAATATAGATGCCAGAATTGTAAAAGCGAATGGTCAGTTATTGCTACCCACAGATAAAACAATTGGACCTGTCAATGATTTTCTCAATGCAATGTTCAGCGAAGTACAAATCTACTTAAATAACAAACTCATCTCGTTTCCATCTCACATGCACCCATACAGGTCTTATTTTGAAAAAGCACTGAACTATGACATATCTGCAAAATCATCTCATCTCCAAAGTGCATTGTGGTACAAAGATACAGCAGGCGCGTTTGATAACGTTTGATATGTTTGGTTACTTGCATTCTGATATTTTCAATCAAGAGAAATTTTTGATCAATGGAGTGGAAATGCGAATAAAACTGATTCCTTCGAAAAACACTTTCTGCTTGATGGGATTAGATGACAGTGAAGGCAAAGTGGAAATTCTGGATGCTACACTATATGTGAGAAAAGTATCGGTCAGTTCATCCATCAAACTTAGTCACAATCGCATATTGCAAAAACATACAGCAAAATACCCTCTAACAAGAGTACAACTTAAAGCTGTAACTATTCCAAAAGATGTTGTTTCAAAAACAATTGACAATGTGATACTTGGACGTCTTCCGAAACGATTAGTTGTGGGGTTTGTTACCAACGATGCATTCAACGGCACTCTGTCTACAAACCCATTCAATTTTCAACATTTCAATTACAACTTCTTTACTTTATATGTTGATGGAGTCCAAATTCCCGGCAAACCACTTCAACCAGACTTTGAAAACAACAAGTACATAACAGCATATCACACATTATTCTCTGGAACAGGGATACACTATATGGATGAAGGAAACAATATATCGCGTGAGGAATACCCCCAGGGATACGCATTACTTGTTTTCGATATAACACCAGACACAGCTGCAAGTGCCATATCCCACTGCAGTCTTCAACGGCAAGGGGCTGTTAGCTTGGAAGTCCACTTCAAATCGGCTTTGGAATCTACTGTGACTTGTGTTATCTACTCTGAATTTGACGCTCTCATGGAAATTAATAATCATAGAGATATTCATCTGGATTAATTGTATAAGAAGGTGAGTTGCACAATATTACTATTTAGTGTCCAGCAATGCTGTCGACTTTAAATTTGCTTCACGGGTTAATATCAAATAGAGCCTTTGACAATCATCATGTTGGGGTTTTCGCAGCTAATGAATTACCTGTACATGTGGAACTACCAGCAGCGTTGATTGTAAGTACATACCCCAAAGATAGCCCCGGGAAGCACTGGGTAGCAATTTACATAGACAGTAACTCCCGAGGGGAATTTTTTGATAGTTACGGAAAACCTCCACATGTGCATAACCATTTGCGATTTTTGGAAAATAACTCTAAATTCTATACGTACAACACTCATCAGATACAAAGTTACGGGTCTGTGTACTGTGGGCATTACTGTTTTCTGTATTTATTCCATAGAGCCTCTGGTAAACCCATGCATAAATTTCAAATTTTATTCCCAGTACCGATAAAAAACGACAATATTATAACAACTTATTTGCTGACTCGTAAATTAAATTTATAATACTCGGTACGTATACTAGAAAATATTGACAGTAAATACTGTTTGAAATTTTATACAAGTTACATATAGTCCTAATAGTATATTAATAATTTTGTAGCGTTACAGTTTACAACAGCTTACTTATAATATTTATCTTGTTTTGTGTCTTTACAGAACAATGACGCAATATCCAGAGATGGGATCTTTCAATGCTAGATTGTCCTCTTTCAGAAACTGGCAATCAAAAGAATTCCCGTTTGTAGAAGCTCTGTCCGAAGCAGGATTATTTTACATTCAAAAAGAGGATAAAACAGTATGCTTCAAATGTGGTGGAGGATTATACCGATGGAAATACAGAAACAATCCAATACTAGAACATCGTCGATATTTTCCATTTTGCCCCCTGTCTATAAACCTAATTTCAGATCGACAATGCGGTTGATGCTTTAATTAAATTAATTAATATTTGTTATCCAATATTTCCTCAATATGACGTTTATGATATTCTGCTGATTTTTCTCTCACCATTGATCTTTGTAATGCCCCGCCCCCTCCACCTTTTTTGTCCAGCACATGCTTGGTTTGCTACGCGCGCATGCGTCTCAAAAACACACCCACGCATTTCTTCAAATGTATACCTGCACGCTGCGACATGCAGTATCTCGCAGTTCTTAGTCATGGAATCCTCTATTTCGATGCCGCTGAAAAAAAGATTTCAACCGTACACTAATTTCAAAGGGGTTCTTCAGAAAGAGAGCGATCAGCATTTACCTGAAGAACAAAAACAAGTAACTAGTCTTATACGCCAGTCGATATTATTTGATCACGTCTACTATTTGAATGCTTCGAAAACAAAAGTTATCTCAATCGGACTTTCCTCTCATCTGGATTTCCAACCTGTGGTCAGGCTACACAGAAGCGGGGCGGCCGGTGTTGAACTACAGTTGCAGGAGTGGCACGCTCTTCAGGAATTGTTTCCAGTAATCGACAATTACATCGCTATTCCAGGTGAGCAGCCTCGTATTTCCTACCCACTAAGTGAGCAACATGAATTGCTGATAACCACACTGTACAATCGCCGACAGATCATTATAAGGAAGAAACCAGCTTACGGTTCCCTGGAGATAGTGTTCATCGCAGAAAGTTCGTGGCGGAACTTTATGAAGATATTTGTGTGCATCGAGCATGCGAAAGTTATGTGTGAAACAGTGTCGCCGTATCTGAAATCATATTTTGGAAACTGTGTGGAATCTTGCATTCTCGACCTTCGCGAACAATGTTTCGGTTGCACAGATATTTCCCCTGTCCATGCATGTAATAAGGAGAAGTTTGTGCTTTCCCATCTACATGGATGTACAAAACCTGAGCCTTTGTCTATACAAAACATCGACGGAAAAAGACTTTCCAAAGAAGTGTTTGTTTTTTGCGAGAACATGCTTGTGGAAAAAATAGTGAAACATTTTAATTCAGTGGTTGCAGCAAAAAATGGATATGATAGTGACACAATTCCTTATGTGGGTGAGTGAACAAACTTGAAGAATAAAAACTTGTTAAATAACATGCTGATAAACTGGTGACACAATATAAACATTTTACATATGTATGTGTGTGTGTGTGTGTGTGCGGCTCTTTTGAATTTTGTAAATATTGGTAATAAACAGGGATAAAATATATGTCTTGGCTTTTTTTCACTTATCACCCCTTTAAAAATCCTCATGGTTTATATTTTTACTGGTAACAATCGTTAATAACAACATTAATAATTAACTATATAATGAAAAAGTGTGTATTGTGGACTTGTCGGAGATAAAGCATGAGAGCTTTTCTTCACACTGGTAAGAATCTGTGTTAATAACAACATTAATAATTAACTATACAATAAAAAAAGTGTATTGTGGACTTGTCGGAGATAAAGCATGAGAGCTTTTCTGCACAGCGCTGGACACGCAAAGGCAAGTATCTTTATTTTCATTCTATTTCTAACAATGATTCGCTATTTTTTTTTGTCACTATAAAAAACTAATTCAATTTTTCTTTTATCACATCTGTCGCCATTTTGCTTGTTTTTGTTTAATTCCTCTTTATGCATTGAGGTTAATCGAAACATAACTTTAGACTTTTACATGGAATTGAAACATAGAAACTTGCCTCCTTTGATTGAATCGAACCTGTGACTCCTCTTTGATCACAAAACAATAGTGACGGCCATCTTGCTTATTTTACCTACTCTTTATGCATTTAAGCTAATCGGTACTGGGGCCCCATACGGCAAAACAACAGATTCTAATTTATCTTTATACATTAGCGGTAAAGTCTTTGCGTTGTAATCAAAAGGCATTTTGTTTTGATTTTTAATATCTGTTCCTGCCTAAATACTAATGGGGACTCAACACACTTCTTTTTTTTTAAAAAAAACAACATCATTATCAGCCAATTTGACATTGTGAATCGAACCCGGGACCTTTTCATTACAGCATAAACATCCTATTTCCAATTAGTTCATTTTCTCGTTGTGCACAAAAAGCTAATCGGAACTTTTAAACAAATACAATTGAATATCCAATTTTCACCAACATTGAGAATCGAACCCTCAACCACTTGGTTGAAACATCTCGCGGAATAAAAAACACCCCCCGCGCCCGCGCCGCCCCGCGCCGCCCCGCTCCGCCCCGCGCCGCCCCGCTCCGCCCCGCGCCGCGCCCCGTTCGCCGCCGCCGCCGCCGCTAAACACAAAACGCGGCTGCCATATTGATTTTATTCAAATACTATTTATGCACAGATGGACTAATCGGGACCTATAATGGCGGGACAAAACAATTGGCCTCATTTAACTACCTAGAGAATCGAACCCGCGACCTCTTCATTACCAGGCGACAACATTAACCACTACCCCAACGCCACCATATTGATTTTATTCAATCACTATTTATGCACAGATGGACTAATCTGAACCTATAATGGCGGGATTAAACAATTGGCCTAATTTAACTACCTAGAGAATCGAACCCGCGACCTCTTCATTGCCAGGTGACAACATTAACCACTAACCCAACTCGATTTTCGAACTCAACCATTTTGTTGGCTTTATTTACACACAGGCTAATCGAAATCATTCAATATTGACATCGTCGACTTGTAATCAAGGCGTCCCAGGTTCGATACTCGCTGGAGGCACATAGTGGTCCGAATCACCACTTTTCAACTGTAGGCCCACTCCTGATTAGTCTTGCCGTGCATAAAGTGGACTTAAAAAAAACTAACTCAATCTATCAATCAATCAATACTGACTCTACCAGGAATCGAACCCTCGACGCCTCTTGTTTTACAGAGCAATAACCTTAGCCGCTAAGCTTTCGGGGTACAGCACCTTCGGCGCCATCTTTAAATCATTTCTTCATGTGTTTGCATCATACGCAATGGTTGCGCGCGCATTTCCTCCAAAGACACACACACACACAAACATACGCACGTGTTAGGTTAGCATACATCAAGAAACAACGTGACAAATCCATTGACCCCCTCCCCTACCGCTTCCGATGTCTTCAACGTGATCAGACACGTTCTGCTGACTCAACAATAAAATCGCTCGTACACCGCTACCACCGGATGTAACATAACACCAGTGGCATCGAATTTTTGCTGACGCGTAGGAACGAAGTGCTGCCTCTCTACTGGTTTTTTTTTCAGGTCTTGTGCAGGTCTCTGGATATTGTGCTTGGTCAGCGATTTGTTTTCTACGCTAAAGCACGTACGACTGGAGATTTTTTCCACGGATTCCGAGAACTGCAGGTATCTGTTTTTCAAGAATGCTCTGGGTGGAGAGTATGCAAAAAGATTGCGCGAGCGTATGCGTACATCTGGGATAGAATATAAGTGAGCGTCGATCGCTGTGAGCAGTTGTGTGCCTGCTGTTCTTGTTGGGAAGACTACAAGTGCTAACCAAAGAGTACACTATGGTATTCTTGACATCGAGTGCGATATATGTGAGCGCCTGCGATATCCTGCTGGAGCAATATGAAAGGGGAGAAGGTGGAGGAGCGGAGAGGAAGAGGATGATCCTGCAGCAGATTATCCGAATGATGGGTCGAGGTGAACCATGCCGACGCCTTGATTTGTTGGAACGTTTGAGGTCGGAAGTGCGTAGTTTGAATTCAAATCAGGAGGGAGCGGGAACATCGTCTAGCAGAGATGACAATGTCGACGGAGAACCGCTGGTAGAGGTGGAAATGGTGCGTGGTCCGGGAAAGATTCCCCACACAAAATATGTAGACATCAAAGAAATTGACGTTCGTCGAGTGAAAGAGTATAACGCCACGTGCACTACGATGACGTTTACATTCAGGCCACTGGATGAGAAGACGGATGCTATGACGTGGGTGGATGAGAGTTTGGACGCTATACTGAACGATATTGTGGACCAACACAAACCATCGGACAAAGTAGGAGTGGTGTTGGAGAACAGATGTGACGAGTCGGTTCGACCGATTGGTTTGTCGCTACGCATGATCGACCAACTTGGGTCGGATATGCTGTGGAATGTGGTGGCCCGGGTGCTGCAATCGAACGCCACGTTTTTGCCGACGGGCCTGCTGCAGTGCGTGTGTCTGTGATTGCTATGCCTGTTGGGTGAACTGGCGCGTTACGACATTCTTTACAGAATCATCGCCACAGACGAAATGCGGGCTCGATCGTACGGCTCGGAACTAAAACACCAGTCCGATGAATGGAGGGTGTCATACTCCATCATGCGGTTTCTCCGGGCCAGACTGTGAATTCCAAGTACTACCACACATTCTTGAACATCATATTCGTTCTTCTCTGCGGAGGAAACGGCGGCATTTCCAAACACGCCCACCCATTGTCCTTCATGACAATGCTCGCTGTCACAATGCTACTCGAGTAAGGGAATTACACACACAGTGGGGTTGTGAAGTAATCGAATATCCTCCATATTTCCCCGACATGAGCTCCTGCAACTTTAATCTCTTTCCCAAAGTTAAAAAGAAAAAAACACTGAGAGGACAGCGTTTCCCCATCCTTAGGGTTACCAGATCGCTGTAAGGGAAATGTAGGACATGCTGTCCCAAAATGTAGGACATTAAGTCAAAATGTAGGACGCAACACATTCTCAATATATAATACATATTTCTATAGAACACATTAGGAAGTAGTTGAAAAATGACACTTTTCAGTTTTTAAAAAAATATTTCCCAGCGAATGTTTAAATGCAAAATTTCAAAACTTGCAATCATACTAATCAATGCACCTCTTACTACTTGATTTTAGTGGTACTTCTCAGAGGAGACAATTTTTATCAAAATTTCAGGTTTAGTCAAACTATATATTGATGTTAAGCCCCTATCACACGGAACTGGTTTTCTAGTTCGAATGCCCTAGTTGCCGCTGAACTAACTTTCTAGGTAGCAATCATGGCCGACTGGCTTACTGCTTGACAGGTTTGGAGGAATAGGACATGTTCTAATTGCTACTTGCTTTCCTCGACTGAATTCTGTGGAACAGCCAATCAGAGCAAAGCTTCGCAATGTGAAGATAAGCTGTAAGTGTGCAAAGGAGCTTTTTTGTCTGTGGTTTCAGAGTGTTACTCCAGCAATGTATAACGTATACAGCATGAAAGGCGCGTTGAGTACACCATCTATGCCAAGTGCACTGTGTTTACATTTGAAACAACTAAAATATTCTTCTATACGTGTACAGTAAACGTTGTAAAGTATGTATTTAAGCAGCGCCATTGTTTTGTACCTAATAACGTTTTATACGAAACGTTATTCCTCTAGGTTGAATAGTTATCGGCTTTTAAAAATGTGAAGTGATACATTGTATACTTCTCACGCGGCCGCCATTACAACTTCCCTCGTATGGGGACAAAAGTCTATCGACAAGTACGCTGATAAGTATCGTGTGAGGCGAAAACTAACAAATTGGTAGCCAGTCCAGCGCCAACTAGGGCATACCTACTGGAAATCCAGTTCCATGTGATGCGGGCTTTAGAGTGGACAGGGAAATTCGATGAAATTATAGGGACCAATACCAAACATTTTACAGACTTTATGAAAAAATAATTCTCTCGTGAGTCTGTTGTGCTGATGGTAATGAAAATACTCTCTCAACGTTTGAATTATGACCTGTAATGGCAAACAAATATTCAGCAATTACTGTAATTTAAAATGGTTTCATCTTAGGTAGTTTTTAGTTCAATACGATAACAGGGTGTTGACCAAAATAATACATCCAGAAATCTTGACTTTTTCTTGACTTTTCTAGATCCTACTTTGGTAAAGTTGGAAATTAGTAATTAAGAAAATAAATATTTATTTAATGAAAATCCCTACCAAAGGGCCAGTTAAGATGAAAACTGAAGCTGAATTTAGGAAGAGGATTAGATCTGCTCTTTCGTATTAATGCATCCTGAACTGTGTTTGGCAGACAAGCGAAGCTTTGGCTTCTGGACTCACAGCCAGTATAATCTTATGTGGGGTTTGTGTCAGTTGTCCATATGTTTATGAATATCCATTCATCCATCTTATCTTACCATCATTCATCCTCATCTTCCCGATTAGCCAATGGGACAGAAAAAAGTGAAGTAAAATAAACTAAATCAACCAATCAATAGAAAAAATTCTTGACCACAAGAATAATTTATTGCCTTTTTAGTGACTTCTTGACCTACTTGTTGATTTTTTACTTTTTCTTGACTTCCATGACTTTATTGACTGGCAGACACCCTGAATAACTTTGTTCTCTATACCCCTGCTTTACAATCAAATTATATTGAATAAGAATGGGCAACACCTTGTTCCATCAGTATAAACCCTAAGGCAAGAAATTCTGCTCAGGCATTGCACAATGACGTTATCAGAAAGTGGTCCCAAGACTTTGTTCATTAATTGCTTCCGTTTTCCAGTTTGTTTAATAGCAGGACAAACTTTATTCTTTTTGTGCAATGACTGAATCAAAATAAATTTCACTATTGAGTTAGGAAGCGCAGTCCATAGACTTGTAATTTGCATGACTTTTTTCTGTTACGTATTTTCCTAATTCATATTATGTAACGCTCAAAATGTAGGACATTTATGATATTTTCAAATTCCTCCCGGACACCGGACATAAGGCTAAAATGTAGGACATGTCCGGGAAAATCCGGACGTCAGGTAACCCTACCCATCCTGCAAGCAATAGGGCGCTCCTTCATGGACATGAATAGGAACAGCACTGCTACTTGTGTTCAGAGTCTTCCAGCAGGGTGGCAGAGGGTCATAAACATTGCTGGGGATTACATTGAGGAAATGTAAGAGTCTTCAGATTCTGTAATACATGGTTTGTCATTTATGGCTGTGTTGCCATTACTTTCTTTCCAACCCTCGTAATTTAGGTCCGTGTTTGTGTTCATTGTTTGTGAACAATATGCCTCTCAAAATACAAAAAAAAAAACAACCTAAGGTCTTAACGTATGCTGATGACATAAAGTTCAATTAACATATTAGGTAAGAAAACGATTGTACACAACTGACTTGAATAACTTTGTAGTCTTGTGTAAAAGAAAAACCTCAATGATCTTGAATATGGTACATTCCATGTCAAATCAGCAACGTCCTCAACCTTCCATTTTATTATTCATTTGAAACTTGGCATACTGCAAGGATCACCTGAAGTAGGAACCTATGCAAAGTTGCAGATCCATAGCTTTTGTATTTCCGAAATTACAAGGGTGCAAGATGAGTGATTTCGACACCATTTTTTCCCCACCATCTTGGTAATTTTAAATTGTAATATTTCGGCAATCAGGGCACCTATAGAAGTGATTCAAGGTTTTGAACAACTTACATTAAGCTGTAGAGTATCGAAAACTACAAACGTGCCTGCTGAATAAACAAAACAAGAAACAATTCTTAACAATATTGAGGAAAGAAAGACAACTGACGCTGATCTTTGTAGAGACTGCGGCCAGTAGAATATAATAAGTGCGGCTTCTCTAACGTCGTCGCTTTGTAGTCAAGGGGCCCCGGGTTCGATAACCGGTCTGGGCACATCCTGGTTCGGATCCCACTTTAAACTGTAAGTCCAGTCCCAATTTGCTTTTAGTGCATAAAGTGGACATAAAAACTCAAACAAAGTGCGTCTGAGAAAGAACAATGACTTGCCTGTTGTATACAATAACAATAACAGCGGATTCACTTCAACACCTCAATTCTTATGACGACATGTTTTTAATAAGTTATAACATATGACACTGTAAGAGTGTTTTCGGTTGAAAATAAGTTTTGAAATAGAGGGTGCCGAAGGTGGCGCAGAGGAAAATTAAAGGGTGCGCAAGCAACTTGGCGCATCACCTGGCGCCCCCCCCCCCCCCTGCTGGTAGTACCCCAAGTATGTTCGTAGCTGGTACCGCTTGTAGCTGCAGTCGCTATGCAATCCCTTTCCCTCTCACGTTCTCATAGGTCGAGCTCCACTCGAGTCACTACTTGTTTTCGTTCGCTTGCTTCACAGACTCCTGGGACAGAGTATAGAATGCATGCAAGCTATGTTACGTAAAGGTAAGTTAAAGTTCCCCGGGCACATAGTACCGTACCATGAAGGCACATTCTCGAGCTCGGCCATTTTGGAGGTGATGTGAAACCACCACGTTCCGGTTGCCTTTAACCCCCCAGGATTTCCCCCAGATACCCATTGATTTGAGGCTGGGTAAGCCCCAGAGCCGCTTCATGCGGGCCTTAGAACACCCACCCTGGGAATCGAACCGGAGTTTCCCGTGTGGCAGTCAGACTCCCTACCGATTAGGCCACTGCGGCTACCAAACTATGTTAATGAAAACTTTATGTTCCTAGTTAGTTGGAAAAGATCATTTGCGATGCTTATTTTCTCAATTTTCTACTATTTTCAGTCAAACAACGAAGTACCCAATGAGGAAACTGACGTTGAAGTGGAAAACAAAGACGAAAGTCGTCAAGGGGGAAACGATGAAAGCTCCAACGACGGAAGAGCCAAAGATGCCAGTGGCGGTGAAGGAAAGGATGGCGACGGAAGTAGCAACGAGGAATCAAATAAAGGCGGAAGTAGGAGTGGTGAAGATGGTAATCACGGCTGTGGTGGAAGAAACAACGGTGGAAGTGGCATCGATGGACGTGGCAATGGAGGAAACGTCGATGGTGGAAATGGCAAAGGAGAGAGTGGCGATGGTGGAAGTGACACTGGTGGAAGTGACACTGGTGGAAGTGTCGATGGTCAAAGTGATGATGGTCGAAGCAATGATGGTCGAAGCAATGATGGCCGAGGAAATGATGGTGGAAGCCATGAAGGTCGAAACGAAGATGGTCGAAGCGATGAAGGTCGAAGCAATGATGGTCGAAACGATGATGGTCGAGGCAATGATGGTGGAAGAGACATTGGTGAATTAGACACAGGTGAAATGGACTATGATGCATCAGAGGACTACGAAGAAGAATATTATGGATTATACGATGATTCAGAAATAGAGCCAGAGACTGGTGAAAAACGACATCCTGGAGCAAGAAATGAGTTCTAATTCAATAACTGCAAATGGAATTTTTGAATCAAGTAATTCTAGACTGCAATATCCAATTTGTAACTTGTAATTTGTAAGTAACGAAATATTACATAACATGTAGATATCTATTTAAAAAAAAACGTTGAATTCAAAGCTTGCACTTAAATAGTTTTGAAAGCAGTAGAGATTTTATCAATTGCAAAAATGAATAAGTTTCACACTACTTGGTTTATATTACGTACTACTTTCTACATAAAAGAGTTCGAAAATGTACATTTATATGTAATTGGGTTTTTCATTGTTATTGGTTGTAACAAAATGTCAGTGTGCCAAGTCGATTTTTAAATAAATTGTTCAATATAAGAAAAGCTAGAACATACATAATGCGACATTAACACATGAATAATTATCTGGAAACGTTCAATGGATCACTGAGTCCCCCTCAGTGTATTTATGGCGAATTATCTCTGTACAGTGAACTAGAGCTTCGCTGATTTTCATAACGGCTACGTATCACCTCGTTGGACACCTCTTACCTTCCGACTACACCCAAAACATTCTCAACCTTGTCCCTAGGTCCAAGAAACATAAGAAAGTACTGTAGGTTCCGTGGAATATAACGGCAGATGACTATAGACAGGTATTCTTAAGTTTAATATAAAACATGACACAACGTCTGATTCTCTTTAGATTTATGAGATGTATTCTATAAAAATATTAAGAGAAGAAAAGTTAATCTTGGCCGTTAATTAAAAGATTCCCACCTTAGTGTACCCTGTCCCCTGTACCACAGGGAGTGCGTGGACTCGTGTAGCATTTACTTCAACAAGTAGAAAAATAATCCTTCAGTACCAAAAAAGGTGGCCGAACGTTGTAACCAACTTAAAAATAAAAGATCGCTACAAATTGTAACTATATTAAATATAGCAGAAGGTCCATTCTTATTCTTGATCAGAGGTCTTGTTGTCTTAAGGATTTAAACATTTTTTATGTAATACAAATAATCTCATTTATTACATATACCCTCAACATTTCGCGATACTATTCACACTAATATTCAATCCAATGTAAAGCATGTACATTATTTTACAACAAAAACCAATATGAATGTATTTTGAAATAACATTACAATAACGACTCATTTCTTGTAAACTACAACTAAGACCAATAACAGACCAACAACCTAATACGTATGTACTCTGCCGCTGCTCAGGAAGGAAGAACTCCTCTCCCCGAACAGAGAACGTCACGTGATCCTATTCAAAAGACAATCGAATGCACTATTGTACCAGATCCTGTACATTTTTTTATATATTTCCTGTAACGAACAAGTCACAAAATTCCCCCTGCCTCCAAGGGAGAAAAGATGGGCACGAGATTCATTGCAGGGAATAGGATCTCAATAACAATACATTGCAAATATTTTACACAATATTTTTTGAACTTCCCAACGTATTTCAACTTACAAACCAAAATATAGGTACATTTTTCGGTAACAATTTCATAGATCGGAGACACATTTCTTCAATTTTACACAAGAAACTACTTACGGAAATGAGTTTCTCCAAGGTTTACGACGTTCGTCGAGGTATTTTCTTCCTAAAACTTCACCGTAGAATGCAGCAGAACAATAAATAATCACTTTTGATGTAATAATATTGCCTTTTGTGTAGATCGAGAACATTATGCCGCTGTTTCCATTATGTACCTGCAGATGGCTCTAGCGTCGGAAGTGGAATCAGGGTTTCCAAACGCACGCTTTTTTTCGAGAAACGCGTGCTTTTTTTCTTTTTCGAGAAAATGGCATGTCATGGATGTGACGTTAGGTTATTATCGGGCGTAGAAGATTCCTTGGATTTTACAATACAACACGGCATAGTGAAGGAAGAAGTTGATTGCGAAAAATGTGTCAGTGCATGTAAGGTGCACGTTGGACGCGATGGCAATTGGTTGTATATTTGTTCGAAGAGAATCGATGGAGAAGGTAAATTACGTCGCAAGAAAGTTCCGTGCGGATTCAAACTTTCTGCAAGAAATGGCACGTTCATACCCGTAGGTTCCAGTAACCTATCGGTGGATAAGATAATTAATTTTGCAATCTCTGGCTTCATCTCCCGTACCCAAGACAAGCTGTAATAGAAGAGGAATTAGACATGAGTAAAAGAACTGTTGTTGACTGGTCTAACTTTTGCAGACAGGTTTGCGAGGAATGGGTAACTGAAAATTCTCGTCCCATAGGAGGTCAAGGAGTTGTTGTCGAAGTAGATGAAGCGAAGTTCGGCAAGACGAAGAGGTGTGTAAATAGAAGAGGACGTCCAGTTAACGGACAGTGGGTTTTCGGCGGAATAGAAAGAGGAAACCTGAAAGCTTTCTTCATGGTCCCAGTAGACAATAGAGATGAACAAACTCTGCTGCAAATCATACCAAAAATTAATTCTTCCTGGCACAACTATCATCTCAGACTGCTGGAAAGCCTATATAAACTTACAGGGAGCAGGCTACAGGCACCTCCGAGTGAACCACAGCATAGAGTTTGTGGACACACCTGCAAGTGGACATATACATCACGAAAACATGCGACGAATGTTGCGCGAAGACATTCCAATCCACTGCCAAAACATCGAAAGAGCATGGCGTGGCGTAATGTACGTCATGCCATACCAACCTTTGGAAGGAAGAAGAGTCACTTCACAGGGTACCTAGCAGAGCACCTATTTAAGGTCAATTTCCCACCGAAGGCAAGAATGCACGAATTTTTCAAACAAGCCGGTGCCATGCAATACATGTAACTTGAAAAGATGTAACGATGTGTCATGGAATAAATATGTGAAAGATGCTGTGATGGTAAGTTAATCTCTTAATTTTTACTCACGTAACCTAACCAAACCAAACCAAACCAAACCTAACCTAACCTGGCTAACTTTGCATGTTTCGTGACTTTCAAAAACCCAATAATTTTGAAACATAGGAATTTTCATGCACAATAGAGTTGGAAACACTGATATTCGAAAACAAATGAAGCGTTATCATTCGCAAAGCAAGCGATATCGCACCGTGACGTGCTTTCCGTAGCATTAAGGAAAATGGCTTATTTTAGCAGAAAAAGTGTTTTGTTTTCGTGCAAAAAGCATAATGGCACCTTCGACTATGTTCCGCAATACATAATTGGTAAGTACTAACCACGAGAAACACAAAATTTCCGATTTAAATGTGTCTCCTATCTATGAAACTGTTACCCATTTTTCATATGTAGATGACATTGAGCGCTCTTCTTACGTAATCCCATTAAGATCTGAAAATTACCCATTTAGTTTCATCATCAGCAAATAAAGTGCGTAAACTAAAGTTTAGATGGCCAATATATTTCTCGGCCAAATTAACTTGACTTTCATAGGGAATTATAGTAATATGTTTATCAGGGGTGACCAAAGGTGGCCCAGACTGCGCTATCGAAATTTTCGTGTGGGGGTTCTTAAAAGATTATAAAATTCAACATTTATATATTTTTCTAAAATGCATATGTTACAAAGTTTACACCTTAGGTGCACCATATTAAATTCAATAGATGAAGAAAAGACGTATTTAGCGGAAGATGTGCCCACAGGCGGTTGGGGGAGGGGGCATTCTGTAATGGAAATTTAACTGATTACAAAATTGGGTTCGAGTAGAATTAAGTTATCAATAAACTATTGCTGTTATATAAATAGCAATTTGTAGACTTCCAAGGGAATTGTAACGGGAGGGGGCATCCAACACTTGTGTATGGCTGCAGCGGAAATTCTGGTGTGGAGACATATTTTTTTTTTTTTGGAAGGGGCAATATCCACTCTTCAATATCAACAGTAGGCCTAAGTCTAAAATTGGCATGGACACTTTGGTGGGAGGATTCAGTATTAAATTTTGGGTGGGATGTGGAATGAAGCTATTGATGAAATGTTAAATTTTAGATTTGATTTCTCTAATGGGGCGAGGGTTCGAGCATTATATTTTGGGGACTATATTTAGCGATATGGTATGCACACGTTTTCGGTGCCAACCTTCGAAAAGAGAAGCTGGATATATCGCAGGATCCTATGAAAATACTGACACCCCATAGAATTAAAATTCTTGCAAGCCAGCAAAGAAATAGATGGGTTTTTTTCCCTCGCTTCGCTCGCAACAATACATTACAAGTACGTGTGTTGGGCGTTTTGATAAGGTGATTGTGAAGAATTATACTGTAGCTGCATTACAGGACATAAGTGATATTCTCGATAGTTTTAATAATATATTTTCTTAAAATACAATGCAAGGTGTTGGTCTACTCCTTCACTTAAAGCAGATGTTTCATTTGATGATGTACTAGTTCTAGTAGCAATGTTATTGTATTATTGATTACATGTATGCTGTAATAGTTGTACGTACAACTGGTAGCCACAAAGACACGTTGATTATTAATAATCTGCACTGCAGAGTGCAATTAATTATCCAAAGGATTCAACAAGTTCACTCCTTCATGGTAAAACTTTAACAAATGCCTTTCTTGATTATCGTCGCGCAACTGACGAAAACAAGTTCTCATATCTTTAATATGCCGCTGTTTCTGTACTAGAAACAACGGGGACTGGTCTAAAACGGAAGTTCCGGTGGAACCGGGAAAGACCGTCACCAATGTTTATGTTTACATTTTTAGCAGGGTCTATACTGGACAGGGTTAGAATTTTTTTGTAATTATCATAAATGAAAATCCAAAACCTTTGCATTGCATTACATATGTTTTGACAAAATAAGTAAAGTCACTTTTACAAGAGTAATGATGTGGGTAGGCCCGTTCTCCTGGCCTCATAGGATGCTTCGCCACTACAGCGGCGAAGATATAGTACAAGCAATGCAAGCACTGCTTGCACTATTAAAATATTATTTAACGTACTTAATGTTTTAGCCTTATTTAGTTTCCATCGCAAACGATTTCACAAGATTTTACAGCCTCAAACTCCTTCAGCAGCCCGTTGCAAGCAGCAGATTCTCTGTTTGCGGTCCCCGACGCGGGTAACCAATGCACCCAAAGGATCATATGGTAACGCGTGAAATCTTGTTGGAGAAACGGGCCTCAACTCTCACAGGAAAGCTGAGCTTCTTAGTGCTTCTCGGAAAATAGAAGGTAACATTGCCAGCAGACCAATAACCAATCTGTGTCTTCGTGAGCACATATGTTGAAGATCACAAGGATACTGATAATTAATAATTATAAAATAACTTAAAGAAACCATTACCATTACTCTAAATCCCACGTATTGATTTATTTATTGATATAGTTTATTTTACTTCGCGTTTTGTGCCTCTTGGCTAATTTGCAAAGATGGGGATGAGTGATAAAATGATGAAATTGATAAATGGACATTCACAAACAACCAAGCCCGAGCGGGATTCAAACCCGGGACTCTTGAAGGAATACACCTATTCGGCAGTATCCCCCGTCATTCACACATTTTCACAATCTTTCACACATGTCAAGTTTCACTGTATTCACATTGGTTCTCATTATTCGGACAAACACAAACATCCAAGCCCGAGCGGGATTCGAACCCGGGATCCCTAGAGTTGCAGCGCGATGAACTAACCACTCGGCTACAGGGTCCGGCTAAATTCCATGTAGGTCACTTAAATTACAAATTATTTCTTATCTCGCGAATTTTAAAACGCGTCAAAATTTGACATTAGGGGTTGAGTCAAAGGTGGAAAGGGCGAGCGCTTGTGTTTCCGGGAAGAAGAATGTCTGCAGCCTGCATCCAACTCGAATTTCGTCACCAGTGTTGAGAGCTACAGTGTTGGCAACTGTCAAATTATTTACACGGTAATTCAAGTGAAATCTTTAACAAATTTTACAAGTAAATTAAATAAATTGATGGTTTTTTAATAGAAATTGCGGTGGAAAAAGAAGTATCTTAAAAAGGGACTATCTTCTGATATTTGTAAACATCACAAGCTAAATCGTATACATTGTACACATTAAGAACAAAGAAACCTTTTCTATTATTATGGCACTTTATTACATAAACATTGTATACATTCTCTTTCTGTTGTAATGATTCTCATTCCACAACGTAATTTCTATCTCCAAACTGATATAACTTCTCTCCTGTGAGTGATAAAATTAAGGAAATAGGTTGGTATCACCTTTTGTTATTTCAGAGTTTTTCAAAGTAATCCTGTTTGGATGCTTTGTGGTTAGGGAAATAATCTGTGAGGAAGTGAGTGTTTGTTGCTGTTGTTTGTGTTCTGAATTAATCGAAACGAACAGGAATTTGGGAGCGGTTGATACGGCAAAGTGCGGGTGCTTTACTGTTTGTTTGAGTTGGGTTATTAAGTTCACTTTTGGAACAGATAGGTTCATCGGAACCGGGCCTACAGTTTAATGTGGGATTCTAACTACCGTTGTATGTGCCTCAACCGGGTATTTAACCCGGGACTCCTTGACTACAAGGCGACATTACCACTACGCCATCGGTGAACTCAAAGAGGTGAGTGTATTATTTAGCAATTTATATCTGCTTCGAAGGAACCCAAGACGAGGTTTGATACGCGGATCAGTTTCTAAGGTAATCCTCGTGTATTTCTATTTTTCTCATTTTACTTAACCTTTCTGGCTTTCCAGGCAGATCACAACCATAACAAAAATGACCCAGTGACACCTTTGTCCAGGCAGGAACTCGAATCCGAAACCTTTGGTAGCGAGATCGTGTTCTGATCATCTAAACGTAATCGGTCACTTTGGCGGCTCGAGAATATTCCTTTGCGGGTTGTATGTTGTTTTTTGTTTTCTCATTGTGCATTATACAGCTCGGCGCTTGACATACGTATGGATAATTAGGTTTTACTTCGTAATAAGGATTGATTGATTGATTTGGTTTATTTACCTTCGCATTTTTGCTACTTTTGGCTAATCGCGAAGATGAGGATGAGTGATCATATGATGAAATTGATGAAGGATCGTTCACAAAGATCATCCATGCGCAGGCCGAGATTCTAACCCAGGGCCCCTGGCATCGTAACGCGCTGTGAGGACCACTCCACCCAGTGTTGCCACATGAAGGGAAATTTCCCTTTTGCAGGGAAATTCGGACCAAAATTTTAACCAAAAAGGAAAAGGGAATTTCGATTAAAAAGATCACAATTTCAGGGAAATTTTAAGACTTTTGATTTACATTATTACAGTTTATGTTAAGTTCCAGTTTCATATTCACATTTTTATTATTTTCTGATCCTTCTTATTTCTGCTTCCTTGAATATAAGCATGTATCTATTTACATTTCTCTTAAGATTATTGTACGTCGCTTTTCTGTATATTCGGATAATTTTAACGATTATAATTAACGATTTAATGGATTCCTGACCATGATTTAAACCTGGGACATCTGACCAGAAAGCGATGAAGCTTACATCTATGTGAACGGAAATTTTACTACTACTACTATTGCTGCTGCTGCTGCTGCTGCTGCTGCTACAACTACTACTACCACTGCTAATAATAATAATAATAATAATAATAATATTTGTTTAGGTGAAGGGAAAAAATGGTCCAAAAAGGGAAATTTTGCCCCTTGGAAAGGGAAATTGTGCTCTCAGATTGTGGCAACACTGACTCCACCACGGAGACCTGCTCTTAATGTGAAGTTGATCCCTTTATTAATTTTATTCTGAATTAATTTATCTTTGTAAGTACTGTAAATACTTCTTACAACATCGCAAGTATCATCATTCTTTTGTATTTTTATCAGGTAAGACTTACAAGTGACGCTAGTGGCAACCCTGCCGCGCTCCGCTGGACATTATGTCAGAGCGGTCGTTTGCCATTGCACAGGATATATTTTAAGCGCTCGTAGCGCCGAAACTAAGCGCTTTCGAGGCAAAGTTTATGAGGAAAAATTACTTGTTTTATGATATTTACCAGCACCCAAGCGTTGTTGAAGTTGTTTTGCGACACCCTATATATAGCCTATATACCGGGTGGACACCTAAAAGTACCACAGCGAATAGTTCTGAAACGCGAAGGTTTACGGCAGTTCTGACGTCACCCATGTAAATGTGGTCAAGGGGCCCAGTGGACAGAGCATGCCTGGTCTCTAATCGCCATCTTGAATTCAACTTCAGAATTTAGATAGGAAGGGGGTGGGTGATATGATATATCAAATCACACTAGAATTTCACGAGAAATGCATTGGCGAAGGTTTTTTCGACGTATCTTCAACCAGTAAAAAGTTTTGACTTTATTCTTGTACCAATTTGCTCATTTTCAAGGTGTTAGAAATTAACATTAAGATGTCTTTAGCGCGTCAGTAACGCATTCAGATCAAAGTGACGTCTAGGGAGAGAAGTTCGCGTGCCATTGCACACGATTTTAATCGGATACATCCACGAAGTGCTGCGCATTACGAATGGTTGTCTCGAACAATTGCAGTGTGACGCTTCCATTGAATGAAAAGTCCTTCACAGTGACGAGACTAATTTTCATGTTCATAAGGAAGTCCATAAACAGAATATTCGACGCTTTTTATCTGAAAACACATTTTGGACAGATCACAGCCGAATGGTTTGTGCAGGTAAGTTAATGGTGTGGCATGCTGTGTGGAACACGATTGGTTAGTCCATTTTCCTTCAACGGAACCTTAAATGCTTAGGGCTACTTGGATTTGTTAAATGAACAGGTTTTATTATCCTTGCTTACGGAAGAAGGTACTTTTTAGTTTCTTTTTCAGTAGGGCGGAACACCAGAACACTATGGGAACGTTATGATACAGTTTCTGTCCAAAGTTAGTTATTAGATGACAAGTATCGTATATTCTGTTTATCAACTTCACCATGAACAGAAACATTAGCAATGTCACTGTGGAGGACTTTTCATTCAACAGAAGTACTGTAATTGTTCGAGACAACCATTCGTAATTAGCAGCTCTTATAGGATGTATCCAATTAAAATCGTGTGCAATGGCATGCGAACTTCTCTCCCTAGAAGTCACTTTCATCTCGATGCATTACTGACGCGCTAAATACATTTTAATGTTAATTTCTGACACCTCGAAAAGGAGCAAATTGGTACAAGAATTCAGTCATAACCTTTTACTGGTTGATGATACGTCGAAAAAAACTTCACCATTGCATTTCTCGTGAAATTCTAGTCTGATTTGATATATCATATCACCCCCTTCCCACATAAAATTCTGAAGTTGAATTCAAGATGGTGGACTTCAAGATGACGACTAGAGACCAGACATGCTCTGTCCACTAGGCCCCTTGACCACATTTACATCGGTGACGTCAGAACTGCCGTAAACCTTCGCATTTCAGAACTATTCGCTGTGGTACTTTTAGGTGCCCCACGCGGTATGTATGTATATATATATATATATATATATATATATATATATATATATAATTTTTCATTATAAACATTACCTCGAAAGCGCTTAGTTTTGGCGCTGTAAGCGCTTAAAATATATCCTGTATGTATGCAACCCAACACAGCGAACTACCGCTCTGACATAACTTCCAGGGGAGCGCGGCAGGGTTGCCACTAGCGTCAGTCGGCGGTCTTATCTGAGCGAAATACAAAAGAATGATGACTAGGGCTCTGAAGTTAGAGACCTATACATTTCCAAAACAAATGACTTATAAAAAGAACTAAAAATACCAAGAAAAGGACCTGAAAACGGAAAAAAGGACGTATAAATGTGATCCAAATTAATTAATAACTTCAGTTTTAATTACATATTTAATGAATAAAAAAATAAAAAATTCTGGTGGTATGGAACACACAGTGCGAAAAAACTATATGAATGAAATGCATCTTCTTGCAGTCCAAAAATGTTTTTCTCTCGTTTCAGGGATGGTTCAAATATATTTCTTTCTTTCTTTTTCTTTTATTATTTATTTACTACAGAAAGGATGTTTAAGAGGTGATGAACTGATGATGATTCGAATTGAGAATGGGCAGTAAAAACGTAATCGAAAGAAGGTGAAGTTGCAAAGAAAAAAAGACGTTAAGACCTAAAAAATGCTAAAAAAGGACCAATAAGCCAAAAACGCCGAAAAAGGCAAAAAAGGACAAATAAAATCCACCTTTTTCTGGCCTACAATGACCCAAAATGAACATATATTATGTTGGGCCTCGTTTTCGGACACTAGGAAGAAAAATGATTTTTCCTCAACTTCCGAGACCTAATGATGACACTTGCGATGTTGTAGGAAGAATTTGCAGTACTTACAAATTGACCAAAGCAAAGGATTTCCAATAAATTAGGACTGAAATTCATCCTAACGCATCCTCATCTTCGCGATTTGCCAAAAGTAGCAAAAATGCAAAGGATAATAAACCAAATCAATCAGTCGATCATTTAATCAATCAATCCATATCAGTAAGTAAAACTAAATGATCCATACTTATGTCAAGCGCCGAGCTGTATAGGGTGCTACTAATGCACAGTGAGGAAACAAAAAACAACATACAACCCGCAAAGGAATATTCTCGAGCCGCCAAAGTGACCGATTACGTTTAGATGATCGGAACACGATATCTCTATAGCTCGACCACAAGGAAAAAAACCTTCCGTCCAAAGCGTTCGCGCAACTTCCCTGCCGTTATCGGAGTTCGGGACAGTGTTGCCAGGTCAGATTTGAAAAATTCGGGAGATTGTTCCTTGGAAACCAGAAGTTCTGCTACAAAATCCGATGATCGAATAGAAGAGGATGAACGACGTTCTTGGGGGGGAAGGGCGGCATAGTTGTGCGCACTGGGGGGGGGGGGCAAGGGGGAGTGGCGCGCATTGTTTACGGTGTAAACGTCACAGATACTTTTGTAACAATGGTGCTAAACGCAGCACCCTGTGTTTGGCGAAAATATACCGAAGATCTCCATTTCAGGAGTGGACATGTTTCAAACAAAAGAAAGTAAACCGCCCGAAGGAACCGACCAACATCTTTCATCTCTTCCGCATTTTCCGGTTAGAGGGTGCGTGGAAAACACCCTCAAATTTGCCATTTCTCAGCATCCACACAAGGGGTTGGGATGCCTCTATTATCGCGAGGAATTTTTATGACAGGAAATGGTAGAATGTTGTGTTCACAGATGAAGCTAACGTGCCGCCTTTCGTTGTCAGCGATTTTCCACAATCTTTAAAGTCGAATGCTAACAATAACAAATCAATTTGCCTTCTGATGGTGTTCGTGTGCAGCTATCGATAGGGGTTGGCACGCGTCCTGCACCATAATGAAAAAATGCATTACGTATGTGAAATATATTTGGTGAATTAGACAGCATGTCTTCCTCAATAATTCAAGATAGCAACGCTTATGCTAGGGTGCCACCCATCCTCCCCATCTGCTAGAAATACACACACACACACCCACAAACACATACTCTATGTGATCAGAAGTATCCGGACACCCACCTGAAAATAAAGTACAAGTTTGGGCAACCCTCCATCGGGAACATTGGCAGTCAATACAGTGTTGTCCCACCCTTAGCCTTGATGACAGCGTTCACTCTCACAGGCATACTTTCAATCAGGTGCCGGAAGGTTTCTTGAGGAATGGCAGCCCATTCCTCGCAGAGCGCCAAAATGAGAAGATGTATTGATGTGGATCGGTGTGGTCTAGCACGAAGTCGACATTCCAAAACATCCCAGAAATATTCTATGGGTTCCAAATCAGGACTCTGCGCAGGCCAGTCCATTAGTGGGACGTTGTTGTCGCCAAACCACTCCCCCACAAGCCCTACAGTACGGACGGGTGCTCGGTCATGTTGAGAAACACAACGGTCATCCCCGAACTGGTCTTCGACGGTAGGCAGCATGAAAGCAGTTAAAATGTCAACGTAAGCTTGTGTCGTGACATTGCCATGTAAAGCAACAAGGGGGCCAAGCCCCCTCCAGGAGAAACATGACCACACCAAAGTAAGTATATATATAGTTGAGAAAGTAGCGCAGTCTTCCCTCCCGAAGCTGAAAAAAGATGGTCGTGGGCGGTCCCAACCCTGACGTCACTCACAGGACAGGGGTGACTCTGTCACTGACCTTTCCGCTTGTTATAGGATCTGCATTTGTGCGAGAGAGTGTGAAAGTGCCTTGTTTTTCCTTTTTCTGTAGCTTGTGTGATAGTGGAGAATTTTTTTTTTGCAACAACAATAACATTTAAGGAAGATGCCGTGCAATTGTGCTGTTGCTTTGTGCCCGAACAACGAAAGAAATACTGTAGGTGTAAGCTACTTTTCGTTCCCAAAGGATCCGATTACGTGCAAGATATGGGTTTCAAAGTGTAAGAGGTTAGATCCTGTTAACGCCAAAACAGCGACAGTGTGCTCATCGCATTTTCTGGATGCTGATTACGAACGGAACTTAAAAGCAGAACTGCTGAGCATTGCCTGTAGACCGCAACTTAATAAAAACGCTGTACCAAGTTTAAATTTGCCTGGTTGTGTGGTGAATTGTAGTAGTGTGCAACAGCCAAATGACATAATTGATCGAAGTGGACGTGCCAATAAACGTCAGATTAGAAAGCGAGCATTGGAAAAACTTGAAGAGTTGTCTCCTCGCAAAAGAATTTGCATGGCACATAATTCAGAGACTTTGAGTACTGGAAATATATCCAATCTGCAACAAGATAGTGAGTTCGAAACGCTGACAAAGAAATTAAAATGTGCTGAAGAACAAATAAAGAAACTGCAGACACTACATGATGAAAGTGCTAAGAAAGTAAACAAAGTAAAGAAACAATGCAATCGTTTATTACATAAAGTGAAGAATTTACAAATTAGCAATAAAAGTTTGAGGCAACAGTTAGTAAAACTTCACAAATCAAAGCAATCTGCTTTCAATGTGTCTAAGAAAGTAAGGGAAATTCTTCGACCAGTGTTTTCCTCCAACCAAATCGAATGTCTTCTTAACCACAAAAGCAGACCGAAACTGTGGTCGAGAAGTGATATTGTAAATGCATTAGCACTTAGGCATGTGTCAAGAAAAGCTTACACCTACATGAGGAAAAATATGAAAATCCCTCTTCCAAGCATTTCCACTTTGCGTCACTGGACAAAAAGTTTCAAGTGTAGACCAGGCCTTCTGAAAAGTGTTATTGATGTTATGAAGAGTTATGGAGAATCACTTCAACCACACCAAAAGTGCTGCGTATTATGCTTCGACGAAATGAATATATACTCCAAAGTTGCGTACGATGCTGAGAGTGACACTGTCATGGGACCGTTCAAGAATGCACAGGTAAATAATTTATTACTTTACTTACAAGTAGAATTAAGAAGTTATTTATATAATGTTAGAACGTAACAGAAGTCAAATTCTAGCATAACGAATGAGCAAGTAATCATTTTCATTCATTCATCATTGAGAGCCTTTCCGATGGCGCAGTTCTGGAGTCATCACCTTTCAATCAAGTGGTCCCTGGTTTGATTCCCGGTGGAGGCACATAGTGGTTAGGATCCCACTTTAAACTGTAGGTCCAGTCCCGATTAGCCTTACTGTGCATAAAGTGGACTTAAAACACCAAATCAATCCAAATCATTCATCATTGACTGCGGAGTTTTTCCGCTGCAACCTTCATCTTTTTCTATCTTGCGTTAGCGTGTGCGCGCGTGTGTATTCTTACTGTGTTGGAAATGTGAAAAGATATAAGGTAAAATATGAATAAAATTGCTAGGGTGTGTTCACCAAAACTCAGCGTTAATTTTTTGACTGAAGTTTTTCTAATAGAAGTAAACTACTTTAAAGTCCTTAAAAAAGTGTTACATAGCATAATTAAGAATGAAAAATACATATTAAAATTTGGAAAGACACATCTCGATAGACTGTGTTATCAGGATGAAGTACTAAATTTATTAGTAGTTCATAATGAGATTATTATCAAGTATTAATACCGTAATTATTGCTCGAAACTTAACATTTTAATGACAAGATTTTAGAAAGTTTTTTTTTTTTTTTTTTTACAGGTCATTCTGGTTCGCGGGTTGTACGCCCCATGGAAACAAACTGTATACTACAACTTCGACACACAAATGACTAAGGAGATCTTATATTTAGTAATATCAGCAGTGCAAAGTGCGGGCTATGAAGTTGTTGCGTGTGTTTCCGACTTGGGAGGTGGAAATATAAGGGTTTGGCGAGAATTAGGTGTCGCTTCGAGCGGGGACGGAACATTTGGGTATTTGCAGATACTCCACACATGCTTAAATTGCTAAGAAACCATTTTATTGATAAAGGTTTAGTCTTGCCATCGCAGAATGTCGTAACAAAAAAAGTCATACAGTCAGTGTTAGATAAAAATGAAAGTGAACTTCATTTGCCTTTATCGATAACGGATGCACACATTTGCGTATCAGGTCGCGAGAGACAAAGAGTATTCTATGCCGCTCAGTTATTTTCTAGAAGGACAAGCAGTGCTATATGTTATTTATTCCCAAATGAAGTTGAAAGTGCAGAATTTTTCGCATTAATTAACAACTGGTTTGACATAATGAATTCATATGTTAAAGAGAATTTTGATGTTAAATTAAAAAGTGCTTTTGGAGTGCATCTTGGACATCAAACCAAGGTGTTAAATGAAATGAAGCAGGTCATCGAAAGTGTTCGCGTGAAAGGACGTGGAAAATTGTTGCCTTTTCAGCAAGGAATGATACAATCTATCAACGCATTATTTGGGCTCTATCAGGATATGAAACATAAACACAATATGAAATTTTTACTGACTGCAAGGTTGAATCAGGATGTAATTGAAAATCTTTTCTCGCGTCTTCGTGGCATGGGAGGTTTCTATGATCACCCTCTCCCTACAGAATTTAAAAACTGACTTAGGCTGCTGTTGTTAGGAGTGAATATAGGACAACTTCCCCTAAAAATGCCAACCAGGGATCAGTGCGAGAATGATGAATTACACAGTAGGACATACAATAGTGTTTTTAGTACGATGGTGTCTGACCTTTTACTTGACAAAGAGGAAGGCGAATCAAAGACGAAGAATAACACCGATGGCAGCGAACTCCAGTTTCCAACAGAGTGCAGTGACAACGAAGCCCACGACTGTTCCAAGGAAGGTTTATATCATATCGCAGGTTTCATTGCGCAAAAGTGTCGGCATTTAGATAAAGATTTGGGTTCTCGTACGGACAGTCTTCCTCCCGTTCGTCAAAAAGAGAAAAAATGGGTTGACATAGTGTCGCGTGGTGGACTGTAAGTAGTAGAGGAATGAGATAAGCTCAATCGCTATTTAATATTCGCAATTCATTTGCACGGGTGTTAATTAATTTGCACGTACTTAGAACTAATTTGCACGTACTTAGAATTCATTTGCATGTACTTAGAGTACTTTACATTTATGTATTTGCATGTTTATAACTTTTTATGAATATATATTTATTTATTTTATGAAAAATATGTATATAAAAGGTAATTAGAGGTACTAAACGCTATGCATATGTTTTCATATTCATTACTACAAAGTATGTAATGTATGAAACTATAATAATTAATGTTTATAGTATTGAAAATAAGTTTTCTATGGTTTATGAACCGCTATGAACGGAGGTAATGGGTGTAGGTACAGGTTCAATTACGATTGGGGACGGTCCCGGTGCTCGAACCCGCGATATGTAATATTATTAATTAGTACTATGTAATAATGTATGTTATTATGGTATGAAAGACGATGATCTCAGACGCCAGACAGAATACTGTCTCCGAATCTCGACTCGGCGGTGAAGGTAGACGAGAAAGGAATTTGGGGAAGTGCGGTGATGCCAGACAGAGAGAATGAATTAATATTCCGCGCAGGTAGACGAGAAAGGAATTTGGGGAGTGTGCGTTCAAGGTCAAATGACGTCAGAACGTCACAACAAAGAACGAACCTGATTGACCAATCAGAGAACGCGTCGGTAGGTTTTCAGAACCGGTTTTTCCAAGGTTAACCAGTACGCAAGAACAGGGGAAAGCTATGCAATACTGTAGGGCAGGGGAGGGATTCAATCAGACAACAAAGGATGTCTGAGAATGCGCAGCAAGGGTCAAATCTCTGAAGCTGTGCGGTTTCCGCCGCCAATTAATATTCAGCTCAGGTTTGCCTCCAAGGCACAGGACGCTTTAGCGCAGGTTTTTTTTATCTGTACTATGAAGAAGGGAGAGCTATTAGGGACGGGGCCTACAGTTTTCACCATTTGCTTTTATCACGGGGTAACGAACCTAGGACCTTTTGATTATTGATTTAGGTAGTAAATGTATGTTACTGTGTGCTATTTAACTTAATTTTGAGTTTATTTTTTTACCAAACTTTGACTTTATGTCAAACATTTTCACAGCTTATCCTTATTTTTACCAAAATAACACTATTTGTACTATTCAGGCAACATTTTTATTAAATTTTGGACTCACAAAGACATTTTTTTCAACGTTTAACTTATTATTTTACAACTTTATATTAATTTTTACCAAAATAACACTATTTGTACTATTCAAGCAACATTTTTTATTAAATTTTGGACTCACAAAGACATTTTTTTCTACGTTTAACTTATTATTTTACAACTTTATATTAATTTTTTACCAAAATAACACTATTTGTACTAATCAGGCAACATTTTTTTTTAAATTTTGGACTCACAAAGACATTTTTTCAACTTTCAACTTATTATTTTACAACTTTATGTTAATTTTTACCAAAATAACACTATTTGTACTATTCAGGCAACATTTTTTATTAAATTTTGTATTTACAAAGAGATTTTTTCAACTTTTAATTTATTATTTACAAGTTTATGCCTATTTTTTACTCAAATAACACAATTCTATCTGTTCAGGAAAGACTTTTAGTTACATTTTCGACACACAAAGTGTGTGTTCTCAACTTCTATCTGTTTATTTCACAAGTTTAGGCTTATTATTACCAAAATAACACAATTCAATCTGTTCAGGAAAGACTTTTAGTTATATTTTCGACACACAGAGTGTGTGATCTCAATTTCTATTTGTTTATTTCACAAGTTTAGGCTTATTATTACCAAAATAACACAATTCAATCTGTTCAGGAAAGACTTTTAGTCGCATTTTCGACACACAGAGTGTGTGATCTCAATTTCTATCTGTTTATTTCACAAGTTTAGGCTTATTATTACCAAAATAATACAATTCAATCTGTTCAGGAAAGACTTTTAGTCGCATTTTCGACACACAGAGTGTGTGATCTCAACTTCTATCTGTTTATTTCACAAGTTTAGGCTTATTATTACCAAAATAACACAATTCAATCTGTTCAGGAAAGACTTTTAGTTATATTTTCGACACACAAAGTGTGTGTTCTCAACTTCTATCTGTTTATTTCACAAGTTTAGGCTTATTATTACTCAAATAACACAATTCTATCTGTTCAGGAAAGACTTTTAGTTATATTTTCGACACACAAAGTGTGAGTTTTCAATTTTTATCTGTTTATTTCACAAGTTTAGCCTAATATTTACTCAAATGACACTATTTATATTATTCAGGCACCATTTTTATTACATTTTGGACTCTCAAAGACACACACACACACACACACACACACACACAGAGAGAGAGAGAGAGAGAGAGAGAGAGAGAGAGATTTTTTCCAAGTTTACAGGATTATTCTCTAGTTTACTCAAATAACACAATTTAGATGTGTTTTGAATTATATTTTGGATGCAAAAGTATGTTTTGACAAGTTCTACCCTTTTATTTTACAAGTTTAGGCTTATTATTACTCAAATAACACAATTTAATCCAGTCAGGAAGGATTTGTTATTATATTTTGGATGCACAAAGAGAGGTTTTCAACTTTTTTATTGATTTTTTGCAGGGTATGTATTAATTTTTATTTATTTTGTTTTGTATCATATATACATTTACAAATTTTTAACTTAGAGTTTAGTATTTATTTAATTTTTTTCAAAAACACTAAAAAAAAGTACTTTTAGCTAAAATGTAAGCCACAGAATATATTATTATTATTATTATTATTATTATTATTATTAGGGTTTACTGATTTCCACTATGCTATTTTTGGTTCTGTATTTCTATATGTATTTATTTAGGGCAGGTTACGCCTGCCACGTAGGAAAGTTTGTTTATTTTAGAGTTTGCTGAGTATTTTGTTACTGCTATACTAGGTAAAAGTTTTCTAAATATACCAGATAGAGCTCTATATACTTTTGTTTTTGCTATTTTGGAGATGATGCGATCAGCACCACTCTCCATCTGCTTTTTATTTTATGTAACCAATATTATTTTGAGGCTTAGTGAATTCTAGAGCCTATTTATGCAGGAGAGAGGACTTGAAAATTTTGATCTCAGACAACCCACAACTATTTGTCAGAGTATTTTAAAGGATATTTTATACTTATTATGTGCCACTAGAATATCAAAGATTGCTTAATTTTTATGTCTGTAACGTATTTATTGTATTTCTAGCTAAGGCTTACTGGATAAAGTACACGAAATGTTTAACATTTCAACTATTTGCTTTTATACGAGGGCAATTTTTTAGTGTAACGAAAATTATGATGTGTCTATAAAGACTGAAATCCCTTTACCGATGGGTCCATAACTGGACGCTTACCAACATTGTTTCTTTTTTAAATATAACCATATATCAATATATTGACAATTCACAGGACAAGACGAAGTTCAAAGACAACTGACTATATGGACCATAGGTTCATTTGCTAAACTTTTTTCTATGCTAGAAGAATAATTTAGCCTTATAGCCTTTTTCAAGGTATTTTTGAAGTATTACTGGTTTTTTGGGTGCATCAACATTTGGGTTATTTCCATTTGGTTTATTATACGAGGCTACAATCACTATTTGAACACTGAAATTCTATGATTGAAACTAAAAGCTCAGGCTGTAACTAGGGACTTAGTATGTATATCGATAATTTATAGGACAACACGAACTTTACAAAGGATTATAGGTGACGTAGGACCACACGCCAGAGGTTTGTTAATCTTCAAGAAGCATTTACAGCTAATGCTACAAGGAAATGAGGTTGATTTTTTACTGTTTCACAAGAATGCTATTTTTTATACACCCAATATTTGCTTTTTCAAGTAACTACATGTACCAGAAGTACTTACAGGCCAACTCTAACTAGACTTCGATTTATATAAATGTGGCAAGAACTATATTTCTGAGGAAGTACGCAAAAGCAGATTACCCGATTAAAGTATCTGAAAAACAGATTTTTCTATGTAAGTATATTTTTATTGACTGGATTATTTAACAGATCGAACAGGAAGACTGCAAAATTAATTAAATGTAGTTCTATAGTAGCTATAGGTGGTTTCAGAGATATAAAAAGAACAAATATAAGATTTCGCTTTTTTTTTTTTTTTTTTTTTTGCTTCTGAGGCTAATAGCGACGCTAAGGGTAAATGGTGAGGAAATGTAACGGAGGAGAAACAGTCCCAAAAGTTATGGGCTGCATGTAAGTTAATACCACAGAGATATTACAGTATGTGTAGGTTCTACCACCAGAACATTTCTATTATAATAATACTGGTTATGCTAAAGATGCTGATATTTGAGAAACTTAAAAGCTTATTTGCAAAATTTTAAGATAAATAATAATCTGTTAGACTGTAAACATATTTTATATCCATTCTGCACAAGATTTTATGACAAAATTCAAAAATTGTAATCGCCCAGACAGGGACTCGAACCCTGGACAGATAGGTTAAAAGCCTAACGCTATACCAACTAAGCTATCTGGGCACAAGGTATTTTTTTTTTTTTTGAAAAGTTAGTTATGTTAAGAAATATATTGAAACATTTGAGAACACTCTTGGTCTGGTTCGCCAGAGAAGGAGACAACATTTCCAAATTTTTACAGAATGGGTGTATTTTTCCACTATAGAGGCCTTCACTATATGTAACTCGAAACGCTAAAGTTCAGATAGCTTCCAGAATTGAGGTAAAGATTGTGTTTGGCGAGATTAACAAGTTACATTTATATCCAGTTACGGACAAATAAAGCTAAAACTCTCAGATTTACTGTACTAGCCAAGTTTTAGTAACATTTTCTTCACTATTGTACAAATACCAAAGAAACAGGTATATTTTATTTATAATTTGACCAAATGTACTAGTATTTAATTCACAAAGTTAGGTAAAAAAACAGTATTTTTAAAAAATATTGTTGCTGCCTTCAAATTTTATTTTATTAAGCCACTAACAACTGGTTTACACTGTTTGACATCCTTTAAATAGCAAAAGAAGGAATTATTTGTTTAGTATTTATACTACTTGATATTTATTTAAAAAAACAATTCTACAGTTTAGCTTAATTTTTAACAAATTGTTACTAATTTATATATCAAAGTTATGTTATTTAGAGTGTATGTAGTTTTTTAAACTGTGCTATGGGTGTGACTATTGATTTCTCTTTCTGTATCCCATGTTGGTTTCTGTGTATTCCTCTTGCTGCTTGAATTTGACTTAGGTTGTTTGCTTTTTCCTTAGATCTTTATTTGTTTATTTGTTCAGTATTTTTTATTTTTTTGAATTTTAATTACTTTAATTTTACATTAACTAACACATTTTTCTTTAACAACAAAAGAATTTACTCTAGTATAAAAACTTTTACTAACAAAAATGTACTATTATAACTTTTAATTTTAGAAAATTGTATTTTTAAAACTTTAACTTTGAAAAATTGATTTTTAATTACTTTAATTTTACATTAACTAACAAATTTTACATTAACAACAAAATAATTTGCCCTAGTATAAAAATTTCTTCTAACAAAAATATACTATTATAACTTTTAATTTTAGAAAATTGTATTTTTAAAATTTTAACTTTTAAAAATTGAATTTTAACACACTTTGACTTTAACAATGTACTTTGAATTTTTTTATGTAAAAGAATATAAAAAAATAAAAAATACTGAACAAATAAACAAATAAAGATCTAAGAAAAAAGCAAACAACCTAAGTCAAATTCAAGCAGCAAGAGGAATACACAGAAACCAACATGGGATACAGAAAGAGAAATCAATAGTCACACCCATAGCACAGTTTAAAAAACTACATAGCTGAAACTTTAGAGAAACATAAAACTGCAAACACAATATATCTAGATTCTTCCAAGGCATAGGATAGAGTAAAAACATGGGTTGCTTATGGACAAACTCAACAACATAGGAATAAAATAGACAAGCAATCCTTTTTCAGTAGAAAATTCCAATTACTCAAGTAAGCTACATCATACGTAATACATAAGAAGATCAAATTAACATCATCAGCAGTAAACCATCATGCAACTTCTATGTGCTGAAACAACTAAGTGAGTATAATTTATCAGAAAAATGCCTACATTTTAGGCTAATTTACCTCTACATTAATAATACTACCGGAATACTAAGGCTTCAAAAGTGAACACTAAGAATAATGTTCAGACTAAAGCATAGGGCATCTTGCAAAGGTTTATTACTCCCTACATCTACAAGTCAATAACAATTATTCTAAATACTACGAGGTTGGACAAAATATAGTCAAATACACAACACAAGAAGGAAAATAATTACAAGTAAAACAGCAGACACTCAATATCTCAAAACAATCCGGTAAAAATATTCTACAACAAACTGCCTCATAACATAAAACTGCTAAGTCCCCAAAACATATACAAATACAATCAATAAAAACTACTTGAAAAGGGAAAACTGTCTACAGTCTCACAGACTTGATGTAAAATAACAGCAAAACTTAGAAGCATGCACAGTCAACAGTGCTGAATTTGCATACAGTTCACATGCAAACTCTAATGAAAAGGATCAAAGCAGTCTCCCAGCTCAGTTCTCATCTATACTTGGACAACAAAATCCTGCAACAAATTCTCAGAAATCCTACCTTTTCTACCCTTGCTTAAATAGCTAAAGTGCAATCTTCATACTAAAATATTGAAAAAAGGCATATCTATTTACATAAAAGTGTGTACACATGTGTTTGTCTGCATGTACTCTTAGATAAATTGATAAAAAAGCAATAGAGTTATAAATCAAAGACTATACCTAATAATATTAATTTCAAAATAAGCTGATAGAAAAAGATATAATAACTACAGTATAAGCTAGAAACATAAATTGAGAGTATTTGAAAATAAAATCCTTAGGAAAATATTTGGGCCTAAAACAGAATGACGAGGCAGATGAGTGGAGAAGATTACATAATTTAGAAGTACATAATTTGTATTCATGTCCAGATATTATTAGAATAATTAAATCAAAAAGACTTAGATGTGTAGATCATGTGGTACAAATGGGAGAGAAAAAAAAAGTATACAGGATTCTTGTTGGGAAACCTGATGGTAAAAGACCAAAACAAAATGGAGGGATAATGTAGAGATGGACCTAAAGGAAATTGGAGGGATGGAAAGGAGTATATAGATCTTGTTCAGGACAGGAACAGATGAAAGGCATGTGTTGATGCAGCCATGAACCTTCGGGTTTAAGAAGGCTAGAGAGTTAGTTAGTTATACATTAAATAAGCATAATATTTGCATTGTAAGTAGTGAATATAACAAATGTACAAAGCATTGTGCGAGAACTATGTCAACTTTCCATTATAAGCAGAAAATTAAACCAGTTTGCCTTAGAAATACATTTCAAGAATAGCACAAAATAGCATGCATAATAGAAAATTAAGAAAACTTTCTGATGCATAAAAGTACTAACTAGTGCTGAATGAATCCATTACTGTAAAATATTATTCTCTGTTTCAAGTGATTTAACTGTATACATTATCTTTTGTGTGTAAAATATAATTGTTAGTTGCACTGATAAGTACAAATATTAACTTTATACGCCTTCATACACTCTAAATAACATAACTTTGATATATAAATTAGTAACAATTTGTTAAAAATTAAGCTAAACTGTAGAATTGTTTTTTTAAATAAATATCAAGTAGTATAAATACTAAACAAATAATTCCTTCTTTTGCTATTTAAAGGATGTCAAACAGTGTAAACCAGTTGTTAGTGGCTTAATAAAATAAAATTTGAAGGCAGCAACAATATTTTTTAAAAATACTGTTTTTTACCTAACTTTGTGAATTAAATACTAGTACATTTGGTCAAATTATAAATAAAATATACCTGTTTCTTTGGTATTTGTACAATAGTGAAGAAAATGTTACTAAAACTTGGCTAGTACAGTAAATCTGAGAGTTTTAGCTTTATTTGTCCGTAACTGGATATAAATGTAACTTGTTAATCTCGCCAAACACAATCTTTACCTCAATTCTGGAAGCTATCTGAACTTTAGCGTTTCGAGTTACATATAGTGAAGGCCTCTATAGTGGAAAAATACACCCAGTCTGTAAAAATTTGGAAATGTTGTCTCCTTCTCTGGCGAACCAGACCAAGAGTGTTCTCAAATGTTTCAATATATTTCTTAACATAACTAACTTTTCAAAAAAAAAAAATACCTTGTGCCCAGATAGCTTAGTTGGTATAGCGTTAGGCTTTTAACCTATCTGTCCAGGGTTCGAGTCCCTGTCTGGGCGATTACAATTTTTGAATTTTGTCATAAAATCTTGTGCAGAATGGATATAAAATATGTTTACAGTCTAACAGATTATTATTTATCTTAAAATTTTGCAAATAAGCTTTTAAGTTTCTCAAATATCAGCATCTTTAGCATAACCAGTATTATTATAATAGAAATGTTCTGGTGGTAGAACCTACACCTACTGTAATATCTCTGTGGTATTAACTTACATGCAGCCCATAACTTTTGGGACTGTTTCTCCTCCGTTACATTTCCTCACCATTTACCCTTAGCGTCGCTATTAGCCTCAGAAGCAAAAAAAAAAAAAAAAAAAAAAAGCGAAATCTTATATTTGTTCTTTTTATATCTCTGAAACCACCTATAGCTACTATAGAACTACATTTAATTAATTTTGCAGTCTTCCTGTTCGATCTGTTAAATAATCCAGTCAATAAAAATATACTTACATAGAAAAATCTGTTTTTCAGATACTTTAATCGGGTAATCTGCTTTTGCGTACTTCCTCAGAAATATAGTTCTTGCCACATTTATATAAATCGAAGTCTAGTTAGAGTTGGCCTGTAAGTACTTCTGGTACATGTAGTTACTTGAAAAAGCAAATATTGGGTGCATAAAAAATAGCATTCTTGTGAAACAGTAAAAAATCAACCTCATTTCCTTGTAGCATTAGCTGTAAATGCTTCTTGAAGATTAACAAACCTCTGGCGTGTGGTCCTACGTCACCTATAATCCTTTGTAAAGTTCGTGTTGTCCTATAAATTATCGATATACATACTAAGTCCCTAGTTACAGCCTGAGCTTTTAGTTTCAATCATAGAATTTCAGTGTTCAAATAGTGATTGTAGCCTCGTATAATAAACCAAATGGAAATAATCCAAATGTTGATGCACCCAAAAAACCAGTAATACTTCAAAAATACCTTGAAAAAGGCTATAAGGCTAAATTATTCTTCTAGCATAGAAAAAAGGTTTAGCAAATGAACCTATGGTCCATATAGTCAGTTGTCTTTGAACTTCGTCTTGTCCTGTGAATTGTCAATATATTGATATATGGTTATATTTAAAAAAGAAACAATGTTGGTAAGCGTCCAGTTATGGACCCATCGGTAAAGGGATTTCAGTCTTTATAGCCACATCATAATTTTCGTTACACTAAAAAATTGCTCTCGTATAAAAGCAAATAGTTGAAATGTTAAACATTTCGTGTACTTTATCCAGTAAGCCTTAGCTAGAAATACAATAAATGCGTTACAGACATAAAAATTAAGCAAGCTTTGATATTCTAGTGGCACATAATAAGTATAAAATATCCTTTAAAATACTCTGACAAATAGTTGTGGGTTGTCTGAGATCAAAATTTTCAAGTCCTCTCTCCTGCATAAATAGGCTCTAGAATTCACTAAGCCTCAAAATAATATTGGTTACATAAAATAAAAAGCAGATGGAGAGTGGTGCTGATCGCATCATCTCCAAAATAGCAAAAACAAAAGTATATAGAGCTCTATCTGGTATATTTAGAAAACTTTTACCTAGTATAGCAGTAACAAAATACTCAGCAAACTCTAAAATAAACAAACTTTCCTACGTGGCAGGCGTAACCTGCCCTAAATAAATACATATAGAAATACAGAACCAAAAATAGCATAGTGGAAATCAGTAAACCCTAATAATAATAATAATAATAATAATAATAATAATAATAATAATAATAATATATTCTGTGGCTTACATTTTAGCTAAAAGTACTTTTTTTCAGTGTTTTTGAAAAAATTAAATAAATACTAAACTCTAAGTTAAAAATTTGTAAATGTATATATGATACAAAACAAAATAAATAAAAATTAATACATACCCTGCAAAAAATCAATAAAAAAGTTGAAAACCTCTCTTTGTGCATCCAAAATATAATAACAAATCCTTCCTGACTGGATTAAATTGTGTTATTTGAGTAATAATAAGCCTAAACTTGTAAAATAAAAGGGTAGAACTTGTCAAAACATACTTTTGCATCCAAAATATAATTCAAAACACATCTAAATTGTGTTATTTGAGTAAACTAGAGAATAATCCTGTAAACTTGGAAAAAATCTCTCTCTCTCTCTCTCTCTCTCTCTCTCTCTCTCTCTCTCTCTCTCTGTGTGTGTGTGTGTGTGTGTGTGTCTTTGAGAGTCCAAAATGTAATAAAAATGGTGCCTGAATAATATAAATAGTGTCATTTGAGTAAATATTAGGCTAAACTTGTGAAATAAACAGATAAAAATTGAAAACTCACACTTTGTGTGTCGAAAATATAACTAAAAGTCTTTCCTGAACAGATAGAATTGTGTTATTTGAGTAATAATAAGCCTAAATTGTGAAATAAACAGATAGAAGTTGAGAACACACACTTTGTGTGTCGAAAATGCGACTAAAAGTCTTTCCTGAACAGATTGAATAAAAAAGTTGAAAACCTCTCTTTGTGCATCCAAAATATAATAACAAATCCTTGTATTATTTTGGTAATAATAAGCCTAAACTTGTGAAATAAACAGATAGAAGTTGAGATCACACACTCTGTGTGTCGAAAATGCGACTAAAAGTTTTTCCTGAACAGATTGAATTGTATTATTTTGGTAATAATAAGCCTAAACTTGTGAAATAAACAGATAGAAATTGAGATCACACACTCTGTGTGTCGAAAATGCGACTAAAAGTCTTTCCTGAACAGATTGAATTGTGTTATTTTGGTAATAATAAGCCTAAACTTGTGAAATAAACAAATAGAAATTGAGATCACACACTCTGTGTGTCGAAAATATAACTAAAAGTCTTTCCTGAACAGATTGAATTGTGTTATTTTGGTAATAATAAGCCTAAACTTGTGAAATAAACAGATAGAAGTTGAGAACACACACTTTGTGTGTCGAAAATGTAACTAAAAGTCTTTCCTGAACAGATAGAATTGTGTTATTTGAGTAAAAAATAGGCATAGACTTGTAAATAATAAATTAAAAGTTGAAAAAATCTCTTTGTAAATACAAAATTTAATAAAAAATGTTGCCTGAATAGTACAAATAGTGTTATTTTGGTAAAAATTAACATAAAGTTGTAAAATAATAAGTTGAAAGTTGAAAAAAATGTCTTTGTGAGTCCAAAATTTAATAAAAAATGTTGCCTGATTAGTACAAATAGTGTTATTTTGGTAAAAAATTAATATAAAGTTGTAAAATAATAAGTTAAACGTAGAAAAAAATGTCTTTGTGAGTCCAAAATTTAATAAAAAATGTTGCTTGAATAGTACAAATAGTGTTATTTTGGTAAAAAATTAATATAAAGTTGTAAAATAATAAGTTAAACGTTGATAAAAATGTCTTTGTGAGTCCAAAATTTAATAAAAATGTTGCCTGAATAGTACAAATAGTGTTATTTTGGTAAAAATAAGGATAAGCTGTGAAAATGTTTGACATAAAGTCAAAGTTTGGTAAAAAAATAAACTCAAAATTAAGTTAAATAGCACACAGTAACATACATTTACTACCTAAATCAATAATCAAAAGGTCCTAGGTTCGTTACCCCGTGATAAAAGCAAATGGTGAAAACTGTAGGCCCCGTCCCTAATAGCTCTCCCTTCTTCATAGTACAGATAAAAAAAACCTGCGCTAAAGCGTCCTGTGCCTTGGAGGCAAACCTGAGCTGAATATTAATTGGCGGCGGAAACCGCACAGCTTCAGAGATTTGACCCTTGCTGCGCATTCTCAGACATCCTTTGTTGTCTGATTGAATCCCTCCCCTGCCCTACAGTATTGCATAGCTTTCCCCTGTTCTTGCGTACTGGTTAACCTTGGAAAAACCGGTTCTGAAAACCTACCGACGCGTTCTCTGATTGGTCAATCAGGTTCGTTCTTTGTTGTGACGTTCTGACGTCATTTGACCTTGAACGCACACTCCCCAAATTCCTTTCTCGTCTACCTGCGCGGAATATTAATTCATTCTCTCTGTCTGGCATCACCGCACTTCCCCAAATTCCTTTCTCGTCTACCTTCACCGCCGAGTCGAGATTCGGAGACAGTATTCTGTCTGGCGTCTGAGATCATCGTCTTTCATACCATAATAACATACATTATTACATAGTACTAATTAATAATATTACATATCGCGGGTTCGAGCACCGGGACCGTCCCCAATCGTAATTGAACCTGTACCTACACCCATTACCTCCGTTCATAGCGGTTCATAAACCATAGAAAACTTATTTTCAATACTATAAACATTAATTATTATAGTTTCATACATTACATACTTTGTAGTAATGAATATGAAAACATATGCATAGCGTTTAGTACCTCTAATTACCTTTTATATACATATTTTTCATAAAATAAATAAATATATATTCATAAAAAGTTATAAACATGCAAATACATAAATGTAAAGTACTCTAAGTACATGCAAATGAATTCTAAGTACGTGCAAATTAGTTCTAAGTACGTGCAAATTAATTAACACCCGTGCAAATGAATTGCGAATATTAAATAGCGATTGAGGTTATCTCATTCCTCTACTACTAGTGTATAAACCTAGTGAAGAATTTTTCCAAATCATTGAACAAATGGAAAATGCATTTTGTTTATACAATCCTCCTGGTGATTTAAGCAGGGAATATGGAGTAATGAAAGCAATGAGGAAATTATTACTTTTCAGGTTTGCTATGATAAAGAAGGAAATTATAGATTTATTTGTCAAAACTCGGACATACATTCGTATCAGGCATTTAAATTCGAAAATTAAACACAATCGAAGTCTGCTCAAGAAAGGTAAAAAATGGTTGTTATCTAATTAATGCCAACCTGTAGTCAGGCATGACTAACTTTGGAGCGGGAACTTGTGATCTAATTTACATTAATGTATATTTGACTTTGAGAACAAATGAGAAACAAGTACTCAATATTTTGTGTGTGTTGACGCTTCACGGGATATAAAAAGCCATCTATCCAGACTCTGAAATGAAGCGTGAACAGAGTGTGAAGTGAAATAACAATAGTGTTTGGATTATTTATGTTTGCTACATGTGCGCAGTGCAGTGTGTGTGCTTTTTGTGTATTTCCTGGCGTTTTGTTAATGCTTCTTTCCTCGACATGGTAAGTCACATTTATCAATTAATTTTAACTTGTGCATGGTAGTATATTTTCTTTCATTTGTATTTACATTTTGGTATTTTGATATTGTAATGTCTCGGCCCCAGTGATTTATTCACTAACTTCGCCCTAACACTCCACACAGTTTTTAAAAAAGGACAACTTTGTGGTTATTTTGGCTCTAAGTATACCTTTTCACCCCCATAAACACGAACTTACACCCCTAAAAGAGAAAATTCTGAATAGACCTCTGCTCCACCCCCGAGCCGGCTTTCCCGCTTTTCATTACATGTTAATTATATTGATAGTTAACCTTCGGCGACACAGTTTACTAGATATAGTCTGCTCTATACATATACATTTACTTACACACACATGCTAGAACATTCAATCGATTTTTAAGACAAATTTATTTCCAAAAACACGGAAGAAGTATATATGAATTCCTATGCCGTTGCTTGTGCTCGTCTTTGACATGTCCTGTGTCTGACGTCATCCGTGGAGGTTTACGAATGGTTCCGAACTTTTCCGAACGCCAGACTGCACCTCCCTGGACCACACTGTAACCTCGCCACCGCCGAATTTCACTGTCGGCACTATACAGGCTGGTACATGTCGTTCACCAGGCATTGGCCACATCCACACCCTACCATCGGATAGCCACATTGTATACTGTGATTCATCACTCCACACAACGGTTTTCCACTGTTTTATGGTCCAGTTTCGACGCTCCTTCCACCAGACGAGGCGGCGTTTGCCATTTGTCTGTGTGATCTTTGACTTATGGGCAGCTGCTCGGCCATGGAAACCAAGTTGCCGCACCTTGCGCCAAACAGTAATGGTGTTTGGAGTAGATCCTGATGCAGTTCGGAATTCCTGTGTGATGGTGGCGATGGATGATTGACGATAATGGTGTACGACCCTCTTCAACACTCGATGGTCTCTGGAGGTCAATGTGGGAGGTTGGGCAGCACGCTTTTGGGTTGTACAAATCCCTTCACTATAACATTCGAAAGAGTGGACAGAGGGATGTTTAGGAGGGTGGAAATCTCGGACACAGACTTCCTACACAAGTGGCACCCAACCAACTGACCACGTTGGAAGTCTGCGAGTTCCTCAGACAGTCCCATACTGCTCTCTCGCATTTTCTGCAGACTACTGAGTTCGCTGTCTATGTGTTCCACGCGGTAGATGGTAGTACTGAGTCGCCCTCTATGATAAACACACGTTTCGCGGTGTGTCCGGATACTTTTGATCACATAGAGTACATGTATAACATAATTTGCCCACGCTACGAAGTCAGTGTTTCTACCTCGTAAGGCAAGGACGTTTCACTGTGTTTGTGTCACTTCATCCATTTCATTAGTTTTTCATTCATCCATATTGTCGTACTTACCCGTAGAGGCACAAAAGCGACGTAAAATAACTAAAATAAAAATAGAGTTTAGGGTGGGATAAAATACAGCCATCTAAAAATAGTAATGTAGTAAAAGTAATAAAATAATGTCCTAGCACAATTGAGTAGCGTTTGACATAATATCACAGTTCAAACAGCACTTTTCAGGGCTGAGTGGAGTTCCACTCCACATCTCCCCTCCATGTTCAAGTAAAGATGAGCAGGAAACGTGTTTTTGAGCTGGCCGTCGGAGGTGCCATAGCAATAGTTTATTATGGAATCCTACCGAGAAATCAATAGGTCTGGCAACACTGACGTTGGCGACTCTGAAGGCTTCTTCCTCCTGTCTTTTTCCCCCACCCGCCAGCGCGATGGGGTCTGCGCAGGTTTCTTTCCTTGTGGTTCCACTATACCAACAGTTTCCTGCCTGGACAAAAGTGTCCGCCGGGTCATCCATCGTTATGGTTGCGACTTGCCTGGAAAACCAGAAAGATTAAGTAAAGAAGTTTTTAGTGAATCCTTCTTGTCACTCTTTTCCAGAATACCTACGTATTGTACGTTGTTTATTTAGTGACCTTGCCTTCATAACGCCTTGCATTGTGTTTCTTACGCGGGAGCTGTAGAGATACAAATTCCGAGGTTTCTGAGTACCGTACGAATTATTCCCGTTTCGCCGAAACCTGTTTATCTGAATGTGCAGAACGTAGTTTACTTGCATGTGAATAAGATGTTTTGTTCAACAGAATGATGCCAATTTAGTTTTCTTTAAATACCATTATTGTATACAGGTCAGTGCTTGACATAAATATGGAGTTAGTTCTTAATAAAGAGTTGATCCCATTATTAGTTTCATTCTGAATCAATGTATGTTTAAACAACGTTTTTCATTTTATTGCAAGAACCCTTAACATTTTCTGTAAGGAACTTGCTCCGTATTATGTGACGGACTCGATTAGAAATAACGCTGCATATTACCAAAGGATAATTTCCAAATAAATTGTTACAGTCTGCTTGTTCGAAACGAGGCGGAGAGCATTTGTTCTTCATTCGTCGATTTCATTATTTTTCGAAAGCCTCTCTTGCGATTATTGATATTGTATGACAATCGAAAATCCATGGAGACTTTTTAGAATGAACACTCTTGAATTTCAGTCCTAATTTATTGGAAATCCTTTGCCTTGGTAAGTTTGTAAGTACTGGAAATACTTCTTACAACATCGCAAGTATCATCACTTGCTTGTATGTTTCTCAGGTAAGACTGGCAAGTGACGCTAGTGGCAACCCTACCGCCCCCCCTGGACGTTATGTCAGAGCGGCCGTTTTCTGTGTTTGTTTGCATATATACAGGATATATTTTAAGCGCTCGTAGCGCAGAAACTAAGCGCTTTCGAGATAAAGTTTATTAGGAAAAGTTACTTGTTTTTATGATATCTACCAGCACCCAAGCGTTGTTGAAGTTGTTTTGGAACACCTTGTACATATCTGTCTATAATCGCTTGCCTCCTTCGTCAGTCCACGCTTCGCTACTGGGCCACAAACAAGTAAACTTTCGGCTAGAAACCTTCGCACCTTACCCTCCATCAAGGGCGCCCACACCGAGAATTCTGGAAAATGTTCATGTAATTCGAAAGGTGAACTTGTAGCGAATATTATATTACAAATAATATGGTTTTCTGTGATTTACAGACTGTCAGTTACAATAATGAACTGCCATAAGTAGTAAAGTAAAGTAAAGTAATGTAAAGCTACCATGTGCGTGTGCGCACGTGCCATGAAGGCATATGGAGTGATATGGAGGTATAGAGCTCCACATATTCTTCTGGAATGATGTGATCAGCATCACGCCCGGCCGCCTTTACCCCCCAGGTACTCATTTATATGAGGCTGCGTCGACCTCAGAGCCGGGCAGAAACAGGGAAATGACTGCAAAAATTCCTGGTCCAGATCACATTCCCCGGGTTTTGAACCTGGGTCTTCAGTGTGGTAGCCACGAGATGCTCTACCAACTGAGCTAACTCCCATGTTGAACAAACTGACGAGAGAACGTTTTCACAAGAGACACTAGAATCATGTTGACTTCCGTAACTAAAGATGTGCGGGACGGAAAACTTTTGAACTGCCGTACGTTGCGAGCATTCTAGTGTCCTATGTGAGTATTAGGAGAGAGGTAGAAAATGTAAAGTAGTTTTCCCATTTATAATTTTATAATTCACTGTCTTTCTTGACATGAAACTAGTGATATAAATATTTAGGTTAGAAGATAATATTATACATGACGAAAATAAAGTGTTTCGGAGAGTTTAATTTTCTTGCAAAATAAACAGGAAGTTGGAATAAAATAATAATGTTAAGTATTAGAAAAAAACTAAATCATTTAGAGAAGTGCAATTCTCCTATTCGTATGTGCTTTGGAGAACGCATCGGCCACATTCGATAGTTCCAAGACTTGCCATTCCTTCTTCTCAATAGTAAAGACAGTCAATTGAGACAGCCTGATATCCAACTTTCTGTTTCAAGCAAGGTTCTTCAAAGGTTTCAAACACGAAAACGTTCTTTCACACGTTGCACTGGAAACTGGGATTACAGCTAGAGTGTGAACCTTGTGAATTGCCAATTTATATTTTGTTAGGAAATCGACGAAATCCATTAAGTCCATGGAACACTTTTGTTCCAACTTCGTAAAACACTGAAGTAAATCACTTGTTTCATCTTGTTTGATTGGTTTTGAGTTTTAAGTCCACTTTCTGCACAGAATGCTAATCGGGACTGGACCTACAGCTTAAAGTGAGATCCAAACCACTATGCGCCTTCACCAAGTATCGAACCCAGAACCCATTGATTGCAAGGCGACGACGTTACCACTACACCATCGGGGAGGCGTTTCATCTTGTTAGAAGAGTGAAAAGGTTTATTTGAACACAAAGAAACAATACAAAGTAATCTGTTTAAGTTTCATGACAACATAACAATAATATATGTGAAACTTCAATACTTCATGTGCCAGTATTGAGCATTTTTCAGGGCTTTCTGCGGCCCCTAAATAATTTTCTATTGCAACAAAAAATTGCACCAAGTGGAACAAAATTAGTAAGTATGCGTTGAAATTGGAGATAAGCTATTTTCCCCCATTCTATGCTGGATCGCCCTAATCCATTTGGACTTTTGGAGAAACAAAAATTCTGTTTAGCTGTTTATCAATGAATATTATCAAAACTGTAAAATAAAATGCTATAATCACTTACCACTTACACAGAACACAATTATTTAATTTTTATCTCCTAACAACGTAATAATTTTCTTAGTTTATTTATGATAAATATTTTAAGGCGTGTATCGGAAAAACGTCGAAATTTCAGAGCATATTTATGTGCATGTTTTGCACATTTAAATTCACATTTTGTGTTTCTAAGGCGCATAATATTGCCCTTAAGTGATAATTACAATATATTTTGGTTTGGAGGACCTCATGTAGAGGACAAACACAATAGTCTCTCTGAAATACATTACTGTAGATCAGTGGCGTGGCGTGGGATTTTTAAAAGTGTTACCGGTTAAGTAGGACATTTAAGGGAGGAGCCGTAAGACTTGGGCGCCTCCCCACCTCATGCCCCCCCCCCAATGTCTTCCAAGTAGTTCGTATAATATTATTCTGGTACGACTGCAATTCGATACTAGATTTTGGTAAAGTTATTAATCAGGAAAAAAATTGTTGGCTTAAGCACTGAAGTGAAATCGCAAACATTGGTTGTTGACATAATAAACATTAGCCTAATAAAGAAATAGGTAATTTGATACTTACAGAAATATCTTCTATCGCACAATTACACACACTGTTCAGATAGGACGAACCCGCCACCTCGGAACTCGGAGCAAGCTCCATTCCGTTTGTTCATTAATTGACAATGCCTGAAAACAACACAAAGACGAAAGACACCACTCACAAAGCTTGCCCTGCACAGTCCCTCCCGCCAACCGTTGTTTACTTTTGTAACACGTGAAGCACCCCATTTTCCTTGCCCCTCCCCTCTCAGCATCGGCACTTCCCCAATAGCCAATATTTCCTTCGGAACCTTACACTTCAAGAAGTCCAGTTGTACTACTGTTGCCATCTTAGTTCTTTTGAAACCAGATTTGCCCAAATCGCGAAACTTTTCGTTTCAAATAAGACGTATGTAGAGTAGATGTAGTCTTCATCTGTTTCCTAACTACTCCCACTCCCATGTTTCGCTAAATCCACAGAAATCTTATTTCTGACACCACTACTATTTCGTATATTTTACGTCCCTTGCTACCTTTAAGGCTTTCGCTTTATAGGATAATCGTGACGATGAGGATGCATGGTGAATTATTGGTATAAATTATTATTTTTTTGTCTATGTAATTATTAATTTTTATAATTATGTAAGTAAAAGAATAACAACAAACATTCAAATAACCATTTCTTGCTGAGGATTCGAACCTGCGACACCTGACACTTCAGAGCGTGCTAAGATAACAATCGGGAAATTATGCTTGTAATTAATGTTTTCACTCAAAAACAGTTCTGCTACCTCGAAAACATTGCCTCAATCCGAAATTATCGCATTCCTGCTACATGTCAATCTCAATCGGCCCTTTCAACAATTATCACAAATTCCTGTAACCGAAATAATATTATATGTGTGAAATATAGAATTTTATGTTGACTTTAGAAGGACAGCGGACCCCTTGACCATCCCTATCCTTCTCCTCTCCTTCTCGCCCATGATGTCGAAAAAGGACAAAGTGGACTTTCGTAATCGCTGATATTTAGTGTAAATACAAAATATCACTTGGTAGTTTGCTTTTCCCCAGTGTGATTTGACGTTTTAAGTCCACTTTATGCACAGTAAGGCTAATCGGGACTGGATCTACAGTTTAAAGTGGGATCCGAACCACTTGTGCCTCCACCAGGTATCGAACACGGGACCCCTTGATTACAAAGCGGCGACGCTACCACTGCGCCATCGTTCCCCAGTGTGAGTAGACACCTTCAGAGTAAGATAGGCCCGATTAGGGGACTTAGCTCTTTTCTGTCAATTGAATATGGCAACACTGATCTGTATCCGGTAAGGATCACCGGCAACTGTGGCGGCTAAACAGGCTTGGCAATAACCCGCCTTCTCCTCCCGCCGTAACAGTTTTTGCCGCAACGCGAAGTCTTCCTTGGGTGGGCTCAGGCAAAGTAAGTATATATATAGGGCTAGTTGAGAAAGTAGCTCAGTCTTCCCTCCCGAAGCTGAAAAAAGAGGGTCGTGGGCGGTCCCAACCCTGACGTCACTCACAGGACAGGGGTGACTCTGTCACTGACCTTTCCGCTTGTTATAGGATCTGCATTTGTGCGAGAGAGTGTGAAAGTGCCTTGTTTTTCCTTTTTCTGTAGCTTGTGTGATAGTGGAGAATTTTTTTTTTTGCAACAACAATAACATTTAAGGAAGATGCCGTGCAATTGTGCTGTTGCTTTGTGCCCGAACAACGAAAGAAATACTGTAGGTGTAAGCTACTTTTCGTTCCCAAAGGATCCGATTACGTGCAAGATATGGGTTTCAAAGTGTAAGAGGTTAGATCCTGTTAACGCCAAAACAGCGACAGTGTGCTCATCGCATTTTCTGGATGCTGATTACGAACGGAACTTAAAAGCAGAACTGCTGAGCATTGCCTGTAGACCGCAACTTAATAAAAACGCTGTACCAAGTTTAAATTTGCCTGGTTGTGTGGTGAATTGTAGTAGTGTGCAACAGCCAAATGACATAATTGATCGAAGTGGACGTGCCAATAAACGTCAGATTAGAAAGCGAGCATTGGAAAAACTTGAAGAGTTGTCTCCTCGCAAAAGAATTTGCATGGCACATAATTCAGAGACTTTGAGTACTGGAAATATATCCAATCTGCAACAAGATAGTGAGTTCGAAACGCTGACAAAGAAATTAAAATGTGCTGAAGAACAAATAAAGAAACTGCAGACACTACATGATGAAAGTGCTAAGAAAGTAAACAAAGTAAAGAAACAATGCAATCGTTTATTACATAAAGTGAAGAATTTACAAATTAGCAATAAAAGTTTGAGGCAACAGTTAGTAAAACTTCACAAATCAAAGCAATCTGCTTTCAATGTGTCTAAGAAAGTAAGGGAAATTCTTCGACCAGTGTTTTCCTCCAACCAAATCGAATGTCTTCTTAGCCACAAAAGCAGACCGAAACTGTGGTCGAGAAGTGATATTGTATGTGCATTAGCACTTAGGCATGTGTCAAGAAAAGCTTACACCTACATGAGGAAAAATATGAAAATCCCTCTTCCAAGCATTTCCACTTTGCGTCACTGGACAAAAAGTTTCAAGTGTAGACCAGGCCTTCTGAAAAGTATTATTGATGTTATGAAGAGTTATGGAGAATCACTTCAACCACACCAAAAGTGCTGCGTATTATGCTTCGACGAAATGAATATATACTCCAAAGTTGCGTACGATGCTGAGAGTGACACTGTCATGGGACCGTTCAAGAATGCACAGGTAAATAATTTATTACTTTACTTACAAGTAGAATTAAGAAGTTATTTATATAATGTTAGAACGTAACAGAAGTCAAATTCTAGCATAACGAATGAGCAAGTAATCATTTTCATTCATTCATCATTGAGAGCCTTTCCGATGGCGCAGTTCTGGAGTCATCACCTTTCAATCAAGTGGTCCCTGGTTTGATTCCCGGTGGAGGCACATAGTGGTTAGGATCCCACTTTAAACTGTAGGTCCAGTCCCGATTAGCCTTACTGTGCATAAAGTGGACTTAAAACACCAAATCAATCCAAATCATTCATCATTGACTGCGGAGTTTTTCCGCTGCAACCTTCATCTTTTTCTATCTTGCGTTAGCGTGTGCGCGCGTGTGTATTCTTACTGTGTTGGAAATGTGAAAAGATATAAGGTAAAATATGAATAAAATTGCTAGGGTGTGTTCACCAAAACTCAGCGTTAATTTTTTGACTGAAGTTTTTCTAATAGAAGTAAACTACTTTAAAGTCCTTAAAAAAGTGTTACATAGCATAATTAAGAATGAAAAATACATATTAAAATTTGGAAAGACACATCTCGATAGACTGTGTTATCAGGATGAAGTACTAAATTTATTAGTAGTTCATAATGAGATTATTATCAAGTATTAATACCGTAATTATTGCTCGAAACTTAACATTTTAATGACAAGATTTTAGAAAGTTTTTTTTTTTTTTTTTACAGGTCATTCTGGTTCGCGGGTTGTACGCCCCATGGAAACAAACTGTATACTACAACTTCGACACACAAATGACTAAGGAGATCTTATATTTAGTAATATCAGCAGTGCAAAGTGCGGGCTATGAAGTTGTTGCGTGTGTTTCCGACTTGGGAGGTGGAAATATAAGGGTTTGGCGAGAATTAGGTGTCGCTTCGAGCGGGGACGGAACATTTGGGTATTTGCAGATACTCCACACATGCTTAAATTGCTAAGAAACCATTTTATTGATAAAGGTTTAGTCTTGCCATCGCAGAATGTCGTAACAAAAAAAGTCATACAGTCAGTGTTAGATAAAAATGAAAGTGAACTTCATTTGCCTTTATCGATAACGGATGCACACATTTGCGTATCAGGTCGCGAGAGACAAAGAGTATTCTATGCCGCTCAGTTATTTTCTAGAAGGACAAGCAGTGCTATATGTTATTTATTCCCAAATGAAGTTGAAAGTGCAGAATTTTTCGCATTAATTAACAACTGGTTTGACATAATGAATTCATATGTTAAAGAGAATTTTGATGTTAAATTAAAAAGTGCTTTTGGAGTGCATCTTGGACATCAAACCAAGGTGTTAAATGAAATGAAGCAGGTCATCGAAAGTGTTCGCGTGAAAGAACGTGGAAAATTGTTGCCTTTTCAGCAAGGAATGATACAATCTATCAACGCATTATTTGGGCTCTATCAGGATATGAAACATAAACACAATATGAATTTTTTACTGACTGCAAGGTTGAATCAGGATGTAATTGAAAATCTTTTCTCGCGTCTTCGTGGCATGGGAGGTTTCTATGATCACCCTCTCCCTACAGAATTTAAAAACTGACTTAGGCTGCTGTTGTTAGGAGTGAATATAGGACAACTACCCCTAAAAATGCCAACCAGGGATCAGTGCGAGAATGATGAATTACACAGTAGGACATACAATAGTGTTTTTAGTACGATGGTGTCTGACCTTTTACTTGACAAAGAGGAAGGCGAATCAAAGACGAAGAATAACACCGATGGCAGCGAACTCCAGTTTCCAACAGAGTGCAGTGACAACGAAGCCCACGACTGTTCCAAGGAAGGTTTATATCATATCGCAGGTTTCATTGCGCAAAAGTGTCGACATTTAGATAAAGATTTGGGTTCTCGTACGGACAGTCTTCCTCCCGTTCGTCAAAAAGAGAAAAAATGGGTTGACATAGTGTCGCGTGGTGGACTGTATAAACCTAGTGAATAATTTTTCCAAATCATTGAACAAATGGAAAATGCATTTTGTTTATACAATCCTCCTGGTGATTTAAGCAGGGAATATGGAGTAATGAAAGCAATGAGGAAATTATTACTTTTCAGGTTTGCTATGATAAAGAAGGAAATTATAGATTTATTTGTCAAAACTCGGACATACATTCGTATCAGGCATTTAAATTCGAAAATTAAACACAATCGAAGTCTGCTCAAGAAAGGTAAAAAATGGTTGTTATCTAATTAATGCCAACCTGTAGTCAGGCATGACTAACTTTGGAGCGGGAACTTGTGATCTAATTTACATTAATGTATATTTGACTTTGAGAACAAATGAGAAACAAGTACTCAATATTTTGTGTGTGTTGACGCTTCACGGGATATAAAAAGCCATCTATCCAGACTCTGAAATGAAGCGTGAACAGAGTGTGAAGTGAAATAACAATAGTGTTTGGATTATTTATGTTTGCTACATGTGCGCAGTGCAGTGTGTGTGCTTTTTGTGTATTTCCTGGCGTTTTGTTAATGCTTCTTTCCTGGACATGGTAAGTCACATTTATCAATTAATTTTAACTTGTGCATGGTAGTATATTTTCTTTCATTTGTATTTACATTTTGGTATTTTGATATTGTAATGTCTCGGCCCCAGTGATTTATTCACTAACTTCGCCCTAACACTCCACACAGTTTTTAAAAAAGGACAACTTTGTGGTTATTTTGGCTCTAAGTATACCTTTTCACCCCCATAAACACGAACTTACACCCCTAAAAGAGAAAATTCTGAATAGACCTCTGCTCCACCCCCGAGCCGGCTTTCCCGCTTTTCATTACATGTTAATTATATTGATAGTTAACCTTCGGCGACACAGTTTACTAGATATAGTCTGCTCTATATATATACATTTACTTACACACACACGCTAGAACATTCAATCGATTATTTCCAAAATCACGGAAGAAGTAGTGCGTTCATTTCGATCTGCAGCCGAGAGATCGGGAGAAGCGCGGCGGGCGGCGCTGACGGAGATGCCGACATTTGCGGCCTGTAATGCCCGCTTATTTTTATAGACATATGCAGACATTTATATAAATATTGCAAAACGATCACTAACCTGTGTTATAACACGCAAAAGTTCTTCTGTAATTCATCCAAGTTCTGCTCTTATATACACAAAAAAATACGCTTTAGAAACGATGTTAAGAGCCACAGATAATAAAACATTTTAATCATAGTTTTGACCAGTAACGTCCTGCTTAAGTTTATATCCTTGAAAGAGTTTTGTGCCGATGGGGATCGTTTGGAGGTTTTGAATGTGCAACACTGTATCAAGATTACGCTGTAGAAGAAACCGTTAAAAGTCAATAGTGTTCGTGAGCTTCCTTGCAATCCGAAATCTCCGAGCTCGAGTTTTTTGTTCCTTCGCGACTAGATGAAGACAGAGTTGTAAAGTGGCGAGCAATGTAAACCAAGAGCGTGTTAATTTCGTAATGTGCGCAAGAGTGGTATTCTTGGTTACTTGCAGTTACTTGTTTGTGTTATTGTAGTGTGTATGTGTGACGTGTCAGTGAGACGATTGGAATGCCAGCCGCAAGATTCACGTTAGAACAAAGATTTTTTTTATGTATGACACGTACCTACGTGAAAACAAACTCGTGTCGAGACGTGTGTAGGTAATTTGTACAGAAATTCCCATGCGTTTCAACTCCACACAGAGATACGGTTAGACATCTTGTCCTTAAATTACGAGAAACTGTATCGTTAAATTTTAAAACACCTAAGCAAAAACGACGGATTCTAACCGAAGCAAAACTCGATGATATTGGTGCAGCGTTAGAACGTTCTCCAAACAAACCTCTACGCCGTGTTTCACAAGAGGTGGGCGTGTCAAAATCATCGGCACATACAGTCACTAAGCTACTAAAATTAAAACCATACTCTTATAACACAGGTTAGTGCTCGTTTTGCAATATTTATATAAATGTCTGCATATGTCCATAAAAATAAGCGGGCATTTCAGGCCGCAAATGTCGGCATCTCCGTCAGTGCCGCCCGCCACGCTTCTCCCGATCTCTCGGCTCCAGATCGAAATGGACGCACGGTATATATGAATTCCTATGCCGTTGCTTGTGCTCGTCTTTAACATTTCCTGTGTCTGACGTCATCCGTGGAGGTTTACGAATGGTTCCGAACTTTTCCGAACGCCAGACTGCACCTCCCTGGGCTCAGGGCCCTTTCCTCATGTTGCCTCAGGAGGGTACCGGAACAGTCCTGCTCTTCGCTTTTGCCGGTGTCAGAAAGAAGCCAGTCTGCAATATTTACTTCACGACAATATTACTAGTTTATGTATGTAATAATATTTTAAGACAGGTTCTTAAATTCTTTATATTTTGCTGTTACCAGCGGTAACAGCGGTTACATGCACGCCACGTCTCTGCTGTAGATGAAGGTTATTGTGAACGCTCAAAGAAAACGCAGGATAATAATCACTAGGGCTAGGATTTTCATGACTTAGCATTTTTTTTTGTAAGGGTGATGTGTTCCCCAAACATATAAAAATTCATATTGTGAAGGAACTATTTAAGTTAAGGCGCTTTTTAAGAGCATGATTTGGCATATTTTGGTCATTTTTGCGGATATAGCATATTTTGATGAATTTTCGGTCATATTCAGCATATTTTTGCATTTTTAATAAATATAAAGTCATTTTCGAAGTGAATTCGTTGTTACTCCAATGTTTACTCCAGAGTTTTTTTTTAGACTGTGGCAAAATCTTTTTCATTTTTATTTGAAAATTTATAGAAAGTATTCAATGAGCATTGGAAGTCAGGACCCATAAGTGAACTAAAAATAGTACGTATGTGAAAATATCTCAGCATTTAGATATTGATGTTTGATTTGTTGTTTTAAGTCCACTTTGTGCACAGAAAGGCTAATCGGGACTTTACCTACAGTTTAAAGTGGAATCCGAACCACTATGTGCCTCCACCGGGTATCGAATCCGGGACTCCTTGATGACAAGGCGACGACGCTACAACCGATATTGATGTTTGAAACAGTCCAATTATAAGGGCATATTCTTCAAATTATAGCGCATATTTTGAAAAATGTTAGGTCATAAGAGCATATTTTATTTTGCATATTTTGGTGATTTTTAGTTCACAAAAATGCTAGCCTTAATAATCACAAATGTAGTATTTCCCTGCTGAAAACTGAACTTGTAAGTTAGATCTGAAAAGAATAAAGTTCTAGTTGTACAACATTTTCAAATAATAATAATAATAATAATTTAGAATGATATAATCAAATTAAACAATACCAAGAGTATAATAACATTTTACTATTAATTCTTATTTCATTAGCGAGCATGGAGTATCTTAATGTTGAAAGGGGGGGGGGGAACGAGAACACCGTCGATAATGGGTCGCCTTGTTGCATGGCATGTTGTTTTCTCGATTAATAATCTCGTCACAGAAGAGTCTGCATTCCAAACATGGGTGCTTCTTTGTGTTTATGCGTTTAAAATAAGCATTCATAAATAATTGTTGAAAAGGCAGGCAATGCGAGGACGGTAATTTGTTACCAAAAGAGTAGCGACATTTATCCTTGACAGAACTGTCACACATATTTTCCACCTACAGAATAAAAAAGATCTATGAAATAATATTGACCTGTAGGCCTATACCATATGCAAGAAATATTTGATAAATATAATGAAAAATATCCATTATATTTCTCTATGGAGAGCGTTATCAAATTTTTAGCATATGTGCAAATATGAACTAAAATGACATTCTTTCTTTAACTCGACACAAAATATCATATTATAAAGATGAATTCACAAACACACACATTTATGAAAAATATTCTCTCTTATAAATTGACTCTCAATTACCAATATAAAATTTCCTCCTGTAATGCTCGAGATTTCCATGTTTCTTTCGTCCTCTTTTCTTCCAGATCGTCGTCGTCAAGTCTATGAAGCATCTCTGGGGCAAGGCCGCTCATAACTGCAGAGAAAGGGGGGTGTCGAGTGGGCAGAGCGAACTAGCACGCGCTACTGCGAAGGCTGGTAACTGCAGTCGCTTTCCTCCCCTCCACGCAATACCTTTCCCTCTCACGTGTTCATTGGTGTAGCGGTCTCGCGTCACTACTTGCGCAGAGACTTATTTTCGTTCGTTTGATCCAGAGATAACTGGGACAGAGTATACGCAGCGGTTAAAGTGGGATTGTTGGGTGAGAAAAGGGGAAGGGGGATGCTCGCCATCGGGGAGGCCCTACATGTATTAAAGAACTGCATTTGCTTCCCAAATATTATTTTTGTATGTGTGCAATTGCAAAATTAAAGGCAAAGAAAACAAGTAAAAAACATGAACATGTGACGAGCATTCCCTTCCCCTCTTCCCAGACCACTAGAAAAGGCTAAACCAGTAGCGTACGTGGATTTCATTAAGGGGAGGGTATTTTCAAAAACTGTTTATCCAAATTCACATTACCAGTATTTTATTATAGTTTTATTTCTACTTACTATCACTACTAATGCTGCTGCTGTAACTACTAATACCACCACCACCACATCTACTACTACTACTATCAAGTAGTAGAGATCTACACACATATATATATACTCCTCACAAAAAGTTTGGAATATTGTTATATTAGGCAATAATTGATAGAAAATATCTTGAAATTCAACACATGGCATCTGCCTGCTGGACGTTCTCGTGCTTTCGCCGACATATGCCATCCTGCCTATCACCTATCGCCTAATCGTCGCTGCCTTGTAATCAAGGGGTCCCGGGTTCGATTCCCTGTGGAGGCACATAGCGGTTCGTATCCCACTTTAAACTGCAGGTTCAGTCCCGATTATCTTTACTGTGCATCAAGTGGACTTAAAACACCAATCAATCAAAACCTATCGCCTAATATAACAATATTACAAACTTTTTGTGAGGAGTGTATTAATGAAAGCAATAGAACAATATTACTTTCTAGTGAACGGTTATTTATATATGATGGAAGGAGACATTTCAAGTGTGAAGAAAATCCATGAGAACAAACAAATATTATAAATAATAAATTTAAATAATCATAGTATGGAGCTCACCCAAAGAGGCAATTATGATCATCAATTCTTAATTTATCCAGAATTGTATAGCATTGCGATGGCATACAGCATGGCATTTTTGATTATCAATTAGAGTCGTACCAGTGTACATCCTGAACAGTGCACGCTACGTTGAAAATTCAAGTACTGTAGATTGAAACTCACCTACTTCCACCAACTTTCCCCTCTTTTTTTTTTTTTGCTATGTGCACTTATAATGGAGTTGCTTATGGAATCGAACTTTTGAGTCACCCTGCATTTCTAATAAACGGGAATTTAAACATAATATTAATGTACGTTAATTCAAACAATATTGTATTTGATTTCTGTTAGACTTTTACTTCTGAATATTAGGAATTTGTCTATCAAAATATCTTACCATCCATTACCTAACCTACCATACCCTACCCTAGCCTAATTTAAATCTAACATAACTCTTGATCCCTTCGACATCCCCTTTTCAAATTTTGTATAATTATTGAGTAATAGTGTATGTATGACATGTAATTTTTTGGAAAAAATTAAAAGGCCTGCTTTTGATAAAATGGTTACCAAAGTTTTCTTTACACCACTTTCAATATATTTTACCCTGATATAGTCATGCTATATCTCGTGTGTAGGAGCCTTTCAAAACCTTTCCAACGCCGTCCGAATCACTTCTATAGGTGCCCTGGTCAATATCGCACAGTTTGCAACACTGTAATTTCGGAAATACAAAAGATATGGATCTGCAAAGTTGCATATTTTCCTACTTCAGGTAGCCCTCACAGTATGTCAAATTTCAAATGAATCAAAAAATGTAAGATTGAAACCTTGTTGATTTTACCTGGAATGACTCTAATGTCTCTTGAGAAAACGTTCTCTCGTTATTTTGTTGGACATAGCAGTTAATTGCTGTAACTGACATCCTGTAAATCGCAGACAACCATATAACTTGCATTTGAAATAAAATTTTGCTACAATTTCACCATTCGAAATACATGGAAGTTTTCCAGATATCTCGGGAAGTAAGCTTTTTGGACCCGCGCTTTTTGGGTGTGCAAATTTGTACATAAGTTACCAGTCAGTAAACTAAACTATTGCTTTGCGGTTCTAAATACTACCTTAGAACATTTGTTCTAACCTAGATCATTAAATCGTACTTAGTACTTAATTTTTACTTAATTTAGAAACAATGTATTTACTACATTCTCAGAGAACCGAAACTTGTACACAAAAAGAGCTATCGAACTAGTAACACAGAAAAAGTATCCAAATTTCCATTACCAGGTTCAAACTTAATGTCTATTTGACCACCTGCAAGTTTCTTGTGAACACTGTAATACATATTCGGTGAGGTTGGTCAGTTGCAGAATGGTATGGAAATCTTTGATGACTGGGCCATCAATGGACGCGATTTGTTTTTCAGTTTTGTTTGTTACAGTTAAGAAATGGTACACTGTATGCTGCCAATTCCATTTTCTTTGAGGGGGTAAAAACATCCCTGGCAGGGATAAAAATCATGTTCCTTTGCCGGGGATAATATGTCTGACAAATTTATAATTCATGATGGGTTAAAACAAGGAGATGCATTATCTCCATAGCTCTTTAATTTTGCCTTAGAATATGCTGTAAGGAAGGTAAAAGAAACTAAAGAAGGACTAAAATTAAATGGTGTGACTCAGTTGTTAGCATATGCAGATGATGTAGACTTACTGGGGGATGTTGTGAATACAATTAAGAATAATGCTAAAATATTTTTCAAAACTGCTAAAGAGATAGGTTTGGAAGTTAACAAAGAGAAAACTAAATATATGCTTACAGGCCGAAACCAAGTGTTTGGTAATAATCAAAATCTAATTATTGATAACAACTCGTTTGAACCAGTTTCCAAATTCAAATACTTAGGAGTAATATTAACAAATGAAAATTATATTAAAGAGGAAATAAAAAGTAGGCTTAATTCAGGAAATGCATGTTATTTCTCTCTTCATAAACTTTTGTCTTCTCGTTTAATATCTAAGAAACTAAAAGTTAAAATATACAAAACAGTAATTTTGCCTGTAGTATTATATGGGTGTGAAACTTGGCCCCTTACATTGAAAGAGGAACATAAATTGAGAGTATTTGAAAATAAGATCCTTAGGAAAATCTTTGGACCTAAAAGGGATGAGGAGACAGGTGAGTGGAGAAGGTTACATAATTTAGAACTACATAATTTGTATTCATGTCCAGATATTATTAGAATAATGAAATCAAGAAGACTTAGGTGGGCAGGCCATGTGGCACGAATGGGAGAGGAAAGAGGAGTTTACAGGATTCTTGTTGGGAAACCAGATGGTAAGAGACCTGTAGGAAGGCCAAGACGAAGATGGAGGGACAACGTTGAGATGGACCTAAAGGAAATCGGTAGGGATGAGAAAGAGTATATAGATCTTGCTCAAGATAGGGACAGATGGAAGGCCTGTGTTGCTGCAGCCATGAACCTTCGGGTTTAAGAAGGCTAGAGAGTTAGTTAGTTAGTTTTGCCGGGGATAATATGTTTTGTGGTGGGGGATCCCCGGCATACCCCCGTTAATTCGCACACTGAACAAGAGTAAACTATTGCCATTTTCAGTTATTAAATAAATCACGTGGACAGATTAAGCAAACTTTTGAATCTCTTTAGAGGTCTGCTCTATGATCTTTGTGTAACATACATAATGTTTACATTATCATTTAGATATTCACGTGACATATGAACTAATTCTGTCGGAAGCAAAGCGATGATATATGTGATTAAGTTGAGTTGAATGAGTTCGTTACACGGGAAGAATGCTTGCCAAGTTGAAGTTCTGCCCATTCTTGCAACACAAACGCTGAGTAAGCTCTTCACCAGATAACAAACTGTTGAGCTCTCCATTTTCAATATCACGTCAACATCGCATGATTTCCTTCAACATGTTTTGATTTGAATGTTCCCTGCTCTAATAATTATTTTCGTTGTTGCTTCGATGTTTTATCACTAGGGGGTGGATTTATGTGCATTAAAAAGTCCAAATATGCATGCACTTATGCATTAAAATCACTCAAAATATGCACTACAATTTTTAAAATTTACCCGAAACTTTGATATTGTGGCCTATTGCTTTATGACCACACCAATAACCCCGAAGCACACCACTTCCAACATAATTTCAAGAATTGAAGGAATTTCCGTCTATAGACCGATATTTATTGCGTGGTTGGCTAATTAATGTAATTTCTCAACACGGGTAGTGAAAAATTATTGCATTTCAAAATACTTGTATTTTAAGACTAGAGATCGTGTACAAAGAATAAATTAGTTTTTAGTTGCTGGAACTTATTTAAGTTTATTTTTCTCAAGTAACGAAGAGTTATTAGTTATTGACTGCTCAATATTCACAAACATTATCCACAAAAATGTGAAAGAAATTAATAAAAATTGCACAGATACCCACGACAACCTGTTTTACAGGGACAATATACGTAATGATTGTTGAAATATGTTCTACAAGATAAAACTAAAATTCATGTAAACAACCTCACACAGCAGTGCATACACACGCCATGGCACGGTTTATGAAGCCCTGAAAATGTGATCAAACCCTAAACAATAAATTTCCTAGAGAATTATTAATATTTATGCGGGATACAATAGAAAGCAACACTTTCACTTTGAACATCGTCGCTGTAAATGGTTGGGCTCATGATCTCTCCCTCAGAGTGCCTGGATATAAAAGACTGAGCAAGATAACTTTTCACACTGCAACTCCCAGACTCTCACTCATACCACGTTCATTATTCCACAGACCACATAATCAGTTTAACGTCTCAAACCAAATAGATATTTTCAGCTGTTATTCATTTTTATCACCAACTTATAAAAAATTGTTCATGAGTAATACTATTGTGAAACTGAGCTCTGTTTATCACGGTACCGTTTTGTTTTGTTTTGTTTTAATGTTTTATTATTATTGTTTTCTTTCTGGTGTAAAATGGCTCATTCTGTACTGAAAATGTCAATAAATAAATAAATAAATAAATTATTTTTCTTCAAAATAGTCAGAAATATAAAGAGCGAACTAGCGCCTACATCTGACAAAGAAGACTCCGAAATGCCGGAATAAAATTACTACAACATTAGTTAAATATCCGATTTATAAATTAGGTATTGTTCAGGTTTTCAGTGCTTTGGCAATACCGCATGATCTTTACCTCACGAAGGGAGCAGTGCCGTTCATGGCGATGTACGTGCGTGCCTGAAATAAATAAATTGTTCTTCCATTTAACGTGCTGGGATGCGTACGGTGGCTGGAGTGAGAGATCATGTTTTATAATTCCCTGTAACAATAATATCGTGTGCCAGTTGTTCCGGGTTCGAATCCTGGACTCATCGTCGCGATTAGCCAAAAGTGGCAGAAAAGCAACGTTAATACCAAAACAAATCAAACAATAGTGTGTGTAAATTCTAGAAGTCTGCAAATACGATTCATTACCCGCCCGCAGCCCGCCCAAGCAGTCGTCTTGAACCAGCCCGAGGGACGTAAGGCACGACCTTCTGAATTGTTTGTTTTAAGTCCACTTTATGCACAGTAAGGCTAATCGGGACTGGACCTACAGTTTAAAGTGGGATCCGAACCACTAGTGCCTCCACCGGGTATCGAACCCGGGACCTCTTGATTACAAGTCGGCGACGCTACCACTGCGCCATCGGGGAGGCCACGCACGACCTTCTGGCAAGACACAAAGAAATTCACCCTCATTTCCCGTAGTACACCCGATAACTGCTGTCCTTGTGTGTGCCGAGTGTCCTCTCACAGCCCCAGCTTTATAACGAGTTCAAAAATTCTACTGCAGGTTGACGTCTCGGTAACACTTTCACCAAAGACAATGGAAGCTGTGGCATTTCGTAGTCTAGGTTACGTATTCTTTTGTACAGCATTAAAAAATTTTTGAATCCGAAGGACAACTTCAAAAATTCAATTTCAAAAATGCTACTATGGCAGCACTTAATTTGAATTCGAAAATTTCCTATGCCAGAATTATCAATGGATTTTGTATAGTTTTGAATAACGCATATATTTTATGTATATCGTTGTGGAGTCTCAGGTCTGTCGTAGGTTCGATCCCCACCACCGACAAAAATAAATTAGTTCACCTGAAGACGAGAGAAGAGTATATCCATTCTAACATAGTGTTAGAATGAGAATAGTTTAAAGCACCGGTAGTGTCCAATTAACATTGCATGATAATACTACAGAGCATTCCCTGACATTCGCTACGAGACTCGGCGGAAAGCGGCCCGGCATCAGCGCTTGCCTTTCCCGGTGAACGGGGTCCGCGACAGTCGCTAGAGTCAGTTATTAAAATTACAGTTTTCATATTGTGTACTAACCTTGACTACAGAAGGTGTTGAAAATGATGTCCCTCTGCTGCAACACATTCCTGGCATCTCCGAAGGAAATTGGAATTTACACTTGCAAGTTCGTCTACTGTAATTCTCCAGATTAAGAATTTTAGCGGCTCTAAATGCTGTGGTTTTTGAAACACCCATTTCTTGTGAGAGGAGGCGGATAGATTTCCGAGGAGACTGTTCTAACCTTTGTCCTATCTCATCGAGTTTTTCCTCAGTAAGTACACGTGGGTTTTTCTTTTCACTTTTATTCAGAAGTGACCCTGTTACTCTAAACTTTTTTACGAGGTTTAATATAGTGGTCCTATGTGGAACGGGAACACCAGGAAATTTCGTTGCAAAACGTCGTCGCACTTCTCCACAACTCTTTCCGAAGTAACACTCGACCAGATAAATCCTTTGTTGTAATGTAAACTTTTGTGGTGCCATATTAAGCCACAATCTTCAATCTTTAACACACGGACACGACACGACACAACTTCCGAGGGAGGATTATACGCGTGCTGGCGTCAGTCTGCAACGTCAACAGAAAGGGAAAGAGAGCGAAGGCAGGGAGAGCGAAAGAAACAGACTGTATCGTGCGACTGTTCACCGTTCACCGCGACCCCGTTCACCGGGAAAGAAAAGCTCTGATGCCGGGGCGCTTGCCGCCGAGTCTCGTAGCGAATGTCAGGGAATGCTCTGTATTACTAGATTTGATTAAAAAGTGTACGAAGGCAAGATTTATTGTATATAAAAAATATACACTAAACACGTAACGTTTCCACCCTCTAACAGGATCTTCTTCAGACGAAGATTCACAATAAATTGATGAAAGATCCAACCATCATCTTATATATACACTCCCAGAAGAGGGTCCATACACAAAACAACATGAAGGCACACATCAGCCCGTAAGAACGTGCACACTAGTGACCTCTTTACACGCTCTTTGAACTACTTAGTGGGCTACCAGCCACATTTCACGTTTACCACATTATAAAGCATGGCACATTTCACAGTTTAACGTGGAACACGGTGTTTGAATTATTGTGGCACTTTCAGCATTTACCAATTTTAGTCTTCAATTCCTGTCAGGAATTTCTGTGTGTGATGGAATCGTTCCTGTTAGAGGGTGGAAACCAGTAGTGTAACTAACACGTTCTGCGCCCACCGCAACTTCTAGTTGTGCGCTCTTGTTCCTTTTTTTTTTCTGAAATATTAATTCACGCCTACATTTATACGTATTAGGTATAGGTATACAAATATGAAAATACATAGATATAATTTGAATCAATGTAAAAACTAGTACGAAAGGTTAAGAGAACAGACAAACTGTAAAAAAAATATTATAATTATATATCAAAATACACTGTTACTACAAAAATTACTATATTACCTATTACCAGTCCGCTGCGATTTTGAATGGAAGCAAATTTGTGCTAGTTTGGTCACGTCCATTTTTCCAGCACGATCTCTTTCGATGCTTGCCTTCCAGATGGGGCAGTCGTAGCGTCGCCGCCTTGTAATCAAGGGGTCCTTGGTTCGATTCCCGGTGGAGGCACATAGTGGTTCGGATCCCACATTAAACTGTAGGTCTAGTCCCGATTATCCTTACTTTGCATAAAGTGGACTTAAAACAGCAATTCAATCAATCTTTCGATGCTTAACAGAGCCAGTCTACTCAATCTTTTTAACTTGGAAGTCGATCACTCAGCTGATGAAGACATCACAGGTAGTGTCAAATACAGCATATAGGGAGTGCATACGTCAGGATGCTACTAACCCCAATTTTGTTTTCTATCAACAGGAATTCGATGTTCGACATGTTTCTTCTTCTTATTTCAGTTGACACTACATTCTGAAAACAAACAATTTCTGTAGCTGTAGTGCAAGATAAATCTTCTTCATATTTCTTCCAGAAATTAGTAGCGGGTTCCACTAACTGCCTGTCTGTGTGTTCCATTAGGCCGGTGGGGCTTAAAAACTAAAAGCTCTTTGATTTGTTTTATGCTCCGAAATCTATTGTTTATTTGATTTACTAGAATATCTAAACCACGGTAGAAAATCTTTACTTTAGAACAATCCAATGGTTTGAGTAAGCCAATATCTTCTGTCAGTTCGTTGGTAGAAATTGTAAGTAGGGGGGCAGCGGTGAAACTGCCAGCGCATTTTCTTGCCTGTCGTCTACCCTAAATTATTCAGGTAATGAAGGTTTTCTTCTAATCTGGTATTCCATTTTCTAGTTTTCTAGTGATTATCGTTTTCTGTTTGCAGTTATAGGGGCATATACATAGAATATGTCCGGTTGAAAATATATTTTAAAGCTGAAAGGAAAACTTTTGTGAACTATCGGTCGTGCGCCCCCCCCGCACCGCGGGTGTTGCGGGGGTGTTATTTACGCCACTGGTGGAAACGTTACGTATTTAGTGTATATTTTTTATATACAATAAATTTTGCTTTGGTCAGCATTTTAATGTTTTATTAACATGTAAACAAGGCTTAACAGTAACACAGTTAAACCTCGTCTCCATGTTAATAAAACATTAAAATACTGACCAAGGCAAAATTTTATAGTATAAAAATATATGAACTAAAAACGTAACGTTTCCACCCTTTAAAAGGGTCTTCTTCAGACGAAACTTCGCAATAAATTGATGAAAGATATAAAACATCATCTTATACAGAGAGGTCACAAAGTTGGCGTACCCCCTCTATTTTCGACACTACGATGGTTATGGTTGAATGCTTGATATGAACACATACCTGATGGTTTAAGTGTCCGGAACATCGGTATGGAAACCGTCTTTTTCATTGCACGGCCGAAATCTGCGCCATATTTTGGCACACTTCGCGATGCAAGCGTGAATAAGACCTTTTTCCGGGCGGTGACGTTTTCCTCAATACGTTCTGAAGGGCCTCCAAGAAGTCCCAGAGGTGGTTAATCAATGACACAGGCATGTGTTCATATCAAGTAATCCAACTATTACCATCGTAGTGTCAAAAATAAGGGGGGTACGCCCACTTTGTGACCACCCTGTATATACACTCCCAGACAGGGTCCATACACACAACAACAGGAAGGCACCAATCCTTATCTTTGAACATTTCCTGTCAGGAATTCCTGAGTGTGGAATCTCCTGACAGGTAATTGACACTACCTGATAGGTGATTGACAGGTATCTGGTAAGAGTCTAGCCTATCAATTCCTCACTAATGGACCTAGACAGATTCCTTATCTCCTGGACTCCTTCCCTCCTCTCTTCTCTCTTAATTATTCTTCCTTCTTCTTTCCTCCTTCCTTTCTCTCACCCTTTCCAATCTTTCTAACACTCCTTTCCATTCTTTGTTAATTTTCATGTGCTCAACAGTGTTAAAAAGTGTATTGCATAAAATGTTCATGTAGGTATGTAGGTAGATGATCGTACCACACTTCAGAGAGAACAATCCCGAGAACATGGTATTTCATACACAATCATGAAATTAAGAATAGAACTTCAGCTGCACTGCACTATTTTTTATTTGAGTGACAGATTCCATGTGAATTCATTTACCTGTGGGATGGCAGAAAATAACCTATTTACAATTTCTTTCTTTAAATCTGAAAACCATAACAGCGCACTAGACAGAATAAAATATTTCACCACACATTTTTTTGGAGCGGGGTGAAGGGGCACAAATAACACCCACGACCAGGCAGGCATTCGAACCCAGAAGCCCTCACGACGTAGCGAGCTGTTCTAACCACTCGGCCAAGGATGTCGGCAAGGAACTCACATGTTCTGCGACAAATGACATAATATGAACCACATTATGTGTTGTTTGATTTGATTCTTGTTATTTAGTGTCGCTTTCCTACCACTTTGAGCTAATCGCAACGACAAGGATGAGTGAGGACAAGGATAAATTGATGACGGGACATTCACAAAGAAAACTTGGGATTCGAACCCTCTGTGGTCGTATCGTAGATTACTGTGCCATCAACTCCGCCACGGATTTGACACAACTTGAAACTACCTGTAATCTCCCCCAGTGCCTCTGACGTACAACTATCGGTCCCTGAATGTTTGGGGGCGCACGGTTCTCTATCGTTGGAGATTCTTGGATCAATGTTGACCAGAAACAATTAGTTCAGTGGTCTCTTCAGTGGCGCAACCACAGGGAGGGCATTACCCCCCAACCTTGGAGGAAAATCAGTTCTAAAGGGGCAAGGGGGGGGCAAATATTGACTGCCAAGGGAACCTGCAGGGGCCACAGAGGGGCACTTGCCCCCTCGATTTCCATTTTATGCAAATATAAATACATTTCGTAAAATGTTCTTCTTCGCATCGCTCGCAATGCCTGCCTTTTCTTAGTCTTATCAAGTTCAGAGCCGTAGATGAGGTCGGGGGGAGTCGACCCTGGGTGCCAAGTCGAACGATATAATTAAAAAAAGTTGTAAGAGAGAGAATACCTTGTCACCCAGTGATTTTGTTTTTGCGCCCTATTAAATCAATGTTGTTTTCAATTTGCAAAAACTTGGATCTAAAAATTTTCTTGCTTGCTTCGCTAGTAATATATGACCTGAGAGAGAAGTAAGACTTCCTTTAATTGATTTTGTCTTAAATGCATGAACAAATGTTTGGAAAAGAGCGTGCACATTAGAGAGACGATTAATAATTTTTGCTGTTGGTTTATTATGAAATGAATGAATTTATTATGTAATGCATTTAAACAATGTATGTTGTATACATATGTATTAAAGAAACTTTGAATACGTACATAATTTTGTGTTAGCATGTTCCATAAATATTTCCTTATTTTACGTCGCTCCATGTTGCATATGTGTAAAATATATATTGCACCTGAAAGTTATGCATGTTATATGTAAAAAAAGAATTATATTCGGAATGCTTCTATCAAACATTTTCTGTTTTTCAAAAATACAGTTTGTGTGCTTGTTTTCCATTATTAATGTGAAATTGAGCTTTATGAAGAAAATATTTCAAACTGTTTGTTCCAACAAATTCTTAAGCACCGACCTCTACCCCTTTTTTGCGTAATTTACGAGGATAATTACGTCTTTGACACTACTACTACTACTGCTGCTGCTACTACTACTACTACTACTACTGCTGCTGCTGCTGCTGCTGCTGCTGCTACTACTACTACTGCTGCTGCTGCTGCTCCTACTACTACTACTACTACTACTGCTGCTGCTGCTGCTGCTGCTGCTGCTGCTGCTGCTGCTACTACTACTACTAATAATAATAATAATAATAACAACAATGTTCTTCTTCTTATTATTATTATTATTATTATTATTTGCATTAGTATCATTGGTACGTTTATCCTCGTACTTGTCTCCCTCAGACAAAGAATCGTGGTTGCCTCTTGGTCTTTGTTAATGTGGTCTGTATAGGGTGCCAAAATTACCTAGGTACCTCCTTGGTCAACAATGAAATTATTAACAGTAAATTCTGCAATAGCAATAGTTACAATTAACTTCGACAATAATTGTTAGAAATTACCAAAAGATTATTTCACGAAATAACAATGTTATAAACCAACCAAAAAAACTGATCTGGAGTAGGTGGCTGATCTCCCCCCCAGCCCCGACACAATTGGTATACAACTGTTAAATTTAAATACTATATCATCGTGGAGGCCCTGTTTCATGTGTGAATATGTAACTTCTTTGCAGATGAGTGGTTGATAAATGACAATGTATGTACTTCTGAACTTCGATCGATGTTTCAAAAATGAGTAAGAGATAACATCCTTTTTAATTCAAAATATGTTTATCAAGAATAATCTATGTAAAGAGTGTTACAACTCTTCTTCCGATTAGTATTCAAGGCATCAAGTGACCTAGCAATTCAACCGCAAATGTTACGGTCACAGCATGTGATAATCATTTCTCCAACGATGTCGTTTTGCGTTCTAACACTATCTCTGACATATTAAAGGTTCCGTGCTTAACTTTTCATCTTCTAATTATTTTGTTTGCATATTTGATACTAGTATTAAAAGGCTACCACTATGATTCGCATGTTTCAGGTTCAAAAATACAGGTCATTAATTTATTTATCACCGTTCATGATTGATTGATTTGCTTTAATTTACTTCGCTTTTGTGCCATTTTTGGCTAATTGCGAAGATTGGGATGAGTGATGATATGATGAAATTGATGAATGGACACTCAAAAACACCCATGCCCAGGCCGGGATTCGAACCCAAGATCCCTGGCGTCGTAGCGCGATGTTCTAACCACTCCGCTTATCACCATTCATGATGCACCTGTGTGTGTGATAGTACTGATATTTTTATTACAAGAGGAGGATAAGGTGTTCTGTCGTTCGTACTAAATCCTGAAAATTGGAGGCTAGCGAGATTCTGGTGAATGGAATTACAGAGATGTTATCATCTGCTAAGTACTTCTTTGTAACTTTTATACCATCTGCTTCCTTCTGGTATTTGGAGAAGGACCATCTACTTCTTCCATTTTGATCCAGGCTTCGTAGACAGTATTCATTGTGATTTATGAATGTTCCACGTAAGAACTTTTGGTTTTGGACAGAATCATAGACGTCCGGAAGAGAGGCAAGGGGGCACGGCCTCCCCTGGAAAATATAAGTCCACCTAAAAATTATATATTTCACACGTAGTTTCATTTCAGTAACAGTAATTTTTGTTAATTATTATAAGGGTGTTCAAGGAACATGATATTTTCAGACTGAAGCAGTATTTTTTGAGGAGGCATCACAATTATGGGAAAAATTTCCCTCTTTTGCCTCTCATGGAAAAATTCTTGGAAAAAATACTGCGGTCGTCCATGGATAAACAATTCGATTCGATATTGCCATATATCGACCAAGTACGTTTCAAATTGCAAAGTGCAGACACACGCATAAAGCAATCAATAATTATCAATCATCAATCAATTCTTATTTCAATGAATCAATAAACCACTGAGTCAGGGAATAAAGAATACGTGTTTTCACGCCTCTCTTACCAATTTTCCAGCTGTAACACATCCGATAATATAACTAACGCATATATAACTAACTAGCTGAAATTAACATTAAAAATTATAGTATAATAAAATTAAAATATTAGCTTTGCAAATCCTTCACTTGTTTTGAAAACAGTGCACACATTATAAATTTATAAATACAAACACGCAACGAAATAAGGATGAGAAATTCAATTTAATAATTTTGAGGAGCTAATTCTCTAGTTTAAATGTAATTCTTATTATTCTCATATTTCTTTTTCTTTTATTATCCCTCCAAATTTTGGTCTAGTGGGTGTATTTTAAACGCTCTCATTCATTATTCTTACTTAGTTAGTATCATACGTAACCTACCATTTAAAGACACGCTACTTCCAATAACCATCATCTCATGTGATAACATACAACTAACATACCTAATTTCACTAAATTATATAATATCTAACCACTTGTTCACATGCACCTATTGCACATCGCACACTCGTAAATGAATTAACAACTTAACCGAACTTTCTGAAGCTCCCCAGGACTACTATCCTGAAGATTCTAAGAATAACCAATAATTAACAACAGCCAATAATAACCATCCACGATCATACTGATCATCATTTCCAGTTAGATTCTTGACATTTATACCCACACACGCACACACTCACATATTTTTTTCTTTCTTTTTTTGTTGGCTTCCAGTAGACAAACTTTCTTCTTTCTTTACATCAGCTAACTCGCATTCTTCCTAGATCACCTTCCATCCTTCTGATATACCCTCATTTCGTACTTCCCTTACTCACCATCAACTCAACTCTAATACGAGTTCGGGTAGATGACTTGCTATGACTGCTACATCTGTGTATAGAGAGATGGAGGCACATAGCGGTTCGGATTCCACTTTAAACTGTAGGTCTAGTCCCGATTACCCATAAAGTGGACTTAAAAAATCAATCAATCAATCAATGTGTATAGACAGTTTTTTGTAAGGTCTACGAGTGAAAGGAAATACAAGAAATTGAAAGAAAATCAATATCTAGCGCCATTATGGTGAACACAACATCCTTTTCACCATAAATGGTCGCTCTATACGTTATTCTGTCACTGTGATGGATACTTTTCATTAACTTATATTTTACTTTTTGGGGGAAATATTTTCTCTTCACACATTTTCCCTAATACGAGAGCTCTGTGGCCTCCTATGTGATACGTATCTCATACATGGGTCGTTCAATATATAAGTTTCCGTATGCTGTAAAAAAATGTATTTTTAAGATACATTAGAAAACTATATATAAATGTGTAGGAGGATCATTCCTCACTTCTCCACATAATCCCCATAGAGATTCAGGCATTTGTCCCACCGTTGCACCAATTTGTCCATACCCTTTGCAAGAAAATCAGGGCTCTGGCTATTGAGCACTATTGTCACATTACGCTTCACTTCTTCATCTCTTTCGAAATGGTAACCTTGCAATTCAGACTTTAACACCGGAAAAAGATGGAAATCACTTTGCGCTAAATCGGGCCTGTATGGGCAGCCGTTCCCATCCCAATTCTTCAATTTTGTGTTTTGTTTGCACTGCTGAGTGGGGGCGAGCGTTATCGTCAAGAAGAATGACACCAGCTGACAGGAGACCTGGTCGCTTATGTCGAATTGCGTTTTTTCCAGTTTATCCAATGTTTGACAATAACGGTCAGCATTAATTGTTCTTCCTCGTTCCAAAAAGTCCATAAGCAGAACGCCCTTAGCATCCATGCTTCTGAACTCCTTATGACGCTAGCCCGCGTTTTCCGAACAAGCACTTACTTTTCGCCCTTGAGCGCATGCGCCTTCACGTCTGATAAAGAATCGATTGTTGTTCCTTGTAGACTAATGTTGGCGCTTGTCAACCATGTGCTTCTTTTTAATGGCATTGCTTTATACAATATTTTATATCACAGGGAAACTTATATATTGAACGTCCCTAGTATTAGAGGAGGTCTCGGAATAAGATTCTTTTGAAAAAGATGTGTACACACAAAACTCAAAATTTATGAATTGACAGGAAAATGCATAATTGTCTTGTAACACAGTAACACATTTAAGTGCATGAACTGCGAATAATGCATCATTTGGTGCATCAAAATAAGTTTGGAAGCAGAGAAAGTATATCGAGAAATGCATCTTTTCAGATTCTGTTGAACGGATCAAACACAACCATTTCAAAGAAACCAAAATTACAAGTATAATTGAGCCAATTGTACTAAAATAGCATCAACCTTGATTTGATGCATTTCCATGTCTGTGTGTAGAAGAAAAAGTATTTTGTATGGAACCCATTATTAGCAATTAATTGGAGGGGATCGCACTGACCAGCAAAAACCAAATGTTACAGAAACAGCACAACAATCAACCATATTGCTTTCTCTTACACGTTGATCTTCCAAATGGAAGTTTCAAATGAAAGGAAAGGCTTATATATATCCACTCTAAACGCACATCTGATATCACTACAATAATCTCGTGACCACTGACGTACACCCGAAATTTGATGAAATCAGTTTCAAATGAAAGCAGTAAAGAACTCAGGAAAAACCAAAGTAGTAATGACCCGCAGTTACCATATTATCTTTGATCAACTTTTATAACGAAGGTTAAAATTGGTAATTGCGAAATATTTTATGGTGTATCCCGTCCCTTACCAGAACGGCTAAATGATATCCACTTCTACAATTCCAGCCCCCTCCGAAAAAAATCCCTCGTATGCCAGTACTCGTGAGCAAGAAGAACTACAAACTCTGGTAACGACGTTGTTCGACTGACCGCTTCAGCTAATTTAAAACTTTAATTTTTCCCCGCCTCCAAATGTTACATTCAGGACCAAGCCGTCATTCAGACAATTCTATACTATATCCATGGAATCTCTGGAGCAAGGTCGCGCAGAAGGATAGTGTTCAGTACTGTAATATAATTATAATTAAAAAATGATGTTAAAGTTGCTCGCTAGATGGCAGTGAGGTCTGCCACGTGAAGTACGTGTCATATGCATGACGCGATAGGACTGACTGAACTAAAGTGTCTTCGTGTGTGCGTGAGCGAGCGCTGCGCGACCACAAGTGGTGGTACTTCGTCGTCGTATAACCTGTGTCCTTTTGTAAAATATCCGTTACATGTTTGTGTTCATGAGCTATGAGAGACTTCATTCTTTCACCCAACACGAGATCAACACACTTCAGATAGAAAAGACATGGGCGTAGCGAAGCAGTACACGCTGATACAAACAGCTGGGAGATGCAGTCAGAGACCTGCACAAGACCCGGAAAAAACCCGTCTGCGAGGAGGCGCGCCTACAAGAATATGCAACACGCACGTCAAGCCCAGGTGTTCGACATCGCGCAAGCGAGCTCACGTCACAGTTGTGCACAGGCATCGATGCCTGCCAGGCTTTTCTATTACCCGGGTCTTAAGAAGACCCGTGAGACTCGATGTAGTTCTTGCTGGCAGAAGCGAGCACTCCTGTCAGTGTTGCCAACGGCCATTATATTTCACTACACATGGAAATATTTGAATTTCGGCTAGACGCAGCGCAGGTGCCTTGAGGTTGTATAACAATTGGCGTAGCAAGGGGTGGATGAAGTGGGCGACCATCCTGGGCCTTGCGAATGTAGGGGCCTTCCGTCCCATGAGGTTGATACGAAAAACGTAATAAATGGATGTGAGAAAGATAGAAAAGGCTAATTCTTGTGGGCAATAAAATAAAGACCTTTTTATCTGGCTTTATATTCTAGTTTAACGTTATAATTTGAATGAATACGTCAAATCAGAGGCGGGCGGGAGCTCTAAGCCTAAGGGACCCCGAAAAAGTCAAAATAATTATCATTTTTCATGTGAAACATCAACGCAAAAATTGCTTGGACATTTTTATCCATTTATTATTTTCTTGAATAAAAAGCGCTTTGTTTTGGCTTTTCTTCAGTCTCGTGACCTTACATAGACTACCCGATTTTAATATGTTAACGGTAAAGCACCTCAAACTGCCACGGAGCAAAGTATGGGGCATTTAAATGCTTCCGGTGTTTTAAACTGAAGATGGGTATGTATAATATTAGCAGTTCTTCCTTCGTTCCTACAACTTCAGATGCAGCTATTGCCCTCTGTAACGGGCACGAAGATGATTTATCGTCCGAATTTCCTGATCCAAGTTTTACGTTTCAGGAATGTGCTTAAATCTGAAATCAAGTGCTTTGGGAAAATTTCTTCTCCTTGATAGCTCTACACTAGCTTCCAGTGTTCTCTGTATCCTGTACCGCCTTCTGTTTGAGGGGAAGGGATAAGTAAGTATTTGTATTTTCTTCTTTTGAATACATAAATGTCAAAGAAAGATATGTTGTAATATGTGAAAATTTGTATAGTTATTAATGTAAGTGTAGCCACAACCAGACATTCTAAGTACTTACATAAATTTCCTGGAAGAATATGACTGTACTTGAGGGACCCAAATTTATTCTTGCGGACGCGTACTTTACGATTTTGTTACGCCACTGCGTCAAATATTTAATATTACAAGAACATTAAGACGTTAACAACAAAATGAGATTCACAATTATTTTTATCATCTAAGTTCTAAAATCCAAAGTTAACTGGTGCAATTAATGTGCAACAAAGTCAAAACTGCTAATTAAAAAAAGTCAAATTAGCTGTATCAATTGAATACACCAAAGAATTCACACTTACGGTGTAAATGACTATCGTTTTAAGATTTGTCGATGTTGAAATCGATTGTGACGAAGAGCTTGTAGGTAGATACTTTGGGCCCCTAGACAGGATTGTGGTTTAGCGCACCCCTTTCCCCCCACTCTATCAAGCACCGACATTTTATGTGCGTCCTTCGATATTTTCTACTTAAGTCATGGTTTGTGACATTTACATCTATAAACTTTGAAATGAGGAAACAAAGAATGACTCGTTAAATAATATATAGGTTATATTTCAAGATTCTTACTTTGTATTTCTGATTTTTTTAAAAAACGTTTAGCACATTTAAGGATATTTCAATTGTCTTACTGCCTAAAGAACATCGGGACTGGACCTATAGTTCAAAGTGGGATCCGAACCACCATGTGCTTCCACCGGGTATCGAACCCGGTACCCCTTGATTACAAGGCGACGACACTACCACTGCGCCATAGGGGAGCGCCCCCCAAAAAGTATAATGTAGAACCACCACCAGTCACACAAAGTTCCAAAATATTTACGATGGCACTTTTTGCGAGACTTGGTTCATACTCCTTTACAGGTGACAGCAGTGGCAGCAATTAGGGGCGGGACCGAGAGAGTGCAGTTGCCCCCCCCCCACTTTTTGCCACTTTTTCACCACGCTAACCTCATGTACCAAGGGAAATTAAACTGTCCCTGCCCCCTACTTTTGCACGTTGGCCCCCTAGTTTTGGAACCCAATCGCCGTCACTGGGTGTGAGTGTTACAAATGTTTTCTAGCAAGGAATTAATGTCAAATTGATAAAAGTGATGAACATTTTAAGTGCTCCTTGACCATCTTAGAATCTAAAAGTTGGCAACGGTGACTGCGTGACTCATGTATCTGGAGACGGTGCAAAACCAGAATGAGCGTTCGCTGAAGATAAGCGAGCTTCGTCTTGCAAGGCCTTCCAGTTACCCGTGAGCTTTCGATGCTTGACGGGTCAAAACCCAGGTATATAGTTTTACTCGCCCGCCCGACCAGCCAGGCGGGCCTAGTAAGCGATTCTGGCCGCTGTGCAGCTCTCTGGATGCAGTCGCTTTCTAATTCAGTCCCTGGCCATAAGTCCCGCAGAAATTTTGAGGTGGACAAGTTTTGATCTTGTTAGGGCATGCCTAAAGAAAGGAAAACATCTTGAGTAGACATCTGACATACCGGGCCCAAGTTTTCTGGGGCCCATAAATTCAAGTTCGCCCCTTCACGCACCAACAAAGGAAATCGATCATAACTCCTTCAAAATTGCTTTTTGACAATTTTTCATGCAAACATATTTTGTTCAGAATTGAAAATGGAACAAGCAATATTATTACAGTTGTTTCATAGCTTGCACTGTTATGGATATATATATATATATATCCAGTGAAAGAATTCCGTACCCTTTTCTGCAGGATTCCAAGCAATACCGTACACTTTACTTGACATTCCGGCATATAAAGGGCAAAAAAATACTGCCTGTGATATTTTGTTGATGTCTACGATTGTGGCACATGGCCTGTGTGACGTTATACATCAAAGATGGCTGCCTCTGAAGACATTAACAAAGAAAATAGACCATGTCTCCTTATCTCCTTCAGAAGTCATTTTGACCATTTGTAGGTTCGTTGGGCTTTTGTGTATGGAGCATGGGCGATTATTACAAGGAATGAATCATTCCCTTACAAAGTAGAAGTATTAACTGTGTTTATGTGGTCAATTTATTTTTAGTTTTATTCAAACTATTCTTATGTAGTTGTATGTCTACTATACTATAATATAATATACTGTTGTAAAAACTAAGACCAAGCGTCAAGTTAACTTTGCAGCAGGTTTTCGCATATTTAGATCCAAACGTACGTGCAGAATATAGTTCCACTAAGACGGGTTCCATTCCAACACAACTGCATGCTTGCAAGAAAACAGTTATTTAATTTGTAAAATACAGACAAAATAATACATCCATTAGCAGGTATGGACTTGATCGGTTGCAATCACTGTGCAGACGAACTTGGATCCGTAGATTCGCCAACTGGGATCTCTATTATGCTGAAGAATCGCTGAAGCTCAGAAGCGAGTCGAGCGAGACTGAATACGTTACAGAGCGCGTGGAATCGGCGATACCAGTGTTGCACATCCCACTATTTTAACCGTACGTTTATCGTAATTAATAATAGTGCTATACAGCGGCGAGGATGGCTGAATCGAGGTCTCCTGTTCAGCACGTGGTTTTACCCGAGTGTTATTTTGGGCTTCATCAGAAGGGAAAAGCTCTTCTTCAAAGTCTAGCAAGTTGTTTTAAATGCATATTCCTCCTTACGGCAACAATATAAAAATAAAACAGGGAGTGAGGTGATTTGCCGTTCTTTATCACGGGTGTTAAGGATTTGCGGTTTGAGTTTAAGAAGAGGAAACGATTGTTTGTTGTGTGACGACAATAGAATCTCCGCGGTATTAACTTATACGCCGTGAGAAGAAACATGTTCATTATTTGGACGAGACGTGCGTCAACTCGGTTGGGGGTGCACATTGATTCAAACATGGAAGGATACCACCGTGCAGAACCACCGCCAGGGCTGAAGCAACCGACGAGCAAGGGGGAGGGGAAGCTTTTTGTTTCACCCACTGGCGCCAATGAAGGCTTTGTTGAAGGTGTATGTCAGGGACGTAGCTAGGTTGATCAGTTCGGGGGGGCCCAAACCATTAAAAACTAACAAACTATTAATATACCATATAGGCCTACATAAGTATATGTACAGTATGTATATATATATATATCAGTGGCGTGGCGTGGGATTTTTAAAAGTGTTACCGGTTATCAGTATGACATTTAAGGATGGAGCCGTAAGACTTGGGCTCCCCCCCCCCCATGTCTTCCAAGTAGTTCGTATAATATTATTCTGGTACGACTGCAATTCATTACTAGATTTTGGTAAAGTTATTAATCAGGAAAAAAAATGTTGGCATAAGCTCTGAAGTGATATCGCACAAACATTGGTTGTTGACACAATAAACATTAGCCTAATAAAGAAATACGTAATTTGATACTTACAGAAACATCGAAGTAATTAACACCGCTTGTTAATTAATTGACAATGCCCGAAAACAACACAAAGACGAAAGACACCACTCACAAAACTCGCACTGCACAGTCCCTCCCGCCAACCGTTGTTTACTTTTGTAACACGTGAAGCACCCTCCTTGCCCCCTCCCCTCTCAGCATCGGCACTTCCCCAATAGCCAATATTTCCTTCGGAGTTCGGAACGTTACACTGCAAGAAGTCCAGTTCTACTGTTGCCATCTTAGTTCTTTTGAAACCAGATTTACCCAAATCGCGAAACTTTTCGTTTCAAATAAGACGTATGTAGAGTAGATGTAGTCTTCATCTGTTTCCTAACTACTCCCACTCCCATGTTTCGCTAAATCCACAGAAATATCACTTCTGACACCACTATTATTTCGTATATTTTACGTTCCTTGCTACCTTTAAGGCTTTTGCTTTATAGGATAATCGTAATCGTGACTATGAGGATGCATGGTGAATTATTGAAATAAAATTATTATTATTTTGTGTATGTAATTATTAATTTTTATAATTATGTAAGTAAAAGAATAACAACAAATATTTAAATAACCATTTCTTGCTGAGGATTCGAACCTGCGACACCCGACACTTCAGAGCATGCTAAGATAACAATCTGGAAATTATGCTTCTAAGTAATGTATTCACCCAAAAACATTGCTGCTACCTCATAAACATTGCTTCAATCCGAAATTATCGCATTCCTGCGACAACGTATGTCAATCTCAATCAGAGTAAGATAGACCCGATTAGGCGACTTAGCTCTTTCCTGTCAATTGAATATGGCAACACTATCTGTATCCGGTAAGGATCACCGGCAACTGTGGCGGCTATACAGACCCGCCTCCTCCTCCCGCTATAACAGACTTTGCCGCTACGCGAAGTCTTCCTTGCGTGGGCTCAGGGCCCTATCCTCATGTTGCCTGAGGAGGGTACCGGATCAGTCCTCCTCTTCGCTTTTGCCGGTGTCAGAAAAAAATGTCAGTTTGCAATATTTACTTTACGGCAATATTACCAGTTTATGTATGTAATAATATTTTCAGACAGGTTCATTAATTCTTTACATTTTGTTGTTACCTGCGGTAACACCGGTTACATGCACGCCACGCCTCTGATATATATATATATATCTTGCCCCCAAAAATTTACGGATATAGACTCGCGAAATCCACGGCCATTATTCGGGAATCTAAATGCAGAATGAACTTATCAAATTAATGGCATCTAGACAGTCTTTAAAAATCCATGTATTTTCTCTTATGTTAGATTTTTGAGACACCAAAAACAATGTCATTAGTCCTTACTCCTTAGATTTGTAAATTTGCTCGAAGAAAATTAAGAAGTAGAGAAAACCCTCTTTCGTGGGTTTAGATATAAATGGGTGCTGGTATCAGGTGTACGTACAAGTATGACAACGGTGCGAAAATGAAATGTTTGTGTAATGAGTTCAAGATAGAAATCCCATGTATATTGTTTATACCAGAATCGAATCCGGCGGCCTTTAGTGCAAGGCGACACCCTTAACCACTATTCTATGGGACATGCACGAGCCTTTTGTGGCGTCGTACTGTACACATTGGAGAATGATGACGATATATATGAAATGTTATGCACACATCTAGTTTCTTAAAAGTAATCTTCTTTGTGCATCCAAAACTGAATATACGATGGCAATAGAAACAACAAAATTCCTGCCCTCAAATTATTGCGCTCTAGTCTTTCAAGGTTCGATCCCTGGTAGAAACTCCAAATTTTCTGTGATTGCCTAACATCGTGAGGACAATTGAGAAGCTATTTGAAATCAATATGTAAGCGAATATCACTCTCAAAATTAGATGGGACTCGATGTGATGACCACGCGTTACCGAATGGAAAAACACTTCGGAGGCTTTGTCCTTCAAAATTAATTTTACTGAATAACTGTACTTTTCTTTAGAGGACCTAAACATGGATTTTTTGGACAGTACAATGTTGTTTTCTTTCACCCTACTTTTATAGTTTTTCATTCAAAGGATTCCACTCCCGATGCATGAGCATGACGCACTACGAAACCAGTGGTCCAAGGTTCGGACCTTGGACAGGTGTGGTTGCATCATGTCTTGCATCGCTATTCCTTCGGATCATCATTCAGTCTCATCGTCGCATTTAACACAAGAGGTAGAAAAGCGGCGTAAAATAACGAAATAGAAATTATTGATTGACTTGGTTCATTTTACTTCACTTTTCTGACACTTTTCGGCTAATCGTGAAGATAAGAATGAGTTAAGATTAACTTGATGAAAGGACCATCACAAAGAAGACACATTCTCAGGCCGGGATTCGAACACGGGACACTCTGCTTCGTAGCGTAACCTGCTAACCACTCCACCACGGAGTTGTCGGCCAAAATAGAAATGAAAATTAGAAAATGCATCTTGAATTTCCAGACACCGAGTTCACCAGCAAGGGCAAAAGATTTTCGCTCCCACTAGGATAGACAAATGACAGAAAATGCTTGATAAGTAATTTGGCTCTCCGTATTTCATGATATTATGTAAGTAACTATTATTCGCTATATAACTTTGGATTAATTTTATTTGTATGTCTAGTCAACTTTTGCGCCTAAGCAGCAGCCACAGTGTCTGCATTTGCGGATGGAGGCCAGAGTTGCTAAAGGTCCAGGAATTTTAAATAAATTCAATTCCCGTCAAGAAGAGAAAATTAGCAAGTGAAAATGGGTTCTGGACCGTAAGGAACCTCTTCATCTGTAACGTTTTCAATTCGGTCCATGATTTTTTTTCCAGATGAATTTAATTTCGGTCCAGGAACCTTATTTCCTGAAGAATTTAAATACTGTCAACGAACATTTTTTCCGGATCAGTTTAAATAGGGTCAAAGTTCCGTATTGAAATGAAACAATTCGCAACTTGGTACGAATTTAGATTGTGCGAGAGAAAAGGTTCCGGTCTTCTAACGGAATCCTATAGAAAAAGTTGTAAATGGTCCAGGTATTGTAAATAAATTCATTTCACATCCGGGAGAGAAAATCAGCAAGTGTAAATGGGTTCTAGGCCTCAATCCGGTCCAGGAACCTATTTTCCGTATGAATTTAAATACGGTGCAGGAACTCTTATTTCGGTAAAATTTAAATATGGTCCAGGAACCTTGTTTTGCAGCTGAATTTAAACACTGTCCAAGAACCTTTTTTCCAGGATCAATTAAAATTCGGTGCAGGAATTTTTTTCGGATCAATTTAAATACGATCGAGTAACCTTTTTTTAATGGACCAATACACTACTAGGACCGAATTTAAATTGTGTGAGAAAAGGTTTCGGTCCTGCAACGGAACCAAATAGAACCCATAGAAGTTATAGGTAGATGGACCTTTAACAACCCTGGTGGAGGCTAAATGAAGAAAAATCACAAAATATGCAGAATTTTGAAACGTATTATTTCTAGAGCATGCACACTACTATAAAATGTTGACTACATACCTCGTTTCCTTATTCTTCATCAAAAGTGAGATCAACCGCCCTGGGAGTCAAACCCGGTCTCTTGTGTGGTAGTCGGACACCAATTTAGAAAGTCAATGTGTTGGACATTTGGTCGATCAGTCGATCCTACTTCAAGTTTTTAGAGAGGAAAACAAGCTGGCAGCTTTACACTCGAAATTTCACTTCGCCTACCCCCGTGGCGGAGTGGTTAGCACATCGTGCTACAATGCCAGGTGTGCCGGGTTCGAATTCCGGACTGAACATGAGTGTTTGTTGTGTCCATTGATCAATTTAATCATATCATCACTCATCCTCATCTTCGCAATTAGCCAAATGTGGCAGAAGAGCAAAGTAAAATGAACCAAATCAATCGAAATTTCACTCGCAATGCATGAAAATGAGATCTCAAGCACCCCGTGATCCTACCGGAATCTCACGTTTACAGAAGCTAACTATGAAACCACTTCTTGGATCTAACTGTTCTTCGAACTAGCTGACAGTCATCAATTGTCGACCAATCAACACAGTAGTGGAAAGTTACCAAGGAAGAATATAAAGTTGGTACATTACAAAGGTTTATTATGGCCTTTCACTTCATTGCAGGTTATGAGCACAAGGGTTGAGTGTGGGAACCTGAAGGAACCGCGACATCTGTGTCATTCATCTCCCGCCAGAAAAGGGACAAACAGTAGAATTTTGTCTCTTGCAATTTGAAAAGCCTATGTCCATGCTGAACCATAAAGTAATTAACCCAGAAAGTCCTAGCTACCTGCGCGGCCGATAACCAGACCCAGATGAAGAGAAGATTTTGTGGGAAGGGTTGACCTGGCTTAGGCCCACTGGTGTGCATGAAGGGAAAGTGTGTTTTCAAAAGGTCCCCGACTTCCCAGAAAGGGACGGCCCATAAAATCACTGCATTTCCTACCAATGCATCCGTTTGTGTTCAACCAAAGTGTATGTCACCGTAGGATCCGAGCGCTTCGAGTTCTGTCGGTTGCGGGACTTCTTGAGTCTTTTGTCAACATGGTGTCAATCATAGTTTCTTTCTGACAAGGTCGTTGCACCTATGAATCGGCTCTTCAGCTTGAGTGGCAAAAGACATGTACGGAGGAAAGTTGCACCGGAAAAATTACCTTCTTAAATACGATGAAACCTGTAAAACATCCACAGATATTTATTCGGTTGTGATCCCTTTGACAAAACATCAATATTCTCAAAATTCTTCGAACGGACTGTGTAAAACATTGCAATACTCCAAAAACTGAACCTGCTCTGCAACACAAGGAAAATGCCTCGTTTAGCAATCAATGTGCCTTTGTTAAGTTGGTAAGTTCGGTATGGCACTACATTTTAAATAATGCTGATGGAATAAATCAATAAAGTTTTTTTAAATGACAACGACTCCTTACCACAAGAATATAATTATTCTTTACGGATATCCCCTATAACGGTTGGGTGTTTGACGTGCTGACCCCACGTCACCCCATTACTGGTTAAAGATCTCCACAACTCTAAAATTTTAGGTAGGATTGTGGGAGGGACTGGCAATCGGGAGATAGACCAAGGTCCTTCCAGGGCTGTCGAATCACGGGTTATTATTTATTAATAGATACTTAAATATATGTGCAACCCATGTCTTTCCAGTGACTTATTGCAAGGGTTAGTTATTGTACTTGACTCAACAAAATAAGCTTAGTGTGTGAGGCAGATTCATACGAACCAAAAATACCCAAAATAATAACAATAATAATAATAATAATTTACTTCAAAATTACAAAAATGTATTTACTTGTTCTTGTTTAAATTTTCGATTCTTCGAAAAGTTAGTTAAGGAGTTGAGTTGAGTTGGTGTTTTTAAGTTCACTTTATGCACAGTAAGGCTAATCGGGACTGGACCTACAGTTTAAAGTAAGATCCGGACCACTGTGTACCTCCACCCATGTATCGAACCCGGGGCCCCTCGATTACAAGGCAACAACGCTATCACTGCGCAATCGGGGAGGCATCGTTTGTTAAGGAGGATTCTCAAAATATGTCTTCACGATATCGAGAAAAATATGCGACTCGAGAAATCGTACAGTTTGTGAAGATAATTACTTTTAACACGTTGCGTGTTTTAGACTGTTTCAATAGTAGAATAGATATTTGGTGCGAATAATACTACTTACCCGGAGATATGAGGCATCCTGCCACCATTATACTTATTTAGCGTGTATTGCGCTCTGATTCGGGACCAGTTGTAACTGTTTCCATATATGTGGTTTACCGCTGCACAAGCGGTCGTTCTTCAATCTACTCAAGCTCAAAACATTGTTTGGATGCAACGGCAACACTCAACGCCCAACCCTGCCTGTTGTTGACCTGCGACTGCTAGGGGTGGAAAGACCGCTTCCTCAAAATTTCGAGAAACAACGAAGTTCTAGGTTCCTACACTGACATCCACTATAGCTAGAACCAGGAACACAAGAAAGAAATGTGGTTTTGGGTTCGTGAAACTCAAATTAAGAACAGTGTTTCTAACTGAAAGAAAAAAGTTACTGAAAAATTATTTTGCAATATTTGTCATGAAGGTAAAATTTTCAGCAAATGTAGAACAGTTTGCATGGGCCACGTGACCGTTTCGGGGGGCCAGTGCCCTCCCGGGCCCCCCCCTAACGACGTCCCTGGTGTATGTTTACTGTTCCGTGCAAAGAAAGGGAAGGGTGATTATCAGCAAGAAATGGACAAACCAAGATTTGAATCCTGGTAATAGCAGCAGACAATGCACTCCATTGTATATATCACCAATAACAAATCATGCCTTTTCTGGTGGTATAAACTTAAAGTCTTATAGTAAAGGTTGTATTGCGAACGAAGCAACCAAGTTTCCATAAATGTATTTCTTTCTCAACCATAAACAATAATGTGATATTAAATTCAAGAGGGGCTTATCGTTGTTTACTTTTATCTTCTTTTTTTTTGTGCTCGAAAAATACACACACATGCTGTCATGTTTCGAAGATATTTTTCGATTTATATTAAGTAATGACACATTTATTAAATAATCTATGCGCAGCAAGTACTTTAAAAATTTTATGTTTCAGAAGCAAAAATGCATTCCGCTTGACATGCATGCGGGTTTTGATGTGTTGTGTGCGGTTGGCAATACTGCGGATTTTCTCAGTGTCTGCGGTGTAAATAGCTCGGCGGTTGAGGCAAGACTGGCACGGAAGATTCTGAGCTCAGTTCTCGCGTGGATTGATACATAAAACCTGCTGCAAAGTTAAAAGAAGAAAGAAAGAATGAAAGAAGAGCTTGCGGGGGTGAGTGGTGCCCGACCTGAGTCAACCGGCAACTACCCCTTTCCAGCTTTTAATCTCGCCTAGTGTCTCAACTTTGCCTCGTAAGACTGATTGAGGCGGCCGGGTTTGGTTGCAGCCAGAGGGTAGCCCTCCTCTGAGACAACAAATCCAGGTTTAGCTGGATGTGGCCCCTTTGAGGAGACCTCCATTCATGCACTATACTGTTTTAATTTTCGAACTGCGCTTCAAGGTCACGGCATCGTCTCCCCACGCAGTCGCCTGTTCCCCTCCAAACACAACCAACACACGCCTTCTGCCCGTTCATTGGGTGCTGCACGGGAAATGCATAGGAGTGGGAGTGAGGAAGAGGGAAGCGCGGAGCTGGGTGGATGTCCTTGAACCGCACATTCGAACTGAAAAAAATATAGTAGCTAACTAACTACAGGATGTCGGATATCATGCTTCCTAGTTTATAGTCTTGTTAAAGAAGACTTTTACCAAGTGTCGAGATTAGAAAAGATGTTGGAAAAACTAGAAGAGAGAGATAAGGGAAGCTCAAAGGATAAAAGTCGGCGAGCCGGTAAAAACCTCGGCTGCGTCTGAATTACATTAGCTTCGTTTAGATTCTGATGTGTAAAAAACCCTTACGTTGAAGGGGAGGGAAGAAACACACACCCTAACGGTTCCTAGCCTAAAGATGCCTCAAGCGGAGGGAGGGATAAGGAGAGGAAGGTTTTTGGGTATTTTGGCCTTGCGGCCCACCAATTTTATTGTTAGTAGGACCTACTCATGCATACCTAGTTCCTTCTTGTGGATCTGAAAAAGAGGCAAAACGGCCTTTGTAAGGACCACAAAAATGGTTAAACACCGAGGAACGAAGAGTATGCGTAGGACCTGTGCCCCTGTTCGGGAATGTGACGTGGTTTTTATGGATCAGTTTGGCTTTCAGCTATCCGGCCGCCCGGTGCTCCAGGTCACCTGGGGATGTGGGGGCTCAACTTCTCCCCATCGTGTGCAGAAGTGCACCCTCCAAGAACAGGACATAGTTCAGGAACACGGGAACAGGCTGCAAAGTTAGCTTGACGCGCGGCTTATATAGGTAGCCAGCAGACGACCCTCGGCAAAAAAGGAGCGTTCGGCATTCTTTGTAGATCTTCGGCTCTGTCTTCGGCATAGGAAACGCATGACCGCCACTCATTCCAGCCTCACAGTTTTTTTCGAATTAAATCCGCCTAAAATAAATTATTTTGCAATATTTTTTCTTCATTTACAACGAATTTAGTGTTGTCAGTTATACCAGTAAATTTCATGTGCGTTATTCTGGAGTTTGTATGAAGAACATAGGTTTAAACATCATACTTAACAGTTGACCAAATCAGTGCGGTTCAATTGACTCGAAGGGACTGAATCCACATAAGTCATTCCGGGTCTTGTGGGAGCTAGCTAATGGTCCGGGGGAGAGAGTAGGTGGCTGCTGGAAACACTTTTCGTCCAGGGCTTGAGATCAAGAAGTTTTGAAGAGAAGAGAGGGGTTATTTCTGGTGTGGATCAATATCCGATTTAGACTCTACCTGGTGTATTAGAGAAAAAAATGTGTTAGACATTTTAATCCAGACTAATGTGGAATAATAGGTGGTTGCAGAAGAGCATTAAAACTCTAATGTTGGTTTTGGGTTCAATTTTCAAATGAGTTCTGCTCCTAAGCCCACTTCATGCGTAGACAGGCTAATCGGGGCTGGACATACAGCTTTAAAGTGGGATCCGAAATTCTATGTGCCTCCACCGGGTATCGAACTCTGTATCCCTTCATTACAAGGCCACTCTGTCATCCGGAATGACCTATTTTCAATAAAGAAGTTCAGGTTTCCATGATATGAACAATTTTCTTAAACATCACAGCGTCATCGGCAAACTCAAATCCGCGCTGAAGTTCTCCTGACAACATTTGCAACTATGAGAAGAATAAACTTGCAACAAGATCAACAGCGCAGACTGGAGATAATGAATCAAAAGTAGAGATTAAAGTTTTTACAATTAGTTGATAAAAAGAAGGCAATAAAAGTTTTTCTGAAGATATTTTCTTATTGAGTTATGATCAACATTTGACGTGGCTTGTCACAGAAGTGAACTAAGTGTCGATTATTCCTCAGATTAATGTATCTCGATGGGAGAACGAAAAACTTTGTTTTACTTGAAGGAAAGCTTTTTTGAATTGTTCAAGTTAGGTGACAAATACTTCAACTATCCAACCTTATAGTTGTGTGTACGTTGGTGGAGGGAAGAGGGAGTAGCTACTTTTTGCACATATTCCATGGTATATACATTATATTAGTCTCGACAATTTTGTCACTGAGGGGGCCCCCGATATTTTATTTGCGGGGGTGGGGGGCGCATAAAACTGCGCTACGCCACTGTGTACAGCAGTTGTTTACATTGGTAATGCACAAGGATCATATCATAGTTGTCGAGCGCTTCTTCATTCGGCTTCGCAACCAAACTTTATCAGTTCGAGAATGGCGCAAATGTTGAAATTGAAAAGGACCAACAGGGTGTCTCACATGAATGGAATAGGCGCATCGGAATCAAAAGCGTGTCACAGCGTTCAAGTCACTGTCAAATCAAGATTAAATGCTTATTCTGTCACATTAGAATTTGTCGTTCTGATTGAAATAAAACAAGAACTGCCAGCACTTCCGATTAATATTAACAATTGAAATATTCCCCATAATATTCATTTGGCAGATCCACAATTCAATACACCTCAAAGAGTAGACTTACTGATCGGACCGGGAATATTCTTCGACTGCTTTGCATAGGTCAAATACGTCTTGCACCACCAAGGTTGCCAACTCTACACAAAACCACTTTCGGATGGATCGTGGGAAGCAAATATGATATTACGTCACATCATGCATCACCAAACGTATGTTGTCTTAGCATAGAAGAACAAATCGAGGATCAACTGCAAAGATTCTGGTCACTTGAAGAATGCAACACTAAGTCTAGCTTATCCACAGAAGAGATTGCTTGTGAAGAACATTTTAAGGCTAATTTCAAGAGAGATGAAACTGGAAGATTTATTGTTCGATTGCCAGTAAAAGACAGCATAAGAAAATTAGGTGATTCGAAGGAGAACTAGAAGATTTCATTTAATGGAGAAGAGGCTCGTCAAGAATCCAGAATTGAAGGATGCTTATGTTAATTTCATGAATGAATATGAAAGTTTGAACCATATGCAACGTATTGAGGAAGATGAATGTCACATTTCAGAATGTTTCTTGCCTCATCATTGCGTTACCAAAGAAACACGCTCCACATCGAAGCACCGTATTGTTTTCGACCCACAATACAAGATGACATATTCGCTATTGTCATACGATTTAGGCAACACAAATACGTCATTACTTGTGACATTCAGAAAATGTATAGACAAATTAAAGTTCATTCAGAAGATACTTGTCTACAGAAGATCATTAGGTGTGATGACCCACAGAAACCTCTCAAAACATTTAAGCTCTCAACAGTAACGTATGGGACAGCTTCAGCGCCTTTTCTTGCTACTAGATGTCTTGAACAACTTGCATTAGATGAAAAAAAGGACTTTCCAAAGGCTGTAGAAGTCGTACTCAGAGATTTCTACGTTGATGATATTCTAACAGGTTCCAATACAAAGGAAGAAATATTAGAATTGCAGAACAGCCTCATCGCATTATTACAACGTGGAGGATTTCAATTGAGAAAATGGTGTGCTAATGACCCAACGTTATTATCTCACATTCCAGTAGAACATCAAGAAACAAAACAAGATCACATGATGATAATAATATAGTAATATAGTAATGTTAGTAATATCAGCGGTGAAGGATGCACAACAGTCCAGATCCGCAACAATGTGGTTCAATAGAAATATGCCTAGAGATTGAGAAAACGCACACGTTTAAGTAAGTTAGGTAAAAGAAAAGATCATTGTAGCAATGTGGCAATTCTTCTCCTCTTCACACCTTACCTCTTTTCAAGTTGAGTTTCTCTTGTTCATAACGCTTTGAAACTCTTGGAAACAGTTTCAGTTACTGACAATAGCCACTCGAGCGAAATAATTCATCCATTACCCAAAATGCTAGGTGAAAGAAGCCTAGTCATGAATCGAAGTTATTTTGCATACTATATGGAAGGAATGTGAAGATGTCTCTATTTATTCGTTTGGTTTTACCAGATATTCTTCCTGCATGATTTTGTACTCCCACCTTGGGAATGGTGCATTTTGGCTGTAGATAGATATTTAAATACATACTTGTAGATAACGAAGTGTTAACTCGATCACAAGTCGTGTGCTTGAAGTTTTAAATATGGAATATAATAAATTATAAATACTAAATATTATCCCTGGCAATATTTTGCTACGATTCTCGCTGTTCTATTCGGTAAAACGTAAATTGACAGGCAGCGAAACTTCTTATAGGATGATAATTTGTGAGCCTTTCTCGTATCGACAATATTCGTAAGAAAAATATGCGCCGAGTCAAGACAAGAATATATTTTGTTGAAGCATTCGTATTTTTCTAAATATTTATTAATACTTCTTGAATTTGTTTGGGTGGGCAATTGGGTGGGCAGAGAAATTTTTGGGTGGGCGCTTTTTCACCCGCGCCGTCCCTCCTCCCCACTCCTCCATATCATATAATATTAACATTGGTAACGTATTATAAGCATTAATCATGGTATTATCCTTTTGAACAAATTTTTGATGCATTCTACAACTCTAGTGAACTGGAATATTTAAACAAAGAAAATTAATTAATGCCAACGAAATGGAAAAGGTAAAATGATCAAATATCTTACAAGAGTCATTCAGTTGCATCCTAGCTGAGAACAGTCCTAATTGCGAACAATGCCGAAACGGTCCAAATTGCCAACACATGAAACATAAAAACCTGTTTTCAGAAACAAAACCGACCTCCATGGCGGAGCGGTTGGCACAGCGCGCTACGACGCCAGGGGTCCCGGGTTCGAAACCAGGCTCGGGCATGTGCGTTCTTTGTGAGTGTCCCTTCATCAACTTCATTATATCATATCTTCATCTTCGCGATTAGCCAAACGATGGCAGAAAAGCGAAGGAAAATAAACCAAATCAATCAATCAATCAATGAGAAAAATAAGGGCAGGGAGATAGGTAGTTTAAAATACAACAACCGTAGCCAGCCTGACTGACCAATCATGGTCTTCTGCTTTTTAAACCCCTCCAAGGTCATTTCACCCTTTTAAATTTAATTTAAGTTATTTTAAAAGTGGATATCATCCAGACAGAGAAAGGGGAGTTTTGTGCTTTGTTCGAAAATCCCTTACATGTGAAACTGTTTCAACAGGAGGCACCGGGGCCGGATTAACAATTCAGTGAAGGGATGGAACCACAAAATCAACAGTGAGTTAGGTGGGCCACATCCGAGAGTGGCAGACCTCATGAAAAGCTTAAAAAGTTTTTATGAGGCCTAATGATATGATTCTTAGGATGGGAATGAACCTGGAAGGTATAAGAAGAAGGTATGAGAAGAAATATGTTTCATTGGATGAGAAGATAGCGAGGAGCACTAACAAGTATATGGAGAGCTGTGGCATTCCTAAATTTTTAAGAATTTACTTACTTACTTCTTCTTCCCCTTTGTGCTGTTAGGCGTCGGGGTCCTTCAGCCATCTGCTGAAACTCTTCCTATCTTGCGCCATTCTTTTAACTTCCATTAGTGTCTTAAGGCACGACTCTTCTGAGGTATTTCATCTTTGTTGCTGTTAATCTACTTTTGTGCTTATTTTGGAGCGTTAAGCTTTCTATTCCATATAGCATTGTTGGTATAATTATGGTTTTATTAATCCTTAATTTAGTATTTTCTTGTACCTCCTTTTTTCCTACTATTGTGTTACTTACGTATTTGGTAATATATTATATTTGTTTTTAGAACCTTGCTATTTATATCTTCTTCTACTTTTCCATCGCCTGTTATTATTGTTCCCAAATATTCATATCTATTCACTTGTTCTAGCTATTCTCCTTGCCATTTTATTTCCAATCTCTCTTCACTTCCATGCTTTGATATATGCATTAATTTACTCTTCTTTGGGTTCACTATCATTTCTCTATCTTGTATTGAGCTGGCCCATTCTATTACTGTATGTTGTAGTTATTGTTTAGTTGATGTTATTAATGCTACGTCATCAGCATACAGAAATTATTGTACATAAACTGGTTTCAGTTTCCTATTTCCAACCTTACATTTTCGAGTTCTTCAAGAAGAAGAAGAAGACATTTTTAAGAACAGTGTCATATATTTTGTGTTATTAATTGACGATGCTCATTTCAGTTATGAATTGTGCACTATGACCTCGTATAAAGAAAAACAAGTCGCACTTTCATTATTAAATTGTATATACTTCGACGACGTCTTTAATCATGTCAGATTTTCTACATATTCTGACATGTTTCAATCTGAACATCAACATTTGAACCATCAGTGACCTGCAGGGCACTGACTAGTATCAACTCTGGAACTGAGCCGCTTTAATAATTTCTTAAAAGAATCAGGAAGTGTGAGAAGGCAAATGTGTTCGCAATTAGGACACAACTCTTCCAGTAATAATTTGTTATTCGTGTTCAGGTAGCAAGTGTTTGTAATTAGGACTGTCCAGAAATAAGACTGTTCGCAAATAGAACGACACCGGTCATTCCACGTCAAATCGAATAGGTATTGACCATCATACTCACGCAATTTGACGACATATGCAGAACCGGTTTTGGTTTGAGCCAAAAATAAATTCCAGCTCAACATTTTTTTCCAATTTTTTATATTTCTACTTTTTAGGGAATGGATGTCAAAAATTGTCCGTTTAAAAAGGCACATTTTTCAAACGGTTATAATTAATTGAGTATGGTAGATAGAGAGATGCAAGAGGACTTGTTTAAAAGAGCAAATGACAAGAAATCTGAATCCATATGTTCAAGTTTTAAATTTCAACAATTATAAACACCCTCCTCCACCGTTTTATTTTATTTATTAATATTCTGTAGAACAAAATCTTGCATTGCGAAAAATTCCATTTTGTGCTTCTCCTTTGAAAGGAGAAAAAAAATGTTTACGTTAAAATGGCGACTAGGTTATAATTTCAACTTAGGAGAGCCAATAAATCATATTTACAAACAGTTCTTCAGGTGTCAATCGGAGAACTTTAAACTACACGTTAGCTACAAGAAAGGACCATTTATTTTTACTACAATGGATCACCACCACCTTGGAAAATACCTAACAATTGTAAAACTCAATATGCTGACCAAGGCAGAAATTTATTTTATTATAAAACATAAACTAAACGTAACGTTTCAACCTTCTAGCAAGCTCTTCTTCAGACTATGTATCAAGTACAAATGTAACAAGGTACAAGAAAAGGACGATATATATATAACAATACTCCCCTCCAGACTATTAGAAAGTTCTTCTGGAACATTCTAGCAGGTGGCTTTCCCTTGTCCACATTACTTTCACCTGAAAGTGAATGTGGTTGGATTATTTTTCTCACGCTCTAATTCCATCATTCTTCTTCCTTCTTCTCTCCTCTTTCTCTCTTGTCCTTTCCACTCTTTCTAACACCTTCTTCCATCCTTTGTTTATCATCAGTCCCCCATTCGAATTCATTGTGTCTTCTTCACCTTTCTTCTCTATTTCCTTGGCCTCTTTCCATTTTCTCACTAGAATTCTCTTCTCCCTTCCTATCTGCTTAGCCTCATCCCACTCTATGTCACGTCCTGTTTCTCTCGTGTGTTTAAATATCGCATTTCTCTCTCTCTTAAGTCGTACATCATCCCTATGTTGTTTCAACCTGTCTTTCAGCCTCTTTTTAGTTTCTCCTATGTACGTACACACTCTGACATTCCTTACATATCACTTCGTAGATAATCCCTTCCTCTTCCTCTTTTCTGTTTTCCTTTTTCTTGTTTGCATTCTTCGCTATTCTTAAGATGCTTCTCCTACCCTTCCTGTAAGTTTTAATGCCCGCTTTTCTAAGCACTTTGCATATCTTTTCTGTGGTCTTCCCCATACTCCTTATTCCAAACCTTCTCTCTTTTTCTTTCTCTTCCAATTCTCCCCTGCCACTTTCTTCCTTCTTCTGTTTATGTCCAGTCTATCCTCCTTCTCATAGTCATTCTTTTCCAGCTGTTTCCATAGGCTATTTATTTTGCCTTCTTTTTCACATTATTTTGTGCATATTTTCTTGATTCTGCCCTCCATATTCTTTATAAAATTTATTTTTGTCACCTCACTTACATCACATCTTTTGTGGCAGAATACCCCTGCTGCATACTTCTTCTGATGCCAAGCGGTTTCAATTTCTTGTCCTCTCTTCCTTTTCATCAATATATCTAGGAAGCTTATCTTGTCTTCTTCTTCTATTTCGAGTTCCAATAATATCCGTTTTTCTTCATCTTGTATTCCTTTGGCAAATATGTCGAGCTGCCTCTTTTTTTTAGTGGAAAGGACAAGAGAGAAAGAGGAGAGAAGAAGGAAGAAGGATGAAGTAAATAGAGCGTGAGATAAATAATCCAACCACATTCACTTTCAGGTGAAAGTAATGTTGACAAGTAAAAGCCACCTGCTAGAATGTTCCAGAACAACTTTCTAATAGTCTGGAGGGGAGTATTGTTATATATATCGTCCTTTTTTGTACCTTGTTACATTTGTACTTGGTACATAGTCTGAAGATGAGCTTGCTAGAAGGTTGAAACGTTACGTTTAGTTTTTGTTTTATAATAAAATAAATTTCTGCCTTGGTCAGCATATTGAGTTTTTCATATCATGGAAACAAGGCTTAATGGTGTTATAACTAACCAGGAGTTTATCCAAAATTTTTCATCTAGAGGTGGATGTGTAAGGTCGTGTTTAGGAGGGTATAAGTATAAATTTAGAGCCAAAATGGCCATAAATTAGGGATGTGTTGAGGAAATTGCCTGGGGTGTGGAGCCTGTGTGGATAAATCACTGATCTGAGCCAAAGACAAAATTCTACATTTGGAGACCATCTAGAGTGACAAAGGTTAATAAAGTTTGTTTTCCTGATAGTTCGTTAGGTGTGGATAAATAACTCATGTGGTATCACTTATGTGGCGCGGGATGAATTGAAAGTCCTATAAAATTGGTGCAACGATTGGTAAATTATACTGTACCGTTCCAAACAATGATTCCTATTATTTAAAAATAATACAAGGATGAGAAATTTTCCATTATAAAATTGTGAAAAAACAAGTAATTTGTTGTGTAAGGTGATGACCCAAGGGAAGGGGGGATTTTGACCACCATAACCCCCCTCCTTTAGGTGCGGCCATGGCGGAGGGACACCAAAACTGGCACTATGTCTCTCCATTGAACAATAATACATTTATATTCAATCCCGGAAGAGTATTCTTCCCATTTTCTCATGAACGGTCAGATTTGTAGACGTGGGGCAAACAAATAGAGGGGCGAAAGAAGACTGCAAATATTTATGTACAAGACCATAATTGTAGTCAACCCAAGAAAAATTGGTGGAGATCGTGTCCTGTTATTGTACAATATTTCAACGAACGTCAGTCAGAAAATTTAACAAGTTGATTATGAAATTACTAGAAATGGGTAACGTTAACATCATCATGTGTGAAGTCACCTGTAACGGAAAACATTTGGGGTTGAAGCAGCATAGTGGTTCAAATGCGTTGAAATTAAGTATGCATCGTGTTCCTCGTTAAATTCAATCACATTTCGACGTCTCATTACCACTTTTGGTGGTGGACTTTCGATCTCCCCACCGAGTTCCAGGGTTGGAGTCCTGGTCTGAAAATGGGTGTTCCTTCATCAATTTATGTAACCATCACTCACCTTCATCGACGTGAATTGTCAAAAGTGGCAGAATAGCATTGAAAAATAACAGAAATGCAAATACAAGAAAATTAAGTTGACTCCAAGAATGTGGACTATAAGATGGCCACCATATTGGTAACATGTCCTAAAAAGTTTTCTCCGTTTCCCATATTACGTATCAAGACATTTCATTCGTGTCCCCCTCCCCCCCCCACCCGCCATTTGTTTTGAACAGTTGATTCCACATTTATGGGCCATCCTTTATATTTGTAGTCAGCAGATTCAGGATATGTAACAAAGTTCTTAGTCCATTTACCAAGTATTATCAAAGAGATGCAATAGATGCAGAGCATCATAAAATGTAATCTTCAATCGAGTGGAGATAGCTAAGCAAACATGCAAACGTTTCACTTATTTCTGGTGCTGACTGACCTGTTGACCAAGTGAATGGAAGCGGAAAGTTGAGCAACGTGACTCGAAGGTCATGGCAATTATTATATTGGTATATAAAAACGTTTTGGCTCCGATTTGACAGCACTCTCCGGATTTGAGCCGAAGGAGTCTGGAAACCGGAGCTCGAAACCATGTGGACTTCTCTCCTGCTGTGCCTCCTTGGTAAGTCTGGATCCATGGATTCGTTTCAGCTTCAAGCAACGATTAAGTAGACGGGTTTAACATCGCCTTTTTAAGATGCATAGCGAATTCTTTAATGGATTGAATTACTTCGCGTTGTTCAAAGTAATTGTTCATTCAACGACGAATGGTAGATGCTATGAATAGCCATGTCTCACAGAAAAATCGAACTCTGAATCCTTATCTTTCCCTTAGAAGTAAACATTTGGTGTTCGCTGAAAATATGGACATTTTGCAGTATTTTCTAAATGTACGTTTACTTCTAAAATTTTGTAACCTCGTTTACGTCTAATTTGTGGAAACTTGCTATCCATCCTTACATTTTGTTTATACGTAGTTACCTTCTATTTGTATATTACAGTGCATTTTATTCAAAGAAGCTAATCAGGACTGTGCGAAAATTTTCAACGATATCTGTACCACTTAGTCTGTAAAGGGGGTTACATGAGTGTCGTCATAGACGGGTCTAGATTCTTTCCTAGGGGGTGTGGGGCATCATGTGCTGTAAGCAGGCATGCATGAATATATACATATGGGGGAGTGTATAGGGTATTGCCCTGCCTAAACGATAAACTTTCACAGCATGTGGAGGGCATTAATGCGAAGAACCTTTCTTGATGTTTTACTGGTTTCGATTCTAAGAATCCTCGAAGATCGACATTTTTTATGCTATATGTATTCAACCACATAACACATTATTTCTGTCGGATACTGATAGACTAGGCAAAGTTGGCCGGAGAATGGTGCTGATCACATCGCCTCCAAGATGATCGAGAATGTGTGGAACCCTACCCCATATCCTCTAAATTTGCCTTCATGGCACTGTGCTATATGCACGGGGACCTTTACCTTTACCTTACAATAGAACAATATAATTCATGGGAATGTACAAAATACAGTTCTTTACTCCCCGTTTGAGAAAAAAAGTGTCACGTGACAAATCAGAAAATCCACATTTAAATGAATTTGTGGATGTATATACTACGAATTACAGAGAAAAAGCGTTCAGCAGCCTTTTATCAAAACTGTAACAACTTGCTGTTGATCATGTCATAATGACTAAATATGTTAATAATAATGCTGCAATGCACTAGAAAAATGCTCGGTCTCGTATGCAACTGAACTTGATTTAATGATTGACTTCGTTATTATACTTAACTTTTCTGGCACTTTTGGCTAATCGCGAAGATGAGAATGAGCGGTGTTAGGATGAAATTGATGAATGGACACTCATAAAGAACACCCATGCCAAGGCCGGGATTCGAACCTGGGTCCCCTGGCGTTTCTTTATGTATCTAGGGATATATATGGAATTAAAAACGGGACACGTATACAAAGAAAAGGAACTTCAGCGTTCTGCATTGATGTTAACATCATATTTATTTTTGTTGCACAAAGCTCAAAATCCTAGTAGTACAGTAAGATGTACTCAACACCAATCCTTAGCTATTCAATTATGGAGAAAAATTAACTAAAATACATCTTTTGTCTTTCAGCGGGGTTTGCTGTAGCCGATAATGGTAAGTTATATTCATGCTTATTCTCATATTTCATTAAGTATTCAAAATTTATTAATTACTGGGCATCATTTATAATTTCAAAACAATAATTGCATTTAAGCGCATATGTCTTAACAATATTAAGAGAACGACAATAGATAAAACAGTAGGCTAGTTTTTAAAAAATAATTATGTTTTAGACACTGAAGTCTGAGTTTTAACTTGAGGTTCCTATCAAGGAACATAATAGATCCAAACGTTTATAAAACAGTTTAGTTAATTCGAATTAATATATTAGCGATACATACGTTTAATATGCAAGTTTAGTTAATCAGTTAGTTAATGAGATATTAAACTTTGAAATCGGGAAGATCATTTAGAATAGCCCTGTATATTTGACGTGTTTTGTTGCCAAATTGTAGAGCCTTCAAGAAAATTGTAATGACAATGCGTTTTAATTTATTTGTAATATTTTTTTTACATTTTTGATGACACTGAATACAAAAATATGCCTCTCCTGTAGGGCTATTTAAAAGTTCCGAAATACTAATCAGAATACATTATTTCAGGCTTCAAGAGTGGAAGGGAATATGAGTACCACTGGCGTGGTAGGACTCTGACCTCTCACGATGAAGTCACAAATCAAAATTCTGGCATCCTTGTGAAATCAAAGGTTATTGTGCAGGCCAAAGGCAGCAATACGTTGATAATCAAGGTACGTAGAACGTGATATTTTGAGTTCTAACTTCTAGCTAAACTAGTAAGTAGTATCTGGCCAAATTATGTTAAAGAAGCCTAACAAGGTTTTTTACAAGGAAAATTAAATGAATATTATATAATAATGTGGAAAGAAACGTTGGAAGAGAAAATAAATAATTCAGCCTCATTTATTTGAAGAAATGTTCTATAATTGCTTAACATTTTTAATCCTAACATTTTAAAAGGGTGAGAAAATCAAATCAGGCAGAATTGATAACTTAAATCACAATTTCTTGAAATATGTATGAACGGATATGAAATTTTGGGATACCGATAGAACCGATACGTAAAACAATATTCTGAAGATGTTATGGAGAATTGCAAATGTTTCATGAAGAACCTAAATGGCTCATTCATCGCCTCAATTAATGTATGTAACCACACACCTGTCATATGTTTTGCTATTGAAACGGGTATATTTATTAAAACAACAACACGATGGCAGAATTCTGCAAGAAGTTACTAGGTTATTTGTAGAAATATCGCAGCGTTGAAATGAGATATAAATATATTAATGCATGGCATGCCTGAACCGACTTAATCTGATAGAATACAGATTAATCTGTTCCCAATCCTCAATATTTACAATTAGCTGCTTCAAATGGCAATTGTACGAAACTTTCTTTGTATAGATTCATGTAACCTTAATTTTTCCCACGGCGCTTATGGTTTTAATTCCAAGTTGATACATTTAAATCCGTCATAATAAGGAATGCATATCTTTTCTTTTCCAGCTTGTTCAGCCCCAATACGCCTCAGTGCATACTAACTTGCCTGGTGGTTGGGAAACTGACATTCCAGAGGAAAAACTTAGCTACAAACCCCTTCCCTTGTCTGGAAAAGCGGTGGTAGCCAAAATCCACGATGGAGTGGTCAACAGTTTCGCTTCCCCCAAGGAAATGAGGACATGGGAATCCAACATATACAAGGCCCTTGTCAGTCAGTTGCAACTAGACACACAAGGGGAGAATAAGATCCACAAATCCAACTCCAATAGAATCTCTACTCCAAATGTCGAGAAGATGGTTTACAAAACCATGGAGGTAAGTTCAATTAATTAAATGTAATGTCAGATTATTTTATGTATTTCATGCGGAAAATCGCATTCTCCTTGTCAATTTTACAAGAACTATATCGTGAAACTAAGCTTAACTTGAACTATTATGTTTGAGAGAATTACACCCAAATAAATTTCCGTAACTGAAACACCCTTCCTAGGGAGAAATGTATATCTTTGTTTTTTTCCCCTTTCCACAGGCTGAAGTTGCGGGAAAGTGTCAGGTTCAGTATGACATCTCTGTTCTCCCAGAATACATCGTGCAGAGCCAGCCCGAGCTGGTGCCCGTAGCACAACAGGAGGACAATGAGCAGCAGCAGCACCTGGAAATCACCAAGACAACCAACTTCAGCAACTGCGAGAAGAGACCAGGCTACCACTTCGGCCTCACCGAATTCAGCGAGGGCCAACCTGGACAGACCCTTACTGGAGAATTCTTATCGGTAAGGAAAATTCTTCGAAACATTTCTGCAATGGTGAAATTTCAAATTTGACCCTCCCCTCTTTTGACACACGTTACTGAAACTAGCATTATGAATGACATTTATTTTTGTCATACAGCTTCAAAGTACAGTCTATAAGTATCTGCACAAGAAATGGGCTTAATATTTCATATTTCAAGGACTATAATTAATAAAAATACTGTGTTGTTAAGTGTGTGTCTTAGTAAACAGTTGTAAATTTGATAGTTTCCGAAGTTTCCATTCATTCCATATTAGGACATAATAATTCATATTATGTTCCGTACAGTACAGTATATAACTTAATTAATTTTTGTGGATATAAGGAAGGAATTACGTTTTGATTATGTTAATTTACAAGCTTGTGAACGTTATATCCTCGTGAACCACAAATATTATGTGTAATAAACCTTGGGGATGCTTCCATGCGACATTTCATCATTGTTCCTTTCATCTTCCATAACCATCCATGGAACTCTTCATTTCATGTAACATTTTGAAATGCGCTCCGTTCGAGTCTGCAAATTCGATTAACGACATTTAGTAGCACTTTGTTACCAGTGACAAATAGGCTACGTGCAAAAGTTGATTGAGACTAGCCAGAAGAGCTTGACTTTGCTCTGATCTTCTATTTTGAGCTTTAATAAGAAGACAACTTTTAATAAGGAGACAAGCTCATATTTTGTTCATTAATTGCAGAATTGAAAGGTCAAATATTAAAACTTATAAATTACTAAATTAATTCGCATTATTCGAGACGTAGTGTATTAATACTGAGACATCTATAACTATAATAGCCACAATGTGAGAATTTCGTGATGCACATTTCGTAAGAACAAATTTAATACATATAATTAGGTTCTTTTTTATTAATTTAGAAATGATATTATTAATATTATGTTTGTTTCACAGCGATCGTCTGTAAGCAGAACCATAATTTCTGGAAATCTGAATGATTATGTCATCCAATCATCAGTTAAAATTTCCCAGACAGCTGCAAGTCCAGCACTTTACGATCAACAAAAAAGCACAGTTACATCGAAATCGAACATCACTCTTGTAGCAGTGCACCAAATTTCCAGTTCCATAAACGAACCAGAGAATTTGGAAGAAACTCCAGACCTCACATACGACTACAATGAAGCTTTCCCCGAACACGAGTCCAGCACACGTTACAGTCAGGGACGAAGGGAATACAATGCTAACGATGAGTACAGTAACTCAGCCCAGAGGAGTCAAGAAGATGAAAGATACAGCAGCAATCAACTCAACGACGAAGGTTACCCTAGGCGCGCTAGAAGCATCAGAAATGAAAGGAACAGTAACGAAGGTCAAGAAAATGAATGGATGTCAAGAATGGAAATGAAGAGAAGATCTAACGATCCCGCAATGGCACATATTCTCGCAAGAAGGGCTAGCTCCAGCAGCAGTGAGTCAGATCAAGTTGAAGACCGCCTTTACAGTCGCAAGATGAAGCAAATTGGTGACGACGATATTTCATCACAAAATAGGTTTGCAAGAAGAACATCAAAGGAAAGCGACAGCAGCAGCGATTCCAGCCAAAGCGATGAAGCAGCCTCCGTGAATGAAAAATTCCAGGACCTACCCACCATGGGTCACCCACCTCAGACTCCATTGAACCCATTGTTCGTGGGTTATGAAGGGCGATCTATTCAGGCTTCCAGTCAAGTCAATTTGGTTGCTTCTGCCAAGAAACTGGCACAAAGCATTGCTTTGGAGCTTGAAAATCCTAACTCAATTCCAGAGAAGAATACCTTAGAGAAGTTCAACATTCAGGCAAAACTTGTGAGAGTCATGAATGTGGCTCAGCTTCAGGAATGCACACAAGAGCTTCATGCCTCTCCTTCCAGCCCCAAGGACAAGAAATTTGCTTGGTAAGAAATTCAAGTTTAGATGTCATATGCTACTAGTACTCTAAGTAGTCTGTTTAAATGCTTAAATGCTACATGCACGATAACACAAATATGTGTTTGTGTGTGTATATATAAGTATAATTGCTTGCAAAGAACTTACGAGGAAAACGTAACAAATTGTCGTGCTAAGTAACAAATTCTAAAGAAGATAAGATTAGTCAAAATTTCATTATTTGGTGGTATTTTCATTTTAACCTCGGTATCACGAAGTAAAGAAGAAATTAGCACTGGCACATTAAAATAATTTAAAACAGTTTCTAATTTAATTAACCTCCACTGACAGTGAGGTCTTACTGCGGCTGGTTGATTTAGAAAATGGGCAGCACTAAGGTCACATACTGTAGAGTGACCTTTTCAATTAGTAGTTGTGATATCCTAGTTTGCGTGCAAGGAATTGCTTAGAAATTTCTTTAAGCACACATTTCGCTATATTATTGGAACTTAGTACTTCTGGCAATCTTATGTGCATACGATAAGTAGTTTTATTTCATCAGAGATTATTACATATATCATATATAATAATATTGTGCTAAAATACTTCTGAAGACGTAGGTAATTAAACTTATTGTCTATTATTGTAATGAATGTTCGTAATGTAAGAATTTATTTGCAGGAAGGCTTTCCGTGATGCAGTAGCCGCTGCTGGAACTGGACCTGCCCTTACAATTATTTCTGAATGGATTAAGGAGCGAAAGCTGGAGGGAGAAGCAGCTGCTGAAGTTTTGGCTTATTTACCACAAACAGCTAGACAACCAACTAATGAATACCTGAAGAAATTTAGGGTAATTGAAAATTGCATTTGTCCTTTGAATCAATTATCATTTCGTGATTGCTGATCTAGATAATTCTGATCGAAGTAAGTTACACAAATGTGTACAGAAGATCATTAGATGTTAGACATTTGGATACGATAATAATAAATAATTCAGATAATAAATCGAAATAATTCAGGAATGAAATTAAAGTAAAAACATTAAAGTCTTCATTATTTATAGATATACAGTCATGGACACGTCCCTGTTGTTACTACACCATTCACTTTCAATGTAGTATGTAATACATGAAAGTGCCCGTGACTGTTAAATTGTACTAAGCGATTATCAGAAACTTTACTGAGAATGTTTTCGTTTCTTTTCATATTGCAGCAAATCGTTGAAAGCATTGAAGCTGAGCAACGAAACCTTCTATACGTCCCAGCTCTCAACAGCTACAGTGAATTGTTGCGCAAAACTGTTGTAAATCCATCTACAGCCCACAAGAGGTTCCCTGTTCACAGCTTTGGTTTCATGGGAGCAATGAACGACGAGCCCGCTAAGGAGTTCGTATCCTATTTGACTCAGAAGCTGCATCAGGCTGTTGATAGCGAAGACAGCGTTAAGATTCAAATCTACGCAACGGCTTTAGGAAAAATTGCTCATCCTAAGATTCTGGACGCTTTTGAACCATACCTGGAAGGCCAGAAGAACGTTTCCACTTTCCAAAGGCTTCTCATGGTATCCGCACTTAGCGACATGACCAAGGTTCATCCTGAACTTGCCAGGAAAGTTCTTCTCAGTGTATTGCAGAACAAGGGTGAGACACATGAAGTCAGATGTGCAGCTGTTTATCTGATAATGAAGACAGTACCTCCAACCAGTGTGCTTCAAGGCATGGCCGCCTCCACACGGTTTGAACAAAACCCACACGTCAAGTCAGCTATTGAATCAGTCATTTTGAGTGCAGCTTCACTTAAAAGACAAGGCATTCATCTTCTGTAAGTTCACATTTTTTTTATTTACGTAAAAGAAACATACTTCAATTCTAATTAATAATAAGTTTAAAAAATATATGTAGTGCATGTTTACTTCTAACTTAATTTGACTCCTTATTTTATTTCCATGAAAAAGCATAAATATTACTTACAATTTGTTAATCTACACACTATCGTTTACAAGAAAAATATTTTTTGATAATATTAGTTAAACGACAACAGTATTACAATTGGTATTATCTTGTATTATTTTAAATGGCTTTCTGAAAAATAAAATGCCACTGAATTATGTACTAAATAAATTGGAAATCAAAGCAGTTGTGAGATGTGATTGTTGATACATTATTAAGTTTTGACAAGATGGATTGATTGATTTGATGTTTTAAGTCCACTTTATGCACAGTAAGGCTAATCGGGACTGGACCTACAGTTTAAAGTGGGATCCGAACCACTATGTGGCTCCACTGGGTATCAAACCTGGGACCCCTTGATTACAAGGCGACGACGCTACCACTGCGCCATCGAGGAGGCCGTGTGTTTTGACAAGAGAATAGTGAATTAGTAACATGCTTAGTGTTATTCAGTACATATAAGATTTTCTATCACAGGAAGAAGAGAGCTCAAGCTGTTCTTTCTCTACTGGACGATACCGACGACCTTAGTTTGCATCTCTCTCGAGAGTACCTCAGGAGTTATATTTATGAGAAATATAACTTGGCCTACAAGCAGAGACTTGCTTGGATTGGAAGCTCAGATAGCATTATTCCATCATCTTTGTTTTATGAGCTTATTCAGAACATTGGTGGATTAAAGCTGAAGGCAATTAAAGTAAGTAACTAAATAACATTACTTCAGAAATTTAAAAAAAAACTTTCTTGATGTATAAGTTCACTTTTCAATTGGAAAAAATGTACTTGTGATTAGTAGAAATAAATAATTTCAAATTATTGATATGCCATCTTCCTGGAGTGAATAAAACATCAAGAAAATTGTATTTCTCTCAACTGACATTAACATGTTTTCTAATACATGCATTAGCCCACGTTTTTGGTTACGAAGTAGATCCACAGTTTTCATTGCAATCGATATTGTCTTATATAATTTGTCTCTTGCAGGCACATGTAATGACATCCAGTGTTGATAACTTAATTGAGCTCTTGAATCATCAATTCAACGATGAACAATCTTCTGGATCATCAAGAAGGGGAGACGACCAGTTCAGTCCAAGGAGAATTGCTGAGCTATTGAATGCTAGGCCATCTGACTCTGAACCAGTTGAAGGAAATATCGCCATTAAGCTTTTGGGTGGAAACAGATTCTTTGCTTATGACAGCAAAACCATTAGGAACATTCCTCAGGGTGAGAATAATTCATATTTTCAAAATAGTATTCCTTTCTTCAGACTTATTTTACGCTTAAACAATAACTCAAGTACTAACGACATTATGACTTAATACATTTACATAAAAAAGTAAAAACTAAGTATACTATCTCTTCTAACAAAATGAATATGTAATATGACAAAATGGGAATAATCATTTCATTCAACTGTCTTTTCTGACTTTGCATGTTGGAAGTTGCAAATCGACAATTTAAATATGATCAACATTAGATCATATTAATGTCATTCATTAACTTCAAAACAGGGTATATGAAGCAAACTAAGGAAATCTCACGTATCCAAAAATTCAAAACTTTAAAAATTTACCTATCGGACTCATTCTAGATCAGTAACACAGAAACTTGATTGAAATGGTGTTTTAAGTCCACTTTATGCACAGTAAGGCTAATCGGGACTGCACTTACAGTTTAACGTGGGATCTGAACCAGTATCGAACCCGGGCCCCCTTGATTACAAAGCGAGAACGCGACATCGGAGAGGCACCCACAGAAACTTTGTGAGTCGGCTATCGAGGCGAACGTTAAATAGCTTATTGGCTAATATGAATAAACGCATTACACAACAAAAAATTAATTTAAAGACAGTATCGTTAATTTTTCTTAATTCCATGACTAAGATAATTCTCATAAATCAAGGTTATAGTTAAAATATAATAAATATATGTCTTTTCGTTTATCTAGTTGCAAAGGCAATTGCAAATGTACTTCAATCTGGTCACGACATGCACTACAGCAAGTTCTACAACCAGTTCTCCATTACCATTGCACACCCATCTTGCATGGGATTGCCAGTTTACTTCTCCGTGAAGAAACCAACCCTTCTCTCCGTGACTGGCCATGTTCAGGGTGCCACATCTGGTTCTGCTCGTGGACCTAGCAATGTACCAGAGGAAATATCCGCAAATGCGGACATGAAATTTGTGTAAGTATTTTTGTATATCATTTATGAAAGGATATTAATTTGAGGCGCAATTTTAAAAATGAATAATATTTCAAAGAAAAAAATCACTACTTCAGAAAAAAATCTGAATTGAAATAAGTAGACACTTGACTTTCTTTTAATTTACAGGTTTGCATCTCAGATTACATCCAAGGTTGGATTCTTCTTGCCATTCGAAAACAAAGCTTACTACGCTGGTCTGGATAAGCTGGACTACGTCCATGTTCCTATTAAGGCTGATCTTAAGGTAGAAAGCAGGAAGTCATTGCTCGAGGCAACTATACAACCACCCAGTGCGGAAATTCATGTCTTGCATTCTCACACTCGACCTTTCACAACTGAGCACAACATTTTGAACTTGATTCCTTTGATCGAGGACAGGAACACAAAACCAGTGCAAGCCAGAAATCCCCAACCAGTAAGTTTCTTATTGAGTTATAATATTACAATTTTTATATATATTCAAAACAATTTATACGAAGGGGCTCTCTTAATATAACAGATTCATATTGTAATATTTTATTGGGTTTGCTGGATGACGTGCTTTATGTTATGGATTCTTCTCTTTAAGATCGCGCAGTCAGGTTCATTGTAGCAACCCAATGGATATAATTTTTATGTTAGGGTAATTCTGTATAAATGTACTTGTCATGGGTATAATTTATATAATTTATAATTTGTTCCAGAGAATCTTAGTGATTGATTTTAGAATTTTGTTTTTATTAAAGCAGTAATTGATCATACGTTCTTTCAAAGGCTGTTATGGAGATCTATCCTGAAGGTAAGTAATTTAATTGGCCTACTGAGAGTATCAGGATGACATGTGATTATTTAAATAACACAACTTCTAATGAATATGCTCTATTTTTCTTAGAGGGAAGAAGTTTATGGTGAAGAATCTACGGGATTCGCATTCCGTGTAAAATACATTTCCGAGAAGTTGAACCCAGAACTTATGCCAATGTCCCGCAAATCAGAGAGACAGGTCGCTATCTCGATTTTCAATTCCATCTTCAACGACAGGAACACGCAATGGAGTGACTTGAGCGTTTACTTTGATGGTCAGAGGTCCAGATCAAACTCCATCACTCTATCTGCTAAGTATGGTATGTTCCATGAATTTACTTTAATTTTGTACCTTCAAATTACAATAGCATTTCTTCGTAATTTTTATGTGCAATGTCACGATATTCTTTAACACCATATCCGAAATAATAAATGCATTACTTTTTGTTTTACTTTTTCAACTCTAGAGAATTAAGTAGTTTTTCAAAATAATTTTATTTTCAATATGACACAAAGGAAATAGCGTGTTAAATCTTCATACTCAACATATAGTCATTTCTATTGAGAAATAAGATATTTTTGATCATTGCAAAATTAAACTATTAATTATTTACTGATAAGGGTAGTCACGTCTCATTCGTCTCGTTCATATCCTAACTTGTTAAAGAAGCGAGATATATCGAATATGCGAGTGTCTATCTCCCAGCTCAGCGTGCTGTATTACTTCATCTTCAAAGATGCATTTTCATTCTGAAACGCGTCAAAGCATTGAAAATATTTCCAAGGCAACATTTAATGAATTGTAAATATATATACAAGGAATTAAGAAGCTGTTATAAGCTAAAATGTTCTGTCATTTCTATTGTCAATATCTTTCAGAAAATGAAAACGAAAATGAATCCGAGGGTAGTGATGATCAGACTCCTTCCAGCAACGAAAGGGCTGAATCCCAGTCGCAGTCTGGAGACTGGGCCTTGCCATCCGCCGACTCTTCATCGCCTTCTCCTATGAGCAGCCAGAGGCAGAGAGAGCTCCTCACGAAGGTCAAGAGAAACATTCGAGGTATGTGTCTGCTGTATTTAGGAACATAGTAGAAAATATAAATAAAATAGTGCATTTAAACATCAAACATCGCATGAGAATTACTTACTACATATAAATAATGCATTTTGAAATGCATTATTATAATATTTTCAAATTAATTGGACAATTATCAAAGAATAACGTTATTTGGTTTTGCAGCAAAGAAAATTGTTCCTATTTGACACAAGAAATTTCGCACCTATTGCAGGCACAATCTCTCTTTAAAGATTTCAACAGACTTGCACAAGAAGAGCATTTTGAGGAGCAATTGCAGTAATAAACGAAAGCACTTAGTAGTGCTAATGTAGGCAGCCATGTTTGGAATATGTTCCATTAACTAGAGACGCGATATTTTTCTTCAATAAAATAATCACAATTTTCCTTAATTTTGCAGATGCTAGTGCCGGAGTCTTGGATACTGCAGTGACCATCAACGAAGGCCAGAGTGGCCAGGGGCGTTCTTTCGTCGCCACCGTTGCCTACGCTTCAAGCGAAGTAGATCCAAAGAGCCGTGTCCTCGTCTTCCTTGCTAAGAATCCCAGATCTTCAAGTGGTGCCGACTTCCAGGTAGAGTTAGATAAATATTTTCTTGCATGGGAAACATTATAACCATTGAATCGTTTCGTAATTTATTCTTAAGAATTGGCTTGTAGTTACTCATAGAGAACTTGGATTAATGTATCGGTGTGTTTCAAAAACAAAAACTTGTGTCCATTTCAGGTCTGCATGTCCGCCCAGTCTAGCAGCCCATATGTTCCAGAGCTAAACGCTGCCCAAGCTATAAGCTTCGATGCTCAATCAACTATCCAAGCTGCAATTAAATATGGGCAGTCCTGCCAGTCTGATCATTCTGTAGACATAACTGTAAGTTGGAAAGAATTTATTGTTACAAGTTTTCTTTATCTTATATTTAATTCTAAAAATGAAAGAAAATGTTTGGAAAAATATTTTGGAGATATTCCTTGAATATTCGGCAACTTACTTACTCGTACAAACTACAAAATGTATTTACATATTTGTGAAAAAAGAAGATAAAGAAACAGAGTCTGGAAGCAACTTTTCTTGAAATTGAAGCTGTAAGTAACTTGTTTGTAAGAAAGTACAGAGGGATTCATATGAAACTGACACTTTTCGTTATTAATGCAGTGAACAAGAATACAACTAGTAACAAGTTATTACATCTGAAACGTAGGACAGACATGGGAGTTTAATAACCTTTTCATTACACGCAGAAAATCCCCCCCCCCCCCCGGTCCAGAAGGCACAGCTGGACACGTTGTTTCATATTCCAAGCAGTTCGTTGAACTGTGCTGTTGCCATTACCGATGATTTCGTTTGTAATGTTCTCCTTTAATTCGTTCAATGTCTGATGGAGTGTAGAGTAGAGATAACTCCACAGAGAGAAGTCTGGAGGTGTCAAGTCAGGTAATCTCAGTTACCATACGTTTCAGGAAATTTCCGGTCGTCAAAGAAACATTGTATCAGCGCCAGAGACTCACTTGATGTACGATCTTAGTGACTAGTATGACATATTGATTTTTGTATTATGTCCTGTTGAAAATATCTTTGACGCAGCTCTATGTCATCACTTGCTCAACAAACATGATGAAAAATCGTAGTGTGTACAGTATCTTCACAACACCTGCGGCAATATGGGGATGACATCTACCAAATCCTGCACAGCTGGGCACACTCTTGAGAATATATGTGTCTCCCAGATGTCCCGCGCCGTCTGCAACTAACACGGATCATTACGATGTATTACTGTTAGTTTTATATGAATCATCCTGTATGAGTCACCCTTCAGGTAACGTCCTATTTCATCCTTCTCTAATCTTCTAATATATTATTTGTCTTAACAGTTAATATTTCAACATATACCTGATGAAGCAAGTATGCGAAAAAATATAAGTGTTTGCATCTGAACTTAAGTAGCAAAATTAACAAATGAATTGACAATGCACGTAATTCAATTCACATTTACATAAAATACAAATAAAATATTTTCATTGAAGTAGTTTAAATCCTCTAAAAAACATTAGTATTGTCTAACAAAAGAAGGTTACTAGAATTTAAGCCATGTACAAAACTGTAAAATTATTTTAATTAGCTCCTCACCATGCCACTATGCAAATGGAAATGATTACCATAGAAATCAAAATTTCTTACACTTTACTTTCACATTAAGCTTCATAGTAGCGCACTAGTGACTAGTATAACATATTGATTTTTCTATCATAAATGTGCTTATCATCATTATAGGTAAAGCAAAGGCAGTCTGCAGAACGCAAGCAGTACGTTAACCAGTCACCATACGTCAAGCAATGCCAGCAGCAAATCCAGGAGGGCCAGAACTTACTCCCAGCCTGCCAAAACGCTACGATCTTAGCCAACTACTTGGATCACACAACGTTCACCGTCAAGTACAATGAAGTAAGTTTGCAGCTGGAATTACGATTTCATTATGTGCATTGTAAAGTTCATTAAACGAATACTTATTGTACAATAAGCATTGCGATGCTCTCCAAATGCCTTTTGTGCTTCAGAACATCCAAATGTGATACATTACACACTTTTCTGTCAAAATTTGGAACCATTTGAAATAATATAGTTTAAGTAGTAACTATATAGCGAGAAGAAAATGCGGAAACATGTTTTGTGACCTCTTGTCTTACAAAAATTTGAGTACTTAAAATTAAAATTAAATAATTTTAAAATTTTATATAAGTAGATCTGCGAGGCCCACAATCCATATAGAGAAGGAATAAGATAGATTGTAAAATTAATAAATTCTCGATTTCATAAGAAACGAGTTTGGAGAAAGTACACTAGTTCGGCCATTTTGTTGATGTCCACAAGATCACATCATAACGTATGTCTGGTTCGAACAGAATATTTCCCTTCCTCTAACAGTAAAAGTTAAGATAAATAATAAAATAAATGTTATTTATGCTCCAAGGCTTCCGTAGAGAACTAATTCAAAAAAATGCGATAATAAACACATCAAAATAAACACTCCAATAATGCATCTCACGTTTCTGACTGAAACATTGTTTGTATAGGTTCCAGAAGGTGTAAAGAAAGTTGCTTACCATGCATATGAACTTGCAAAATACCTTGGATACCCATACTTGGATGAGGATGCTATCAATGTGAACAACCCTCAAGGTCAGATCAGCGGAGAGGTGAAATTCAGTGCAGATCTAAATGATGTCTACGTTTCCCTGGAAACTCCACAGACAACTGCACACTTCAACAAGATTCACGTACCACAAGAATTGAAGCCCGCCCTTGTACCTCATCTTCAGTACAATGCTTGGGAAATGCTCTGGCAGGATCAGCTCGCTATGCAGTACAACCGTAAGTATCTGTATTCAAGCATACATTTATTGGAAGGTATATTATAGTTTCTCAATATCATAGGTCCAAATTAAACTCCAATTGAAGGAGGATTCCTGCTGAAGTATTTATCAATATACATATAAAAATACCTCACTTCTCAAGGAAATCTTATCTTTGCTCTCCGGATTCAAAATTTCATATTTCTAATAACAGGTATTAATAACGTCGATCATTTATATTGTTGCTTATGATAATTGATAATGCCGCAGGATAACTTGCCACTATGATGAAGTTTCATCACCTCTCTATTCTACCAGCAGTGGGATATGGCTCTTAAAAATACACAATAAGAATATGTTAAAAAACAGATAAATATCAATCACTTCGAATAAGTCATTATTTTAGTATAAATAAAATGATGGGAAGCTAGAAATGTTGTTTATAAAGTCTACACAGAGTTATAGTGTGTTGGTCAAGATTGCAGTGTGCTGGTGAAGTGGGTGTGCGAGCAAAGACTTATCCTATTTCCATCACGATAATTTTCTAACATTGAAATATCGTAAACACAGATTTTTTGGTACAATTTTCTACCGATCATTACTTCAAGATCAAGACTTGATTTTGGTAATTTCTAACGCTTAAATTTAGCTGGTACTGAGAATGTAGCCAGATGAATATAAGTATTAGTTTCAATATATTTACTAACCTAGTTGCATTTGTAAAAATACATTATCATGTTCTAGGTTCTCGATTTTGTATTATGTATTAGTGCTTGACATATGTTCGTTTAATGCCTTAGGAAATGGATAACTTTAAATTATTGAGGCCATATATAACAGATATTGCATAGTATAATAATATTTCCAGTCTTCTTTCCTTTATATAATATGCCATCAGTGCTACCAAGTTATTCTCATTATAACTTAATGTTCCTAAGCATGTCTTAAATAAAAGATAACATGATACCTGTGAAAATATTAAGAGAAATGAAGTGGAGTCGATAGCATTCAAATTTTCCTCGATATACCTTTACCATTTATTTATTTTAGTTAGTTTCAATTGATTGATTGATTTGATGTTTTAAGTCCACTTTATACACAGTAAGGCTAATCGGTACTGGACTTACAGTTTAAAGTGGGATCCGAACCACTATGTGCCTCCACTGGGAATCGAACCCGATACCCCTTGATTACAAGGCGACGACGCTACCACTGCTCCATCGGGGAGTCCCCAGTTAGTTTCAACTAAGCATCTGTAGTTGCATGGTGCTTTCTCCTTGATAAATCTTGAAGTTTCACTTCTTAATTGAGGACTAAAAGTGGTAAAAGTTGTAAGTGCCAAAAGTGATAGTGTTGGGAAATCGCATCGCTCAGCACATCAGCCCGTAAGATCGTTCACACTAGTGACCTCTTTACACGCCCTTTGAACTACTTAGAGGGCTACCAGCCACATTTCACGTTTAACACATTATAAAGCATGGCACATTTGACAGTTTAACGTGGAAAACGGTGTTTGAATTATAGTGGCACTTACAGCTTTTACCAATTTTAGTCTTCAATTACAACAGAGAACTGTTTCAGCATATGCTTGTTTAGATATATTTTATTATCCGTTCATTGCCTTGATAATTTTTAAAATAATTTTCTATTCGCTATTAACAGCTCAGTGCACGTTGGAAGGACAAGTATTAAACACTTTCGACAACCAAACATATTCAGCTCAACTGGATAACTGCTGGTATGTACTAATGACGAACCAACCACAAGATAACGAGTATTCTGATGATGACGCAATTGCAGTATTGGCCAAGAACGTTGGTTCCGAACATAAGGTGATCAAGGTATCCCTTGAGAACACTGTTATTGAAATGATCCCCAAGGCAGTTGATAACCAAAACAGCCAATCCAGCAGCGAGAGCTCTGTGAACGTGTACGTGAACCAGAAGCCAATCCAGGTTTCATCACGACGCGTGTCTTACGCCCAGCCAAGAAACAACCAGGATGAAGATGAAGTCTGGGTCTACGCCTTACCAGATGAAGCTGTTGTTGTGAAGGTGCCAGAATACGGCGTTCAAATTGTCACTGATGGCAAGCGCATTGAACTTCAAGTGAGTTTCATCCACTTTTATTAAATTATCAAAGAATTCCTTTGAATGTAACTTAATGCTATGTGCATGTACATAAAGATTCCATGTGCATTTTAATACATTTTCCTATTAAAGTTGATTTTATTACAAATTTTGAAATACTAAATCGACAAATACTTCATATGAAGTGTCAACTTATCTGCAAACTTCGTGTCAACTCACAAACATTTAGCAGTATGATATGATATTAGCTGACACGAGTTCTCGATTATTCTTCCAGGCCAGCAACAAGTACAGAAGTGATATAATGGGTCTCTGCGGAACCTTCGACGGTGAGCCTGAAACTGACTTCACCAATCCACAGAACTGCATTTTGAGAAACCCACAAGATTTCGTCCAATCATACACGGTGTCTGATGGCTCAAGTGGTTCCTGCTCAAGCGCCAACCGCGAAGTCTCCGGCAGATGCGTCCAAAAGGAAATACTCTACACCAATGTCATCTCCCAGACCGACTCCGAGTATTACCAACAACGCTCTCGCTTTGCCCCGCGGCCAAGACCAACAAGCTGCACTGTCCACGAGAGGAAGATTATAACTGAGGAAGGCCAAATTTGCTTTTCAAAGGATAGAATGCCATCTTGCACACGAAGGTGCAAACCAAGCGGCGAGTCACTTAAAGAGGTTTGTCTGTATTCTTTATTACTATTTTAAAGGATATATGTATGTGTGAACTTTTTGGTATTATTTTAAGATAAACAAGGTTAACAATATTATTTAAAAGTAGTGTTTAAATTTTGAATTTCCGTTGAAGTCTAGAATAAATACCAATAAATTTCACCTATTTAAATATTTGAGCTACATCGTTTATTCACGAAAATAATTCATAATCTCAACCTGAAAACTTACCGCATAAATGGGAAGAATGTATTATATCAAAATTGTGTACATTGAGCCTTAAATGTTGAAACTTATCTTGTATATTATTGTTTCATATGATAATTTAGGCACTAAATATGGGAACCTACCACTTCGAGATGTAACTTAGACTTTATTATCAAATTCTATGATGTTGCCTCTGATGTTTGAAATTGGAACATTATAATAGTAATCTTCAAATAACTTCCTGGCAATTCTGGCACTCATTCTGAAGGAAATATTTTTGGCAGGACTAAAGACGTTTATCATACATATTCGTATTTTTTGTGCATGGATTGAGAACATCAGAACACCGAGTCACATAGATAGCATTGTGATTAGTTTTTCTATGTAACAAATTTAACGCTTGAAAATTTGCCAGCAAGTGTGAACAGACTTAATATAGATGCAATTTGTAACTAGAGAAGTAATTCAGACATCGATTTACCTTGACATGGTGGCAAAACTTGCACTGATAACAAACATATTTCCATGTAGAAATTTGATTACATTTACTGCTGGACCTACCTATTGCCACCGAGAATAGTAGAACCCAAAACTATATTAGAAATAACATTTTTATTTTGTCCATCTACACTCATACGTTTTTCTTAAACATTGGCCGTAAAAGATTTTTCCATCCGGAATTAACGTTTCCTCACTCTCCAGGAAGGTAATTGCAACACTAGAACACCGTAGGATTGAACGCAGGTGCAGTTCCCAATATTTTATTTCTGCAAAACCACATTCACCAATATTAGCTTGTTCACAAATTTAGATTACATCTAATATTTATGTTTTCAGATTGAATTCTACTGTGCCAACGACAGCCCAGCGGCAAGAAGTTTGGCCCAGAAAGTTAGGCGAAACTATGACGTTAACCTAAGTCAACAAACCACAAGCATGAAGAGAGAACTATACTTGCCAAAGACTTGCATACCTGAGTAATAATATTAATTTTATGCAGAAAACTGCTCCAAGTTAAATATATATATATGTATATATATATATATATATATATATATACATATACACATGTTGTTACATTTTAACTTTATTGAATTTATATATGTTGTGTTGTTGCAGCTTGAAACAAAACCCTCTTAAAATATTTATGAAATAAAACTGTTTTGAGGTTTATATTAATTAGTTTTACTTTGCATTCTACTAAAACATTTGACCCGTTTCTGCAGCCGTGCTCGTTGAAGATTCCGAGATCGTGATGCAAATAGTAATTTTAGAAAATCTGTAGTTCACATTCACACCTGATTTCACAACATGCTACATTCATTTACATTGCTCTTCTTTTTAGTTGACAAAAGCTCAGCTGGAATGTAAAACCGTAAATTTATGCGCACGACGGAACTAGTAATTCGGTATCTCACTTTTAGTGCGTGCATTTACAGTTTCATGAGCAAAGGAACATTTAGACTTAAACTGTTATTTCAAGTAACATCAATGAGTAATTGAATCACCTAATCATGTGTTCGAATGTAGAGGAGATTGGCCTAGTACCAGAGAGGGGAGGTTCACGTATTTCCATGCTCCATGGCAGTACTTTATGGTTAGAGAATGTAAAGGACATTCGAATGTAGTCGTTAGAGCCATTTGAACTTATGTCTTGCTATTGCGGAGGAACTCGAGAACTGCGCCACTTATTTACACTACGCAGTTATTTTTTACGCTATTTGCTGACCGTCTTTAATTGACTTGAACAAATTTTATATGTTATTAAAGATTGCACATAATTAGACAATAAGATGATATGATGACATAAATGAAGATTTCTTGAGAGGGATTATTTTCAAATTCAGACAAAGTGAGATAGTTGTATCTTTTGCAAGGCCTCCCCGATGGCGCAGTGGTAGCGTCGTCGCCTTGTAATCAGGGGATCCCGCGTTCGATTCCCGCTGGAGGCACATAGTGGTTCGGATCCCACTTTAAACTGTAGGTCCAGTCCCACTGTGCATAAAGTGGACTAAATCAATCCAATTGTATATTTTTGCTAACCGTGAATTTTCTTTATGTTGAGGAAAATCATGTGAAATGATTACTGTGCAATTTTAGGATCCTTAAAATGTTCCCCTCCCCTGTAGAATATGCTGAATTTCAAGTTCGTGCTACTGACAATGAAGTTCTTACACCTTTCAAATGATCAAACTAAATTTAATAAAATTTCATGTTCTAACTTTTTAACCAACCGTTTGATTCTACGCTTCCTGGATGCTTTGTGATCAGTTTTCAGGGATGACTTCTCTGAGGAAGCACATTTCGGTGTATACATTTAAACTGTATGCTCCAAGGAAAATTAAGAAGTTAATTCGAAGTGAAAGAACTGAACAAGTTGATAGCTTTAGATATATGAGCTGTATCGTAAGCAGTGACATGAGCAGCCAGGAAGTCAAATCAATGGCAAATGAAGCCTTTAAGATAATAAGTTATGGGATTGAATGAAGATGTAGAAACCTGGACGATACAAAGAATTGAGGAGATACTTCAGAAACTTTAGAAAAATGGCAACGATGAACAGGGAAGCGTATGAAATTAGTAAGACAAAATTTAAACGAAAGTGTGGCGGAAGTAGTTGGTGTAAAACGAGCAACGCTGGAAAAGGCCAAAAAGGGGAAAAGTATTTGGCTTCTACCTTGTCTGAGAAGAAATTATCTGCTACAAAATGTGCTAGAAGGAATTTCTCTGGACGATGATAAATACTAATAAATTATTTTAAAAAGAAGCTGATCCTATGCTAATATGAAGCCGAAGACGCAAAATCGGAAGCTTAGAGGATGCAATGCAAAACTTTCCAAATTCATAAACAACAATGAGTGAATGAAAAGGTGTCAACATTTTCAATAAGTATGAGGAAATTCCCAAAGTCAGCAGTTTCAATGTGTGCATAAATCCTGTAAAATCAGGAATCTGGAACAGATGAGGAGAGAATATGGTGAACGTGAATCGGAGGCGCCATAAGGAGTTCCTCTCTTTTATCCTGCTCATTTTCTCACACATTTTTTTTATTACTGTACACACTCTTGTGCTGTTGCGTGAGAAAACAGAGACGATTCCTCCATGTAGGAAGTGAGAAACTTCCTGCAGTTCATCTGTACTTATTTCCAGTTCTCTAGATTTTAGGAGTTTAATGCGCGTTACAAAATTATGAGCGTAATGTTCTTACAGTTATCTAGGTTAGCTACTGTCATGAGTTGACTGCTGTCGCTCAGCCGCATCCCAAAGGCGATGGACACACAGACTTTGCTGCCGCTGAAGAACCTCGCTGGTCACACTACACTATGTCCTGGTATCTCTGGAGCAAACGAACGAAAGTAGTGACGCGAGAAGGCTCCACCAAGGAACACGTGAGAAGGAATGCGATTGCGTGGAGGGGGAAGAGCGACTGCAGTTACCAGCTTTCAGAGCAGCGTGTACTGCTTCGCTCTGCCAACTCGATCCCTCCCTATCTGCCGCTATGCGCGGCCTTCCTCCAGAGATAGCCGAGAGAGAGTATGCAGCTATATGGATGAGGAGTGGAAGGGGCAGTGCAGGAGAGGGGGGAAGGTTGCGCAGTTAAAAGATTACCGAGGGACCAGCAAGAGTTTCCTCAATCAGCGATGCCAACCCCAACAAAATGGTACTAAGCCTAGCACAGTTTGATCTTTGTTGGCACCTAGCACTCTGCTTTTGGGATAATGGTGAAATCTACTATACTTTGCAAGCAGGATTCCCAGGGACAGGAAAATCGAATTCAAAGGAATATGTGTTCAGGATATAAGAATTGATTGATTGATTGATTTGCTTTATTTTACTTCACATTTTTGCCATTTTTGGCTAATTTGCGAAGATGGGAATGAGTGATGATATGATGAAATTGATGAATGGACACTCACAAACATCCATGCCCAGGCCAGGATTCGAACCCGGGACCCCTGGCGTCGTAGCGCGATGTGCTAACCACTCCGCCACGGGGCCGGCTGGTATATGAGAATAAAATGATGTCCAAATACTATTTCTACTTCACCAGCGTACATGTTTCAAACAAAGAGGAGTACGCAGACCCAGCTACAAGCTTTTTACAACCAGCCAGAGTCCATTCTCTATCTTTTCTTCATCCTTCCCAATTTTGTTCGTGAGGAAATTTTATGGCGGGAAATCGGTAGAAAGTTGGGGGTAAACAAACAATTTCCCCAAAACTTTCATATATTTTTATGCATAACCCATTTCGTTTGTTGAGCCATTGTAAACAAATTTGTGGGAAAATTTACAATATTACACAACTGTGAATAACAACGCAAGTTCAAAACTCGAAAAGTAGATGCATAGTTACAGTTATCCGAAAATATAAATAATTAATAAATCCGAGCGCAATTTAGAATCATTTAGCATAATATCAGAGTTTAAGCAGAACTTTTTATTATCCTCAATCCACACGACGATAGGAAGGAGGACAAGATCGAAATTCTTGCAAAATCTGAAACATCGTCAATGTTATTTTCGTAGGTTTTTATAGGTTCACATTTAAATATTTTATAGTACAAGGGGGAGGGGCATGGGCCCACTGCTAACTTTCTAAATGCAATGGATACTACAAGTGATACGTGTTTACTTCTTCGGTTTACTATGACTTGTTCCTACATCACAAAAAAGTCAGTCGCTACTGTGAGAAAATGAGCAGGAAAAGGGAAGAGGAACTTTTTGCATAAGTACTCATTCCTCTATGACGCCTCCGATAAATTCGTGATATTTTCTTCCCCTCATAAATACATCATCCACCCAATATCTGTGTTTCCGTTTGCGACGTTTCCTTTCTTCGTGTTCCGCTCCTACACACAAGCTGTAAGCACGAGCTCTCCATTGCACCTTATGGCTAGTGCGGTGCCTTGCCGGTCGTTCATAATAGTCCAGTAAACCAGAGGCGCAACCACGAATTTTTGTCTGGGGGGGTGCAAGTAAGAGCATAAATGTACCAATAATAATAATAATAATAATAATAATAACAACAACAATGATAATGGCATTATTATTATTATTATTATTATTTATAATAATATATTGTTACTATTATTATTATTACTACTACTAGTGGTAGTAATAGTAGCCTAGTAGTATCAAAGACGTTATTATCCTCATAAATTACGCAAGAAGGGGGTAGAAGTCGATGCTAAAGCATTTGTTTGGAACAAACGATTTGAAATATTTTTTCAACGCCGTCAATTTCACATTAGCTAATAATGGAAAACAAGCACACAAACTGTATTTTTGAATGGCAGACAATGAATGACAAATGCATTCCAAAGATAATTATTTTTGTATATAACATGTATAACTTTCTCGTACAACATATGTTTTACCCATATGCAACATGGAGCGACATAAATAAAGAAAATACATATGCAACATGCTAACACTTAATTGTGCACGTATTCAAATTTATTGAATACATATATACACAACACACATTATTTAAATACATTACATTATAGAAAACAAATAAATTGCGAGCGAAGCGAGCTAAAAAAAATTTGAAATGTATTTATGTATTTTTATTGCATAAAATATGAAATATAGGGGAGTAATCGCTCCTCTGTGCCCCCTCCAGTTGCCTTTAGCCGTCAATGTTTGCCCCTAATAGAGCGCAAATAATATCACAGGGCGGCATCGCATTCTCTCCTTCACAACTTTTTTTTCCATTTAGATCATTCAGTGCTCATGACCGACTCCCGCCGCCTCTTAGCTACGGGTATGAAACTTGACGAGACTGAGAAAAGCAGGCATTGCGAGCGAAGCGAAATGTATTTTTATTTGCATAAAATTTTAAATCTAGGTGGGTAATTGCTCCTGTGACACCCTGCAAGTGCCCTTAGCCGCCAATGTTTGCCCCCCGTAGAATTTACTTCCGTCGAAGGTTGGTGGGGGGGGGACAATGCCTCCCTCTGGTTGCGCCACTGCAGTAAACGAAGGATTTTTGTCGGAACTAATTAGGGTAAAGCTGAATTTTGGTGTATTCTTAGAACATCATAAGAGGTGCATTTTCCCAAAAAGTCTCCACCCCTACTCTCGCTGCCTCCCGCAAAAATGTTGTTACTTAGTGTACTGATATTTTTATGTTGTTTGTTCATATGTGCTATTAACAACATATTTTAATATTTTGTAAGATACATTTCAAAGTAGCCCATGTGTTGTACATAGATAGATAGCATATACAATTCTAATTGTCTTATTTTGAAAATATTAAAATGACCTGTATGCAAATATTTGCTTCACTTACCTCAGAAAAATATCATTCTTGTCTGTCATTTTCAAATTGTTGAACTCTAAACATGATTGTTTCAAGTACTGTTTCGTAGCCTAGTTACACTTTGTATCAGGAATATGTGGAGCAGTGCGCATAACAGTAAAGAAGGGGAGAAAGCGAGTAGACGGAGCAAAGGAGTGCGCGCTACTGCAAACTGCTGCTAGCTGCAGCCGCGTTCTCCCTTTCATGTACTCACTTCCACTCTCACGCGCTCATTGGTTGAACCCTCTCGAGTCCTACTTGGGCATAGGACTAGTTTTCGTTTGCTTGCTTCAGAGTTTCCCGGGACAGTGTAGTATATCTAGTCCTCTTTGAAAATATTATTCATCTCATGTACACATACGCATGCACGCTATTTAGAAGGGTATATGATATTCTACAACTAAAGTTCATTTTCGTCAGTAAAAACTGGATAATTATTGTGGCTATAAAGTCTGTTGCAGCGCTCGCACATAGCAATGCAGCTATATCCTGATCTCCAACAACAACAGAAGTTTCCACAAGTTCCCCTACAGTCATTAGGCGAGAAAGTCGCCGAGCAACAGATTGGGTGGTTGTCATTGGTTTCAAACTTTGGCCAAGTGTTTTTTCCATCCATAGTCAGTGTGTTGAAGATTGTTTCCAAACCATATCTGGATTTGTAAGCGAACCCTGAAAAAATGTTGACGTGCTGCTGAGGCAGTTAGAGAGAGCTTAGCCAAATCAGAATGAGCTTTTTAATACGATTTGTTTGTTTGAATTATGAAGCTGAAGCCAGATGTTTGTTTTTACTTAAACCAAACAAGGCAATAAAAATACTTCTTGCCTTTTGTAATTAATTATTCTTTAGAGAATCCTCCTTGGCTGAAGATGGATTCATGATCTTTTGCATCAGATGATAACACGTTCCACTGCTATTGTCTTCCCCGAACACACATCCCTCCTAAAAAAAATAATTCCTGTAATGGCATGAGGAAACAGACATCTCTGATCATCTCCGTAAATTTGAATGAGTTTTTGGATACTGTAAAATACAGGGTACTTCGGGGCCAGTGCAACTGCTAGGACCATCAAACCTACATCTGATCCAAAAATTATTACTTTTGACTAATCATCAATTTTTGTATGCCCACATGAATTATGCCAACATCAGCATCCGCGTCTGCAAGAACTACTCCTACTGTAAAACAGATTTCTGAACAACATCAATAGCTAGTCTCCTTTTGTTGGATGCATTAGCCTGGCTGTTCTTTCGGGCCTCTTAGTCATAAAAAAAAAAAAAAAAATAGTGAAGACACAATTGATGTTGTTGTTTCTGAAAGAGACTCGAAGTGAGGGTGGATGTGAAGGGATGGTATTCCCCAGCTAGCAAGATTTTCGCATTCTCACAGGGGGGCGCCAAGGGGTTGTGCAACTCCTTCTCAAAACCTCTTTTCAACCAAAAACATTAACTTTTACAATGTCATGTCATATTGAGCGCTGAATGTATTGAAGTGAGACCGCTGATATTGTACACAACAGCCAGCCATTGTTACTACTCTGAAAGAGAAGCCGCATTTACTTTCCTGTACCGCCGGTGTCACAGTGTAGAACGTCTCACATGGCAAATGTTCCCCCGGAAAAGTAAAACGTTCCCCCGGAAAGAATACAATAGATTAAGTCCATTGTAAACTGTCTCCTTCATGGTAGAATTTCCCCCTCAATAAACACAAGGGGGGAAGAACACAACGGGTTCTCATTATTGTATATCTTCCCCCCGGAAATTCTACCGTAGCGGATCTATGGTATTTCGTCCCCCCTCCAAATTCATAGATATGCTTGTCTATCGGTAGGGGGACATTTTACATCAGTGTACTTTATCCCGCCGGAAATTATACCATAGCCAACCTATGGAGGGGGACGAAATTCCATAAGTCTGCTACGGTAAAATTTCCGGGGAATAAAGTACACTGATGGAAACATCCCCCTAACGATAGTCAAGCGTATCTATGAATTTGGAGGGGGGACGAAATACCATAGGTCGGCAACTGGAGATTTCGTCTGCTACATCTGTAAGCGATCCATTGTCTTTTGATACCAAAAATACTTTTTTTCTTTACTATAGCTTCCTCACGGTTTAAATGTCTTGTACTGTGTTCGGGTGTAATAAATACAACAGAATGACTAAAGGAGATATTAACTCAAGAGATAACTTGCGAAACCAATGTATTTCGCTTTGCTAGAGCCGACAATATTGACACTAACACAAGTATTTCTTCTTTGTTTTCTTATTTCTCGAATGCATGGAACTAAAGTATTTAAGTATGATTTATGTTGTTCGTGCATGAAAATGCATTAAATATATGGTAGGTTTATACAAGTACAGCGGATGCACTAAAACAGTACATACTCTGTTTTGCATTTTGCCACCTAGTTTTTACGAGTTCTCAATTTAATAAGTTGGTACATAAACATAATGTATAATGTTCAACGTAAGCAAACATTTATTTTATCAGTGTAGTTCACAAATATTTATGTATTTCCACTTTTCAGCGCGAATCTGCTCTATTCACATGTCTGAAGAGTGTCTCATCAGGGAACGAATTTATTGTTGTAATCATATTATATACGAAAAGTGTTAGATATGTA